>NW_024096593.1:650000-1300000 GCF_016545835.1 Crotalus tigris
ATATCCTAAAAGTGGTACAATCTCTGAAAAGGTTGAAAACCTCTGCTCTAAACAACTGCTCATCATGAGGAGATTACAAGACAATAGTGGCTTTAGAACTCTGGGAGATGAGGAATTAGTTATCCTGCTCAAATCACAGTTGGCATGCCTTTCAAAGGACACTAAGTTTGCATATGTTTGGAAATGGCATGTTAATTGTTTTTCAACTATTATGGACTTTTGGATTGACAAGTCTAAAAACACCAGTGAATTTCTTTCCATCCTTAGTGAAAACTTTTTGTTTTTAATTCTTTTAGAAGAAAACATGTTAGAATGCGACTTTGAAGATTGAACACTAGAGACACCTGTAAGGAATTAAATTACAATTAAAGAACATTTAAATTTAATTTACTAATACAGAATGGACCAAAATATTTTAACATAGGACATAACGTATTGAAGGTTTTTTTTAAAAAAAAATAATGGACCCAGGAATGAATTTTAAGAATATCTGCCTCTCTAGATAGACTGTGTTATGGAAGAAGAACAAGTTTTACCAGACAAGTCTGAGACTAATCTAAAAATGGATTTTAAAATGAAAAGCTCAAAGAATGATATTTTAAAAAGATGTCATTATACTTTTGTACTATATACAAAAGAAACCAACTGATGTCTTACTAATTAAAAGGGACACTCAAATAACAGTAAGATAGTAAGTAAGAAATAGGTTCTAGGACATTATTTAAAGGGGCTAAAATGAAAATTATTAAAAGTGAAAGGAAGGAATATAAAATTGATTTATTTGGACAAGGTTAAAATAGATATGGTTAAATCTAATAAGCCTTAATGGGCTTTTGGTGATCAAGACTGAAATGTTAGGCTTTGAGGATTTGTTTATAGATAAGAGACAGGATATGGGAAGAAGCAATCCTTTCTTGTATTTTAAGAAAAGGTTATTAAAAGTATTCATACTTACAATGATGAAGAGAGAAGTAAATTCTTTTTATATATTTTATTTTTTATTTCTTTTCTATTTTTTCTTTTTTCCTGCATTTTCAACTTTATTTTTAATCTGCATTATTTTTATTGTTGTAATTACATTTTTAATAAAATAATTTCAAACTATAAATAAACACAAAAAAGAAATTCTGGCTCTGCTTTATCTACATTATATTAAATATTACATTTAATATTTGTATAACAAATATTATAATTACAATATAAATATCATAAAGTATATGTTATGTTTATTATGTTTAAATACTTTCTGGCAGTTAAATAATATAGTATTCGTTTCAGGAAGTTCAACTAAGTTATATTTAAAATAGAAGCTAAAACTTTTCTCAATTCCTATCAGTTCTACTGGAGAACACACAAGCTCTAAGCTAATACAAATGAAGGAGAACAAGGTGGAAAATGGCTTTTTACATTATATTATAAACATTTTAAGTAGCAATGAATGTATTTCTGCAGATACCTATTATTTTATGTACACAAAAAGCTATAGGTTCAGCGAAGTTTAAAAATAGAAGGAAAAAACCATCAAGATCTACCCATTGAAGTATTTAGTACCCATTTATAATTAAAAACATTTATGACATTGGATCTGACCTGTCAAGGTAAGGTGTGCAAATCAGATGCTGTACAGAAGAGACCCAATATCTGGCATCCACCAACCTAGTTTCTTCTGGTATTAAAATACATGTAGATTACAGCAAGTAGCAAGTCTTTCATTCTGTTTAGAAACCATTTTGGATACTATTATAGAGCTTACTCATAAGTATAAATAACATAAGCTCAATTTTATGTTTGGGTTTATAGCAATTTAAAGAAATATAAAATCTAGCTAATCTGAGTCAGACTATGCAGACTATTTCATTGTGCTTTCAAAATAGCAAAACAGCTGAGAGAGCAATCTAGGAAGAAATTCAGAAATTTCTCAAACTTGATAATCCAGATAGCAATGACATTGCCAATGCAGAACTGGAATGCAGATGAATCTCAATTAGTCACTATCTGGTTTATCACAGGCTATTTCTCTCATCTTAATGTGCTCTTTCACTGTCTAAAAGTTCTTTATCTTTGGATGTATGCTTGGCAGCTAAAAGTCACAGATAAATCCTATTTGAATACTTAATAGATCTTTGTAATTAATTTTCATCCGTCCACAATATTGGTAATTGTTTTTCCAAAAAGAATGAAATGTTTCTCACTTGCCAGATATTATCTCATATTAAAGAATTTTCAAATATTTACAATATACAGTATAAAAATCTGTAACACTTCATGCATAAAAGCAGGGCATCTTCAATAGCAAATGTCCAAAGAAAATTAACAACTCCGCTGTTGTTTAAAACTGTCATGAGGATGAGGGAGAGTGAGACCCGTTACTTAATTCCCATCTGGTCTGTTTTCTTGTCATCATTATCTTTAATTTTTTTCTTCTTTTTAAATGGGTTTATTGTAATTTATATGTTTTGATTGTTGTGAGTTGTTCAGAGTTGTTGGGATTCAGGCAAAATATGTTTAATAATAAATAATGATTACAATAATCTAGAAGAATATGGATAATATACTTACAATAGTAATATTGTAATATACATTTGTAATTTGTATTGTATTGTATTTGTAAATAGTGTATTTACAAAGGGGGAATAGTTTTCACTGATAAAGTGAAAGAACAATAGCATTTCCTCCTTCTCCTTTAAATTGCCCAAAATGTGCTCTGGAGGATCTCCCAACCCAGCGGTTCTCAACCTGTGGGTCGTGACCCCATTTGGGGTCGAACAACCATTTCACGGGGGTCACCAAACAACGCAGTCTGCCGTTTTTTCCCCTTTTCCTTAGCTGCGCTACTCCCTTTTATTCTATTGGCTTTTGAAAGCCAATAAAATAGACTCTCTTGAATAGAGTCTAATTCTTTTGGCTTTCAAAAGCCAATAGGAATTGTCCAGGCTGTCTCTGCCCTGCTGAGCCCGCCAAAAGTCCCATTCTGCAAACCGTGCTGAAAGTTGTCTGCAGTGAAGATGAACTGTCTGGAAGTTTCCACCTCTCCCTGCTGAGCAACTACTAAAAATGTAAGTAAAAGAGGGCCAGGGGTGGGAGGCTGGCGGGCACAAGAAGGGTTGCTGGTGCGCGTGGGGCCCAGCGGGTGCCTAACCTCCCTTGGGCTGGGCCAGCTGGTGGCCCAGCCGGTGGTCGGCCTGCTCTGTCTCTGCCGCTTGCCAGCTACACCTCGACCGGTGCAGGGGTTGGCACCACGCATGCGCGGCACTCCCGGGCAGGGAAAGTCCTACGACCGGTTGGGTAGTCCTCAACTTACGACAAGTTGGGTAGTCCTCGACTTACAATCGGGTGGGGGGGGGGTCGCGGCATTAAAAAGGTTGAGAACCACTGCCCTAACCCAAAAGCAATTTTTGGAGTATGCAAGTTGTTGAAGTTAATGAGTCAAGTTCCATTCACTAGATTCCACATCGTGGTACTAATATTTTATGAAACTTGTTCCAAGAATCTATTGTAGATAAAAGAATATTAAAACTTAAATCTCAAGTTTAATTTAAAAATGAAACATTATTTAAATCAACATTCAGAAGGAATGAAAGTGTGAAATATTGTTTCGCATAATTATTGTCATTTTTAGGGCCTGAAATAAAATATAACATACTGTGACATACTGAGCTGAATATAAAACTACAGAATGTTTAGTGTTTTGCTCACTTTCTCTTCATCCATATGTAGGAGCAAATGCCTCATAAGTCATGTTTAGCTTGTTAATTCTGTTTTCAATGTTATGCACAATTCAAATAAAAACTGAGTCCATCACTGTGGTCAAATTTCACAAAATATTTTCACTGCCTCATAAGTATCTAATAAGAAAGAAAAATAGAATAAAACAAAATGTCATCATATACTAATTTTACTGTACTTTATATCTGAGATGATTTTAAGAACAAGCCTCATGTAATTCCTGAATGCAAAAATGCCATAAATCCTTCAGGATTATTTTTCAAATCAATTATCCAGATAATTATGCTATATTTAGTATAATGTCAATGTTATTTCCTTTGCAAATACATTTTGAGGCTGTGAGAAAAATATAAGCCATAAATAATAGTAAATTAAAAACAAAACATAGGCACACACAGACTAAAAACACTGGAGGAAAGGAAAACAGGAGCAGCATCAAAAAAATATTCATCCAACCATCACTCAGACAAAGTAAAAAAACAAAAAAAAAAAACAATAAGATAAATTAGTCCCTGCGGATTTTACTCCATTAGTTATTGCTGATTATAGGGGGCGGTGCTCATCTCCATTTCAAGGCCATTGAGTCAATGCTGCCCGAAGACACATCCATGGTTATGTAGACAGTATGACATCGTAGAGTGCTGTTACCTTCCCACCAAATTGGTTCCTATTTATCTGCTTGCATTTGCATGCTTCTGAATTGCTAAATTGGCAGGATCTGTGGTGAGAATGGGAGCTGACCCCGTCACGTGGAATTCAGTCTCGAACTTGGGCTGCTGGCTTTCTGCCAGCTTCTTAACTAGTCAGCACTCAGAGAAGAACTGGGTAAATTGTTTTTAAGAGATATGTAATATAGATAACCATGGGCACCTCACACATTTCAAAAGGCAGAACATTCCAGGGTATATGAATGCTCTGAAAAATCACTCAGTAGTGACCAAAAATTATGTTCTGTGATCTAAAGGACCTTCTCAAAGGTCTCAATATTAAAGAGATCTATAATGGTGAAGGCATTTCATCAGGTATTTTGTTCCCCAAATTATTCCAGTCTTCCATGTTATAAGCAAAGCCATACATGTGTTTCAGTAGTTAATTGGCATCCAATCTTTAGGGCTTCAACAAAAGTGTGCAACATGTATCTGGGGACATGTATTATGTCACATTCTGAACAGCTGCCACTTCCAGATTAAGTATTCTGCAGTAAACAAAGTATGACGTTGCCATTATATGGATAAACCTGGATCTAATATACTCAGTAAAATGGTTGGATTATAATTCAACAGAATAGATTTCAAGATATATTGAATAATAAGCTTATAACTATTAAGGATTTTAAAAAGCAAAGTAAATTACTTGTCCCTGGAAGAGTGTTATTTCATTCAGTAAGTTAGCTTGCTATACACATGTAAGCAGCAAATTTTAATTCATTGCATATTTTTATTTTGATATGCATATTTTTAAGAATTATAATTCCACAGGATTTCCACAACTCAGTGATTCCAAAAGTTGTGTTCACTGGGAAAGGATTGTTTACGTATTAGATGACAGATTCCATAAGCTAACTGACAGTTGCTTCTGTACAAGACAATTTTCATATCTTTTTACTGTATCTGCTTTTAATAAAGTACCATTTATACTGCCTCTCCCTATGGGTTGCATCTTTCTGATCTTTTTTTCTGTTCTGTTGCCAAACTCTTTGTTCTTCAGCATCTTTTTGGTTCAGTTATAACTGCTTTGAAGTTCTATGTTTTAATTCAGAAAAGCTAACTCAAAATTCTGTAATGAATTGAACCTAATTTTTAAAAATAGAAACAAAAACTTGAAAGCCTCGGCAATCCTTTTGTAGTGCTATTCATATACAGTAGTAGAAATCAGAATCAGAATATCACATTTCACACATCAAAATAAGTAGAGACCAATGCTTTGTGGTCTTCAGCACAGCTGGTATTCTGTAGGTATAACTTTTATATATTTGTAACATAATATTAATAACATAACAACCACATAATTATGCAATTGTTACTGGACAAGGACACTGCAGTTTCTCAGGTCTTCACAAGCAGAATGTGTTTTTTACACAAATATAAGTGTACTATACATCTGCTCACGATGAAAATGGCAGCTTAATGAACAAATGCTTAAACCTGGCTTGAGGGAAAGAAAACACTGATGATGCATCTATCTTAATTTCAGAAAGAAATTGGATGGTTTAACTATAGACAAGCAGTTGAAGGCAGGAATGGAAGAGAAACTACTCCCAAATAGAGAGCATTATAAAAGAGGTGAAGCCTTACAACAAAACCTCCAAACAGAATAAATATGCCAGTAATAATGGGTTTCATATGGAAAATGAGTTTTCTTATATAGAGAAATGTTGGAAGAAAACATAGTTTGCATATGGGAAGGTTTCTGTATAGTAATAACTCTAGTAGATGAGATATTCTACTAGCGATTACCTGATTAATAGAGATGTTTGGAAAAATATAATGAATGGAGAATGGAGAACAGAATTACAATGGCCAATGTGCGAAGGAGTTATGGAACACACACACACACAAACATTGAAAAAAAGTGTGCAGGAATGTCAAAAACTAAGTCCAACCACCAGGACATGCATTCATGTTCCTGGATTAGGTTGGTATTGTGAATATTTTTGACACAAATCATTAATTCAAGTCCAAGGAGAGTTATGTTATGTTATGTTATGTTATGTTATGTTATGTATGTAGAAGCTAGCTGTTACATTATAACGTGCAAACTGTTGTCTGAATTCAACTGCTTTCCTTGACATGAGGCAGAGTTAAATGGAAGCGGTGTACCACTGATCAATTAAGCTGAAGATGTATTAGCAAGAGCCTCATTACTGCAATGATGGTTACTACTGTGACTCCCACTCCTCACAACTGTCACTGTTCCAACATAAGGACACTGAACAGAAAGCATGGAAGTGGTGCCAAGATATATATACATATACATATACATACATACATACAAACATACATATATATATATATACATAATTAGAAATAAAAACAAAAATGCGACTCTTGGGAGTATTCATATTGTCAAAATAATGATCACCAAGAGAATATCTATCCAAAAATAGAATTTAATCCACCAAGCTTTCGTCAAATACATTTGACATCGTCAGGGTTAAAAGGCAAAGGCCGGGGGAAGTCTTATATACAGCTGTTTAATGCCTGTTTCCGGCTCCTGGAGCATGTCATCGGCCCCAGCTGATCGAATTGAGTCCCAAGCACACCCCCCACATCAGCACCTATCCCCCTTCCATTGCTAATTTTCATTCTGTCATACGTTACTCTGTTAGCTGTTTCAGGGTTGGTCATGTTGGGGGTCAGGATCTTTTCTCCTCCCCTGCAATATATATGGGTCTTTGGTTATTCAGGTTTTCTCCCGCGTAAAATTTTACGCGGGAGAAAACCCGAATAACCAAAGACCTACATACAAACACGCGCGAAAACCTCAGAAAACATACATATATATATATATACATACATACATACACACATATTAATTAGTATTCTGTTTTCTCCAGTCTTTAATTTTCCATCTTGACAGATGCATTCTGAAAATAACTGTAGTCATTTATGGAGAAAATAATCTAGCTGCTATAGATGTTTTATTGTTATTAACAAAAATAAAGCAGTAGCTACCTGCTATTAGGAAATCCACCAACCATATTACTATGGTCAGTGGTCTATTTAGTATCTAGCTTACCAAAGAAAAATAAAATAAAAACAAGACTGGAAAAAGAAATATAATTGACTTGCTGATAGGTAATTTGTGGAGTCCCAATTAGACAACACAATCTACATTCTTAATTACCTAATGATAATATATATTGCATAAATGCATCAGTGTATGTACAATTGATGTCAGATTAATTGAAATAAATAATCAATCAAGCAGCTGATGTCAGATTAATGGCATAAATAAATCAAGCAAGTATGCCTGAATAAAGCCCAGGACTTCTATATAATTAGAGTAGAACCATTTATAACAATTATAATTGACTTCCATCAATGTGAATTTGAGATAATATAGGGTGAATCTATGGTTAAACTTTGGCTTTTAACAAAAAAGTTCTCTGCATCAATTACTTCTAGTATAAAATAAAGGTCAGAATAATTTATAAACATCTTTATATACATATACATGTATTTGAAGATTCACAGTCTGAGTTGGAAACATTTTAGGTGTCAGACATCATTGTCATTCTTTGAAACACCATGATATCTGGAGGAGAAGATCAGGACAGTGGAGATAGCTATAGTATTCCTTGCATTCCAAGGTTGAATTCCAGGATCAGGGAAAGAGGGAACCTTAACTGAAATACTGTATGACAAGAAGACCAGAGTAAAAAAAAATGACTAATCTTCTGGTTTCACATAGACCTTGAATTAACAGATTGCACAGTGAACCATTTGCTGAGTTTGAGGAATCCCTCCCTGACTACCTGGCTTATCCCAATCTTCAAAGGGTTTGCTTGTAGAGACCGTGCCTTGATTATTCCTCTGGCTTTTGAGGCTTTATCTGGAAGGAACATGAGAAGTTCTTGCCCCAAACACTTTTTTGGTGGAGTGCTGAGCTTACCTACTATCTTTCCTAAGTAATTAGCAGGCCACTAAGAATTAGACCCATAGGATGCTGCATTAGCAGGGTTTGTATCCACATCAACTGTACAAAAAAGCATACAAAGGAAGCTATGGAAGCAAACATTTTTCTTGTGCTGAGTTTAAGACAATGGCCTGTGAGATTCAGGCAGAAGACCAGTGGGTAAATGCAAGTTTCCTCAGTTCTAGTTTCTATCCTGAAATACTTATGTTTTTCAATCCATTATTCAGTAATTATGAGGATATCTGGACATGCTATGCGATCAACCCATTATTTAAAAAAAAGATGATACCTGGACATGCCACGTGATCAATCCATTATTTTACAGAATGTGTCAAGAACCACAGATAGTAAAAACAAACAAACAAAAAAGAAGATCCATAGACCTGCTTTTGTACATAATGTCTGAATAAGCTCTTCTATCATTTATTTTTGAGTCTTAGTAAATTAGACAGCAGAAGTATGTCAATATAGTTGGGCCACAGGAATAGTGTCTGTAAAGAAGCCAAATTATTTTCAAGAACTATTTTCTTAGTATATCTTACCAATGAAAATGAAATCTAATCCCAACACTCCCTGATTTCACCCCTAATGTCAATCTTCTCTTCTATATCTTCTGTTTTTCTCAACTGCAGATGAGATGAAAATGCAAATAGGATATTCATGAAATGGCTACAGAATCATTTCAGTTTCTTTCCTAATTTCAAACCAAACCTCCAACCAAAACCTAAAGCGCTTAATCCTGGTAGAAAAAGTAATTTAAAGTCTATGATTCATTATATACAGAGAATGTTTTCAAAAGAATATGTAATATCAATGTGTCTGGAGGGATTTAAAATTTCAAACAGGGCACTAGAAAAACTGGCTTGGGTAAAACATGCATGTGCAATTGATTTCACTTATAGTTTGATAAAGTACTTGGAAGGAATATACAAATATACATATTTTGTAATTAAAAATTTAGAGTGATAAAAATCAACTCATTAATGACTTTCCTCTTTGAGTATTCAGAGTTTAATTTAACAAGACAGAATGACTTCAATGGAATTGCTGTTTGATGAGGCTTCTTACCGTTGCAGCCAACCACATGATTTCGACATTCTTTCTTTTTTTAGTCTGAATATTTTGATGAAGATTTTCTAGTAATCCTTTTAAATCATTCTGTTCTTGAAAAAGTGGTAGGCCTGAAAAGGAGAAGGAAGCAGTCAGTGATAATATTTCCCATTCATTAAAAAAGTAGCTACACAGTCCTTTCAAATACATGAGTATTTTCATCTAACAAAGTAATATCATTATTGATATATTGACTGACCAAATAATTATGTTCATTAATATAGATACTATTATTTGAAAGTTTCTTCTGAAGTACAAAGCACCCAGTGTCTGTAATTTGAATGGAAACCGGAAGCATTCCACAATCAACTTTATTTCTGTTTCCTCTCTATAATTATTCCTAATACTGCTTTTCTATAATTGCAACAGGTGAACAAAAAACACAATACCCTGGATGGGCAGGAGAAAGGAAGACATGAGGAGTCAAGAAAAAGAATAATAATAACAAACATCTTAATTTAAAACACTGTTTTAAATGTAGGCTCTTTATAATAGTTTTATTACTATTGAGTTTTACTACGGAGCTTTAATCAAAGAAATTATATAAAAATTACAGAACACACCAGCTATTCATTACTAGAATACAGTAGCTTATGTTATAGTGATGATGAGAATTTTTTTGATCGGGTTGATGGAGAAAAAATTAGTTCAATAATGAACCTTTCCTTCAAACAGTGGCAAGCCGCTGTGTTTGTCTCTTGCCTTTTGCTATTTTTCCTCCTATCTTTTTACATTTGCTCTTGTTGAAATCCTGCCTCTTTTCAGTTCTTACCAAATGTGGGGCAGGGAAGGTGTTAAATGGATGAACTTCTGTTTTTCTATTTTATCAATTTAAGATGTAAATGTAAGAAACAAAAAACAAAACAAAGCAATAAAAAAGAAACATCTTTGTTTCATATCACATTTGTCTTAACCCATAACAAAATCACACAGAAATTGTATTTGCATATTGACAATTTGGAAAGATATTAAAATTAAAAGCTTCAGGTTGTTTGGAAATTTAGGAACTGTAATGGCTGGGATAAATGTTGAATTTACATATTATTAAGCTAGTTCTAACCTTTTGCAGTAATTTCACAAACTATAAGCAAGAAAAGTGCTTAATGCGTCAATTTTTATTGATTTTTCTAATTACAAAGATGACTGTTTTAACATTCAAAAAACTAGTGGCATTTTTGATCATCTGTCATAGTTAAACACAGGTTTAACTTGATTAGCATTAATTCCAGTAGCTTCAAGAGACTCAGCAAATAAAACTCCATAAATAATGCTGTTATCAGCTGGAAAATGTAGGCTTGCATCGGTTCTGCAAATGCACTAAAATATTGATTAAAATCTTTTATATCCTAGGGAGAAAGCAATTTTAAATAACAATAGTCTTCATGAAAATCCAGAAAAAAATGCTGCAGTTCACTAAAGATCACCTGAAATAAATAAATTCTTATTGAATAACAACAGTGATTTTAAGTCTCTCTTTTGAGGTCTTCTTATATTTTGATGGCAGGTATAATCAGGTCTTAACCTGAACCAGGGATTTTCCAGGGCTCAGTGCGCAAAGGCATTTTCATTACAAGGACAAAGAAATAATAAACAGCCCAAAATTCAGTATACGAAAATAGGAAATTAGATTTTCTTCTATTTGTAGCATTTGGTCATAAAACAAAATGCATAGCAGAAAGAGAAGAAAAGGAAATTTTGGGTCAAGGAACGGAATACTAACATGGAAACAATTTAATACATAGAATATCTACATCAAATTATATTTGATGTTCCTGTACTATAAGTTTAAACATTTTTATATTAGATGTGCTCCAATTTTCAAGAGAGCATGTGGCGTTAGGACTTTTAATTCTTCACTTACAAGCCACAGTTCTTATGAATAAAATTTAGTCTCATGAGATATTCAGCACTGAAACAGTAAGGTGACAAAGAAAAATAAGTAATATCAGATACATTCGGAAAACTTCATTGAATGTACAAATAGGGAGAGCAAACAGAGAAACCTAACATAAGAGTTTGGTAGAAGGAATGTGGGCATCCGTTCCAATTACCTTGAGCAGAATGAAGAACAAAGGATCCCTTGTGGTGATGTTCATGCAATGTTTGAAGAGAATCTAAACCAACATTCCTATGTTTCTACCAAAAGAGAATAAAAAAAATAACATGAAGAGAGAAGTTCTATACTTGCACATACCAGGGAAGATGAAAAGTTCCTGGAGAAAATAAGAGAAGCAGAGAGGAACATGAAAGCTGGAGTAGCTACTGGAGGAAAGTAAGGGAAGCATGTCACCCAGTAAAGCAAGAGAAATAAGTGGTTTTCAGTGACTGAGCTCAAAGCATGGTATCAGCTTCTTGCTCTTGAAGATATTCCATACCTAACTGGATAAATCTCATTAGCCCAGTTTAGCAGAACAATGTGGAAGACACTTTGACCATGAAGTTGAAGAAAAAAAAATGAAAAAAGAGAAATGTATTGTAATGATGGGGGGTTCCCTGTGAAATGAACTGAAACTGCATTAAGACTATGCAGACTAATATGATGTCATGGGAGGTGTGTTATATTCCAGGTCCTCTATCCTAATTATGACAGACAAATTGCTGGGTTTCCTTAATCAACAATAACAGGAGGTTAACACTAGCCACCTCATATAAAGAAAATCTATACAAGATGTTTTTTTTTTTTTTTTTTTTATTGAAATTTTTCAAAAGTTTTACAAATAAAAATCCACCCCCCCCTCCCCAACCACCCCACCCCCCCCGACTTCCCAGAACTGAATATAGGATTATTTAACAAATATTTTAAAAATAACATTTGCAATTTATAAAATAATTAATAATAATAATAAAAATCACAATAATAATATATATAATAATAATATAGATAACATAAACTTTAAAATGAATAATATATACTAAAAAAGAAAAAAAAAAAAAATAAAAAGAGAAAAGAGAGAGAGAAAGAAGAAAGAAGAAAGTAGACGAAGAATAAAGCATATATATATATATAAAAAAAAATATATGAATAATAATACATAAAAAATGTATATATATAAAAAAGAAAAAGAAGAAAGAAAGAAAGAAAAAACAATCATTACAAATTATAAAAAGGCTAAATAATATTTTTCCATATCCAAATTATGTTGTATAAAATTTATCCATTTTTCCCATACCGCAAAAAATTTTTCTTGAGATTGCTCCTTTAAGAAAGCCGAAATCTTTGCCATTTCTGCCAAATACGAAACTTTATGAAACCATTCTTGTAAAGTAGGCAAAGATTCCTTCTTCCAATATTGTCCTATTAACAACCTAGCGGCTGTAATCAAATTTAACATCAATATAACCTCCTTAGCATCACAGTCAATAACAATACCTAGTAAAAATAATTGCGGAGTAAATTTTACCCTCCTTTTAAAAATTCTTTGAATATTCCACCATATCTTAATCCAAAAAGCTTTTATATGCTTACACGTCCACCAAATATGGTAATAGGTAGCATCCAAATATCCACATCTCCAGCATTTCGGCTGTAGATTAGGGTACATAATGGACATTTTCTTTGGGTCAAGGTGCCATCTATAAAACATCTTATAAAAATTCTCTCTTAAATTTTGCGCTTGTGTGAATTTAACATTTCTTATCCAAATAAGTTCCCAAGTATCCATTGAAATCGTTTCACCAATATTCTGTGCCCATTTAATCATACAATCTTTAACTAGTTCAAGTTCTGAATCTAATTCCACTAAAACCCCATAAACTCTCTTAATATGGGTTGGCCTTTGATCTCTTACTTGTTTTAAAAAAATTTCATCTTCTCTAAGCCAGCCCATTTTACAATCCATCTTCCATCTATCCACTATTTGTCTATATTGGAACCATGAATAAGTTAAGTTTTCATGTGTTAATTCTTCCAAAGATTTTAACTGCCAGTCTTGGCCATCCCATCTTAATAACTGTACGTAAGAGACCTTGTCCATATTTACCCCTTTCCTTATACCTTCTATGGCATGCCGAGGTATAGCCCATAATGGTATTTTGAAGTCACTTTTATAATACTTTCTCCACACTCTTAGCAAAGAGTTTCTTATAATATGAGACTTAAAAACCCAATCCACTTTTTTATTAAATATTAAATAGGCATGCCATCCAAAAAATAGGTCCCAGCCTTCCAAATGAAGTATTTCTGTATTTGTTAAATTCACCCAGTCGCTAATCAATGTCAATACTACAGCATCATAATACAATTTCATATTTGGTACCTTGAGTCCACCTCTCTCACGAAAATCTTGCATTATTTTAAGTTTCACCCTTGGTTTTTTCCCTGCCCAAACAAATTTATTAATACCTTTTTGCCATTCATCTAAATTACGTTCGTTCTTTAAGATAGGTAACATTTGAAACAAAAAAATAAACTTTGGCAGGACATTCATTTTAATAACTGCAATTCTGCCCATAAGGGATAACTGTAAATTATTCCAGTTTTTTAAATCCTTCTGTACCTCCATCCACAGCTTTTCATAATTATTTTTATACAATTTTACATTAGAAGCAGATAATGTAACCCCCAAATATTTTACCTTATCAACAATTTCAAAGTCTGTTAAGTTAACTAAAGCCTGTTTATCACCATTAGTCATGTTTTTAGCTAATATTTTGGTCTTATTATTATTAATTTTAAAGCCAGAAACACGTCCATATTGTTGAATCAATTGTAATAATTTCACCACCGAAGAAACAGGTTGAGACAAAGTAACAACCAAGTCATCTGCAAAGGCTCTTAATTTATATTCTTTTTTATTAATTTCTATTCCTTTTATTTCTTGAGACTCCCGAATTTTAATCAACAAAATTTCCAGTGTTAAAACAAACAATAACGGAGACAACGGGCATCCCTGTCTTGTTCCTTTTTCTATTACAAAAGCCTCTGACAAACCCCCATTTACAATAATTTGAGCAGTCTGTTTTTGATATATATTGGATAATACTTGTAATATATTTTGTCCAAAATTCATCTCCTTGATTAAACACAGCATAAACTGCCAATTCACTTGATCAAAGGCTTTTTCAGCATCCAAAAATATCAGGCCTGCAGAGACTTGGTTATTCTTTTCTAAATACTCTAATAAATTAATAATTTGTCTAACGTTATTCTTCATATACCTTCCAGTTATAAAACCCGATTGATCCCTATGTATAAACTGCTGCAAGATCCCCATAAGCCTGTTAGCTAAAATTTTTGCAAAAATTTTATAATCCACATTTAAAAGAGATATAGGCCTATAATTTTTAGGCAAAGTAAGATCTTGACTATCTTTTGGAATCAATGATATAAATGCATTACGCCAGGATGGAGGGATCTCTAACCCCTGTAATAAATTATTAAACAGTTCACACAACGGTTGAGTCATCTCTTCTACTAAAGCTTTATAATAAATAGATGTCAACCCATCCGTACCCGGCGCTTTGCCCAATTTCAATTGTTTAATAGCTGTAACAATTTCTTCCTTAGTAATTAAACCGTTAATCTTTTTTTCCTGATCTTCTGTTAATTTAGGAAAGTTAACTTTGCCTAAATTTGCTCCTGTTGCTGGTTTGGTGCATACAACCCCACAATAAGAATTTTCTTGCCATATAAACCAAGTTCAAGCATAACATATCTTCCGTAAGGGTCTGATTCTAACAAGGTAGCGGATAAATTCTGTTTAACATAGATTACCACACCCCCTTTCTTCCCAGGGGCGGGAGATACAAAATGAGATCCCAAGCGAGGATTATTTAAATATTTTTGATCTTTAGCTGTAATATGAGTTTCTTGCAAGCAAATAATATCATTGTTATGTTGTTTCAAATAGTGGTAAATTTTTTTTCTCTTTTGAGGAATGTTTAATCCATTAACATTCCAGGACAGGAGCTTTGCCATCTCCCTTGGCCTTCAGCCTGGAGAAGATCCGCTCAAATTCTGCTGCTGATGAATATGTAGCAGAGCTTTTGGGTCTTGCTCCTCCCACCGGCACTGAAGCAATTTGCTGAGTAGATTCTTCAATTTCTTTTTCTTTTTCTTTTTTCTGTTGTTCTTTTTCTTTACGTTTATGTGCTGCACGGGTCATTCTCTGTTCTTTAACCTCTGGTTGAGACATCCATACCACCTGTCCAGCAGTCATCATCCCTGTACCTTCAGATTTCTGTTCCATCTCTTTGTCACTCAAGACTTTATGCATCATGGGCAAAGGAGAGCCTGCTCCCAGGACCGTTTTATAAAATTCCTTAGCTTTAGCAACTGTATTAAGTCTATAACGTGTCCCCGCATGGCTCAAAACAATGCCCATCGGAATCTCCCATCTAAATGGCATTTGTCTTGCTTTAAGTTCATTTACTAAAAAAGCAAAATCTTTTCTGCTTCTTAAAATTTTAGGTGGAATTTCCTTTAAAATAATAATATCTTGGGCAGCAATCTGAAATCTTTTATTATAAAAAGTTTGTAGAATCTGATTTCGCAAAGACTTCTTAGCAAAATATATCACCACATCTCTAGGCAAATTCCTCTGTTTTGCAATCCAAGAATTAACTCTATAAATTCTTTCCACATCCCCACGTAACTCTTCTTTATCAATATTCAAAATAACAGCCAAGTCATTAATCACCATTTCCATCAAATCTTGAGTTTTATCTTCTTTCAGACCCCTTATTCTCAAAGCATATTCCATCTGTCTATACTGGAACATAAGAATATCATCTTGTGAAGTCTCCACTTTTTTCTCCATATCTTGAAATTTATAATCCAAAAGTTCAACTGTTTCTTCAATTTCCTCTACTCTGGAGTCCAGCTTCACAACCACTGAGGCCATTCCAGATAGAGCTAGAAGTATATCATCCCTCAAAATAGCATTATTCTGTTCTAAAAGCTCCTTCATCTCTTTCTTCATTTCCTCCTTAGTTTCAGATTTATTCTGGTCCAAAAGTTGTTTCATTTCCTCCCTAAACTGTGAGACAGCACTTACCATTATTTCTTTAATGTCTTGTGCTGATGTACCAGATGGGGGAGGTGAAGGTGGAGTGGATTTAGGTTGCTGCACTGAGGGTATTATTTTAAGTTGTTGTTGCACAGTAGAAGTAGCAGGAGAAGAAGTTACTTTAGAAGCTGCAGTAGCTGGTTGTCGTTTTGAAGCCATTTTAATTTATCTTCCTTTCTTCTTAAAAATACCGATAAAAATAAGTAATCCAAAAAAAAATTAAAAATAAGATAAAATAGAATAAAATAAGATCAATCTAAAAGTCCCCAAGAATAAAAAAGTAAAAAAAGTAAAAAAAAGCAGTATTAAACAACAATTCAGCCGATCCGTCTTTTAAAGGAAAAAAAAACTTTCAAAACGCCATTTTACTTTCACTCTCACTTTTCCGCCCGAAAAAAAAGAGAAAGCTTAAAAAAATAAAAAAAAATCAGCATATACTAAATAAACTAAATAAACTAAAAAAAAATAAAATGAAGCTAAACTATAAATAAAATCCTTTAAACAGTTCTGTCCGGTTTAAGATTACTCACGGTTTCTTTAAGTACGGAGATGGTAGCGGCGTCTCGCTTTGTTTCCGAAGAAACAAAGACAGCTGAGAGGCGGAGAAGGCAATGAACTCCGAGGGAACCCTCTTTCTACCCCCCTAAAAATAAAAATCCAGGGAGAGTTAAGAGGTTCTACCTCTATTCATGCGATCTCTGCCCCTTCCCTTCGCCCGGGAAGGGGATTGCGAGCCGCGGGCCAGCTGGTAAACGCTGTGCTCCGCGGATCTGACACCTTCTCAGGAGGACGGCTACAAAGTAGCCGCCATCTCCACCGCTTTAACCACCGGAAGTCCTATACAAGATGTTTTATAGATGGCACCTTCCCCCTACAAGGCTAGCAAAAATAGATTAAAAAACCGCACCGACATGCTGGAAATGTAGAAAGCTTCCAGGGACTTACTATCACATATGGTGGGAATGTTCAAAAGCGCAAAATTTTGGGCATCAGATTAAAAATTGGCTGGAAGAAATACTATTACAAAAACTTGATTTAAAACCAGAAACCTTCTTATTAGGGATTATTAATGATAAACTCAGCAAAGCATCTCTCTACTTACTATTGCATATTTTAACCGCAGCAAGATTGGCATACGCCCAAAAATGGAAAAGAAAGGAAACCCCACTGAAGAAGAAATAATAAATAAAATCTTAACCTGTGCCGAAATGGACAGGTTAACTCTAGAGATTAAAAATAAAATTGAAACGGAGTATTATGAAATTTGGAAAAATTTGTACGATTGGTTAGAGATAAGGAGGATCGCTGAGATTATCGAATGATTAGTTGATATCGTAAGGATTTCTTATTAACACCTATATTAGGACACAACTGAAAGATATGTAAATACAATGTTTATGACTGAAAGATGTTTTACTAAAAAATTTACAGATATTATATGTACAGTTTGTTATACTCTGTCCTGTTAGAGAATGTATTTTAAATTTCTGTTTTTCTTTCTGTAACATAAGGTAATACTAATAGCAATGTTGTTGCCAGGGAAGCTGAATCATGTCCACTTCTGTTTTTAAATGTACATTTAATAAAATTTGTATATATATAAAAATAACTATTTCCTCCTAATAATTCATGTGATGATGGATGACAATATCAGAATAGACCTTGAACAGATGTCCCAAAAGGCACTTTTTCAACCTTCAGATCGAGGTTTCTTGGATGAGAAGCAAAATGTCTTCAAAGGAAAACAAGAAAATCCAGTTGTCTCTTGAAAAAGCACCTTTGGGACAACCATGGCCTGGATGACTGAGAATCTCCATAGGCACCTTGAACAGATCTTTACAAATTATGAGGCCTGGACAGGAAGGTACTTGTAATTGAGATCCCTTACTGGATTTATATTCTTCAGTCATATCTACATGAAGAAACTGTGGCAAAAAGTGCCCTACATCTCACAAAGCCTGGGAAGGATGTATCTGGAGAAATGTTAGCTAGAGAATGATAGGTGTCAAAGAATTGAACATAATGCCAAAAACTGGCTTGAACAATACAAGAGATAAGCATGAAAGCAAAAGAATGACTTAGAGATTGGTAGAAAACTACAATGGAAAGCTAGTAGAGTTAGCACTTACGGTGTAAGGAATTATTACATAAATGCCAAGAAGAAGAAACTGAAGAAGATTGAAGAAGTAAAAGTAATTGGAATCTTGGGAGAAATGGATCATGTTATCCTTGAGTTCATGTTCAAGAGGAGGAAGAATAGAGAGAAGTCAAACCTGTATACTAACTTTCAGAGAAGCAGATTTCAATGAACTCAGGTGGAAGGTAAATCAAATCCAGGAGATTGCAATTTTGAAGGAGAAATATGTCTAGGAAGGATGGAAAATTCTGCAAAATGTGTTACTGAAATTGCAACAGCAAACAATTTATATTACAAAGAAAAATGAGGTCATCTACAGGTACCAATGTAGATACAGACATGCATTCTGAAATTCTGAAAAGTGAAAGGGACATGTATAGGAAATAAAAGAAGAAACGTATAACAAAAGGGGGATAGAAGCCAGTCACCAGAACATCACAGAATGAACTGCAAATTAATGTTGTAGAATTGAAACTTGCAATATATATAACAACCACCATCTCAACAAACCATCTTCTTTGGAGGGGGTTTGTTAGGTGGCTGTATTTTGGCTTTCAAATGTTGCTTGTAAATGCCAGGTCAGTCTGTAATAAGGCTTCCCTCATTTGTGATTTATTTGTTGATGAGAGGGCTGACCTGGCCTGCATTACTGAGACCTAGGTGGGGCCTTTTGGAAGTATCATCATATGGATTTCAGATGTGGCATCAGTTCAGACTCCGGAGCAGGAGTGGAAATTGGCGAATGTCATGTAGGAAATTCCTGTAGTCTCATGCATGGTGCAACACAGTATCATATATGAGATATGTTTGTTAGGTTGGGCTCTAGGGATCAGTTGGGATTGCTGCTATTGTAACTAGCTTCTCTGCTGTAAAGCAATTTCCCAGTCTAAGTTCATTGAAATCATTCTGGATTGGGAGCAGAGTTCTCCAGACTTATCATTTTAGGAAAATTCAATTTACCTCCTTTCGGAGCATGGTCACCATGACAACCATAGTCCTAATCCAAGTCATCCAGAGTCTGACATGGGACAGTGGTTGCACAACACCTGCTACATCTGTGTCTTTTTCTTGGGTTATACAGTAATTACACAATCCCACAAAATAGACACTTGAGTTAAGGAAATGCCAACTGGTGCTGCAAAAAAATTTGTCATGTCCTATTAATACACCTTAACTTTCACATATTTTTCCATAGGATTGTTGAACTACTATGGAAGTTATATAACGTGATGCTTGTGTGATTAATATTTTATTCTCCTTGTTATATTTTTTGCCGGTAAAAATCAAAACAAATATGAAATAGAAAAGTATTTGAAATTAGAACCTATGAAAATATTATTTCAATATTATTCCATGTAAACCTTCAATCAGTTCCATCAATACTGATGGTAAATTCTATTTCAAGTGAAAGAGATTTGGGAGACAGAAAAGGCAGTGTTTGCAATAAAATAATAAAGAAACTCAAGTTTATAAAAAATGACTCTGTAGGAATGATGTTACCTTATGGTTTATGTGACAAATGTGACAAATTCAACATAATGAAGTTCTATTAAAATGCTTACAATCAGGAGGCATTTTTTCCATTAATAACTTATAATATTCTTTTAGCAATTCCATATTTTCCTGGTTAAGGCTTTCTTGCAAGGAGGTATCTCCAAACCTAAAGAATCACAAAACGTACATGGAAAAAATAAGAACAAAACTAGCATAAATGCAGTATTGAACATGTAAATATGATCCATTCAGAGAAACTGAATGATTTCTGATTTACTAATATGGGTTAATTATTTATAGTATTCTAAAGAAATGGTCTGGAGCAGAGGTCCCCAATCTTTTGGGCACTAGGGACCAGTTCCGTGGAGACAGGTTTTTCCGTGGACGAGAAGGTGCATGGTTTTGTATGCTGCCTGCATCTCACGGATGGGCTTTACTTGTTTGTGCAGACCGGTTGCTGGCATGCTATGGCCCAGTACTAGTCCATGGACCGAGGGTTGGGGATCCCTGGTCTGGAGTATGTATGTAGCACATACATGCAATTCCTTAAACTAGTCATGATATAAAATTGCTGTCACAATTTAAATATCTTGAGAAAATAAAAAGGTTCTATAACATGGGTTATGGAAATAATCTGACATCAGTAAGTATAATTTTGATTTTACTTTATCTGTTGAGATGGCATAGCTGCCCTTTATGGTATTTACTGAATAATAGACTTGAAACTGGAGGTATCACAACAAAAACAAACAGTGCCTTTGGTTGAAAAATTGGTTGAGAAGTGCTGAAAAGTCTTCACTAAAGCAAAGGTTATGTCTGTGGAAATATTGATGAAAATAAAGCTCCAATTTGCAGTACTTCTGCCAGTTTCATCCAATGGTAGGCTAATCTCTAGGCATTACAAATATTATCTATATTGTTTTATAGAGGGTTTTTTGGTCAAGATTCTATCAAATGAAGCCACACTGAAAAAGCCCTTTATCTCCTCTTGATTGCTGCTGACTTGAAGTACATGTGATATCAGACTGTCTTTCTCAAACCAAGGGAGAATTAGTCTGACTATATCATTATTTTTTCCTGCCCAATAGCAATAACAAATATTCTATGAGTGACTAAACAAGAGAATAAATCAGACAGTTATAGTTGTTAAGCACATTACTGAGTTTAATTTAAAATAATTTCATTATTTTATATGATGGCACATCTCATGCATTACAGATATAGAAATATATTCTCTTGAAGTACCTAGGATTTTTTTCAGTCAATAAGGATCTAATTGAAAATGAAGGCTTCCCTGATATTATTTATTTATTGCAAAATTCTGTCTATTCCTAGCCATCTTCTTTTGAATTAAGAGTGAAAGTGAGGTGGGTCAGCATGTAGTTCTAGGTGCTATTCTAAGTAATTTTCTATGGAAGCATCAAATGATGGAGAAATCATTCAATTTATATCAGGTGAAGCCCAGTGCTGACATGGATGAGGAAGATCTTTAAATTAAAGATCTTTAAATTCTTTGGCAGAGCACAGAGTAGAGTCAGAGGATTTGACCATATCCTATAAAAGCCATTTTATGCATATAAAAGTATTCTTTGTTTTGTTTTGTTTTATCCTAATGCATTGCCTCAAAAATGCACTCTAATCCTAACTTTATTCAGCTTTATTCTGTATTGAAAATCTTAATTTCACTATTACTATGTAGGATTGACAATTCTGACATTTATTTTCACATAAGATAATTTTTTTCTTAGCATATTACAACTATAACTAGGTTATTCTATTATTTTCTATTATGCACCTTGATTCTCTAAGAGCATTTAAAATATTGAATTAAGCTGAACATGAACAAATACTAATTTCAGAAGTATTAAAATTTTCATAATATGTGCACTTAATAAATGTCTAAATAGCTAAAAATCATTTTAATTGGATCAATCTAATCCATCATAGGTCTATTATATAGACATTATTAATGGTTATTTCTTCAAATGTTCACTATTGTCGATATAATAATAGAACATACATTATGTGCAATGTATGAATCATCTTTTTGGCTCTGTCCTTCTCTGGAATAGCTTCTCATTGGAAATTTGGATGACTAAATCCCTGTGGATCTTTAAAAAATTGCTAAGCCTTGGCTTTGTTACCAAGTTTTGGGGGAAAGGCTGTTACAATTCTCCCTCTGATGAATAAGTCTTGATTTTTTTAAAAAGAATTGTTTGATTTCTGGTGGAATTATGTGTATCTTAACAGTTTATAGTACTTTTGCTTTAAATTTTTGATTATAAAATATTTGTTTTAATTATAATCTTGGAACGGCAAGTTGAAGAGGTTAAGTGGATTGGCCTACAAGCTCTCTATATTTAACTGAAGATATCAACATTTATTTGGAACTAAAAATTGGAAAATCTGTTCAGATACACTGTAGCTGACTAACCAGTTTCTGAGACACAAAGAGGAACTGTTAGGCCCAGAACTGCTGTTCAGAGAGAATATTAAGATGGTTTATGTTATGTCCCGAGCCTTGCAAACGGCTCGGGCGTTTGCAGGCAGTCCCGGGCAGGTGCAAAGCTGCCCGGGACCAGACAGGCTGTCGCCAGCGCCGTGCGCATGCGCGGGTGCTGGCGCGGGAAAAGTATCGCATTTACCCGGGAAATGTCTATATAAGAAGTTGGGAGGTTTTGGGAGCTGCTGAAGCCATCTACTTGTAAGCTGAACGCAGAATAAAGAAAACTGAGAACTTCAACTGCTTCTCGTATCTGCTTCCCGCCACGGACTCAACACTGGCGACGAGGATGGGATTGCCTTACACCGCCTGGAAAGGAAGAAGTGTAAGCTTACCCAAGTGAGTCCTGAGCGGCGGAACGGCGTCGACTCGGCAGCTACCCGCCAATCCAGTGCGCATTCGGGGGTAGGCTGGCTGATAGACCCGTCTCCTGAAGATGGCAAAAATCGGAAGGCTTTCGGAATTCGACATCTCACATCCAGAGCGGTGGGAGTCATACGTAGCCAGGGTGGAGAACTACTTCAAGGCAAACCAAGTGAAGGAAGAGAGCTTGAAGGCTGCCACCCTGCTTTGTGTTTGCGGCCAAGACGCCTTCGACATCGCAGAAAACCTTGCAGCACCTGTTCCAGTAGAGTCTGTAAGCTACGCAGATCTGAAGAAGCTACTGAAGGAGCACTTCCACCCCAAGATGTCCGTCATCGCATGGCGCCACACCTTCGAGCAGAGGGATCAACGGCCCGGTGAGTCGGCCAAAGAATTCATCGCCGCATTACGGAAGGCCGCCAAGCACTGCGAGTTCAAAGACCTCGAAGAACGACTGAGGGACCGATTCGTGTGCGGGTTAAGGCATCGAGATCTACAACAGAGACTTTTCGCTAAAGAAGAATTGTCCTACCAAGATGCCTTAAGGGAAGTCACCGCAGAAGAAGCAGCAGGCGGCGATGTCAAGAACATGCGGCCGATCAGAAACAGTCCAGAGTTTGCATCCGTGCACCAGGAAGACGTCCAAAGAAACTCCGAGGAGGATCCGGACGAGGAAGTCGACCGTCTCCACCCCACGAAGGAAGAAAAACAGAAGGGAAGCTCTTCAGCTCCGCTCAAGTGCATCGGCTGTGGAGGTCGCCACAGGAGAACCGACTGCAAGTTCCGCTCCGCTACCTGCCGGGCATGCGGCAAACAAGGACACATTGCAGCTGTGTGTCTGGGCCGACGAAAGGTACAACCTCAGGAAGAACTGCGCCTGAAAGGTACAGATTCCCCAGCCAGAATAGGGTAGGGTTTTGCGCTTCGCGAAGAAGCATCCTTAGGACAGGCACACACAAGCCCATTAAGAAAAAGCTGTCACTCAAGGTGAAGCTACAAGGGTTCCATTATCTATGGAACTAGACACAGGGTCTGCCTTTTCAATTATCTCCTTGCATACATTTAGGAAGATTTGTTCCGGTAGTGGAACTCAGGCCAAGTTAAGGCCTTCTGACATTGTGTTAACAGATTTTCAAAATTCAAGAGTGTGTGTTAAGGGGGAGGCCACCCTTAACGTGCAATACAAGAGTTTTGAAGGTCCACTAGACTTATTAGTAGTAGGGGGTGAACGAACGAGTCTCATAGGACTCGATTGGTTTGAGGCCCTGGGGATACACGTCACAGGACTCAACAGTTTACAAACACTCGACCTACAGGAAGTCTGCAAAGAATTTGCAGATGTTTTCAGCCCCCAGCTGGGCACATTCAAAGGACCCCTGTGTCCTTAAAGCTAGACCCCACTGTCACTCCCATTAGAATTAAAGCAAGAAGGGTCCCTTTTGCTTTAAAGAGTAAAATTGACACTGAGTTAGACAAACTGATCCAACAGGGAATCCTAGAACCTGTTGATTCCAGCCCTTGGGAGACCCCCATTGTCACGCCTCTAAAGGCAACTGGGGACATTCGCATTTGTGCTGACTACAAATGCACTCTTAATAAGGCATTGCAGCAACATGCCTATCCTGTTCCTGTGGTCAGTCATATTCTGGCCTCCCTCAAGGGGGGGCGCGTTTTTGCAAAGCTTGACCTAGCTCAAGCGTATCAACAGCTGCCTGTTGATGATGATGCTGCTATAGCTCAGACCATTGTGACCCACAGGGGAGCCTTTAAGGTAAAAAGGCTGCAGTTTGGAGTGAATGTCGCTCCTGGGATTTTCCAAAGCGTAATGGAAAACACACTGCGGGGCATACCGGGGGTTTGCCCCTACTTTGATGATGTCTTAATTGCAGGAGACTCCACACACATTCTAGCTGAAAGGCTAAGAGCTGTTCTGTTAAGATTCAGGAAATCAGGCCTCAAGCTCAAAAAAGACAAATGCATGATTGGGGTGCCTTCTACTGAATTTCTGGGGTTCAAAATTGATGCTGCTGGGATTCACCCTGCTGAATCCAAACTGACTGCTATTTTAGAAGCACCTAGGCCAAAGTCCAAGGCCGAACTTCAGGCCTTCCTGGGCCTCCTGAATTTCTACAATTCTTTTCTTCCACAAAAAGCTAGTGTAGCTGAGCCTCTTCACAGGCTACTAGACAAGCAAGCAGTGTGGCAGTGGTCACAAACACATGAGGGTTGTTTTAACAAAGTCAAGGCTTTGCTCACTTCTAACAGTGTACTTGCACATTTCAACGAGTCCCTTCCTGTGTGCATCGCTTGTGATGCGTCCCCTTACGGGGTTGGAGCTGTCCTGAGCCACCTCAGGTCTGATGGAACTCAGGTTCCTGTTGCATATTACTCCAGAACATTGTCTTCTGCTGAGCGCAACTACGCTCAGATAGACAGGGAGGCTCTGGCTGTTGTTGCTGGAATTAAAAAATTCCATGATTTTCTATATGGCAGGCATTTCACGGTCTTCACTGACCATAAGCCTCTGCTGGGACTGTTTACCACACGTAAGCAGACTCCCCAAATCATTTCCCCTAGAATGCTTAGGTGGTCTATTTTTTTGTCTGCATATGATTTTTCCTTACTCCACAAGCCTGGGAAAGAAATGGGCCATGCTGATGGCCTCAGTAGATTGCCTCTGCCAGTAGTAGAAGCTGACCCTGCGCCAGCTGTCAACATTCTATCAATCCAAGCCTTGCCCGAGCTCCCTCTGAGTGCCAGGGATGTTGCCGCTAAATCAGGTACAGATCACACACTTTCACGTGTCCGTTCCTGGGTTTTGTCTGGTTGGCCTGAGCACTGCCCTAGTCCTGAATTTCAGAGTTTCTGGTCCAAAAGGAACGAGCTGTCCCTTTCTCAGGGTTGTCTGCTTTGGGGGAACAGAGTTGTCATTCCCACCTCAATGAGGACTAGGGTCTTAGAATCCCTCCACGAGAGTCATCCTGGCATTGTTCGTATGAAGGCTCTTGCGCGCAGCCACTTGTGGTGGCCTGGTTTAGATAAAGATATTGAGGCTAAGGTGCATGCATGCCACCTGTGCCAACGATCTCGCCCAGAGATGCCCCAAGCTCCCGTGCATAGATGGGAGGAAACACAGTCCCCATGGTCTAGGGTGCACATTGACTACGCTGGACCCTTTCAGGGCCAGTTCTTCTTGGTCCTTGTTGACAGCCATTCGAAATGGCTTGAGGTTGTACCTGTCTCATCCACCACCACTGCAAAGACTATTCAGGTACTGAGGGGGATTTTTGCTGCACACGGGCTGCCAGATGTCATTGTGTCCGACAACGGCCCTCAATTCACTTCCTCCGAATTCCAAGCTTTCTTACAGGCAAACATGATTCGTCATGCCACGTCTGCACCCTTCCACCCGTCCACCAACGGTATGGCTGAACGTATGGTGCGCATCACAAAGGACGCATTGAAAAGACTCACCTACGGGGACTGGCATCACAGGTTGGCTGACTTTCTCCTTTCTTATCGCACCACACCGTCCACTTCTACAGGGAGAAGCCCAGCTGAACTTCGTTGGGGGCGTCAACTTACTACTAGACTTGACCGGTTGCATCCGGACAGACTGCCTTCATCTACCTCACATCCTAGGGCACCTAGACAACTACTTGTGGGTGCCCCGGTTTGGGCTCGCAATTACGGGCCTGGTCATACATGGGTCCCCGCTTCTATTTCCAGGGTCACAGGTCCTCTCTCCTACGAGGTAGCCCTGGACAACGGTCGTGTCCTGCGTCGGCACATCGACCAACTCCGCCCTCGGCGGGACTTTTCAGATGAGACTCCTGGGTCTTTTCCAGGGGGGGAGGGGGACCCTTTGGAGCAAAGGGAAGGGCACGAGCTGCTGCCCATCTCCACTGATGGAGCTACAAACGGCCCATCCCAGGGTTCCGCGAGAGCTCCGAACAAGAATTCTATGAGCCTACCTAATTACCAGGCATCCACGCCTACTCCAGCCAGGGAGTCACCCCGGGGGCATACTCACTTTCCACACACATCACACAGCACTCCAGTCACGGAGGATACCCGGGGGCATCCCAACAAATCATTCCCCGCAAGAGAGCTGGCACACAATTCCCAAGGTTGGCCTGACCTTACCCCAAATCCTACAGGGGGTCAAACATACAGGGAGGTGGTCGAGGAACCAAGTCCCGACTACAACACCTCTAGCCCAAATCAGGGAGTAACTGAGTTTTGGGAAAGTACAGAAACCCACACAAGCCCGGACACAGAACGGGGTTCAGGGAATGGACAGCCTCCTGACAGGTCTTGGATGGACCTAGGAGGTTCAACAGAGACGCCCAGCAGTGGCTATCACTTCAAGGGGCCCGAGGGTCTACAGCTAGGCAGGTCAACCAGGTCACAAAGTGACAGAAGCCCTGGCCTGACGAGCCCGGTGGGCGAGCAAGCAGGCCAGGCAGCGGGGCACAGTCCTTGGAAGGCACCAAGGCAAAATAAGGAGAACAGGCTCACATCTCCCTCCAGTCAGGGAACTCATGCTAGTAACCCAGAGCTGAGAAGGTCACAGAGAGCAAAGAAGTCTCCTAAATACTTAGAGGATTACATAACATTGCTGGCTAAACAAAAGCCAGGTAACGATAGGAGCACTGAGAAGCAGAACACTGCATAAAATAAATGATTATATGTTGGTAGTAGTTTTAGCCCGGGGGAAAGGGGTGTTATGTCCCGAGCCTTGCAAACGGCTCGGGCGTTTGCAGGCAGTCCCGGGCAGGTGCAAAGCTGCCCGGGACCAGACAGGCTGTCGCCAGCGCCGTGCGCATGCGCGGGTGCTGGCGCGGGAAAAGTATCGCATTTACCCGGGAAATGTCTATATAAGAAGTTGGGAGGTTTTGGGAGCTGCTGAAGCCATCTACTTGTAAGCTGAACGCAGAATAAAGAAAACTGAGAACTTCAACTGCTTCTCGTGTCTGCTTCCCGCCACGGACTCAACAGTTTATATAACTGCTTCTAATGTAAAACTGTATAAAAACAATTATGAAATGTTATGGCTTAAAATGCAGAAGGATTTGAATGATTGGAAAAAATTGCAATTATCTTTGTTAGGGAGAATTGCTTCAGTTAAAATGAATGTTCTGCCAAAATTTCTTTTTTTGTTTCAAATGATACCTATCTTAAAGAAAGAGGTAAATTTAGAAGAATGGCAGAAGGGTATTAATAGATTCATTTGGGCTGGGAAAAAACCAAGAGTTAAGCTTAAAATTATACAAGATGTTCGAGAGAGAGGAGGACTCAAGGTGCCGAATTTGAAATTGTATTATGATGCGGTGGTTTTAACGTTGATTAGTGATTGGGTTAACTTAACAAATTCAAATATACTTTTTTGGGAGGGATGGGATTTATTATTTGGATGGCATGTGTATTTAATTTATAATAAAAAGGTGGATAGGGTTTTTAAGTCCCATGTTTTAAGAATTGCTTTATTGCGTGTCTGGAAGAAATATTATAGATTAAATTTTGGAATACCGTTGTGGGGAATTCCTAGGCATGCAATAGAGGGGATAAGGAAAGGAGTGAAAATGGATAGGATTTCTTACAAACAATTGCTTAAGTGGGAAGGGAATAATTGGCAATTAAAATCTATGGAGGAATTAATGCAAGAAAATATTATTTATTATTGGTTCCAGTATAGGCAATTATTAGAAAGATGGAGTATAGATCAAAAAGTGGGTTTTACTATGGAAGATGTGAATTTGATGAAACAAATTAAAGATCAAAGTCAAACTCATATAAAAAGAGTTTATAATGCTCTAGTGGAATTGGATTCAGAAACAGAATTAGTTAAAGATTGTATGGTTAAATGGGCTCAAAATTTTGAAGAGCCGATTTTATTAGATACATGGGAGGTAATTTGGGTGAGGAATGTTAAGTTCACCCAAGCTCAAAATTTACGAGAAAATTTTTATAAAATGTTTTAAAGGTGGCACCTTGATCCACAAAAGATGTCTCGTATGTATCCGAATGTACAGCCCAAATGTTGGAGATGTGGTTGTTTGGATGCAATGTACTACCATATCTGGTGGTCATGTAGAAATATAAAGGCTTTTTGGATTAAGATTTGGTGGAACATTCAGAAGATTTTTAATAGAAGGATAAAATTTACACCACAATTATTTTTGTTAGGTATTATTGAAGATTGTGATGGCAAAGAGATTATTTTAATGTTGAATTTTATCACGGCGGCAAGGTTATTGATTGGGCAATATTGGAAGAAAGATTCCTTGCCTACTATAGAAGAATAGTTTTTAAAAGTTTCTTATTTATCAGAAATGGCAAAAATTTCGGCTTATCTGAAAGACCATTCACAAGAGAAAGATATCTTGGTGTGGAAAAGATGGGTAAATTTTGTACAGAATAAATATGGGATTAGAAAGTATTATTTAGCTTTTGAATAATTTATAGTTTAAAGTGGGTATTTTTCTTTTTTTTATTGTTATGTTATGGTTGGACTTGTTGTTTCTATGTATTGGAGTTAAAGTACTTTAAATTTTTTGGATGTACGTATAGTTGATTGATGTTCATTTAACTTGTATGTTTTTTTTTAACCCTGTATTCAGCTCTGGGAAGGAGGGGGGAGGGTCATGGGGGGTGGGAGGGGGGGAGGTATTTTATTGTAAAAAGTTCATAAATTTTTCAATAAAAAAAAGAATAGAAAAAAAAGATGGTCCTTTTTTCTCTCTCATATGACTTTGATTACTCCAGTCATAAACATGCATCAAAGTTCCTGACAACAAGGATGATCCTTTCATGGGATGGGATGTTCTGAAAAATGAAATAGTGCCTGTACAACTATCTAGCCAGTGGCTTCCTGGTAGAGATGGATAAATATTTAGTTTGCTTTATTCAAATTATATTTTCTCAATTGTGTATTTGTGTCACTATTTTAATGTATTTATGAATAGAAAATCCCTGATCTGCACTCTTTGTAGCTATTTTCCAATCTTCATTTCCTAATATATACAATTTTATGTTTTTTAAATATGCATAATTTTTGAATATATATATTCAAAATACATATATATTTTCTGTGCATTTTTTGAGTTTCAAACTGTATAGTTCCTGTAAAAAAGCAGTGTGTTCCAAGCTGCCTATAGATTCAGCTGTTAATCATGTACAATTTATACAGATATGAACAGAACGAATTTATCATTTCTCCTTACTTTGTTATATCTTCTCTAGGTGTTATCATAATCAATTATTTAATCATCTCATGGGATGCTAACTCTATGGGTATTTTTTTCTATTCCTATATAAAACAACACATAACCCTGATGAATTACCTTTCTGCAAGGGTTTGTTGTTCATTGATTCCAACATTAAAGAGGACTGGGTAGACATAGAGCAGTTTCCCATCTTTAATCTCTTGAGGAAGCAATTCAAACATCTTTTCTGGAAGCTTTATTTCTATTACATAATGGTCCCTATGAAAACAAAAAAGACAAAACTAAATTTTGAGTTGTTTCACTTTTTTAAAATAACTATATTTTCAGTCTGTTTACTCCTAGGCTGGTAAGCAACAAAAATCTATATTTAAAAATGGGATGTTTTCATAAATGAAGAATCTTTTTCAATTAAAAAAGCATATTTGTAAAATCTACCAAAACTCTCAACATCCCTCAGAAAGAAATACAGAAGAGTTGGAAGTTACAATGTTGATTATACTGACATTTTTAATAATTTCAATAGAGAAATTTGCAATGGAGTATCTGTTATTTCTTATGTGGAAGCAAAAGAGCCTTGAGATCGAACATTTATAGTTAATGTCCATAATCTTAAAGGCTTAAACGAGACAAATTAAAAACAACATACAAACATGCAATACAGAAGAACTAAAGCCTAGCACAGCTTATTCTTATTTAAATCATTTCATTCTAGATCTAGTGCTCTGGCCCAGTTCTCAGGCTAAAGCTAAGTTTTCAGGGATTTGCAAAATGCAAAAGGATCAGGGCTATTCTTAACTTGGAGAAAATGCTTTTCCATAGACCAGATATGTTTTTTCCACTTAATGACTTTTATTGTTTCATCAATATCTAAAATACAAAGAAAAATAAAAATAGAAAATTAAGGGAGGAAAAATAAAAATAGAAAATTAAGGGAGGAAAAAGAGAAGAGGGAAAGAAAATATGAGATACAAGGGAAGAAAGAAAAAAAAGTGTTGACGTCTGACTCTTTTTAGCACAGTAGAAGATAACAACATTCCAGCATCAATTTTTTACTTTTACACCTTAGTATATAACTAGTCATTTCTATAACAACAAATCTATATACTTGGCAAAACCAAGTCAAAGTTTCATTTTTTTTCTACTCTCAGTCCTGAGATGGCCTCTAGATAGAAAAGCAGCAAGACTCCCAACTGATCCCGCAAACCAATCTCAGAAAAAGTCTTACTTCCAGAAGCTTAGAGAGTGTAGCCCCCAAAGGCTAATAGAGATTCCTGAACGACAACTGCCACTTTGCCTCGGTTGGTACCAGCTGGGCACATTTCTGGTTATGTCATATGTAACTGTATTGCTCAGTTTACAAGCCTTTTTAAATGCTAACTATTTCGCATATTCTTTATTAAAATCAATCAGAATTAATCATAACCATATATTTCTATACATTTGATGTTGCAGTTCCTTCCATAAACAATAATAAATATTTTAATATTTGGAGCATAATTGCCTAAAACTCTAATGATCCTTCTGAAATTGACCATCTACAATCTTTTTTTTTCTTTAGGACATCAGGGTTGAAAATGAGGTATCAGAAGCAGATGCAGCATTTGAAAGTGTAATAGATAAAAGAAAATAGTGACAAAAAAGCAAACTTGGCAATATATCAAGAGTTCACAAACATTTGACCATTTTCTAACTGCTTTATTGAATATGAATCTTTCCAAAGCTGGATAATTTTCTTGGCAATCCCTCACAAATAAAGATCCATAACTCTTAATGCTCTATATTTATTTATTGGTTAGATTTAACAATTAACTATTAATAAATGTAGAAAATGCTTATTTATTAGATTCTAAAGATAGACTCCAAAAGAAAATGTACCACTTTATATAGTAAAGTAATTGTTGTACAGGCATACCAACTTTTCTGTAGATTTCATATCAAAATGTAATTATAGGGAAAATCCAAACTGTAAACATTTGTGTTTTAGAGAATGTCACATCAAGGAGACAACAATAAAGCTATTAGAACTTTAGTGAAGGGTCTGGAATAATTATTTCCAGACTGTTAATAGTTCCATATTGCAAAGAAAGTTTCCTGTTACATACAAGACAGCTTGGTTTCTCTAATGAATGAGGAGAGAGAAATGGGTAGTGCAATCTTATTGGCATTTCTGAATCTCTTGGCAGCTTTTGATACCATTTGACATGATAACTTCCAGGATCACTTAAGGAAGCTATAGTTTGGAATCACTGTTTTACTTATATTGCTTCACTCATTTTGTCATTAACGCTCTTACGCCTCACTTTGTCATTAATAACCTTATGTTACTTAGCCACATTTCCCCTTTCTTGTGAGCTTGTACAATTCTAGAACCTCTGAATGTCTTCAAATTATAAAGAGTGGATATGGAGGAATAAGCTAACTATTAGTGTCAACAAAATAGAATTGTTTCAGTTCAAAGAATGAACTTCAGGGTTTGGAAGATTTGCAAGCTGCTTTAACAAACAGATTTGCAGTCTATGTGACTTTGTGGATTCAACATTGTACAGCGTAGTGTATAGCCCCAAAATATCTGTAACAAGATTGGGTGATGTTGGTAATAAATCAAGGACATCCCTACTTAGAGACAAAATACTTGGCTTGGTGACTTTATATGGTAATTGCATTATCATAAAACGCTCTGTGGATCAATCCTTGAAGATAGTCCAAACATTGTTCAGAATGAGGCAGCATTTGTAACTGATAATGCTTTCAGAGATTCAACATAACCAGTATTGAAACAGCTTCACTGATTGCTGATTGCTGGACCTAATTTAAGAAATTCACATATAAAACCTTTCCTTGCTTAGCTCCAAGCTATTTACAGAATCATCTACTCCTGCATATTCATTTTGTACTCTTAGATTGTAAATAAGGTGCCTGCTGGATGTGTTTGACATTACCAATTAACTTTGCTTTTTCCATGATACATTCCATGTTGTTGAACTCAGTATAGATTATGCCTTGTTACATTTTAAAAGGGACTAAATCTATATTTATTAACTCAGCTCCTTTAACAATTTACTTTTTGAATATTAAGCACTGCCCGATTTGTTTTTCGGTATTTAAGATTTCTTGTTTTTATTATTATTGGCTTATTATGTTTTTACTGCAGATCCATTAAAGGAATGGGTAGCATATAAGAGTTTTAAATAAAAGGAGTAAAGGTCACAAATGATTTTGAAAAGGGATAGCTGAGGGTTCATATTATATCATAGATCAAAATATTTTCTACCTATTGCCTCAATTAACAGCCCAGTACTATTAATCTTCTGATGGTTCCATAAATCCAGCCTGAAGGCTTCCAGCCAACAGAGCAATTAATGTTTTAGTATCCACATTTATAAAACAAATTGGTCTGTAATTCAGAACACTTATCCGGCTTAGAAACAATTATTAGATAAGCTCAGTAAATAAATAAGTTAAAAATACCTCTAATAAAATATTAAAATTAAAATATTATATAGTGCTTCTTCTAATTACTGGAGCTACCATCACATTGTTTACAGTACTGTTAGTCCTCGACCTACAACCACAATTGATCCCCAAATTTTGGTTGCTAAGCAAGATGAAATTGTTAAGTGAATTTTGCCCCATTTTACAATCTTTCTTGCCAGTCGTTAAGCGAATCACTTCAGTTATTAAATTAGTAACATGGCTGTTAAGTGAATCCGGCTTTCTCATTGACTTTGCTTCTCAGAAAGTTGCAAAAGCTGATCACATTACCCTGGAACATTACAACTGTCATAAATGCAAGCCAGTTGCCAAGCGTCCAAATTTTGATCACATGATTATGGGGCACTGCAATGGTTGTAAGTGTGGCAAACGGTCATAAGTCATTATTTCAGTTCATTGTAACTTTGAATGGTATTAAATGAATGACTATAATTCAAGGTCTCTATGCAGAATCAAATATAGTGAGATGAAAAACTAAATCCAGTAAAAATTATGAGAAAAAAGGTTGCTCCCTCCTACAAACTTAGAAAAGATAAAATGTAGGTGCCAAGGGAATAATTATTATTAAAATCCCTGTTTTTAAAAAATCAAATATAGAAAAAAAATTCTCTGTTGTACATCTGCAAAATACTATAATAAACACTTAGAAAGGTATCCAGCACTATAGAAAGCACAAGGTTGCAATGTGTCTACACTCTATAAATAATTTAGAAAAACATTTTAAGGATGTATTAGCATATGTATGAGCTAGTGTCCATTTATAGAACACAGGAAAGAAATTATAAACAAATGTATAAACAAACATGTTTACTTCCTTGAGGGCACCTAGAGCCCAGTGCAGTAATATATTTTATATAACTTCAGAAACTGAAATGAGTTTCAAATTATTTTGAATACAGACAAAGAAGACAATAGAAAAATGAAGTCAGTATTTCAAATTTCTCTCTATTTGCCAAGAAACCAGACCTTGAAAACACTCAGATTACTGATTTTAAAGTCCCACTTTCTCATAAGTGCACTTTGATTATTTTCAATTGAAAATCTAAGAAATCATCAGATTATAGGCTGCAGAACTAGGCAGTGATAATGGGATTTTTAAATACTATTTCCTATAAGTATTGATTAGATCATCTGGTAATATCTAGTATCATTTTTTTTATGACCGAGATTAATTAATTTTTATTTTTTTGCAGAAATTCCAGGACACTCAGAATTTCCTAATTTGAATTATGAATACAATTGCACCACTTATTGTAGCCAGTAGAGGTTTTACAGTATAATCTTTCTGCCATCGCTTTATAGATGCACCAACACAGTTCATCTATTATCCACAGTATTTGTGTAAACAAAGAAACTTTAATTGTAAAAATTTGGCAATTTCAAGGTTATAAGAAGTTCCTAGTTATTATTGTTATTATTGTTTTCATTATTATTATATTCGACGTCACCAAACATATTTTCCACATATAGTAAGAAACAGAAATTGAAGGCAAGGAAGGAAAGAAACATAAACTTAAAACCAAACAAAAAAAGCCAAAAATATTTCCATTTTGTCTCTTCCCTCCCTACATCTTTTCAGCATTAACTCATGTTTATATCTCTATCCCTTTCCATAAGAAGTATGTGGTAGCATCTACAGCAGAGGTCCCCGACCATTTGGGGAATAAGTTCTAGTAGTAATCTGTGTTGTGAGGCATAAAGCTACCACACACAAAGTCAGAGTCCTGCATGGTTTGTGCATACAAAGCTGCCAGAACGTGTTCCTGCTGGGATTGAGTTCAAGCAGGATACTAACTTATGTACAGGGAATAATAAATGGGATAGGAAACTCACGTAATGCTAAACTGACACCTGCTAAACTGTTAGCCACTTCATTCACTAGAACAAAGGGAAATAGCTCATTAATTTTATTCATGGAGGAAATCACAAAAAGTCATATATCATTTTATAAGGTTGTGGCACTGTAGAGTTTGGGAACTCTGCAATATTTAATTGCACTGATTAAATCCTTCCTAGCTACTTTTACAGGAGTTTGAATGGGATAGAATGGGATGCAAGACATTATGGCTTCCTCAGAAGCAGAACATTTAAAAAAATGAATGAAACTCCACTAACAGAAGGTGGCAATGCTATTTTTCCACACCATGAGGATATTTCCTTAGCAGAAACTTTCTGCACAACTTTTTGTACCCTGAGTTGGTAATGATGATAAAGCTTATTAAGAACTCTACTTCCACTTGGCAAATGTGCCTAAAACAAAATCTAGTGTTTCTTCCTTTGCCACAGAGTCACTGACTCTGAAAATGCAGGAAATTTATTTCTGGCATGCTGTTGTATTTTAACTTAGACATTAAAGCAATGATATCTCATAGGTTAGGCCCAACAGAAGATTAAGATTAGAAAAATACAGGTAGTCCTCGAGATGTGACTGTAATGGAGCTTGTCCATTACAGTTGCATGCTGTAACAGCCATTAAGTAACCTAACAACCTTACAACCCCCTCTCAGTTTGTTTGTGGAGGTTCTGTTTTTTAAGGAGGATTCCTTTGTTGGTGGAGTTTAAGTACTACTTGCTAGGAGAATAGCACAAAATTGCCATGAAGTCGGCAGCCTCTACAAGAAAACTAAGCTGGGCCTCACATTGCATCGACTGGACTCTCTGCAAAAAAACAAAAAGGTGGGTTCTGCTTGGCTCTGGAGCTGGCTGAGGAGCAGGTTGTGTCCTGCAAGTCTCTGGGGTGGCCAGATGGGAAGTAGGCCTCAGCCAACAGGCTTTAACTGTCCATCATGTGCCCAGTTGCTTCTGCTGGCCAGCTTTAGGCTCCCTTGCCTGGCTGAATAGCCAGTTGGGAGCAGGCCGAGACTTGGGGGACCCTGAAGGACAGGGGACAGAGCACCGGGTGCCTCAGGGGGTGGGAGAAGTCTTGGGAGGCCCAGGAAGATGAGCATGGGCCTATGCTAGGCGTACAAGGACCTCCCTCACTCCTGAAGCACTCAGTGTTCCACTTAATGACCTGCATGTTTGTTTAACAATTGCATAGGGAAAAGCAGCGATGTGGGGTTAAGTGAGATGTTTACTTAACAGCCATTGCAACATGCGACTGTAATGGATAAGCTCCATTTACCTGTACTCTAATCTTAATCTTTTGTTGGGCTTACACCAGGTTTGGTTTTAGATAGCAAAGAAACACCTATATTCAAGCATAGAAAACATGTTGCTGAGTTTTTGCATATAAAAATAAAGACACATATTCTCCTCTCTCCCATTTTTGACAATATAAAATTACACAATTAAAATCAAAGGAGTTTTTCTCCTTAACGAGACATGCAATTTCCTTAAAAGGTGTTCATTCTGATTTCTGTCTCTTTCTTAAACATCACATAACTTCCCTTTCAATTTTTTTTGCACATCAAATTAAATTTTTTTTAAAGAACAGAGAATAGGTACCGTCTTCCAGTTATAACAGGCAATAGGTCATCTGATTTAGTTTCAGTTATTTTAAACACGACTTTTTGCAAGTCTGATATTCCCACAGCCATATCTTCTAGCATCCCAATTTCATCACCTATAATGAAAAAATAATTTTAAATAAAAAAGAAAACAAAATATATATGACTAGCAACTCTATATATCGACTTTTACCATGTATTTACAAAAAGTGGTAAAGTTCTTCCCCTTAATTATTTGCTTATTATGGGTTTCTTTATTTGCACATTAAAAGGTCTCTAGATATTTATTATGTTTTACAACTTCTATTTATATTTCTACTTCCCCACATGCTAGCAATATATTTGGGACATTTATTTACAAAAACAGATGCAAACCTAAATCTAGGTTGACATATTACACGAAGCCATAAATAAGGTTTGTTTAATTTGGTGTGGTATGTTATGTGAACCCACTATGAGCACATTTTGTGAATAAATTCATCTTTTTCTTCATTATTGCATAAAAGCCACCATTCAGGGTTTTAGGATATTATTATATACAACAAGGTAAAATTATATAGCTGCAGTTCTTTTTCTGATGCTGGCTTTCATTTGCATCAAGTTCTTCCCAACAGTCTAGGAGACTGTAACACATTGGCACAGTACATTTGCAGATCCAAGTAATGGGGCCTTTTGTAATTGACAGATGGAAATTTTGTTTATTCTGATTTGTTACACAGATGTTTAGACTGGATTTGGTATTTTTGTCCACCTATTGCATTCTTCCTAAGGACCTGGGATTGACAGATATTGTTTGATGAAGTTAAAGGTCTCGTCACAGAATGTAAGCTGATTTTTGCAATTGACTGATGGCAATTTTATCAATACCAAGTGGTGCTCCAGATATTTTGGGATTGGGTCCAAGGAGCCCATTACTATTGGTAGTATATTTGTTTTCTTTTGCCACAGCCATGCTACTTCTATTTAGAAGTCTTTATATTTTGTGATTTTCTCCATTTCTTTCTCTTCTCTTCTGCTCTCTTGCAATGTATTGCAATGTCCACTATCTAGACTTTTTTTTACCTTATTTATCAACCATTGTTAAGTGGCGTTGTGTGACAGATGCTTGTCTATTTGAATTCTAATGTTCCAGAGCACAGCTCCTTCCTTTTCTATTATATCATCTATTTTTTCATCCACCAGTTCTTGCTTACAAGCAAATGGCATTTCTTGCAGATATTTCAATGCACCATTATTGCTACTTTGTCATTCCTTTGTTTTGGAATCAGCCTATGGGCTCTTTTTTCAGCAGCCAGTTTGGTCTCTTTGGGATTCAATAAATCTTCATGGTGTACTAGCTCCAGTGCATCTTCACTCTTTGTTAGATATTTTTCCAATGCACTTTTTTTCTTCTTCAACTGTCTGGTTTAATTCCAACATTCCCCGTCCATCTATGTTCCTTGGTAACTAGAGTCTCAACATTGCTGTATGGATGAAGGGCATGATTCGTTGTCATTATTTTTATGGTCTTTCTATGCATGGTTTTGAGATCAGCTTGAGTCCAGTCCATTATTCCAGTTGTATATCTAATGATTGGAATTGCTCAGGTATTAATCGCTTTGATAGATTTCCACTACTGAGTTTGTACTTTAAGATCTTCTTCCCTCTTTTGATGAGTTCCCCATCAACCTTCTTGACTTCAGTATGCTTGATGTCTAAAGCATACTTAAGTATTTCTAATGATCTTTTTCATTTCATTTTCATGATCTATGTTATTTCCATAGAACATCTTGATTCCTTCAATATTTTTCCCACTGATGATAAGAGTAGACCTTGTAGAGTGCAATGCAGTAATGCAGTCTGGAGGTCACAAAGGCATTAGTGACCATAAGCAGTCTCCTTCTGATCGAGGAATAGGGACAAATAATGTACAACCTGAAGTTGTAGTTGGTCTTCTCAGTCATAGTTGCATCTGCTCGTTTAACAGGAGACATCAGTCCAGAAGAATCCCCAGATTGTACACCAGTTCTCTCTGGGTGGTGCCATCCATTCTAAAACCAAAGAGGAAACTCTTTGGAAGTAGGAGTTCCCAAAACCCAGAACCACTCAAACTTGCTTGGGTTGAATTGAAACCTGTTGTGCCCCATCTAAGCTCTCACAGTCTCTAGGCATTGAGACAAAACCTCCATGCATCACTGGGGTAGCTTGGGGTAAAGATATAAAGCTGAATATCATCAGCATACTGTTGATACCTCATTCTAAACCACTGGATGACCTTAGTGGTTTCATGTAGATGTAAAACATGAGGGGCCACTGGTTGGATCTTTTCTTTTCTATCAACAGCAATTGGAACCGGTTGTAGAAGAAGGAAGAAAACCAATACAACATCATATCACTGACTACCATTCCCAGAGCCATCTCAGAAGAATACCAAGATTGTTGATATCAAAAGCCACTGAGAACTCAAAAAGGATGGATGTACTACCTCCAACTTGCTCCCAACATTCAAAAGTGCAATCAATGCAAAGAGCCATAACCAAGTCAATGGTCAGGTCTGGGTCCTAAGCAGAAATGTAATTTTAGGAAAAATCTCAGATTTGACCCTTCATAGACGTCTTATGGATAAATGCAGTTATCTGAGGTGCATACTTACTATATGTACTGAGAAGTCCTTCATACTGAACAATTAGGCCCACTGTATGAAGTTGCTGGAGGAAGCCTTGATCACATAAACCAGAGTGTAACTTGATGATAAATCCACAGACCAATCCAGCAAGCTAGGTTAATGAAAATAACCACACAAATAAATATATTAATTGCTTCAGTCAAAAGTTATAATAATAATTATTATAATAATAATTATAACTATATAAGTCAAATCAGAACCACTGGCTCAGTAGCTCACTGCCATACAAATTAGTCTTGAAAGAATATGGCAAGAAAGAGGGTAAGTACTTGAATTTTTATTAATCATAAGTTGGTATCTTCCTGATGCTTACATTCAAAATCATGCCCAGAAATCACAAGCTCATGTCTACTCTTAACCATAGAAATTCACTGGGTAACTTTGGGTTAATAATTTTCCACCAGAAGTAGCAGAGGTTTGTTATTTGAGGGAATGTTGATGATGAAGATGGTGGAGAAAAGAGTGCTATGTATGCCAATTGGAACTTTCAGAAAAGGGGCTACAAGTCTAAAAACAAATTTATATCAGATCATATTAATATATCTAATGAGGCTTATAATAGTTACAATCCAGAGCTTCAGAAGGGATATTAGATGCCAAATCTCATTTTAAAAAGTGCATTTTATTTATTTCCTTATAAATATAGTTATTTTTATGCTGCTTTGATTTAATGTGTAACTTTTCGTTCTTCAACTGATAATTGAAAACATGCACTTTTTCCAAATTAAAAAACAAAAGCTATAAAAGACACCCTATAGCAGACATAATTTAGTTTTATGTAAATTATGCATACAGATTGGACCTAGAAAATCAAAGCAATCCTATCAATCAGCCAAGGATCCTATTTCATCATGCTGACAGTAACATGGGCCCATGAATCAAACAAAAAAGGAGCTGTGGCTCTAGTACTTATTTTTCTTTTCCTTCAACTGATACTGGCTGACCTCAAAAACATTTATAATTTAGATGTCTTTAACTATGTTGGCCTTCTGAGATGCCTTGGAAAACTCCTGAGCACTGGGCCAAAGCACTGGATAAATTCTTTCTTTGAACTGAAATATATTTTGGTAGCCTTATTATTCTATATTTAAGTATGTTGTATTGTTATTGGCTGGTCTATTTTCAAGCATAAAATAAAGGAGGGATATAAATCAATCAGACCAATAAGCAAACTTCCAGCAGTTGCTGTTTATAAGTTCAGTGGCCATAATTAAAGTAATATTGGACCTGATTAGTACATATTCTTGCCAAAAATACTACATGGACTTCTCTATCACATCAACAGGAGCTTAGCTTTTGTCTACTCTTTTTGTTTCACTGCTATTCTGTGGTCAAGGACTTCAGATCTTTCAGTATCAATTTATAATACTTTCCATGGAAATTTTTTCTCATTTAAAAATAATACATTATAATACATTATATATAATTAATGAACAAAATAAATAAATAATTGCATTATAATAGTAATCAATCCTCAAAGTAAAGAAAAAGGAAAGTAAACAGGCATATTTTGCACTTCTTTCTTTCTACTAGGCTTACGTGTCTCTCCAGTTGTTGCTGTCTTTAAACTATTATTGGCTAGGAACTAAGCTTCTCTTGCTGTGACAGTAAAAGATAATTCTTTGGGAATGCACAAACAGGTGATTTTTAAACAAAGAACCACTTTTGCGAGATTGGCAGTTTTATAAAATCTGAAGTGTCAGGTTTCAATGATGCTGCTGAAAGCTGATCTCAGCTATTGTGAGATGAGAATAGGCTGAAAAGCTTCATGTTTACATAGCATAAGCACTGCCATTTGGATTTGTGACTATATAGACAAAACAAACTGTTCCTTGCTTAGACAGTGATAGTGGAATACAACTAATTATTATAAAATCATTTTAAATCCTTAATGTTATTTTATGATAATTTTAATATGGACCATTAAATTATAATTGAATATAATTATTGAAGTGACTTACAATTTTTATAATTCCTTCAGGAGGGCTAAGTTGCAGATATTATAGACAAATTATTTCTATACGTGGCTACATTTTCTAGCAGGGTTGAAGTGTTCAATCTTATTGGCACAATAATGTCCTCTGTAGTTTTCTCTAAGTAACTATTTACGTGATTTGTTTGTTCACTATTTATTTATTTGGCTTATAAATCATCATGAAAAAGAAATAAGGGAGCTTCTTGAAGTAAATAAACACTTTCAATATTGCAGAACATAGCCAGAGAAAGCCATAAAAATGTGAGTATTAGATTCAGATGAATTGGCAAAAAAAGAGCATTTTATAATAAATACCAATCTTGTGTCTGAATATCTGAAATATGTGGTACGCTTTCCATATGACTAACACTTTGCCAGTAAAATACTTTTCCAATGAGTATAGCTCATAAGCAGGCACTCAGGGTTATATATATCAATGGACAGTGAACTATCAATGGAGAGCAGAAGGAACATGTCATTGAAAAGACTGAACTTTTTGATGTGTTGTACTACAATTTTCAAATTTTCCAACAAACTTGCTGACTGAAGATAATGAGAGTTGTAATTCAACACAATGATATGAAACCAAGTTGAAGAAGGATGCTCCAGAGTTACGAAGATATTCTTTGTTGTCCTTAAAGTTGGTTCAATGAAAGTTTACATGATTTACATTTATTATTTTTCAATAAAACAAAGGATTATCAAAAGAAAACACCTACTGCTTGACTGAAGACTATATCTCTTCTTAGTGTCAACATTAAACATTGTGGCAAACAACATGCAAGCTCCTGAAGCAGAACAAAAGACATTGATTGCTTTGCCCTTGTCACCACTTCTCCAATACAGTCGTTCAGTGTAACTATTAGAGGATACAGTTGTTCATACCAGTCATCTGTAACAAATAAGGAATAATGACAGTGACCATCAAAGTAGAATTGAAATATATAAGAACATATGTAACTATCATAACTCATTCATGTACATGATTTAAGGTTATGTGCCTGATTATGTATGTAACTTACTAGATAGTCTTCTGCTCTTATTATACCACTAAAGAAACAAGATAAACTGTAGTTTATTATAACCTAAATACATATTCAGAATTTAATTGAGGTCAATGACTTAAATTAACTTCTCTAAGAAAGCAATCTGACACCAAACCCATGGAAAAAAACTCAAAAATTAATTTTATGCCTATTTGGTTGAGAAAAATATTTCCTGTTTGTCAAGTGTAAGTAGCACTAAATATTGGTATTCTTTAGTAATTTCATGTGGATATGCTGTACATGTGGCTATCTGAAACTATTTGCATAATTTGGAAATTTAATACTTCTGATATATTTATTTCAGAAAAAAACATGAACGGAATAGATTTCCTCAATCTGGCAATAGCCTTAGAAATTGTTATAATTTTCATTCCAATATTCATTTAAAAAAAATCACCAAAATTTGCTTTTTGACTATTTTATAAGAATGTGTACTATACTTAATAATATTTTCAGTTTCAAATATATCCCCATTTTTATCCTCAAAAGATGAAGAGGAAATAAAGAATAAAACAGAAAATGGTCATCTTTCTTTCTCAGTCCCTTTACTGGGTTGTAAGCATTGTTATTACAGATACTATATTTAACTTGTCATGGAACACACTGTACCATTTGTGATGGCATTATCTAATGAGTTTAAAACAAGACCATAAAAATGTTCTGTATCTTCCTACTCTATATTGTCAGGTGAACCTCCCCCCACCCAGGTGAAAAGGATTAAAAGATTAATAGAGTTGAAGTAAAATAATTCATTCTCATTAAATATTAAAAGCCACTTTGTTACTCACTAGTGCTCCCTTAGTATTTGAAAAATGCATCAGTTTGAAAGGACTTGCTCTGCCTTAGTGATATCATCACATATCAAATCATATCTACATATCATTTTGTCATGCATTCCATCCTCTCTCTTAACTCCAGTAAATTGCAGTTCACGACTGATCTATTAAGTATTAAGTTCACTTCCATTTATTTTCATGCTTTCATGTTGTAGCCAGATCTGTTTGTCTGTATAGCTCCAAGCTGTCACATCATTTCATGTGATGTCTGCCTATATACAATCTTGTGAGTATTCAAAAAAATGCTAGAATCTAGAAAACATAAATGATACAAAAACAGCCCAACAATTGCAAAAAAAAAAAAAAAAAGCAACAGAAGAGAACTATTACTAACATGATAGAACTAGACAAGTATCTGCGATGGACATGATGGAGATTTGTTAAATATTATCCACTATTATATAGTAAATAGACATGTGACATGCAAAACTTTGAAAAATACTTGAATATTATAAAAGCTCAAGTTCAACAAAAATGTTTTTAATTAAACCGTAACAGTAGATAAAAATAAAAAAGCAATTTAAGAACTGAAACTGAACAGAACTCCAGGACTTAATGGTACCTTTAAAATATACAGTACTTACTTATTTATTAAACTCTAGGTTGCATGATTCCATGATTCTGGGTGGCTTCATATTCACAATAGCTATAAAATTGGCAATAAAACCCAGAGTACCTGGAAGGAGCAGCAACCAAGAATCTTGTCCCACACCAGAGACAAGAACAGACAAAATTCCTATACAATCATATTAACGTAGAAGTGACAGGAAAACCACCAGATATTTAAATATTGAGCTATTTAAATTGATATTTAACTAATTATTGCAATTATACAATAACTGCTATGAACAGAAGATAAGCATGCCTTTTTCTTTTGGACATAAGATATATTCTTGTGACAGCTTCTTAAAATAAAAGCTTGTTTAGTGTCTAAAGATGGATGCTATCCAAAAGTGTAACTATGTATCCATCAACTTCATGTCCCTGACAAAATGTTCCACAAGCATAAATTCTACACATTATAGATTGCTACCTGAAAATAAAAAAAATCCAATCAAAATAATCCATGTTAGATAACAGCAGTTGCCGTTTTCTCAGAGATCGTTATTTCATATCTCATAGGTGACTGCAGGTTACAGCTGAATGGCCATATTTTTATCAATGTAAATATTTGAATTACAATTTCAAAAATTTGACAATTTATTGGAATGTTCCAGCATTACAATGTTGTATTTTCAATATATTTTTACACTTTAAGAGAATATGATGAAAAACATATTCTGAATTTATAATGTAAAACACTTGTGAAAGGCTAAAATCTAAAATGTAAAATATAATTGATGAATTACTTCACAAATTAGAAAACATTACCTTAATTCTTAAGAACAGATGAAAAAACTGCAGTGAAACTACTGCAATGAAACTAGGGAATTGAGAATTCTTTTATGATAGAAATGTAGTTTTTAAAATGTTTACTGGCTGTATAAATTAATAGTAATTTCACTAGCAGTACCCTTTCGACATCTTCACATTTGGTGTGATTTTCTATGGCACCACTTCTGGTGTGGTGTTGGTGCACAATAATGCTAGCCTGTGCACCACTAGACTCACACAAGAACTTTTGAAGCAGTTCCATTGGGATGTTTTTGATTCCCCCCCCCCATAGCCCAGATTTGGTGCTGAGCGATTACTACTAAGGAATTTCAAACCTTGTAAGATGTTATGACAAGTGCCTCAATTTGAATGGTGGTTATGTTGAAAAGTAATGTAATGTTGTAGCTTTCTAAGGTGTATAATAAAAGTTCTGTATCTGCAAGTGCCTGTCACTGATAACCAAATGGAGGTTTATTTCCGAATTGCCCTCATGCTATACTTGTTTCTAACTGTATCCATCAAACCTTTATTAAATCATTATTATGGTCTTTGGACAAGAAAGATATATGGTACTGTATATTTGGTTTTCCTAGGAAGTTAAAACACAGACAAAAACAAGAACCTTGGGGTTATTGTGGTATTTTCACAATGTTAGAAAAATAGAATTGACTGTCAACAAAAAAATTATAGTGGCCTCTTTGCCAAGGCATTATGAATATTTATATTTCAGGAATCCTAGCTGGTTTGAAGTAATAGTTATGAGAGTTATCAATAAATATGCATGATGAACTCTAATTAGAACTACAGAATCATAAAGGAGGATACAGAGGTTCACCTGCTGAGAAATTTGCTGATTTTTCTGGAAGACAAAATTGCTCAGCTTCGTTCCCAGTTGATGCCAGTGTGGTAGAGAGACCTGGGGCAGATCCTGCCCTGTTATCTGGGAATTGTTTGACTCTGTTGCTCCTGAGGAAGTGTACAGGTTCTTAGGGAGTATGCATGCAAGCATCTGTGTTTTAGACCCATGCCCCTCCAGGTTTGTGAAAGCTTCCTGGGAAGTGACATGTGGGTGCTTCCCTGCAGTAGAGAGTAGTGCCCTAGCATTTTAAGGACACTGTTGTCCTCTCTGTTCTTAAGAAGCTGCTGGATTCCACTCTGTCGGATAATTTCCAACTTGTCTAAAATCTTCCCTTTTGGGGGAAGGTTGTTGAGTAGGTGCTCCAGAGGTTTCTGGATGAAACGAATTTTCTAGAACCTTACCAGTCAGTATTCAGGACTGGATATGGAATGGAAATGGCATTGGTCGTGCTTTTTGATGATTTCTGGTGGGAGCAGGAAGTAGTAGTGCATCCATCCTTACTCTACTTGACTTCTTGGTGGTCCAGAAGGATACCCTTATCCATGGTATCCTTCTGGACAGGCTTTGAGAGTTAAGAGTGGGGGGGACTCTGTGCTGTCCTGATTCACTTCCTTCCTCTATGGCCGACTTTAGCTGGTGTTGATAGGAGGTGAGAAATCCAGCCCTTGTCCACTGCTTTGTGGGGGTCTCTCTTGGTACTCTCTCTGCTTCTGTTTAATATCTATATGAAGCTGCTGGGTGAGATCATCCATCAGCATGGATTGATATATCATCAATATGCTGATGATATTCAGCTATCTCAGCCCATCATGAGTTAAGTAATGCTGTGACCTCCTTCTCACTATGCCTGGAGGTTGTTAGGGGCTGGATGGGGAGCAATGGGCTGAAACTAAACCCTGGCAAGACTAAGTGACTCTGATTCTGGAGTTCTTTAGTCCATGGATGATTGCCACTTTGGTTTTGGATGGGGTGGCACTGCCCCAAACAGACTCAATGCCTAATCTGGGGGTCCTCCTGGACTCATGACTCCTATTAGAGGAACAGGTGGCAGTCATGGTCAGGAGGGCCCTTGAGCAACTGCACCTTGTGTTCCAGTTACATCCTTTCCTGGACCAACAATCCCTATTCATGGTCACTCACACTTTAGTCACCTCCTGACTTGACTATTGCAATGCATTCTACATGGGGATGCCCTTGAAAAGCATCTGGAAGCTCCAGTTAGTTCAAAATGGAGCAGCCTGAAAGGTTTTGTGCAGACCTCGGCGTGCACATGTCACTTTTCCTGAGGGAGCTGCATTGGTTGCCAATTTGCTTCTGGGTGCAATTCAAGATGCTGGTTGTCACCTTCAAAGCCTGGCTTGGGACCGGGTTATCTGAGGGACTGTCTCTTGCCAGTCACATCCACCTGACCCACCAGAGCAGGAAGGCAAGGAATGTTGCAAGTTCCATCCCTAAGAAGGTACATATGGCAGGACACAGAAGAAGGGCCTTGTCCATCCTTCTCCTTCCCTTTGGAATATCATCCCTTCAGAAATTAGATTGGCCCCCACTTTGACATTCTTTTGTAAGGCCCTTAAGACTTGAGATTGGCAGCAGGCTTGGAGAACTCTGAGTGGACAGAGCCCATCAAATGGCTCATTTGATTGTGTGCTGTTGCTGGGAGCTGGTAGGTTTATTGTTCTTTATTTTTTATTTTATTTTACTTTCTATACTGTGTTTTTATTGCTTGTAAGCTGCCAATAGTCACTGTGAGCGAGTAGGTTGTCATATACATTTCCCAAATAAAACAAACAAACAAACAAACAAATAGATAAAGTTATAAGGGATGTGGATTTTTCTAATCCAACACCCTGCCTAGGGCAGGAATCCTGCTACTATCCAAGACAAAGGGTTGTCCAATTGTTGCATGAAAATGTTCAGTGATGTCCATGAACCAAGAGGCATGCATTAAAGTATAACTATCCAAAATGCTGTATATTGACATATTATGCTGTATGTCAATAACATCTAAAAGAAATTAGCACGTATGCAACATCATCAACTGATAACAAATCTCTTTGATAAAGGAAGTTGGTTTCATAAACAGTTTATGAGACAGGGTAGAAATAGAGCCAAAAGTTAAGAAATAAAATTTCACTGTTAATTTAATAAATACAGTATCAATAGTTATTTGCAAATGGCTTTTCAAAAAACAAAGCAAATTAGGAGATTGATTTGATTTAGTAGTCATGAAAAAAGTAAGCTTTTTGTTAAAGTTTTATGCCATTTATCCATTCTGTTTGTTCATGTCATAAACTGAGTGTGTGTGTGGATAACAAATATAATCAATCCTATCAATACATTCCCTTTATACTGGAAATTTGTGAGTATTGTATATATGTGTATATGTGTGAACACACACACATGTATTTCTGTGCATAGTGCACAAGGACATTTTTTTTTAAAAAGAGGGATATAAAATCTATGAATTCCAACTTTCAAGTACAAGCACAAACATTGTATTATTGCTTTATAAAAAACCTTCTTCTTTAAAAGGAATATTTTGTACCCAGTTTATTCTACAATGAAATCATAATGCTGATGACACCATAGATGGTTACTATGGAAACTGATCTGAAATCCAGCTTAAAGGATACTCATCAAATTATAAAAAAAATAAATGTGAATATATGTTTCTCATTTAAATTTGGCAATCTAGGGAAATTTTAATGCAAAAGAGCTATAAACTAAAGACAGAACTAAACAAAATTGTTCCACAAACAAACATACATAACTATCAAAGGATTCTCTTATGAGGTAAGAAACATTCAAGGAGGATAAAAGGATTAGAAATATTAAGACAAAGAAATAGTAATAGTAATAATAATAATAATATATAGCCAAGATATTGTTATGGAGTTTGGCTTGGACAAATGTGCCACACTTACTATCAAACGAGGAATAGTGAAAACTGAAGGAATCAAGATGCCCCACGAAAATAACATTAAGAGTCTGGATGAGGAAGATTATTACAAATACTTGGGTATCCTTCAAGCTGACAACATCGAACACACTGAAGTCAAGAAAAAGATTAGAGGTGAATACATCAAGAGAGTGAAGAAGATCTTAAAGTCCAAACTCAATGGAGGAAATACCATAAAGGCAATCAACACCTGGGCAATCCCAGTCATTAGGTACACAGCTGGAATAGTGGACTGGACTCAAGCAGAACTAAAAGCAATGGATAGGCAGACCAGAAAAATAATGACAATGAATCATGCCCTTCATCCACGCAGTGACATTGACAGACTTATCTACCAAGGCAAATAGGTGGGCGTGGAATGCTACAAGTACATCAGATGGTTGAAGAAGAAAAAATGGCTTTGGAAGAATATCTGAAGAACAATGATGAAGATGCACTGAAATTAGTATATCAGGAAGGCTTACTGGCTACTGGAGAGACCAAACTGGCCTACAAGAAAGACCAAATGAAGAACAGAATAGAGGCATGGGAAGACAAAGCACTACATGGCCAATACATGAAAAAAATAGCTGGGAAAGCAGATAATAATAAAACCTGGCAATGGCTAAGAGCAGGAAAATTGAAGAAAGAGCCCGAGGGACTAATTCTGGCTGCACAAGACCAAGCCTTAAGGACAAATGCATACAAAGTCAAAATTGAGAAGACAGCAACAGACAGTAAGTGCCGCCTATGCAAAGAAGCTGAAGAAACAGTGGACCACTTGGTAAGCTGTTGCAAGAAGATTGCACAGACTGACTACAAGCAGCGGCATGACAAAGTAGCAACAATGGTGCATTGGAAGATCTGCAAAAAATATCATTTGCCTGTAAGCAAAAACTGGTGGGATCATAAAATAGAGAAAGTCATAGAAAATGATAAAATTAAACTGCTCTGGGACTTCAGAATTCAAACAGACAAGCACCTGCAACATAACACCCCAGACTTAACAATTGTCGATAAGAAAGACAAAAAAGTCTGGATAGTGGACGTGGCAGTGCCTGGAGATAGCAGAATAGAAGAGAAAGAACTGGAGAAGATAACAAAATACAAAGACCTACAAATAGAAATAGAAAGACTGTGGCAAAAGCAAGCAAGGGTAGTACCAATAGTCATAGGCTCCTTGGGTGCAATCCCAAAACAACTGGAGCACCACTTGAACACCATTGGCATTGACAAAATTCGCTATTAGTCAATTGCAAAAGGCAGCCTTATTAGGAACTGCTTCCATCCTGCGACGATATCTGTAATACCATCAAACATCCACATCTGCCTATCCCAGGTCCTGGGTAAGGATTCGATAGGTAGACAAAATGCCAAATCCAGTCTGAACATCTGGCTGACTGTGCACTGATCAATAATAATAATAATAATAATAAAAAGTTGGAAGGGACCTTGGAGATCATCTGGTCCAACCCCCTGCTCAGGCAAGAAACCCTGGCCTATACCATTTCAGACAAATGGCCGTCCAGTCTCTTCTTAAAAACCTCCAGTGCTGGAGCATTCATCACTTCTGGAGGCAGGCTGTTCCACTGGTTAATTGTTCTAACTGTCAGGAAGTTTCTCCTTAGTTCTCGGTTGCTTCTCTCCTTGATTAATTTCCGCCCATTGCTTCTTGTCCTGCCTTCAGGCGCCTTGGAAAATAGCTTCACTCCCTCTTCTTTGTGGCAGCCCCTGAGATACTGGAACACTGCTATCATGTCCCCCCTCGTCCTTCTCTTCATTAAACTACACATACCCAATTCCAGCAGCCGTTCCTTATATGCTTTAGCCTCCAGTCCCCTAATCATCTTTGTTGCTCTTCTCTGTACTCTTTCTAGAGTCTCAATATCTTTTTTACATCGTGGTGACCAAAACTGGATGCAGTATTCCAAGTGTGGCCTTACCAAGGCATTGTAAAGTGGTATTATCACGTGATCTTGATTCTATCCCTCTGTTAATGCAGCCTAGCACTATGTTGGCCTTTTTGGCAGCTGCAGCTCACTGCTGGCTCATATTTAAGTGATTGTCCACTAGGACTCTAAGGTCTCACAGTTACTATCACTGAAACTATCAAGAAAATAAAATAGTAAATATAACTGAAAATAATTTACTCCCATTCCTACTGGCAAAAACCTCTTGCCTCCTCATACCGCTTCACGCATTGTCTTTTGCCTTTTATATGTTCTCTTTTTTCCCTTTTGGAAAAGCCCATCATATGTTTATCAGCCATCTCCTTCTTCTCAATTGTTTATACTATATAATTGATTTATGATGAGATCAATATTCATTCTTTCTACATGATCAAATCAGCTATATATTTTTCTTTCATAATTGTCATTCACATTTGTATTCAGTCCACATTCACTCATTTTTAATGATCTCACTTATTTTATCACACATACTTAAATAACCTATTCCCATAGCATTTATTGTACTTTTATGTTTCACAGACATTGCTAACGCACACGTCTGTATGTTAAATGGATAGAAGCACGTATAGTCATTTTCCCAGCAGACATGATAGTACCCACTACTTTTCTACTTGTCATATTTCTTGACAAAAGTAACAATCTTGATTTTTGATAATTAATTTAGCTATACATATTATTTACTGAGTTGTACAATCTAATACACATGTATTAAACAACCAAGGGAATATTTTATTTCTTTGTACTTCCTGTTGAATCATTTGCAAGGCTGATGTTTTTCATTAATATTTTTAAGTATGTTTAAGAACTAGAATTTTGTGATAAGCAAAGTAAAATACAGAGTGTAGACATTTTGTATTATTTTATTCTTTTTCATATATTGCTAAATATTCATAATATAATATAAAATTAATGTGAAAGTTATTTATCTGGAGACATGGTATTCTATATTATGTTGTATCCCCCTAGCTGCTTCAGCAGATATGAATAAAATCCTTTTATTCCCAATTGTGGGAGAAAGACCTTCTTCCCCAGTTTGTATGAAAAATGCAGAAAAGTCCAAATGTGAATAATAATTACATGTAACTGTTTCACTCTGGTAGAAACAAAAACTTGCCTGGCACTTTTATTGCTATTGCAGATGCATTAATTGATTTTCATGAGGAGGATTTTACTAAGTATTTATGATTGTTACAATCCCTGTTTATAATCCCAGCATACCATCAAGGCAATCACAGAAACATCAGCAGAGGAACTTTGAAATAATTCATTATCACTTATTAAAAAATGTAACATTTCTTTGAAAAAAAAAACTTTGCACATCCCAAACCAAAATATTCATCAGTCAAGCTCATAATCAAATGGGATAGGGTGAAATGGTAGAAAGCTGATTTCTTTCGCAAATATGTTTAATAGGTCTCACAGTTGTCATTTTGCAAGAGTTTTATGGAGGAAAACAGGAGTCTTGGACATAATGGTCTGGAATAAATATCCAGATGCTTTAATGCAGCAGTCTCCAACTGTTGCTGGGGGCAGGGGAGAGCGCATCCAACTCACGCAAGAGAGAAGCCTTTGGGGCGTGGTCTCGTGCTTCTTCAGGCTTCTCATGCCAAAAGCTTTTGCAAAGGGACTGAAGGCCTGAAGCAGTGCAAGATCCCTCTCCCGAAGCCTTTTGTGCATTTGCAAAAGCTTTGGTGAGGAGAAGAAAAGCCTTTGGGGGCACGGCCTCATGTTCCTTCAGACCGACCAAGGCTGCCTGGCGGTCCAAAAGAGGATCAGTTGTCCTGCACAGGCAGCCTCATGGAGTCAACAAAGCTGAGCAGGGAGCGCTTGTTCCACTCAGTTTTTGCTCTCATCGCTCTGCTTTGGGAGCATCAGGAGCAGGTGGCTTGGCTGCTTGCCTGGGGAGAGGGAGAGGGGAACCAGGCCTCCACTCACAGAAGAGAGAAACCTTTCGGGTGCTGCTTGCGCAAGTGGAGCTGCATGTGTCTGCCAGCCCACCACTCGTGCGGCCTGGTTCCAAATAGGGCGTGTCCTGATAGTGGGCCACGGCCCGGAGGTTGGGAACTCCTGTTTTAATGTGTTCCTGACTTTTTTCATTATAGAATGCATTCAACTCATCTTTTACCAAGGTAACTTAGAGTCTAATATAAATATATAAATCTTAAATGATGACACAAAAGAGATATTTGCTTATAACATGACTGTTCCAAATAAACAATCATAATTTAGTGGTACCTGCAGATTATGGATGCCAGCTCTTTAAAAAGCTGCTCAATAAAATCAAGTATTTTGTGGTCATATATCAGGTATCAGCAATTAATTAGTCATGCAATTTTATCTATAAAGCTAATTGGACCAAAGCATTTATGCTTATATTAATAGTGTTATATAGCATGCCACTAACTTTGCACCTCTGACATTCTAATCTGTATTCCCTGAGACCTATTGTCTATTTCACAAACCAATCTTTCTCTTTTGGTTTTACTGTCAATATGTTTCTAGAGCTGTTAATTTTCTTCATGACTCTTACGTTTCTTCACTATTTCAACTGTAAATTCTGGCTATGAGCAATTATGTTATTGCTTTTCAGGCTCCTTTCCTTCCATTTAAAAGCCATCCATTCATGCATTCCTTCATATTCTTCAGTTTATCATTTTCAGTTCATTAGTTTCAATATCACACTATTATATTATTTCATTTCAATTTTTCACTCCTTTTCTCATATCTTTTGTCATACCTTTTCTCACATTTTAAACTAGCTATTCCCTTTTTATTAGGAAAATTCTTTTCAAGAATTGGAATCCATCTTTCTTAATTTCTTAGTTAATACAGAAAAAATATTAATCTTCTAAAACCTTACATTGGACTATACTCCATGGAATTAAGAGGGGGACATACTTCAGAATAAGTTATAAATTATGATATTAGAAATAGTAGCTGCGATAATACAGAGGCCAGTTCCTCAAGTCTTCATGCCCTTTTTATAGTTCTGAAATTTAATTATCCTTTCCACTGGTCACTAATTTTGAGAAGTTTCAGAACTATTATCCCAATGTTTAATCATAATACTAATACCTTTATTTTGAAAACAGCATGCAGTTTACTGAGAGGAGATAAGTGTCAAATTCATAACTTCAAGCAATATCAGATTATGCTACCAATTCATAATCTGATAAATAGCCTTTTAATGTAAAAGGTGAAGAACTAGACTGTCAGCACTATCTGATTTTACCATTTTATTTTATTTTTCTTTTGCAACAATAAAAATGCATTCCTTACCACTTATGTGAGATGTTGATGAAGGTTCTTTCTCATTTTCCTTACTGATGCTGGGAGTGTTCTTCTTTTCAAGCAATCTGTCCACCATTGCAATAATGCAGTTTAAACTCTTCCCTACATTGGCCCACACCCTATCCTGAAAAAAATATCAGTATCATTACTCAGTATTAACAGTTGCATGAAAAAGTATAATTGCTTAGTTTATAGTGGTATATTATAGAACAAGTGAAATGAAAGAAATATACCAAAGAACAGAGTCCCCCATTTAATCAATCTTAAATAGATCTTTACTGCTATTTTTAAATAATTCTAGAATAAAAATATTACATAATTTAAGATGGTGCTATAGAGTAAGAACAGGGAAAGCTGGGGGTGGAGTTAAACACATCACAATTTAGAGTCCTTGCATTGCCATAAGACATTCAAGTCTAGTCTCCCTTGAATTCCACTGACCTTTATCTAGTACCAAATTAGTGTTAAACTTTAGTTGATCAGATTCTTGTGGATAGACTTGAATAAATCTTCCATGCTTCAACCTTACAAATGATCCTGATTCTTTGTGTCTATACTGATATATTAATATACATTAGTACTGTATTAAAGCATTTTGGCATAGATCTTCTTGAGTTCAGCTTTTACAAGTTTAAGTTAAATTATGTAAGTTGTTTCCTATATCCTTATGCAGTTCCAATCATTCATTACAAGATTACACTGGAATCATAAACATGATCTCTTTTTAGACAATTGTAACTTTCCTCAAATTGAACTACATGTGCATAACAAACTTATAGAACTGACCACAAAGCTTTACTCAATACTAAACATTTCTGTGTGAACATGGTATTTTATGCATGCATACACATTTTGCTTATGTGAATATACACACATAATCGCACGCGTGCACACACACACACAACAATTGTTTTCTAGGAGCTTACAGCTAAAATTACAAAAGGCAATTAGAATTTTACAAGCCCAATAAACATATTTATCCCATTTTCAGGTAAGCAAAGAATACAGTTTTAATGCCTGGAAATGAGATGTGACAGATTTTAACTGCAGAAGAGTTGTATTATGGGAGCCAGTTTGGTGCAATGGCCAAGATGCTGATCTAGAAACCAAGAGACTATGGATTCTAGACATGAAACTGGCTGGGTAGTTTTGGACCAGTCACTCTCAGCCCAACCCAGCTGACAGGGTTGCTGCTGTGGGGAAAATAGGAGGCATTAAGTATGTTTGCCGTCATGAGCTGACCAAATAGATATGCAGTAGATATAAATACAGATTCTGATATACTGGATAAAAGTATCATCTTATATCATCTTAACGTTGTCTGGTTCACATTTTGAACATTAACTTCTTCAATATAAATTTATTCAGTACTGCACAATCCAGAATTTTTTCCTTGATCTTCCTTTCTTCCCCATATTTTTCCTTTCCCCCCCTCATTAAACAATTACAATTCTTAGTACTGTTGATGGATACAAAATTAGATATAAACATCTTCATCATATTTTATTATTATAGAAATAACAATAATATCAATTCATAAGTCAATATCCTGTTTTTTGTGTTCTTATTAAGTTTGATTTCCCATCAATATTTAAAGTATCTTTGTCAGTTATGATTTTCTCAATATTTATTACATTTATATAGCTAAAAAAATTTATTCATTCCAATCCTCCTCTTATTTTCAAATTTCCCATATCAAAAAAAGAAGAAAAATCATTAGAACTAAAAAATCTTCCATTATAAAAATCTAGTTATGTATATCTAAGGATCATCCGTTCTTTTAACCATATTCAAACAGGTATATTAAACAGATAGTGCCACCTATGATAAATCAAATCCACTATTTTTTTAAGTCTAACTATCGCTTTCTTTCTTTGCCAAGCAGCTTTCCAGGCCAAGGCAATTAAATTGCCCAAGAATTTTCTTTCTATTTTTGTGAAAGCTGCTTGGCATGAGAAAGACAATTTAGGTAGAGTATTTTGGGGGGGAGGAACTTCCCCCATCTACATTCCCTAGATCAGCGGTTCCCAACCCCCGATCTGTGAACTGGTACCTAGCTGCAACATACCAGCAACCGATCTGCATAAACAAGCAAAGCCCCATCCGTGAGATGCAGGCAGTACACAGAACCATGCCCCTTCCAGTCCATAGAAAAAACTTTCTCTATGGAACTGGTCCCTGGTGCCCAAAAGGTGAGGGACCTCTGCCCTAGACCAGTGGTTCTCAACCTATGGGTCAGGACCCCATTTGGGGTCAAACAACCGTTTCACGGGGGTCGCCAAACAAGGCTGTCCGCCATTTTTCCCCCTTTTCTTTGGCCACGCCCCTGGCACCTGGTGATGTATAAGTGGTTGGGGGTCATCACAACATGGGGAACTGTATTATGGGGTCACGGCATTAGAAAGGTTGAGAACCACTGCCCTAGACATTTCCCCTGCCCGCTCTATGTTCCATTTTCTAGAATCTTCTTCCTTGTCATCAGGTTTATTTTGGAGGAAGGAATAAAGGGTCTTTTGTATTTTCATTGTTATAGGTAGGTCTTGCAGTATTTTGTGTATGGCAGTTCATATTTCCTTCTCCTATCTCCTCCATCTCTAGATCCATTTCTTCTGCTTCACCCTCTGATTTCTGATTTATTTGTTCATACTTTGTAGTCGTTGTCTGGGAGCTTTCCAGTTGTAGCTTCAATTTGGTCCTTTATATCATCTAGGTTATTTTTAGTCTCATTATGGTTTCTTTTTATGTCCTCTTTGTGTGCAACAATTGTTTGATGAATTTGCTGTAATATAGAAAGTATTTCCTTCTGAAAGGTGTTTGTCTTTTCTTTAATATCCTCTAGTATCACCAGACTCAGTAAGAGTGGAACAAAATTTCCTCTAGTTTTCTGGTCTTTGTATATAGCCTTTATAATCCAGTCCTAATAGCAATATTTTATAGTAATCCTTTGTCTCAAGTATCCTGAAAATTATCAGTCAGGACAGGTTGTAATCCACAATGTTTCAAGTATTCAAAATGTTCAACCTCCCTGCAGCCAGACGAATTCAAAAGTCAAATTTTTCTTTCCCTCTCACTAGCTCTTGAGATTAAAAATCCAAGCTCAGTAGCTATTTATAGTCCAAGAAAGTCAGGATGATAAATATGGCAAAATATTTTCCTTTATTGCCAGCTGTTCTCCCAAGCTGAAAGTCACCAAGCAGCCAAGAAGCTAGTTACAGTGCTGTACTCAAATCCACCATTAGATGTCAATCAAAGTCCATTTTCCACTCTTAACACAAAGGGTTGATTTCTTATATTTCACCTCAGTAATTTTTTTTCCAAAGAAAAAAATCTTAATAATTATTTCAGTTCTCAGATTGATCAAAACTGTAGTTTTGTATTACTGTCATTTCAATATTGTGTATTTCTGTCCACATAAAATTTAAAACATTGCTTCCGTTCACATCGAGAGGTTTTAAGCTTCTTGAGAACCTTTCCCAGGAAATTCAGTTGTAAAATAGTAAAGAAAGGATCAATATTCTCACCCAGTCCCAACATGCAGTTTACAATGCTAATTAAAGCTTTTGTTCTTCGGTTATCAGCACCTAATGGCCGGCCGCAGAGGTGTGGCCAGTCTTTCCCCTGTCGGTTTAGAGGGCTTTCCTTGGATCGAATGGAGAGACCACTGCCTCTCCATGATTGACAAGGCATCCCTTTTTCTTCACTGCCTCTTTAGGATGACTTTAGGCCCTTTTCAGGGGCCCCAGCAGGACGAATCGGACACGGAAGGCAGAGCTCTGCCTTCCTGTGTCCCGTCTCACAGTGACGCAAAACTGGAAGGCCGAAACTGGAATATTTCTAAATGGACACACTGGATGGGCTGTTTAGTCAGGCATAAAAGGAAAGTTAATGAATGATAAAAATGTAAAAAACAAACAAATAGGAAAAGAACCATGTTTGGTGCTGATGATGAATAGTTTATTTTCTTTGAATGATTACACAATGCTATATTATCCATTTGAAATTAATTCTAGTGTTTCTTCTGGCTGGCTGAAACAAAGTCACCTATTTTCCAGATTATTCTAAGAATATGCTAAGTCAACTCAAACCTCACTAACATTTTTTTAGGGATTAAAGAAAAGTCTTTGAAGAAATATTATTTTAGTTGAAATGTTTTGACTGTACAGAGGATAAAAACCAGGCTATATGATCAAAAATTGATTCTATCATTTTTGGTTTTTTTTAATGAAAAACCAGTACATTTGCAGCTGAAATAATGATAATGATGATGGCAATGATGATAAGTAACTTTCAGCAATATGTTTCCATATTGTATTTAGTAACTGCATATAAGTCTGAGAACAGACTTATATATAATGATGGTAAACCTAAACATAAACTTAAGATTAATTTATATTTTATTTCTGAAATGCAACAGCTAAAATATACATTTAAGTTTCCACATTTTCTCTTTAATTAAAAAAAATCATAAAGTTTAAATGCTTCAAATTGTAAATGTTAATGAGATGAATTGGTCCCTCAAATGTATTAGTATTAATTAGAACAAATAATGCTTCTAGAGCATTTAAGTATTAAAAGTGGCATTTTTATCATCCTAGGGCTGTAATAGTGTTATGAAAATTGGCTTACCAGATCTACGGTGCTGTTTCAAACAGATGGTAGCAAAAATTCAAGAGAACTAGTAGATGATAACAAGAATAACAGTTTTAAATCCTGTCATCTAAAAGTCATGTGTTTTTTGCAGCCCAAACATGGTGATCCTAATTAAGCATACCTTTGTACCAATAAAGAAAAATTTTTGTAGCTCAGGATTGAAATGAGAGGACCTTGGTACTCCTTGAGCTTGGTTGTTTTCTTGCAGATGTTTTTTTACCCAAACTAGGTCATATCAACTAATTCGCACTGATGATGTTACCTAGTTGGGGAAAGAAATGACTGCAAGAAAACAAACAAGCTCAGAGAATAGGAAGGACTCCCCAGTGTACCTTTGTATTAGTGTTCAGAGCAGAGTATACCAATTCTCTTATCAGCCCCATTGATTACTATACTCATTTGCTTCTGAGTTTAATTTAAAGTGCTGATACCTTATTGATCTTTAAAAGTTTGCTATGGAAAAGTTTACTTGAAGTACTGGCTATATTCAAAGTACAGCTTCTGCAAATCATATGCATCATTTTCCAAAATACAAACAAATATGGAATAAGGTTTTTAACAAATACTCTCATCTTAAGTCTGGTCAAGATGAGCTTTAGGTTTTGCTGACTACTGTTCAAACAGTCCTTTACAACCAGCCACATTACCTAATCAGAAATAAACAACTGTGGTTTCCAAGCAGCTTGGTGCCCACCAAATTCTTGCATTATATATAATGTGATTTTTTTTTGTAACCCTCCTTACAAAATGGATGCTATTAGCAATTATATTTTACTCAGCAGCTTAATATAGAATAAATCTTAATCACCTGTTAGTATTTTAATTGCTTTTGTAGTGGAAAGAGTAATATTCAATATGAACACTTACAATACCTCTGCCAGGCAAAGTTCCTTATGTCAAATTTCCTGAAAATACTAGCTGAGTTATTAATTTACTGAATATTGGATTAGCTTTCCCTGGGGAGAAAAAAAGAGAACAATATGCCCTTCAGGACAATTGGCTATTTAATTTTTTCTGCTCTCTGTTGTTATATTGTATTTACGTATTTACTGTTTTTATCGTAATACTGAATATCATACAGCAACTTTGATGTAAATGAATACATTTTACATTTAAACAAGAAAACTGAACAAATGTAGAAAGTGATATTGTGCTGATAAAATATTAATGAGTATTCTTCTGGCTACTGTTGCCATAGCAAATGGATTTTCTAATCTGATCCAGGAAAGCAGAGAGGTTCTGGGTCAGCAAAATGCAAACCGAGATTAAGTTTATTCTGTTTACGGAAGAAAAATGAAGAAAGAGAACTAGATTTCAATCCACTAAGTCCCCTTGCTGCTTATGAACAAAAATGTGAAAGCAAACTGGTTTTTTTTCTTATATGCTATTTTTGCATTTACAAGATTGTCCCCCTAAAACGCAGAAGATTGTTTCTGTGATTTAATCGCAGAACATTTTAATTCACCTGGTATCAGTTCTTTGTTAGCTATGGTGGTTAAAGTTCTGGACATGGATTGGGAAGACCTAAGTCAAGTGCCCATTCAAGCACTGAGCCGTCCAGGGTCAGTGGATCAACCCCTCCCCCAAACCTAAAGGACTGTTGCTAGGGAAATAAAATTAGAGGATACTGACAAGAATGCTTGTCTCAAGATTATAGAGGGCAAATGTAAAACCATGTGTGCAGTGTCTATTTGAATTAAAGATTCAATTTTAAAAAATTAAAAATACTGTATAACTTGAGATCAAGGTTTGCAATTTATGGTTGTCCGGCATCCTGCGGTCACATTATTGCCATTTACATGCTTTGCAATTGGCTTGCAACAAGCAAAGTTAATTGAGAAGGCAGTAATAAAATCCTAAATTGAAGTCACATGATTTTCCACAGGGCTTAGGAATCAAATTGTTGGTTCCAATTATTGTTGCTAAGTGAGGACTACCGTACTTAATATCTTATCTCCTTATATGCCTGCGCTCCTAAGAGGCTCATATCAATTTACAACATATATTGAAATCAACATAACGCAAAAATAGAAAATAAAATAATATATTACACAACTAAATTAAAATCACAAAAGTTTTCTTCCAGTAAGGCTTTTAATATTAAATGTTTGATGGAATTGCTCCATTTTCTGAATATCTGGAATTGTGTTCCAGATCTCTGAGAAAGGAAGTTCTAGGGATTCTGCCAAATCTCGTAGTGGAGGTAATCTTCAATATTCTTACTGAGGAAGTGCTGATCAAGTGGCTATGTTCTACCTGAAGTAGATGGCTCTGAGTAGGGCCATAGGAAGTAGCCATCACTGGCTTTAAATGGCAGAAAAAACTGGATAAACAAATCCCATTCTTTTTACATGTGTACTAGGCATATAATACACATTAAAAAGCACAGGGCTTTGAAGCCAGTAATTGTCAATACAGACACCCCTAGTCCTGAGACAGTGGATGCCAAACCACATAAAGCTTTATGAGTCAAAATCAGCATTCTGAATTGTACCCAGAAGTCAATTGGTAATCAATGCACAGCTTACGTTAGTTTTATGCTTACATAGCAGCTCTCACTCACTAGGTTTGGCTACTACATTATGACTTAATTTCAGTTTCTGAATAGTCTCCAAGATATATAGTCCAAGATATATAGAGTAATATAGGTCTGCTTATTTATTTATTTATGGTAAATAATGGATAAAAGATTTATCATCCAACAATAATCCTGGTACTTACAGACCAAATACTTTTGCCACTCTGGGCACCTAGACTGGGACACTGAGCTAAAAGTAGTGACTAGAACCAATCTGTAAGGTGCCTTTCCCCTGGAACAATCTGCCCTATACATCTCTTTCTATAAGTCTCTTGAAAAATCTTCTTGTTATCCTCTATTCCCCAGATTTCTCATAGATCCCTTCTACAGCAGAGAAAACTGCCCTTATGCCCAAAGCACTTCTTCTCATCTATCCCATAATCCTGGTCCATATCTAAGTAGACCAATCTACTCAAACAAGTCTACTCTACCCTCACTTCCCACAAACTTTTTTCTTTTGTTTTTTGTTCACTTCCTCTACTAAATGCTTCTATTTTACACACATACTCCTCACCCTGCGTCCATCAGATCCCAAAGTGATATGATTATCCAATCTCTCTGCGCAGAATAGTGATTTCCACTCAGGTCTCCATTTATTTCTTCATCTTTGAAGAGCATTAATAGTGTTCTTCCATCTGTATATATTCTTCCTGATCATTACAGTCTATCTGAAGCCTGAGAGTCTTTCAGTCACCTCAGCTTCTCAGTAGGATCATAGCTGTTGGGCCAATTGACATCAGGTGCCATTTGCTATGTCATTGGCTGCTGTAACTTAACAGGCCCAGCTAGAACCCATTGGTAATAGCAAGTGCAGAAAAAAAAAACTCACTTATTATAGAAAACTATAAATATCTGTGGAGTGATGGTCTTTCAAAATACGTTTCAAACTATTATGAAGACATGTTTACAATCTTGACAAATCAAAATTATGATATGTAATCCTGAAATCTGAAAATAGATGTTAGTGTATTTGTGGACTCAGTGGGACTTACTTTTAAATAGACACTATGAGTGTAATGAGGGAAATAGGGAGAGTGAATGTGTCCAGAATAAAATAATCTCAAAGACAACTAGCTAGTGGAAAAAGAAAGGGAGAGAGGATTGGAAATAGTTCTGCTTAAGAACTTCTGCTCAGACTATACTTTATAAAATGAATTAGCATGATTTAAATAAGACAAACAAATGTGTATGCTAGGACATACTGTATTTACTCTTCTAATTTAACGCTAAACAGACTTTTATAATACAAAATGAAGAAATAAACAGGATTTTCTAGTATGCTATTTTGTAAAGAAGAAAAACCACTTAAATAAAACAAAACTACAAGCCCTCTGCATATTCAAAGTAGATCAGAAGCTATTTACATTTCTTTCCTGGATCTGAGACAGAATAGTACCAATATTTGGATCTTTCTTGCTTAACTGGCTTTTTACTGGAATAGAAGATGAAACCTCATGGCCAGCTTTCACTTCACAATTCTGAAATGTATATGTGTACATATATTAAAATTATGAGGATTAGAACACTGGAGTAATAACTACACTGGAGTAATAACTAGCTTGGTGAGTTTAGGAGACAACTCCTGATGAGCAGAAGAAAAATAATGAAAAGAATATATGCAAGAAGAAAAGAATAAAAATGAGTAAAGATAAACCACTGAAGTTGTAATGAAATAAAGTATTTTGTTTAATGTACAGAAGTACTAGTAATCCTTGAAATACTGCATGTTACATTAGAAAAAGTTGTCACAGTTCTGAACCATATGTATTTAGTCTTGCTGAAATCCTCTTTCTTCACAGTATATTTCTAAATTAGTGATAGAAAAAATGCAAACTATAACTAGTGTACGGTATCAGCATTCAAGTTAAAATACTTACTGAATATGAATATGTTAATGAAGGCATAATAAAAGTTAACTTTAACATTACATGAAGCATACTATACCTGAAGCACACATTCTTCATGAAAAATCTGTCAATTATTTCTTCAGTCTCACAAGAATCCAGTATTATTGATATGGCTAACTCTTTAAATACAAATACTTTACAATTGAATAAAAGGTAGAAAGCAAAAATGGGATTTTGAGGTTACTTACCCACTCTTCCTCATCATATTCTGAGTGGTGAGGTATGGAATCCTGTCTCTTGATTTGTGATGGATGATCCTGATTTTCCTGTTCACTATTCTCTTCAGCGCTATTCCTTGGCAAAGTTGGTTTTTTTAAGACACAACCAGGACGGGCTGTGTATAAAGCTAAAAGGGCACTTCTGATAAGCTGATCCTTAAAGGCATGCACAAATAACTCTGTCTAAAATTAAGATGAGTGTGCAATCAACAAAAGGTAGGCAATGCAGTCTCAGAACTAAGATAATAAAATATACTCTTCTGGCTCTCATGCGGACTCTATAAGGTTTGTTGAATCTGGATCTGTGCTGTGTGAACCCTGTCATTGTGGCTTATAAATCATGGCTCTAAACTTAAATGAGTTATGTGAACCAAGCCACTGTACACTGTTCCATAGCTAAGAAAGTTCACTTAATTTAAACACAATTTGGCAGGATACAAATAGAAATAGAACCTAGTCTACAATTCATTTTTATTTATGTTAATTTTTGTTATGTATGAAAATTGGGACTATTCATGCTTCAAGACATGATTTAGAAGTGTTTTGGATTTCTCATCAGCACAGGATAACTCTGCTATTCATTACTAGCTTTGTTCAGACACTGAAAAAAGTTGTGTTTGCTTTAATAGTTGCATTCACTTTAATGTCAACCTCCTAAAACAACTGAATTTTTTTCTCATGCTTGCATGGAAACCAGACATATGAGAGTGCTGATCTTACATAAGGTCCAAAGTACTTCTTCAAAATCTTTTTCAAAGCTTGTACAACCCAATGGATATTATGAAGGTTAAGACTAAAATCTCTGTTTTTACATAAGAATAAACACTATCAAACTCAGTGAGGCTTATTTTGAATATTTATGTTGTAGAGTCAAGAAAACATCTTTTGTGTGGTCATTGTCAAAAAAAGTAAATATTTAGACTCATAAGGAACTAAATGGAGGCAAAAGCATAACAAGACTGCATTTGAACTACAGTATTCAGATAGTTTTCAACTTACCACCATTTGTTTAACAACATTTTGAAATCATGATGGCCTCTGAAAAAGTGACACCTGTTCTCAAAGTTATAGCCATTGCACTACCCCATAGTTACAATTTGGGTACTTGGTAAATGACTGCAACTGGTTGCAGTGTTTTGTGGTCAATGGGATCACAATTTGTGACCTTGCCAGGTGGCTTCCAATAAACAAAGTCATGTGATACACTTAACACTCATGAATCACATAACGAATGTGTAATACATTTAACATCCATGTGATTCGCATAATGACTGTAATAATTCACTTAACGACTGCAGTAAAATGGTTATGAAATTAGGTCCAGTCATGTGATGGCTCCCTTAACAGCCACATTGCCTAGCAACCAGAATTCTACTTAAATTGTGGTAATAAGTGGAGGACTATCTGTATAGTTCTGGCTACTACATCTCAAAAATATTAAAAGGTTGCTGTAGAGCATGATAAATTGGAGGAAATAGCAACCAAAATCATATAAAGTCCTTGAGAAGTTTCCTGAAAAAAAAAACCTGTACAGGTTGAGATTTTTAGTGTGCAGTTAGGTTTAACATAAATTTAATAATTAATCATAATGAAAACATGAGTGGGGGATATATTAAAAGTAGATAAAATGGTTGATATGGAAAATATAAATAGGAAAATTTTCTTCCTTATTTTACTCTAATAATTCAGAAATATTAATTGGAAATCTGGAGGAATTCATAACTAGTAAATGGAAACATTCCTTTACATAACACATAATTGATCTTTTAAAGAAATCATATACCATCAGATATATTAACTAATGGGGAATAGGCATTAGATTATCAATGATTGTTAGTCCAGGTGATTTTCATTATCTCAAATGCAAATTTATAATTTCATACCATTAAAATATGATGCATGTCATTACAAGTTACTGGCAAATGAGTATATTAGAGGCTCTGCATTTTGTCTTTTCCTTATTCTAAAGACCAATAAACCAAAAGATGTCTGAATTTCAAAATGTCAAATTCTGTTTAGTGGATAAAACAGAAAAGGCCAAGATTTGTATAAAACAAAATATATGGGTATGCAATGTGCTTAACAATAAACGGTACTTCAAAGTTATAACACGAGAGTTAAAAGTAGTTTCTCCATCATAGTTTAATTTTCCTTTTTTATGGTTATGCCACAATACATCAGGCACAAATAAAATATATAAATTATAAAGATAGGGAGGAATACACTAATAATGATATATATAAAAATGAGAGCTCCCACTCTTCAAAAATAGTAATGATTTATTATTCATCAGTTGCTAGTTTAAATGTAATATGATACAGACTTGTCTGTTTTATATTAAAAGCATCAAGTTTAATATCCATAAAATTGCTTAATAACAGTCCAAACAGGGAAGAGAAAAATATGATAATCATCTGAAGCTTGTAACCAAGTCAACTGTTCCTCATACAGATTCCACAGACCATAGCAATATCTGGGCATCTAATAATTTAGTTTCCACAGCAGGGATTATTTTTTGAAACTTACAGTTTCTGAAAGCATCTTTAAGGAATTCTTCAAGCTTTCTGGCAACTGTTGTCTGGCTGAATTAAGTAGCATGTCTGCATGAGTTGAAATGAGAGGCTGTAATTGATTGATGTTACTGAGAACTTCTCTTGCCTTGGCAGTGTTTTCAGGTGAATAATAAATACATTGGTACCCAGTACTGCAAGGTAAGACATGACACCAAATAATTTATTATAAAGTCTTAACCTATTTTCAGGTTTAATGGATAGATGGCTAATATTTTTTATGTACATAAAGAATTTCATCAGTTTTATAATGAATGTGGAAAAGTATTATAAAACGTATTGTCACACATTTATAGGAATTCTTTTAAAACTCAATTTACTGAATACTAGAAAATAGGCCTTGTAAAAGATGGTAACCTTTCGTTGATTAATGCTACAGACAGTGTTGTTGAAATTAATTATTCTCTGAAGTTTTCTGAATAAGCTGTTGTATATTGTATTATGAAATACATCAAAACAAAGCAGACACAGGGTCTATCTTTACAATTGTGAAGGAAACAGAGATTTATACAATCTCCAACAAAAACATTTGGTCATTTGTAATAGCCTTAAGGAAGATTCTTGTTCTTGGTTTTTTTCCCCTCTATTGATGAGATACTTCATTCTTTGTGCTCAATTCCATTTATTATTACTTGCTATATACAAAATTACTCTCAGTTAGCTTTTGGGTAGCTTTGACTGTAAATCAAATAAATTAAATAGTAAATATTGAATAAAGAATACAGAGGCTATTCTGTGTTTGTCTAAGACAGTCTTAAGCAAGGAAGTTAGAAATTAACAATTTTTATCATAATTAACGATTTCATCATTTTCTAACAAAGATCTTTTATCATCTTGTTGTATGCTGCTCAGGATCATTTGTTTTGTGAGATGGGCAGCTATATAAATTTGAAAAATAAATAAAAAGATGAAATTTGTTTTAGTAACATTGTTTGGATTCAAATGGTAGAGTTAAGCCATTATAATTATAAAAATTTTAAGATGTGAAAATGCTAGTAGTGGGTAGAATGTAGTCTTTTAATGATGAATATCATTAAAAGTGAGAAAAGAGATATAAGAGATGCTTCTGCCTACTTTGTTATATGAGAAAGAGTTAGATATGTCAGGGGAAACTTAAAAGTACATTGAACGGTTAGAATGAAGCTTTTGTGTGTGTCAAGGATCAAGAATGAATGTTAAGTGATCTGCTTAAGGAAACGTGGAGTGATCTAGTTATATCTAGATAATATATAAAGCCAAAATCAGAAAGCAAGTACTGTACATAAAATGTGACTAGGATGAGAGGAAAAAGAAGGAGAAAAAGGAAGACCAAGAACATGGTATTTGGATAGAACTGATGAGGTTTTTAACAAACAGAAATATGTGTTTTTTAAAAAAGATCTTGTATGAAGGATTATAAGCACATGGTTGAAATATATCATTGACAGCAATGGAGGGTGTGGAGGTAACAATGAATGTGTTGTTTGTTATACATTAAATTGCCTGAATTTATTTACTTTTATTAACTCATGCCTTTAACTTTCTGGCTTACCATTTATGATTTTCTTTTTAAACTTTGTCTAATGATGCTTATAAATTCTTGCAAGTCAGCAAAAAGAAATGAAGTCTGTTAATTGTGATAAAATATCAATAGGTTATCTAAAACCTATGTACCCTAACTGGGCCACCAAGTTATTACAATTAATACATTGTTACATACTATTCCAAATGTATTTTAGATATGTAGTATACAAGTTATCATGTATTTAAATTTATTGATGAGGCGAACTAAACTATCATTAAATCCAGAAGGTGGACAGTTTAAAAGACATCTTAAAAACTTGACAGTTTTTTGTATGACAAATTAAAAAGGACAAGTGATTTAACAAAGATACTTTGAAACAATTGGAAAAGATAATAAATTGCAATGTTATTGCATATGTTACAGTAGCTAAAGCAGAAGATAACTGGAATGCCTTTTAAAATGCATTTATATCATTATCTATCTGTCTGTCTATCTTCTATTCATCATCTACTGCATCTACTTAAATGAGAGTTTGTATATAGGACAGCATTCATTACCTCTTATTTTATCCATAGTGTGGGCTATATTACGGCCAAATTTATCCATGAGGAATAGAATCTTACACCTGACCTAGTAACTTCATTACTACAATAGAATAAAAACAACTGATGTATGGCATCAATTTTATAACCAATTCAGCAATGGCGGGAAATCATTTTGTATTAGTGGAAACATTCAGAATGTTCAGAGCATATTATGTAATTTGACTATTCACAAAATGATTATTATGATAGGCTGCATGTTCAATGACAAAATATGTTTAGCAGAAGGCAGCTGAATATTGCCCATTAAATCTTTAGCTGCACTATTTATGTTTTCTACCAATCTCAACTTAATTATTACATTTCTAGGGGAGGCTCAACTTTCTTATATGTTTAGGCACATTGATGAGATCTATATGAAGCCTAAAATCTTTTTTGAAATAAAAATGAGGATGAAACTCTGCCATTTCGATTTGCACATGCTACTTTTCCATTTTTAAATTAAAGTCACGTATGAAAATGTATTTTTAAAGTAAAAATACCAGTCACATAAATTAGATAAAATAAAACTTTGGTCTTAAACCTCTTTAAACATTAATTAACTTTTGATCACTTATTATGCCATGAACAAAGCCCAGAATTCAGCAGTATTAAGGAAAACAGTTGATTTTTGGCCTTATCAAAGATAAAGCATGTCAGATGTGAGATCCCTGCCTATATGGATAATTCATAATGCATGAATTTCTTTATAAGCAGAATAGGAGAAAGAAATATAGGCTATTAACTCTACATCTCCTTATCCACATTGGCACAATAATTTTTGAATGGGATTATTCCAGTACTTGTAGAAGTAATGTACTGTACTGAGTCAAGACACAAGATACCTCAGATAATTTTATGTAAGAGATAAGAAGCAAGGCTATAAATGTTAGCAACACCATCTTTGAGTCTTTTGAAGACCCAAGACTCAAATCGTGTGTCTAATAGTTCTTTCACTGTTATCAGATAGTAAGGTAAAAATAAATCCTCAGGAAAGCTGTAAGAATGGAACTTTATGGTCAATGCTGTTCTCCCAGGAGACTACCAAACCTTCTCCTGCAAGAATATATTTTAACCAGCTGTTTAAATGATAGAGCCAAGTGGTCTCTAAGGCAACAAGCCCTATAATTAGATTGGCAGAAAAACTGGAAGGTGACAGATGTCTTTAGGTCAGTTTGATGCACAATACATATCTCTACAATGCAGAATAGAAAAATATCAAATAGAGACATTTAAAGGAACAAGATTACTCATTCCAATATAGGAAAACAAAAATATACATAAAAGTTTATAGTCACCATGGATAAAAATGTTGCGTTTGTCAAGGGCAGATGAAAACATATTAGCATTAATACAGAAAAGCAGTGCAGGGAAATATTTGATTAATGTTCAGTCTGAGAAAACTTGCTTAGGCTTAGAATAGAAGGCTTTTCTTCAACCTAAATCTTTCCAAATGTACTGAACTTTCACTCCTGTAATTCCCAGATGATGAATTAGAAGGTTTTCCAAGAATTTCATTCAAACTTGTTCAAATGAAAATAAATATTCTCAATATTTATCAAATAACTTTAAATGTTTTTATTTCATTGCATTTTAATTAATTAATTAAATTAATATAAATGCATATTGCGAAGAGTTTAAAATCCATTTGCCTTTTGTCATACATAAATTACATGCATAATACAATCAGATATAACATATATTTGGGTCTAGAAATCATTCTTGTTACTATTAGTCCATTAAATCAAGAGTTTACTGTGCTGATTTACATAGTAAAAGGAACAGTAAAAACTGACATTCCTTGGACTAATTTGACTATACTTTTCTGGTTCCCTAAATCATGCTTCAACTATCTGGGAGCATGAGCATTTTCCTCCTTCTTCTCACTTCCTGCCTTTACGGGTCCACTAATTCTGGCTAAAGTAAATAATAATTTAGTATTATTTTTAAATAAAAGAATTTTGATTTCATGTGAACTATAAATCTAATAATCGCATTAAGAACAGGAAAGTGGCTCTTTCATGTGTGGCAAAATAGACTGGTTAAACAAAGATGTGTACTTTAATTGAGCCGTTTGGTAACGGAAAGTCTGCTTCAATTTTTGTTTTTAATTTCCTATTATAGTAATAGGTGTATAGGTATCTGCAAATTAAAATTGTTTTTTTTAAAAATAATCAACTATGTTTTAATTACTTTCATTTATTAAAATCACTCTACAAATGATTTAAACTTTAATCACATTCTAGTGACTTTCTACTGATTTAGGAGGCCAATTGCAGTACTAAGTCATAACAGCTTGAGCCCAAATTAATGTTTTCTTCTTTGTTCACAGTTTTGTTCTTCATTTTTGTAATAAGCCTTCAGGGACAGTTGGATTCCTTTGGATTTATAATGGGGCATTGAAAAACCTCATATTGAGAAGCCTGCGTAGATTTCCTTCAGTACATCTCATCTGATTAGCTTTTGATTGAGAGGGAAAAATCTTCGATACACAGTATTCTGAAAATGATTTATGGATCCTTGAAACCCCGAAATGCTGAATAAATTTATCTCACAAGCCTTCAACTATTATGATGCTGCATTATGTAGTTTTAAAAAATAATAATCTAAAATAATCGTTCTATAGTGAAAACACAAATAATTCATTCTATTTGATGAAACATTCTATATGGTAGCAATACAAAATAAATTAAGGTGAAGTCCAAACAGTTTATGTATGATTATGAAGTTTGCTGCCAAGAAAAACTAATGCTATAATAAGTTGAATACTAACACATTATTACATTTTTTTCCACCAGGAATTCTATTAAGAAAATGATCAATTTATTCCAAAACAAAGAACATTTTCTATATTAATTGTCTCTTTCTCTCTACCCCCAACCAAAAATTCAGTATTATGTAAGATTAAAAATACTTCAGTTAAAAATATATTAGACAGCTATCTTTCAATGAATTAACTCTAACTGAGGAATTGGTCTTTACCTGTATGCACACATTTTAGAATGGCCTGATAAATAGAGTTCGACATTATGAAACTACATGAGAAAAGATTTGGATGAAAAAGCAAATGATCAATTTGGGACACATGAGGTCTGGAAATAGTAGACAGATGCACTGAGAGAGAATATAAATGTATTAACTTCCTTGCTGCTGATTCTCCCAACAACGTTGGCATTCTACATGGACCATCCTTTGAAATCTGATCTTTTAAAACAAATTTCTTTTCATAAGGAAATACTGTAGTATGCTGTTTTGGGGTGCCCTGTTTATACATTTCTATTTTATTGATTTATATAATATAATTTATTGTTATCTGTCTACAGCTTTTTAGGATTGCCACAGAATAAGTACTGGAGAATAAATAATTTAATAAATTAATTTAATAAAAGCCTGCCAGATGACCTATTAACAATTTATATCAAACATTTCTAAAACACCAAAAAGATTAAAACCTGCAATCCTAAAAGTTTTCACAAACAAATAAAACCTTTTCTTAAATAAATTTTCAGTCAAAAATTTAAAACGAGTATGTTGTATATGAAAGTCTAGGATGTTCATGCAGAGGTGAGAACACACCTTTCTGCATATTCAAATCACTGTAAACTATGAACAGCTTTGGAAGGAGTGGATTGTCTAGACCCTTTTCAGCCATGACACAAAAACATAATTGGTCATTGAAACGGATGATTTATTATAATGCACCTTACACGATATTGAACTACATTCAAAGCTACCCTTTACTTCCTGGAAAATAAAATTAATACAAAATGCAGTGGACTTAATGTTAATTGGGAGCCTCCAGTACTGCCATGAAACACAAATGTTGGCAGAACTGCATTGGGTGATGATTTATTTCTGATATAATTCAAGAGGATGGCACACACTTTTAAATTCCTATACGGCTTGGAGCCTGACTATCTTTGAAACTGTTTGCATCAAGCAGAAACTACCTAGCCAAATGTGCTAGTAATGTTCTTACTGAGCCTCTGCCTTACAAATGTGATTTGGCAGTAAGCGTTTTCTACATGATGTCTTTTCTTGTGAATACTTTCCCACTAGATTTAAGAGCTACAGTCTCAGTTTTACTGTGTAGCTCATACTGGAGAGACAGATGATTTTTTACAAGATCATTTTAATTAGTCTCTCCCCTCAAATGTCCTTTATGGGCTTGACAATAAAAACCTGTAATATGGCAGTCTTCTGACTGGCCCAGTTTAAGATAGTCTGGAATTGGTCATATTAAATAGCTCTGTAAGAGGGGATGTAAATGGGGACTTAACCTTCTGGAGATCCAAAGGAGCAAATATGGTTGATTGTAAGATCCATGTATTTATGCTCATCTAAAAATACTAACTAATACTATTAATACTCACAGTTCAAGGTTCATCAAAAATGTTATTTTACAGTTGGAGACAGGTTTGGTTTATATGGGTGCCAGAGCCTGATTCTATTCTTATTTTCTGGTTGAAATGTATTCTTTTCTTCTATACGTCTGGCTTTACTGGTTAATAATAATAATAATAATAATAATAATAATAATAATAATAATAATAATAATTATTACAAATACTTGGGTATTCTTCAAGCTGACAACATCAAGCACACTGAAGTCAAGAAAAAGATTAGAGGTGAATACATCAAGAGAGTGAAGAAGATCTTAAAGTCCAAACTCAATGGAGGCAATACCATAAAGGCAATCAACACCTGGGCAATCCCAGTCATTAGGTACACAGCTGGAATAGTGGACTGGACTCAAGCAGAACTAAAAGCAATGGATAGGCAGACCAGAAAAATAATGACAATGAATCATGCCCTTCATCCACGCAGTGACATTGATAGACTTTATCTACCAAGGCAAATAGGTGGGCGTGGAATGCTACAAGTACATCAGATGGTTGAAGAAGAAAAAATGGCTTTGGAAGAATATCTGAAGAACAATGATGAAGATGCACTGAAATTAGTATATCAGGAAGGCTTACTGACTACTGGAGAGACCAAACTGGCCTACAAGAAAGACCAAATGAAGAACAGAATAGAGGCATGGGAAGACAAAGCACTACATGGCCAATACATGAAAAAAATAGCTGGGAAAGCAGATAATAATAAAACCTGGCAATGGCTAAGAGCAGGAAAATTGAAGAAAGAGACCGAGGGACTAATTCTGGCTGCACAAGACCAAGCCTTAAGGACAAATGCATACAAAGTCAAAATTGAGAAGACAGCAACAGACAGTAAGTGCCGCCTATGCAAAGAAGCTGAAGAAACAGTGGACCACTTGGTAAGCTGTTGCAAGAAGATTGCACAAACTGATTACAAGCAGCGGCATGACAAAGTAGCAACAATGGTGCATTGGAAGATCTGCAAAAAATATCATTTGCCTGTAAGCAAAAACTGGTGGGATCATAAAATAGAGAAAGTCATAGAAAATGATAAAATTAAACTGCTCTGGGACTTCAGAATTCAAACAGACAAGCACCTGCAACATAACACCCCAGACTTAACAATGTCGATAAGAAAGACAAAAAAGTCTGGATAGTGGATGTGGCAGTGCCTGGAGATAGCAGAATAGAAGAGAAAGAACTGGAGAAGATAACAAAATACAAAGACCTACAAATAGAAATAGAAAGACTGTGGCAAAAGCAAGCAAGGGTAGTACCAATAGTCATAGGCTCCTTGGGTGCAATCCCAAAACAACTGGAGCACCACTCGAACACCATTGGCATTGACAAATTCGGTATTAGTCAATTGCAAAAGGCAGCCTTATTAGGAACTGCTTCTATCCTGCGACGATACCTGTAACACCATCAAACATCCACATCTGCCTATCCCAGGTCCTGGGTAAGGACTCGATAGGTAGACAAAATGCCAAATCCAGTCTGAACATCTGGCTGACTGTGCGATGATCCATAATAATAATAATAATAATAATAATAAAATAATTATTATATTATTTATTATTATTATTTTTTGCTCTTTAGCATGGCTAAGAGCAGGAAAATTGAAAAAGAGACCGAAGGACTAATTCTGGCTGCACAAGACCAAGCCTTAAGGACAAATGCATACAAAGTCAAAATTGAGAAGACAGCAACAGACAGTAAGTGCCGCCTATGCAAAGAAGCTGAAGAAACAGTGGACCACTTGGTAAGCTGTTGCAAGAAGATTGCACAGACTGATTACAAGCAGCGGCATGACAAAGTAGCAACAATGGTGCATTGGAAGATCTGCAAAAAATATCATTTGCCTGTAAGCAAAAACTGGTGGGATCATAAAATAGAGAAAGTCATAGAAAATGATAAAATTAAACTGCTCTGGGACTTCAGAATTCAAACAGACAAGCACCTGCAACATAACACCCCAGACTTAACAATTGTCGATAAGAAAGACAAAAAAGTCTGGATAGTGGACGTGGCAGTGCCTGGAGACAGCAGAATAAATGAGAAAGAACTGGAGAAGATAACAAAATACAAAGACCTACAAATAGAAATAGAAAGACTGTGGCAAAAGCAAGCCAGGGTAGTACCAATAGTGATAGGCTCCTTGGGTGCAATCCCAAAACAACTGGAGCACCACTTGAACACCATTGGCATTGACAAATTCGGTATTAGTCAATTGCAAAAGGCAGCCTTATTAGGAACTGCTTCTATCCTGCGACGATACCTGTAACACCATCAAACATCCACATCTGCCTATCCCAGGTCCTGGGTAAGGACTCGATAAGTAGACAAAATGCCAAATCCAGTCTGAACATCTGGCTGACTGTGCGATGATCCATAATAATAATAATAATTAAGAATAATTATTATTATTATATTATATTATTATTAGTATTTCCTGCCTCTTAGCAATGGCTAAGAGAGGAAAAATGAGAGACCGAAGACAATTCTGCTTGCACAAGACCAAGCTTAAGGACAAATGCATACAAAGTCAAATTGAGAAGACCGCAAACAGACAGTTAAAGTGACGCCTATTGCAAAGAAGCTGAAGAAACAGTGGACCACTTGGTAAGCTGTTGCAAGAAAATTGCACAGACTGATTACAAGCAGCGGCATGACAAAGTAGCAACAATGGTGCATTGGAATATCTGCAAAAAATATCATTTGCCTGTAATCAAAAACTGGTGGGATCATAAAATAGAGAAAGTCATAGAAAATGATAAAATTAAACTGCTCTGGGACTTCAGAATTCAAACAGACAAGCACCTGCAACATAACACCCCAGACTTAACAATTGTCGATAAGAAAGACAAAAAAGTCTGGATAGTGGACGTGCAGTGCCTGGAGACAGCAGAATAGAACTAGAAGAACTGAGAAGATAACAAAATACAAAGACCTACAAATAGAAATAGAAAGACTGTGGCAAAGCAAGTAAGGTGTACCAATAGTCATAGGCTCCTTGGGTGCAATCCCAAAACAACTGGAGCGCCACTTGAACACCATTGGCATTGACAAATTCGCTATTAGTCAATTTCAAAAGGCAGCCTTATTAGGAACTGCTTCCATCCTGCGACGATATCTGTAATACCATCAAACATCCACATCTGCCTATCCCAGGTCCTGGGTAATGACTCGATAGGTAGACAAAATGCCAAATCCAGTCTGAACATCTGGCTGACTGTGCGATGATCGATAATAATAATAATATAAATAATAAAAAATTTCCAGAATGCCATACCGCTCGATGTCGCCCGGGTTAACAAGGTCCGCGCTAGATATTGGATTCCTGGATATCTGTTAAAAATGGGTTACAGGACCGGACGTGTTGGCTGGAAGCAACAGGGCCAGCAGCTGCAGAACTCTGGAAGAAAAGGTGTTACCCGTCCGCAGATACACAGTGATGAGAAAACACAGAAATTAATGTCTGTTACTACAGATCAAGTCCAACAAGAAGAGGATATCTAAAACGAATGCACCAGATCTGGAAAGAACAACATCCAGAATCAGAACTAACAGAACAGAGACTAGCAGATCAACGCCGATTTATAATACGAAATAAAGTATTCACAGAAACAGAATTGGACGAACTGCAAAGGTTTACCCAGGGCAAAGAAATCAAAGCCTTACCAGAAGTAATTCAGAATGTAGAGGCAAACCAGGGGGAGTTGGCAGTGAAGGAATCTAGCAGAGATATACAACTGTTCTCATTTGGAAAACCAGGCACCTCTACCTCAGGAAGAACAAAACCCTCTAACTAAAGAAATAAAAGAATTGAAACAAAGAATAACTGAGCATCTAGAACAGCACAAAAACAACAGAATAAGGCTGCCTGCATTGAAGCTTGTTTCAAAGAAACAGCTAGCACAAGCATTAAAAGATGCAAATACTGCATATCAAGTATAAGCACCAATTCACTGCAAAAAACAAACCAACTAATGTACAGCACAGCTGCAGTTATAACAGAATACCTGGGATGCAAAATCAACAAAAAAGAAAAACAAACAAACAGTGCACCAGAAAAATGGAAGGTTAGACTAGAAAATAAGATCAGCAAGTTAAGATCACATGCAAGCAAGCTAGAACAGATGAAAGAAAAGAAGCTGAAGAACAAGAAGACCAAAGAATACCTAATCAAGAAATACCACTTAGAAACAAGGAAGATCAAGGAAGCACTGGAAATAATAAAACAACAAATAACAGCTATAGCCAGGAAAATCAGTAGATATGAAGCTCGAATTGCAAACTATAGGCAGAACCTCCAATTTCAATCCAATCAGAAATGTTTCTACCAATCCATCAATGGAGAAACTGCAAGGAATCAGTCAGTACCTGACAAGGAAGAAGCAGTGCAGTTCTGGAAGCAGATATGGGATAACCCAAAGAAATACAACAAGGATGCGGCTTGGTTAAAAGAGGTGGATGCAAATAAAACAGAAGTTGAAATGAAAGAACTAGTAATAACAACAAAAATGATAGAAAAAAGAGCAAAGAAAATCAAAAATTGGTCAGCACCAGGTGAAGATGAACTGCATGGGTTTTGGTTGAAACATCTAACTGTTATACACCCACTCATTGCCAAGCAGTTCAACAATATACTACAAGGAGGAGAAATTGAAAAGTGGCTAACAACTGGGAAAACCTACCTAATAATTAAAAATCCAGCAAAAGGGGCAACACCAGGTAACTACAGGCCAATTACCTGCTTACCAACAACTTTCAAATTACTAACTGGTGTGGTAGCTGATGCAGTACAACAGCATCTAGTTGAAAACAATCTCTTTCCACCTGAGCAGAAAGGAAACTGCCCCAATAGCAGAGGAACAAAAGATCAACTCCTAATAGACAAAATGATCTTGGAAAACTGCAAGAAAAGGAAGACCAACCTGAATGTGGCATGGATTGACTACAAAAAGGCATTTGACTCTCTGCCACATGATTGGATAATAAAGTGCCTAGAAATAACAGGAGTCAGTAGAAACATCAGAAAATTTGTGCAAAGATCGATGGCACAATGGAAGACACAGTTGCAGATCAATGGTGAGAAGCTGGGAGAGGTTAATATCAAGAGAGGAATATTTCAAGGAGATTCATTATCACCATTACTATTTGTTATTGCACTGTTTCCTCTGTCAACAATACTGAATAACTCAGGACATGGCTATCAAACATCAAAAACATCTGCCAGACTATCCCACCTCCTTTACATGGATGATCTGAAGCTGTATGGAAAAACATCATCTGAAATAGAATTGCTCAACACTGTCCGTATATATAGTCAAGATATTGTAATGGAGTTTGGCTTGGACAAATGTGCCAAACTTACTATCAAACAAGGAAAAATAGTGAAAACTGAAGGAATCAAGATGCCCCACGAAAATAACATTAAGAGTCTGGATGAGGAAGAGTACTACAAATACTTGGGTATCCTTCAAGCTGACAACATCAAGCACACTGAAGTCAAGAAAAAGATTAGAGGTGAATACATCAAGAGAGTGAAGAAGATCTTAAAGTCCAAACTCAATGGAGGAAATACCATAAAGGCAATCAACACCTGGGCAATCCCAGTCATTAGGTACACAGCTGGAATAGTGGACTGGACTCAAGCAGAACTAAAAGCAATGGATAGGAAGACCAGAAAAATAATGACAATGAATCATGCCCTTCATCCACGCAGTGACATTGATAGACTTTATCTACCAAGGCAAATAGGTGGGCGTGGAATGCTACAAGTACATCAGATGGTTGAAGAAGAAAAAATGGCTTTGGAAGAATATCTGAAGAACAATGATGAAGATGCACTGAAATTAGTATATCAGGAAGGCTTACTAACTACTGGAGAGACCAAACTGGCAGAAATTGAAGAAGAGACCGAGGGACTAATTCTGGCTGCACAAGACCAAGCCTTAAGGACAAATGCATACAAAGTCAAAATTGAGAAGACAGCAACAGACAGTAAGTGCCGCCTATGCAAAGAAGCTGAAGAAACAGTGGACCACTTGGTAAGCTGTTGCAAGAAGATTGCACAAACTGACTACAAGCAGCGGCATGACAAAGTAGCAACAATGGTGCATTGGAAGATCTGCAAAAAATATCATTTGCCTGTAAGCAAAAACTGGTGGGATCATAAAATAGAGAAAGTCATAGAAAATGATAAAATTAAACTGCTCTGGGACTTCAGAATTCAAACAGACAAGCACCTGCAACATAACACCCCAGACTTAACAATTGTCGATAAGAAAGACAAAAAAGTCTGGATAGTGGACGTGGCAGTGCCTGGAGATAGCAGAATAGAAGAGAAAGAACTGGAGAAGATAACAAAATACAAAGACCTACAAATAGAAATAGAAAGACTGTGGCAAAAGCAAGCAAGGGTAGTACCAATAGTCATAGGCTCCTTGGGTGCAATCCCAAAACAACTGGAGCACCACTTGAACACCATTGGCATTGACAAATTCGCTATTAGTCAATTGCAAAAGGCGGCCTTATTAGGAACTGCTTCCATCCTGCGACGATACCTGTAATACCATCAAACATCCACATCTGCCTATCCCAGGTCCTGGGTAAGGACTCGATAGGTAGACAAAATGCCAAATCCAGTCTGAACATCTGGCTGACTGTGTGATGATCCATAATAATAATAATAAATAATAATAATATAATAATAATAATAATAATAATAATAATAATAATAATAATAAAGTTGGAAGGGACCTTGGAGGTCATCTAGTCCAACCCCCTGCTCAGGCAGGAAACCCTATACCATTTCAGACAAATGGCTGTCCTTGCTCTTCTTTAAAACCTCCAGTGTTGGAGCATTCACCGCTTCTGGAGGCAGGTTGTTCCACTAGTTAATTGTTCTAACTGTCAGGAAGTTTCTCCTTAGTTCTAGGTTGCTTCTCTCCTTGCTTAGTTTCCACCCGTTGCTTCTTGTCCTGCCTTCAGGCGCTTTGGAAAATAGCTTGACTCCTTCTTCTTTGTGGCAGCTCCTGAGATATTGGAACACTGCTATCATGTCCCCCCTCGTCCTTCTCTTCATTAAACTAGACAGAGACTGTTTTAAACCAATCTGGCTAAAAAAAGAAAATGGCAAATTCCAATCCTTAGAAGTTTCTTTGGAAAGTCTCTGTCCATTCGGATTTGAACATGCCAAGATCTAAACAATGCATCTAGGATATTGATTTTCAATCATTTTTAAGCCTAGTATCCAACCATATCATCTTCTCAAATAGGCATGTCTCATCATCATATCTCAATTCTAATTCTGAAATTCTGTTGGGGTTTCACCTTGGTCAGGATGGATGCCCTACTGTCTGCAGTTCTGGGGAGGGGGGTATAAGAACATCCCTTTTCAACAGTGCTTATGTCCATGTGGAAATGGCTTTGTAGAATTCCTAAGCCATATGTTCCTTTATTGCTTGATCTATAGGAATCAAGGAAAATATACATTTATCCCATTTTAAAGAACTATCCTAGTAAAGAGCACAATGTCCATCTGTCACTGCTGTCTAACCAGGACCCTGACATCTGTTTCCAGGTTTTTGATCTTGTACTATGATAAATAAAATTAATAACATTGATATGGTAATCATAAAGACAATGTGCCATATGTCATCAAATAATAAAAAAACTGATCCTAGCTTCATATTATGCTCATACTGCATTTATAATTTTTGTAAAATTAAGTATTGCTTTGTTATATATACGTGTATGTTGCTGCTTAATCAGGTAATCGTAGCATTTGAAATAAATAAAAGTTCATTTTCAATCTTACAAAATTAATGCAGATGAACAGATTGGGTTTTATTTGGACCACATTTTTAAGTGAACTAAACTAATTACATTCTGAGGCCGCTACACAAAGGGAAAAAATAGACTTTAAATAAAGGGAAAAAACAGACCAACCTATCAAAAATAGTGCCATAAAAAACAGAATAGAAACACAAGTTAAGATGGGCAAGAAAATGGTAAGTGAGCAGCTGTCATGAGTTCAAATCGCCAGGACCAAATGGATTACATTCCAAGGTTCTCAAGGAACTGGCAGATGTGATCTCGGAACCACTGAACTATATTTTTCAAAGATCCTGGAGCACAGGGGAACTACTGGAGTACTGGAAAAGAGCTGATGTAGTTTCCATCTTCAAAAAAGGAAAAAAAAATGGTCCCAGGAAATTACAGACCTATCAGCCTGACCTCAATACCTGGGAAAATTCTGGAAAAGATCATCAAACAACGAATCAGTGAACATCTAGAGACAAATAAAGTCATTACTAAAAGCCAACATGGGTTTGTCAAAAATAGATCATGCCAGACAAATCTTATTGCATTCTTTGACCAAGTGACAAAATTAGTGGATCAGAGGAATGCTGTGGACATAATTTACTTGGACTTCAGTAAGGCATTTGATAAAATAGATCACAACCTACTACTTGATAAGATAGAAAAATGTGGGGTAGACAGCACCACCACCAAATGGATCCGTAGCTGGCTGACCGGCCGTACTCAGCGAGTGGTTCTCAATGGAACCACATCTACATGGAAGGAAGTGTGTAGTGGGGTGCCCCAGGGCTCTGTTCTGAGCCCAGTGCTCTTCAACATCTTCATCAAGGATTTGGACGAGGGGCTAGATGGGGAACTCATCAAATTTGCAGACGATACCAAGCTGGCAGGAATAGCCAACACTCCAGAAGACAGGCTTAAGATACAGAAGGATCTGGACAGACTTGAACACTGGGCACTATCTAACAAAATGAAATTCAATGGTGAAAAAAGCAAGGTTCTACATTTAAGCAAGAAAAACCAAATGCACAAGTACAGCATAGATGGCACCTTGCTCAATAGTAGTAACTGTGAGAGGGACCTCAGAGTCGTAGTGGACAATCACCTAAATATGAGCCAGCAGTGTGCTGCAGCTGCCAAAAAGTCCAACACAGTGCTAGGCTGCATTAACAGAGGGACAGAATCAAAATCACGTGAAGTGTTAATACCACTTTACAATGCCTTGGTAAGGCCACACTTGGAATACTGCATCCAGTTTTGGTCACCACGATGTAAAAAAGATGTTACGACTCTAGAAAGAGTACAGAGAAGAGCAACAAAGATGATTAGGGGACTGGAGGCTAAAGCATATAAGGAACGGCTGCTGGAATTGGGTATGTCTAGTTTAATAAAGAGAAGGACGAGGGGGGACATGACAGCAGTGTTCCAATATCTCAGGGGCTGCCACAAAGAAGAGGGAGTCAAGCTATTTTCCAAAGCGCTTGAAGGCAGGACAAGAAGCAACGGGTGGAAACTAAGCAAGGAGAGAAGCAACCTAGAACTAAGGAGAAACTTCCTGACAATGAGAACAATTAACCAGTGGAACAACCTGCCTCTAGAAGCGGTGAATGCTCCAACACTGAAAGTTTTTAAGAAGAGCCTGGACAGCCATTTGTCTGAAATGGTATAGGGTTTCCTGCCTGAGCGGGGGGTTGGACTAGATGACCTCCAAGGTCCCTTCCAACTTTACTACTACTACTACTACTACTACTACTACTACTACTATATGATTTAGAATATGACTAATTTTCATGCAGTCTTTCAAATTCTGTAATATGGCATATGACTCATATCTCATACATTGCATGATTTAACTTTGCACCCTGATGAATTTGTGACTAAAACAACTCAACGACGTAAATTGGTTCACCCTCTCCCATTCATTTCTTCTTTTTCTAAGCACATGCTGTGATTTGTAATTGTTTTCTTAAGGTAACCTTTTTATGTTTATTTTTCATAGTTTTTCAGCTCCTTTTCTATAAAATTAGAAGAATGGAAATAACTTTAAATAATTAGATAAATATGTTTAATTTTCTAAATAAAGACATATTAATAATGTGTTACCATATACTCACTTAAGAAAAGCAATAAAAAGAGAATTAATAATGCTGATATCTTCATAATCTAAGGAGAAAAATTGCTAGAAATGTTGATAGACAATACAAAATTAGTTAGTGAGGACTATTTCTAAATTGATAGCAGTGTACTTACTTTCGTCTTTCTGCCTCAAATTTATTCAATAATTTCTGAAGACCACCATTTTTAAATCCCTGAAAATGTGCTGCAGGAGCTCCCACAGTGATGACATCATAAAGAACATCTGCAACACGAAGATTACATGCTAAATTGTACATATACAGATACATTGTAATCATATAGCGATAATAAGTAGTTTTAGTAGTCCTAACTAATACAAATGAATTTGCCTCTCCAAAATGAATTTCACCAATCATCAATTCCCAACCACTTGCAAATGACCAGGTTTACCATTCCAGGGAGCTTCTTTTCTGTCTGAAACCCTCTTTTATTGTCTCATCTGCTTAAATCTTAATGACTTCTTCAACGTTGTTAAACTAAGTCAAGAGCTTACTGTACTATATTGGCCAAGTCCATCCAGTCCATCTAGGAAATATTCTAAAGAGACATTCCTATGACAGGACATAAAGAATCAAATATATTTCCTGCTTCTTCACCCAATTATTGTGATCATGCTTTGTTAGTAAGAAAATATTTAGCAATTGGTTTTATCCTGGTAAGATACCATTACTGGATATGCCTCTTGCCAGTTTTAGAAATTTCATGAGAAAATTTTTTTTCCACGTGGTACTACATGGAATGATAACAGAAAATACAACTTTTTCAAACACAGTTATTAGCAATAACAATAGCACTTAGACTTATATACCGCTTTATAGTGCTTTACAGTACTCTCTGAGTGATTTTCAATATCAGCACATTGCCCCCCAAAATTTGGGTCTTCATTTTACCAACCTCGAAAGGATGGAAGGCTGAGTCAACCTTGAGCCAGTCAGGATCAAACTCCTGGCAGAGGGCAGAGTTAAGCCTGCAATACTGCATTTTAACCACTGCACTACCACTCAATTATTGGTTCCTTTTATTTTTGTAGTTATTTACTTAGGTAGATATAATACATTTTTCTTCCTTTTTTCAATAATGTTATTAAATATTACATTATACAGATAAAATTAGTACAATTACACACTACTGAAATATATTAAAAAAATAAAACTTAAGAAACTGCAGAAAAAGAAAATATAAGAAAAGAGAAAGGTTAGAAAAAGAAGCCTCTCCCTTCATCCGCAGCAAGTCTAATCAACATTACCAATTTATCACTCTTAAAATACAATCAAACATCTATTCATTCCATACCTTACATTCTCTATAAGCCCATCCCTAAAACCTCATCTCTATATATTAATCAGCAAAGGACCACTAAGGGTTATCAAAATACTATGTAAGTATTATAATTTTTATTTAATATGCTCAGTTTGAATCTTATTCATTTCTTTTTAAACATATTCTGTATTTCCTCAAATATGGGGTATGTTTAAATAGTTGAAGTTCAATTCCAATCAGAAAAACATTAAATATCACCAAAAATAGCAATGCATTATTTTAAAAGATTTTCAATCTTTAACAAGCAGTTAAAAAAAAAGGAAATTCCAAAATGATTTTAAAAAATGAGGTTTGGTCAAACCTTGAGTCCATAAAAGACTATGTCAATGGTTCTTGAGCTTGTTGAATGAGTCCCAACTGTTTGCCAAGTTAGCAAAAATGTCAATTTCTGTACTGGCTCATAAAAAAATACCCAGTTGTGTTCTTACATATGGGTAACCTCAAGATTTCTCCTTGCTCCAGAGAGAATTTTTAACAGTTTAGGTGGAGTATAGATCTGCCTTTTGACTGTAATGTATCCCATTGAACATGGGACATCAATTCACCATTAGTCTGTTATGTTTTTCTTCCTACTGTTTTAGGAATTTGCTTACTATTCATACATATTATATATTTTTTGCACAATCTTTGTTTTGTATATTAAATTACAAAACAAAATTTGTATTAACACTGTATTAATATTCATGCAGTTGGTTTAATAGACTTCAGTTTAGTGAATTTTGGAAGCAGTGTATAAAAACTATTCATAATTCTATGCATGTATTAACATCATTTTACGCTTGCATACATTTCAATTTGCCCTTTAATAGATGTTTGGGCATAGTGGACACTCCTTATTCCTTTCATGATTGAAGTTAAATTATAGGTAGTCCTCAACTTAAGATCATAATTGAGCCCAAAATTTCTGTTGTTAAGTGAGTTTTGTCCCATTATACAACATTTCTTGCCACAGTTATTAAGTGAATCACTGCAGCTGTTAAGTTAGCAACACAGTTGTTAAGTGAACTTGGCTTCTTCATTGACTTTTCTTGTCAGAAGGTTGCAAAAATGATCACAACTTCGGGATGCTGCAACGGTCTTAAGTATGAACCAGTTGCCAAGCATCTGAATTTTGATCACATGATCATGTGGATGCCACAAAGGTTGTAACTGTGAAAGTAGTCATAAGTCACTTTTTTCAGTGCCATTGTAACTTTGAACAGTCACTAAATGAACTTTTATAAGTCAAGGACTAGCTATACTAGGTAGTGAACTGTATAACATCATACAGCTTACCTTTTATACAAGGACCCTGCACAAGCATTCTCTGCAGATGTAGATTTATTGGAACAAATTCTAGTGTTTTTTCTCCTTTACTGCAACTTGATTTGAAAGAAGAGCCTGAAAAAAAATGATAAAATATCCTTAACTGAAGATCCAGATGTTTTCTCTTTCTTAAAATCTAAGAAAAGCATTTTTGGGTGTGAAGAATCTTTATGCTTCAGTTTCAGAATGGCCCCCATGAAATCTAAGGAAAAGAGAGCTACTTTTAAAAATTGCTAACAACTCTATATGGACAGTTCTATGCTCCTTGCCACAATTTTCCTTTTAAAATCTAAATACCGCTCTATTTTCAATTTGTAAGAATTCACACCATAGGAATTCTGTGATGTCCAAATCCAAAATATGTACAAGATACGATTTGGATAGGAGAAGTGTAAAGGAGAAATTTAGGAAATATAAAGGAAACTTTCCTAATATCATTAAATTCAAGACTATTTGCACTATTGTAACCAAAGGATTATCTCTTTGTAATTGGTATACAAATTCAGAGGACTAACCATCCACTTATTAATACCTATCAAACAAATTAAGGCTGTAAAACAGCATAATCAATTAATAGATGATTTTACTGACAATGGTGGTGCATTTATTATATATACAGTATTTACTAAAAATAACGAACTTTGTGGCATCTTAAAGACTTTTTAAAGTATTATCTGATGTCTAATACTTAAAGTGTGTACATTCTCCTCTTATGGAAAGAGGTATCCATAAACAGTAAGGTTAGAAGTAAATGAAATGAAGGAACAATAACCTTTGCAGCAAAACCCCCACATATTCTCAGCTAGAAATGAAGGCACCTAAACAACCATTGCAGCAACCATAGAAAAAAGTCTGTAACATTATTCTCATTTTAAAGTCAAGCACTGAAGTCAGTAGTTATTCAACAGTAAAGACTGGGCTTTCAGAGATCAATGCCTATTTCTTAGCCCATGTTCTAGAATTTTCAGTGCAAAAAGTCTGGTCAATACCTCTCTGTTGCTCTCCTCAACCATGGAGAACTCAGCTACTATGTATGTACAGCAAACCTGAGCAAATTCTGTTCTAAGACATAATTGAAATTAATTATAAGTATTTTGAAAATCTTGATATAGAAGGAACAAGACCAGATAAATAGCTTGCTTATTCTGTATAGCAAGTTCATAATAGAAAACTGGAACATATTTACAATTACCATAATTTGCAGTGCAGACTTCAGTCAAGAATAATAGAGTCACACGCAGCAACAATAACACTTAATATGATTAGGCTAAGGCATGTATTCTTTACTTAATTTTTTCTATTAAGTTCTCCAAGTTCATATGTGGGCATTGTGATCCTTCTTTTTTCTCTTCATGCCACTCAACCCAAAGCCTATATATGGTTCCCAAATTTAGAATTAATCAAGGTTTTTAGCTATTATTGGAATTTATCTCTGATTCCAGTTTGTTCGGAATCATAGATTCCAATATTAAATAGTAAACAGCTGTTATATCGCATTTCCATTTTGTACATCATAATTAGTGCAAAAATTATTCAATTAACTTTAGGCATGCTCCAATATCAGCTTACTCAGATAAAGAACATAAACTTGAATTGAGTATAGTTTTCACATTCCCAGAGTTATTTATATTTTTTTGACATAGAAACAAGCGTAAAAATCCACATATTTACCAACCATTGGCAGGCTATTATACTTTACATTTTGTACATGTAAAATGATTCATATAATGAAAAATAGTAGTTTGCATGATTTTACATATGTCTGGAAAGCAGTTTTCCGTAAAAACCCAAATAAGAACTGTGTAAACAGTGTAAACTTAATGAAGATATACACCTTTATGTGCACATGCTTGTCTGCGTTTAAAGCTATTGAAATGAAGCCAGTTACCACAATTTTAATTATATAGTCAGCAAATTCACAGAGAACAATTTTAAGTTTGTAATAATTAACTTGGATAGCACAAGTCTTAATTTCAGCTTTTCAAGCTATTTAGGAAAAGTAAAATATTTTGGACCTATATGTCAGTCCAAACATATTTAATTTCTAATTCTGACTATTTTTACATTTACATTACAATTACTCAAACTAAAACTAAGCGTAGCTTTCCTGAATGGGATGCCATCAGTACACTGTGAAACTGAAATCTGAACTTCCTGATGGAAAGACGAGATATAAGCACATATGCCACATATGTCTGGAAACAATAGGTTCCACTAGAAATAACATGTAACTGAGTTATTTGCTGAACATGTTCCACTAAGAAATTTATAAATAGAGTACATCTATAAATAAATGATTTATTTCCATAAATTCCATAATTATAATACCAAGATATTTTTATCACTTTTTTAAATTTTTATTTATCAAATTTAGATACCACCTCTCTCGCTATCCAAGTGACTCTGGGCAGTTTTCAGATACAAATAATAAAACTGTATAAAATAAATAAAATTTGAAAACAATTAAATCAGAGTGAAAAATAAAATAAGAGCAAACTTAAAAAGTTAAAAAAGGTGAAGGGTGCATCGTCCAGCCAACCCCAGACTTGTGTGCCATTCTTCAATCCCCAAGCCAGTTGGCAGACTATCTTCCAGAAGACTATCAGTCAATCAGAATAGAGCTGGAAGGGGCCTTGGAGGTCTTCTAATCCAACCCCCTGCTCAAGCAGGAAACCCTATACCATTTCAGATAAGTAACTAAAGAGTGGGGGCCATTATCACCTCTGGGGCAAGATATTCAATGGCAGGCGCAACAGCAAAGAAGGCCCCACCAGCTGAAATTCTTTAACCAAAAGGTTCTATAACATATCCTCCCTGTTTGACATCACATCACATTGCCCGAAATTAAACATGTAACTCCATTCAATGTACAGGGTTTTACTTTATGTTTCTTTTCAAATAGCAGCTACAGTATGTGGGTAAAAGCATCAAGATTACTAGTGCAAAGTGAAAAGATAATTCTTTCTCTGGTACTATGAACTTGATGAAAATCACATTTCCTTAAAACAAGTTTCCATCCAGACAGGGGAGTGCCTTTTCTTCCATAGCAGCTTGTATTTCATTATCAACAGTAGCATCAGAATAAATGTATAAATAAATTTATAAAATTTATAAAATGAAAATAAATATATCAAGCAAAAATTAAAATTGTGTGATAGAAATTAACCAGAAAAATAAAAAGAATAATTTAAAAGCCTGGAGAACAAAATAGGCATTTTCTATACCTAAAAGGAAGCAATGTTACTAGCAGATGAATATTGTATGGCTTGCTGGAAAAATAATCTTTGTGACTGTCAGCTATTTTATATACCAAAAAAAAAAGAAAAGAAAAGAAAAAAAGAATCTGGCTTAAAAAACAAAACAACTGCAACTATTTCATCAGGCTAAGAACAGGAGGAGAGGAAATGAACAAGGTATAGGACACTATAAATGGCAATCCTGCGCATTAAAACCTATCAGAGATATAAAATAAGAATCATCCTTTATATGGGAACAATATTGGATAGCTTCCATATATAATGAAAACATACCTAGAAATGTACATAAAGGATGGTCTAAATAACTGATAAGATGGAGAGATCTTATGCACGATCTGCAAAAAATATCATGCCCAGACCATGAAACAGATTAGATTCTTGTTATCATCTGGGCCAGTGTTTCTCAACCCTGGCAATTTTAAAATGTGTAGACAAATTCACAATTCTAGAAGTTTATACATCTTAAAAACAAACATTGATTGGACTTTCAGTTTTGCACAGTAGCACCGGACCAAGGGACTGCAGAGCTCCGTATCCCACAGCTGGTTTAGACCATCCAGGGGACCCTAAATGAATCTAAGTCACCCCAGAGAGATGACGAAGGAGCCCCCCCCCCGGATCACTGAAAGACAGCAGTCGATCCGTTTGATCCGGGGGAAGCGCTCCAACCCGACAAGAGAAAGGCTAGCTGCACATCAGTGACTAGCCCAAGCTACCAGCAGCAGAAGTCCAAAAACACTAACCAGAACAACTATGAACAGCGTGCTTGGAACTGGGTGAGAATGTTGATCTTCTCTCTTTTATCGTGTAACTGATTTTCTGGAAAAGATCCCCAAGAAGCAAAAAATCCTCCAAAAGTGAGAAGGGAGGGAATCGCAACCCACCCTTCCATAGATGGAAGTGGCGATTTAATTTTTGTGGGGGACAGAAATATATTGAAATGAAATTAATACTATAGTCTGTATAAATCTAAAAATTATGAAAACTGTTAAGATTTCACATCTAAAAGAGTATTGATGAAATTATAAAAAATAATTATTCGTCTTAAAAGTTAGAAAATGACTAGCTACTGACACCTAGTGGACGATTAGAGCACAGAACAGCTGCATTGACTGAGAAATTGGCAAGACGTCTAGAAATAAAGAACTGAACCTCAGTACTTTTAGCCAAATAGAAAACAGCTGGGAACAGGGGAAAGAAAATACACTGGGTCACCTATTACAGATTGAGAACTATATTTGTTTTAAAAATTGCTGACCTTCTGGGATTATAGAGCGGTGGTCTCTAAGCTCAAGTATTGTCTGCAGAGAAAAATTTTGACTTTTGGCTAATTTTCTAGGGGGGAATTTACTGCATGGTTAAACATTCTGGATTGCAATTTTGGCTGGCTGATAATTGTAAGACCCCTGAATAGAAGAGCTATTATAAAATATTGCTTTCAGTGATGCTTTGACAATTGGAAATGTATTGGATAATAAAGACTATGGTACCGGTGAAATAAGACTATGGTACCGGTGAAAGAATATCTGAAGAGGGGAGATAAAACTAATGTTGCCTACCACACCTAATATCTCCTTCTGAAGGCCCCAGCCTGAAATATCAGAGACCTGCAGGAGCAATACACCAAGACAAGGCAAATATTTTCCAGGAGGAAATGTATGCAATGCTGCAACAGATTCAAATGACAATTGTGTCAAATCATGATGAAATTAAAAACAACTTTGATGACATAAATAAGCACATCTTTAACCTAAACATACAATTAAAAAACTCTCAGAAAATGACAACAAATGAACAAACAAACCAGATAACAGAACACAAATCAGAGGACAGTGACCCAAAGAGCGAAGCTACAGATGAAGAGAACCACAGCTTAATACAAACAAAAGAAAACTTGCAAGATTTTGCCATAACAATAGAAATGGAAAAGATATCTTATTTTTTAGGGCTTCAAAACAAACTTTAAGATAGGAAAGAAGATCTAACGAAATGGATTATAGAGCAGCCAGGAGAATCATTAAAGTTTGGGAGACAGAAAATGCATGTCTTAAAAACTTAACTTGTCTCTTCTATTCTCAACAACATTTACAAAAATAGAAGAAGAATCGCCTGGCAAGTTGAACACACTGACTTGGAAAGTTACTTGGCAAAAGAAGAAGGCTAGAGTTAGATTCAAGAGATTTGATTCGACTTATGAGATGGAGTGCTATGAATACAGAGGGGAAATTAAGCTTAAATAAGAATCTTGAAAACAGGACATATAGTGACTCAACAAGATGATTTTTATAAATACAATTGAAACATAAGCTGATCAGAAAAGATGTTATATGCTGATGTTACTGTTATTTGTACAAACATAAGAAAAATGTTTATATCCAACTTTGTATATATCGAAAATATAAAGGACTATATTTGTTTAATGTTGACAAAAGGAGAATACTACTGGAAGAAGAGAGGACCAAAGCAATATATCATTAATCAATATATTGATTATGGAACTATAGAATTTAATTATTATTGTTTTTTAAATATATGAACCCAGACAACACACTGTTTAACAAGCACTAAAGACTGTTATTATAAAAATCAATAAAATATATTAAAAACAAACAAACAAACACTGATCTAGGCATTGAGAGATCTTACATTCAAGTAATATCATACATTCAATACTGTAATTATTTGTTTTCATAAACTTAAGAAAAAAGGTGATTATATGAACTCATGGTTTGTGCTACATATTTCTATAGAATAAAAAATCCCAAAATCGTAAGTTTAATTATTAAACATTTTCTGACCTGTATGTTTTCCAAGTTCTGCAAGCATATTTTGGTACAGGATCAACATTTGATCACAGTGTGCAATAACATTTTTACGCATATTGTCCCAATGTGGAGAAAGCTCCCCAAGTTCTTTAAGGTCCTGATTCCTGTAGCAAAATAACAATAAAAAACGTATTTTATCAATCTAATCTTACAAAATGTTAGTACAAATTAAGTGGTTAAACAACTATAGTCCAACAGCTAGTTTTACCATTCTTATTTATATATAGCATTATCCTGGGCTTAATCAATAAAATACTTTTTTGCAAAGAGATGGATTCAGGTTTAATTCAGAGAATCTTTCAGTAGGGTAAGGAATCCAGGTAGTAATAGAAAAGGCATTCTTAAACTGGCACCCTTCATGCATCTTGGAACTACTAAATACTGGCTAAGAATTCTAAGAATGAAAATCTCAAAATATCTACATTCTAAAAGGCTGCTAGATCATCTGCTATTTCTATGTTTTACAGAGGAAATAGGTCTTTAATTAGTATCTCTGAAGATCCCTGCCCTATCGCCTTCTATTTACATTAACATTTGATGAGGTGTTATCTTTTAAATCTACACCTTTTCAATGTTTACAAATTCTAATTGTATTCTCCAGCTTTTCTGTGAAAATAAACTGGTTTCCATCTGCATTTAGTGCAACCATCTGCATTGTTTAATACTGAAAAATATGCTCTGAAATCTAAAAACAACAATTCCACCAGCATCATTAAACAAAAAACCCCAAACAAATAATGATTTCCCCAAATAAAATAGTTTAACTTGGATGATGAGAATAGCACATTCAGATTTTCATTTTTTAAATATACCACTTAAAGAAAATCTTACTTTCACTTTTAATATGTACTACCAGGATTTATCTGTCTGGATTAATCATCTTGGCAAGTGCACCTGCTAAGTGAAAATGTTGGGCTAATAAAAGATAGTCAATTCATGGAGTTACAAAAGGAGACTCTTTAGCAAACTGCCAGCTTCCCATTAACCCTGGAAACTGACATAATTGAAACACAATTCATATCAGTATTAAATGAAAAAAACATGGAAAACTTTTACTGTTAGAACTACAACTGCCTGATTTCATTGAATATAAGAAACATGTTGTGCTGGGTGAAATGTGCTGGGTGAAATTTGGTTTTAACATCTATTAATTCAGGCTAAATGTTTTAAACTACATATCTGTTTCTCCTTGATGTTAGATATTATGGTTGGTGAAAGTTTGCTGAAGACAATATAATTGTACTGCTAATTCTAATACATTTTGAGATTATTAGTAATTTCAAATATGAAATACCCCCAAAAATATAAAATGTCAAGGTTCTTGCTGAAAAACAACCTCATTTAGCCCTTTCATTCTTGAATTATTTAAGCAATGTGTTCACAAAGGATTCTGCAGCAAATCAACTTTACATCAAAATGATGATACATGTGTTGATGCAAATTTTGCCTTTATATAATTGTGTTCCAATGTTTGTTGCAAGTTATGAGATTTTATTAATTTTATTAATACATATAAAATAATAATTCTGGGTGCTTCCATTTTTCCTGATTGCAATCATCTATAATTTAATAACTAGAATTAGTAATGTTTTATCTAAATTTATTTCAACTAGAATTTCAGATGAAATGTACATAGTTTTGATTGCCATGACCCAAGATAGGTATCAAAAAGGAAGAAAGTATGATACTAGCAACTATATTATCAACTTTCAGACTGCTGCTTCAACTAGGGGACATTATCATATCAACTAGGATATTAGACTTTTTATTTTTAGGAGCTTTTCTATAGTATTCTAGAAAGTTTTTATGTCTCCCATCCTTCTTAACATTTATATCTCAGATAAGGTATAACAAAAAATGTAAGATAATGGAGGGCATGTGAATGCTTCATTTCATTTTGACATTCCTAAGGTCATTAAAATATTTGGGCTTATTTTGAATTATGTTGTCAACGCTGCTAACATTGGATGTTCTTGCTTTGACAACAGATGGAAATGCAGCCATTTTCTCTATTGCTTTTAGAATTAGTTGATGGTGGGAGAGAGAATAGAGATGAGAGTCGAGCTAGTCAAAAAATAATATCTTAGCCATGGGAACCCAAGGACATTGGGCCCAGAGCTGATAGTGTTTCGGCAGGCTGGAGAGCTGGGGAGAAAGCCCGCACTTCAAGCTAACTGGGGAATGTGATTTATGACTGGTTATTGAAGGAGGGAATTGTACTTTGTTACTTTGTATCCAGGGGAGGGGAATTTAGTTTTTGGTTTCAACTATGCAGTGTCACTTTGGCCACCTAATGAGAAGGAAGGACTCATTGGAGAAGAGCCTAATGTTGGGAAAGATTGAGGGCAATAGAAGAATGGAACGACAGAGAATGAAGTGGCTGGATGGAGTCACTGAAGCAGTAGTATTGAACTTAAATGCACTCCAGAAGATGGTTGAGGACAGGAAGGCCTGGAGGAATGTTGTCCATGGGGTCACGATGGGTCGGACATGACTTCGCAATTAACAATATGTAGTGCAGATACGTTATTTCTCGAGTAAAAGATTCTTTAAGGCAAACAATGCCTCTTTTGAAGAGTTTCATCTATCGGAACCATGACATATGTACAGTATCTCAAATTTGGAATGTATAAATATATGAAAAAATATTTTTTAAACATGGGATGTAGAAAGTTTGTTCTTTTATGATAGAAAGACATGTTTGTCTTTATTAATTAACAGGCGCCACACTGGATTTATGCCAATGAATTGTGTCAGACTAACTCGATCTTCTTTAATGGCAGAGTTACTAGACTGGATGATCCCTTGCTACAGTATATCTTGACTTTAGCAAGCCTTTGATGCTGTTATAACATCCTTATTAACAAATTGATCAAATATGGGTTTGACAACTCAAACATTATGTGGACCCACAATTGGCTCAAGGACAACTCAAAGATAGCATCAAATCTTCCTGGAGAGACATCTTGTGTAAGGTGCCATGGGAATTTGTCCAGATCCTGGTGTGAGTCAACATTTTTTTAAATGATATGGAGAGAGTTAAAGGAATGCTTACCAAATTTGCAGACAATACAAAACCAGGAGGAGTTACTAATATTTAGGAAAAGGGAAAAATCCAAAAAGATTTTGCTTAAAACAGTGGATGGAAACAAATAAAATGAAATTTTATACACAGAGAAGTATAAATTCATGCTTCTAGATAAAAAACAACAGACATTCAAAATAGAGGAAATCTGGTTCAAGAACAGCACATACAAGGAGAATTTGTATGTACTAGTGGTTCATAAGCTCTATATGTCTCCACAGCATAATCCAACACTGTTCAAAGAAGACAAATAACATCAAAAATCCAGATTTAGAGAGGTAACTACTCCGCTCTATTCTGTCTTGGAAGGCTTCACTGGGATTATTATGTTCAGTTCTACACATTTTAATTTGAAAAGAACATTTATTAACTGGAACAGGTCCAAATGAGGGCTACCAAATGATGAAATTACTGAAAGGGATAGTTAAAAGATCCAGTTTTCAGAAGAGAATAACAACAATAATAAAAATGAAACAGAAATGAGTAATAACATCCAAAGTAAAGCATAAAAATATTTTAAGTAGCAACAGAGAAGTAGGGAGAGAGAAAAAGAGTGGAATTACTAGCATTTTTATATACTTTTTTATTTATCTTGTTATAATGTTATATGGGAATGTCTTTGAGGGACAAGGGGAAGAGATGATACCTAAGGATTGATTAGCTATTTTCTATTATTTATCTTATTTTATATTTAAGATGTGCACGATTGATGTTAACCATCCAGGGAAACATGATCACATGAACTAATTCTACTTTAATGTCAGGCTACATTACAGAATCTTATAACTCTGAAATTACAAATCATTCAGTCACTTTTAACAGATACATTAGGGCAGATCCTTCTTAAGTTCATTTCTTTGCCTGTTAAACACTTTTTGGCTCTCCTGCCCCTTTTTATCTGATCATTCCCTAGGCAGCATCTCTTCCCCTTTTCCCTCAAAGTCATTCCCACATATCATTGCACTTTTTTACTGGTTTATCTTTTTGTTTGTTTTGCCTTTAAATACTTCAGACAGTGCTGACTCATGGGCTTGAAATGGAGATTAATGCTGCCCCCTATAGTTGGCAATAACTAGTGGAGTAAAACCCACAGAGATTCCTTCCTTTAAAAAAATAGTTTAATAATATTTTTATAGCTGTTGTATTTTTATTTATTTATTTTATTTCAATCTTCATTCTAGCATAAAGTTCATTTTATGTATCTATTTGTATTCTTTTCCTTTTGTTTACTTTACTTAATTCAAAGAATGGTAAGTCAGAATTCAACATTTTTATAAGCATGTACATTTCAAATGTACATGCTTATAAAACATCTTGTGGCCCATAACCCACAAGATGTCAAGGTCTTCATCGAAATCGATGGACGAACAACAACATTTTAAATAAGCAGCACTTTTTAACAACTGGCTGTGGGAAAATGAAGGTTCAAAACTATTACATAGATAAACAAAATACTTTGTTGCATAACCCCCCCCCTGAAAAACCATGAATGAAATTTATTATATTAATATGGACCTGCTGAAAAGAATTTTAGACAAGTTATATTTACATTATAAAACCGGCTGAAGCTAGCAAATTATCTTCAATTATTCCTTATATATATACGATGTTAAAAACTATATAGTGTTTTGTTGTTGTTTTTATAATATCAGTATAAGAAAAAAATAAAAAAAGAAACACATTAACATTTAAACTTCTCTCTAATGACTAAATACATTTTATTTTCTTTATGAATAAATCTATGGCAAAATTAATGGTCTGATTATCAGACCAGTTGATTCAAAAACTTAAACATATAACATGAACATATAAAATCTCCTTGACTAGAATAATGTGATTAAGCTTCTTGAAGTATTCTATGTTTCCCTGCTCAACACTAATTCAGAAAATACTTGGAGTATGTGGCAGAACTGTAAAACAGTTTCAGATCTGGATTGGCCACACCTACGGTACTACAGGTAGGCCATTGGATTTTCCAGAGCAGGAAACGCTACATCAGCTCTAATGCCTGTTGTGGGCCCCTTAGCAATAGTTTGATTCTTTTACATTATTACATTGTTCCACTGGAGCAAGCAGTCTGGAATTCTGAATTCCTAGCATTTTGTTAATTACTATAATCAATGTTTTAAGTCAGTTTCTACCAGCAGTTTTCTAAAGACTATTCTAAAAGCACATTTTTAAAACATTTTCATTTCATTTACCTTCTCAGATCTTCCTTTATGTGAAGGCTGATAAGTTCCTTGGGAACATGAAAAGAAAGATTGCTCTCAAACATCTGTTCTCGTATATACATCCACTTGTTGTCAGAAGTGGGGAATGTATATAATTTACAGATTGGGTTTTTTAACACTGTAAAAGAGAAAGCATGGTATTGCTTAACTGCAGCTTACATTTTTTCCAAAAAATATTGCAGCATATATTTCCCAAGTAAGTGAAAGTTGTAGTTTGAAAAGCAGGAAGAGTAGTGACACTTGAATTCTGGTGTTGGAGAAAACTGAGTACACAGTAGACAGCCAAGAAAATAAAGCATGGATCAAACAAGTCAACACAGAGTTTTCACTCAAGAAATAAATGACCATGGTCACATATTAGGATGATGGGCCAATAGTGGAGGGCAGTTCTATTAACTGCCCTCCACTATTGTTAGTATCTGGAATAGAGAACTTTTCCAGTCTGCTTCAGAAATGATACTTTTGGCACATAGAAGAATTGGGAATTGAAGCGCAAGATAAATGAATAAAGTGTGGATTGAGAAACTCTTCACTTTAATCTGACATGGCACAGCATAAACAACCATGGAAGGTCTATGGAATGACTATGTTCAGAAAAGAAGCAGTTTTTTCCTGCACATATCATACAACAATTTTATTGTCTGCTGAGTTGTCTCAGGCTGTAAGAGTCTGACTGTAAGAGGGTTGGAAGGGATCTTGAACATCTTCTAATCTAATCCCCTTCCCAGTGCAGAATCCTCATACTATTCTGAATGGCTGCCTGGTCTTTTCTTGAAAACCTCCAGTGACAGAGCACCCACAACCTCAAGAGGCAATTGTCCTATTGCTTAATATATCTAAGTCATGAAATTCTTCCTTCATTCAACTGTGGATCTCTCACTGTACAGCTTCCACCCATTTGTTTTTGTTCTTGAAAAGTGGATCATAAAGTTGAAACTATATTAGTAAGCCCAATGAATTATCTTTTTTTGGAGATCAGCCAAGAGAATGTACTCTGATTATCCTCTTTCACTCTTCTGTAGCTTTCAATCATCTTATCCTTCTGAATTGGCTGAGAGATTTGGAAATTAGAGTCATTGGTATTATGGTTGTGTTCCTATTTTTCAGATAGGTTTCATATAGTATCACTTGGAGATAATTTCTTCTTGAAATGGGAACTGTTATATGTTGGTCCTCACTTTATCATTATTCTCCAGTGCTTTTCAGGATCCATTTGAAACTATTGGGAGGGTTTGGTAGTGGATCTAATACTGGGTGATACACTATGTGTCAAGCTCCACACAGACTTGGGTGACATCAAGGAAGCAAGAATTACACACAGGTCAGTCAAATATATTTAATACTAAACATGGACTAAATGGACAGTAGGAATTTCAAACTCTCATTTATTGTAAATTGCTTTAAGGCAGAGCTCTTTAGTAATTTGAAACATTTCTTATCCTGTTTTTTTTAATCCCTGAGCTAAATTACCATTTAAACTACCAATGTACTTAGCTTCCATTTCTTAATTGTTTATATCTATTTTCTCTTCAATTATATTCCCAGTTTCTCTACAATGGTTCACATGTGGACCTATTTTTTATTTTAGGAAATGGTGTAGCTCCTTGGTGTGCTCTTCATAAGTGGCTGAAATTGAATTTGTACAAGATGAAACTTTTCACAACTCCAGAGACAAGGTAAATTTGCCTTTTCTAGACAGGATTTCATTCTCCTGTGCTTCTGGATTCAAATATCTCTCTTTTCCAAATTCTTTCAACAGTCAATGATTGATCAGGCAATATGCTAACTTTCTGAAAAATAATTTGCTTAAAACTGTGATCTGCATGTTGGCAATTTCTAACTTTCACTATAATAATGTTCCATAGGGGACTACTTTCATTTAAGTCTAGAAATTTCAGTTAGTACAACCTTCAGCAGCCATGCTGATTTTAGAAAAAGTAAACAGACCTTATTACACTTACGATAAAAGTACTTCATTGATTACACTTCATTTCCTAGGTCACTATATTAAACATCCTTCAGATTTTTGATAGAATATTCCTTTTTATATGAACTGCCATATTTATTGAAATCTTATGACAACATTGGCCTCCAAATGTCATGACTTCCAAGTAAGATCTTTACATTATCCTTCCAGCTGTTTAAAAAATACTCCCTGAAGTGCTGAGGGCTAGTAGCCTTTAATAAGCCTTTAAAAGACATTGTTTTGTCTTGGTTTTTAATTATTGATTTTAACTGTTTTAATTGCTATTTTAATTATTTGTAATATCTCAGTTTTACATTTCTTTTATTACCAATTATTGAAATACTTCATTTTATATTAATATTTGTTTATAAATCCATGAAAACTTTGCAACAAAAGACTTACTAGTGATTTGTATGAACTAGCTTTTCCCTATCTGTGCCATTCAAATTTGTTCAGTTTTGTTATTATGTTGTCTGGGGGATTTAGGGAAGATACAATCCAAAATTAAATATTAAGTTACACTATGCTTCAGAGAAAACCTCTGAATAGATAATTAAAATTTCCTCTGCATTAGTGGCTCTAATAATGTATTTCATAAAGAGAACTTGCTTGTAAAGAACAGAAAAGAAACTTAATTTTTAGAAAGTCAAAATATTAAGAAAAGTCCCTTATTTCCTTTATAGGGTCATTATCCTTTATTGAGCCCTCCCTGTTTGACTGATTTTTTAAAACAAAAAAATACACGTAGATAAGCTAGTTGTCAGTCCCTTGAATTACGCTAGATTGAAAAACAAATTTCACAAACACTGTTGGAACATTTGTTGTAGGGGATGATAACAGACTTATTGTAAATATCAGGTATCATTCAGTATATAGTATAAAACAAAGACATACATTCCTTTCCCTGTTATACCAAGAAGAATCAAGGTGGAACAGTCATCATCAGTTTCTTTCCCACTACCTCACTACATTTTCCAGTGAAAACCTGGTGTTTATGTAATGGCTTCTGATGCCTTCTTCAAGGCGATTTACATATTCTTTTACACAATATTATTTTAATGTCAACATTTGCAATTGATAAATGATTAGTAAAAAACTCAAAAGTCTTAAAATAAGAATTGAAATTCAACAATAGTTTATTAGATTAACAATGAATAGCCACTCAGATTCATTGAAAATTGGGCAATATGCTAGTATTATATTATTATTATTATTGTTTATTTCTCATGCTTATTTCCCAACAAAGACTTCATAATTTATAAAGGATTTGGGATTCATATCCTAAGCAGATATTTAAGAATAAAGACAATAGCCTTCCAATATAGGAGATTTTATAATCCACAATTTCAAATCCCCTCATTTTATTTCCAGAATTGCAAAGGATACAATGAGCAGTTTAAGATACAGAGGTTAAACAGGTGTACTGTATGTATGTGCACGCACACATATTCTATAAATCATTTGAGTGTCTGTTGATATCTATATAAAAGAACAAATTTTATCACATTCATCATATGACTGTGATTAAATGCACTGTCCGAGTGATCTAGGCTATCTTGTTGGAAAAAATCTTAATGGCGACTCCACTAATGGGCTGAATGAGCAGCAATACACTGAATCACTATCCAATAAATCACTATCCAACAAAGAAACTTTAGGAGAAAAATTGAACTATCTAAGCGAGTAGTGTTGGAAGGACAGAGTTCTGCTTGAAATTCTAGTGATTTATCTTTGTTGCTACTTTGACACAGAAAGTTTGACTGGTTTAAATTGGAACTCCGGTTACAATTTTGCCTATATGCTAGTAGTTTAGTATTTACACCCATTATCATATACATTCCAGATTACACTAATATGCACGAAGTACAATTCTGGCTTTCAAATGAAGCCAGCAGAAAAAAATGAGTGGATGATTTCATGGAATTTCTGCAGGGGATGAATACATTTTCCAACAGTTTCAGCTGATTTCTCCTTTGCTGTAATAGAAGTTACTGCTTTTGAAAAAGAATTTCTGGATGTCAACATTTATTGAAACTACAAAAATCGGGGTAATTATATATCTGTGGAGAGATGATTGTACAGTAAGCATGTCTTGCTTACTGTACAATCTTTGACCCCTACCGGAAGGTAATAGAAATCATATGAGCCTGAAGCTAGCTCACTCTTTTAATTCAATACGAAGGTTAACATTAAGCATTCATTAATCTCACCATTATAAATTAAATGTACATACCTGCATTTAATAATGGTAAATTATCTCTATTAATTATGTTTTCTGGAGATGAACATGAATAAACCAAGGCACACTGAAAGATAAAGTTAGCAAATGTAAACAAGAATTCATAACACAGAATAAAAATAAGTTATAAAGCAATCATACTGAATTTAATATAATGTACTACCTAGTTAAATACCATAGCGCAGTGATGGCGAACCTTTTAGAGACTGAGTGCCCAAACTGCAACCCAAAACCCACTTATGCATCGTCGGGTACCGGGTGGGTGTGGCCCATTGGGTGGGTGTGGTCCATTGGGTGGGTGCGGCCCATTGGCTGGGCATGGCTGCGGTGGTAACAGCAGACTGGGTGGGACTAAAAAGTTCATTCAATCAATTCCAACTTTGTAAGGTCTTTTTTTTCCCCGCAAGTTGAAATTGACTGATTGTTTGAACCTTTTTTTTTTGTACATGGTGGCGGAGCTTAAAGCAAAAAAGTTTTATAAAACCCAGCTGAAGGCCTAGGACTGGGGCGACGGCGCGTGCGCCCACAGAGAGGGCTCTGAGTGCCGCCTCTGGCACCCGTGCCATAGGTTCGCTACCACTGCTATAGCGCATATCATTATTTTACTCTAATATCTTTAAAATGTCAAAATTGTTGTGAGTTTGAGTGGAAAAAATGTTTAATTTCTTACATAATGAGGAATTCAAGAACTAAAGGCTGCTTTAGAAAAAATATTATCTTTATTCACAAGATGCTTAAGAATTATTGTTATTCCTTTTGGCCAACAGTATTCATATTTATGTCTATGCCCAATAGCTGGAAGCTTCACATCACCCAGAGAAGACCAATAAGAGGCATATTATAACCTTAGCAAAGGGGTAGTACATGTTGTTAGACACATTCTTTTCATCTTGTTTTACAATGTCTAGAGTCCGTCCATCCTCCCTCCCCCCTCTGAAAATCCTTGACTAAATGAGCAATCTAACATGTCATTGTAGATCAATGTGCTAGGCTTAATACAATGACTTCTCTAATTAAACTGCCTTAAAGTAAATTGGCTTAAAGTAGCAAAAAGAAACATATGCAAAACTTATTGTGTTAATCCAGAAATTGAGTGATTGAGAAAAGTAACTAACTATATAACTTTCTTACCATAGTGTCTGTCAATCACAGGAATGCATCTTAAAGCAAATAGATGTTTTCTTTCCTAAAATAGCAAAGGCTAGAACAGTGGTTCTTAACCTTTTTGAATGAATCGCCCCCTTGAGCCAATGAGGAAGTTGTCATCGCCCCCCTCTCAATCACAACATAAGAAATAATTCTTCAATTGATGCAAAAACTTTTTTTGTTTTCTTTAAAATTGTCATATGGACATATTGGTGCAAATAATTTATTTCCAGTCTTTTTCCCATATCTCAACTGTGTGAAAAATTTTGGTGCCATCCATCATTTATTCCCAAACTTCGTGATACATGTATTTCATTATTATCTTATTTATTCAAGATGCTTAAATGTAATGACCACTGAAAACAAAATTCAATTGCAAGAAAGTGAAATGCCCGAAAAGAAAAACAGTAACATTTAATGATTGAATTACAAGTGAAATTTAAGACGCAAAAAGAAATATAAAAAGGGCATAAAAACAAACCGCAATGCGCATGAAGATAAGCGATGTGTATTCACATATGTACGGCGTTCTGTACTGAAGCTAGCTAGAAGAACATTTGAAAACACAATTCAATCCACTAATAGTGAGCGATCTGATGTTTTTGTACGACAGATATACAGCGATTCACTGTACGAAAAAGTCTCAAAAGTGTCCCCAAACTGTCTCGCTCCATTGCCCCCATATCACCCCCTTTTTGTTCCTTTGCCCCCGCATCGCCCCTTTTCATTCCATCGCCCCCCTGAAAAATGAAATCGCCCCCTGGGGGGCAATATCGCCCAGGTTAAGAACCACTGGGCTAGAATACCAATTCTTAAGACTGAGGATTAAAATGTCCTCCTTTGTTTTCATCACAGAGGAAAAGTGATGACATATTTCAAAATATGTGAAGCTAGGATGAGCAAAAATGAGAGCAGAAGTGAGCAAAAATGAGATCAGAAGAGAGGTTACCATACATTCATCAATAATATGACCTTTTATTAACAACAACAAATCTTTAAAATCATCTACTCCATTTCTATGTTAAGCAGAAGTGCAGAGAAACAGGATAGCACTCTAATTTATACTAAGCTGTTTATTTGTTTTGTTTTAAAGTTATTTTAACAATATATGTTAAAATTCTATACCATATACAGCTTTGGATATATAGTTTTGAAGGTTACACACTTTTATATAGGTTTCTAAAATAACTGATAATTCTAATTTAATTTGTGCACAGACCTTTGTTTTTACCTTTTGCTCTTTCCCATCTGTTGTGATCTGATCTGATTCCCCATCTTCAGTCTTCCCCATATTTATAAATCTGACATTTATTGTGCCAAATGTCTTCCCACCATCTAAACTCCTGAACAAAGATATGGAGAAGATAAAGGAACTTTATTTTCATCCCACATAGCAGCTTCATTAACTAAATGATTTTCATTCTCTATTAAAAGCAATTAAGTACAACATGCTGTCTTGCAATCACTGTCACAAATGTATCCTGACATTTAAGCAAACAGTATATCCATCATCACATTTATAATCTGAAATGCTGCAGCATATGTTTTATTACTTGTTCTCCATAATAATTTCTGAAGGGAATAAAGCTATATGCAAAATATCCACAGAGAGTTTAAAACAGATACTGTCCCTAAATATTGACCACAAGAGTGCATGCAAAAAGTATAAAATCTCTTTTGCTAGTCTGTGATGTGTTGTTCCAAATCCAAACTTACAAGAGCATTACCTTGTTTTCTCATGATATTACATTCAAGGAAAAGAAATTACAGCTCTAGAATTCTGCAGATTTGATACAATACATCTTAGCTTTTCATTATGTACTGCCAAAATCATACAATTCTACAAACTACCAATGATAATATATTTTCAAAGTCACAATATGATTTCAGCATAAAAATGATATATATTATGAGATGAATATCAATTCCTAAAAATTAAATAAAACAACCCCATGTTGCAACTTAACAAAAGGACAGTACAAGTAGTGCCAATCTGGCTTCTGGTGGAAGCTTATAACATAAAATGGGGATCACCACAAAAGGTACTTCTTCCAAATCCAAATATTATGTTATTGTGTACCAGGCTAGGTTTGTGATTTTTTTTTAAAATAAAACCAGAATTGTCAGGATGTACTTTCGTCTCTCGTAATTCCAAAGAGTATAATGAATACGTAAAGTCACGCCACTGTTCACCTCTCAGGAACCTGTATAATTCCAACTATGCATAAACTGTGGTAAAACAGATAATACATGTAAATTGGTTGAGTTGGTTTGTCTCAATATATCTATGTGCAGAAACTTCACAATATGGCATAAAAAGACATATAAACAATTCCTTTGGGTCCGGATGTGGCCACGTGGTAATGTGTGCCTAAAGTTATTCCGTGGCGTATTTAAAAAGAACTTAGCAATATGCCTTGTTTTTATTCTGCAGCAGGTTAGTATTGTTGTTGCTTATATGTTTGAGGTACCTATGCACCTTTTAAATTTTATAAATGTTTTATCATTTTTTAAATTATCCTTAAAGTTCAGTTTTACACCCTGTTTCTAGCATAGACTTAGACTGAGTCATAGAAAAACACACAGGTCCCTGCATGAGCTTCAAAATATAAATCAAATTTAGGGTGACATCCAGTCACTGGCATTATATAGCAGGAAATAAAACAATTATTTACCCATTAGGATCCTCTGAAAAAATCTAAAGGGCAGCCATTCACCATTTTACAGGCTCTATGCTGTTATCTAATATTGCCTCCAATTTCTTAATCCAATGTTTTATTGCAATTTGTCAACAGTGGTAATTCTTTCATGGAACCTGAATCTTAGCAACCATGAAACATCACCTTGAGTGCTTCAGGTAATGGATAGTATTATTGTGGACATCTCAAATTGGAAAGAGTCTGAGCTAGAAGATGCTGCTCCTGGTGGTCCAGATAAATGCTAGAAAAAAGCTGGAAGTGCTACTCCAGAGTTCCCAGGTGAATGCCATTAAGGAGAAATTAGCAATGAGGCACATAAATCTGATGGAGATAAGGAATATGCAGAACAGCTGGCAGCATAGGGGACAAGGGGTGGAATTTATGACTTTCCCTCTAGGTCAAGAACTAAAAACATCAAGCAGCACAAAGGCATTGTGTGGCTTTTTGTCTTTTGTATGTTCCTGAACTTGATTGCCTGTGGTGATAGCAAGTTCTATTTAAGAACCATCACTGCCCAGCAACTTTTTGTTCGGAACAACTGCTCCATTTACCCAACAACTGTTCATTTACTTCCTGAAAACTTGCGTGTGGAAACACTGTTTCTTTCTGATATGACTTAGCTGATGGCTTTGCTGTATCTTGTGCTTCAGACAAGGACTTGGGTTATGTCTATAACTACTCTGTTCCTTCAGATTCTGACTACCAATAATCTTATTCAGGCAAACTTTTAAGGACTTCAGAACTGTTTGAGAGATGTGTGTGTAAATATTTATAATAATAATAGTAAAGTTGGAAGGGACCTTGGAGGTCATCTAGTCCAACCCCCTGCTCAGGCAGGAAACCCTATACCATTTCGGACAAATGGCTGTCCAGTCTCTTCTTAAAAACTTTCAGTGTTGGAGCATTCACCGCTTCTGGAGGCAGGTTGTTCCATTGGTTAATTGTTCTAACTTGTCAGGAAGTTTCTCCTTAGTTCTAGGTTGCTTAGTTTCCACCCATTGCTTCTTGTCCTGCCTTCAGGTGCCTTGGAAAATAGCTTCACTCCCTCTTCTTTGTGGCAGCCCCTGAGATATTACAACACTGCTACCGTGTCCCCCCTCATCCTTCTTTTCATTAACTAGACATACCCAATTCCAGCAGCTGTTCCTTATATGCTCTAGCCTCCAGTCCCCTAATCATCTTTGTTGCTCTTCTCTGTATTCTTTCTAGAGTCTCAACATCTTTTTTACATCACCGTAACCAAAACTGGATGCAGTATTCCAAGTGTGGCCTTACCAAGGCATTGTAAAGTGGTATTAATATTTCACGTGATCTTGATTCTATCCCTGTTAATGCAGCCTAGCACTGTGTTGGCCTTTTTGGCAGCTGCAGCACACTGCTGGCTCATATTTAGGTGATTGTCCACTAGGACTCCCAGGTCCCTCTCACAGTTACTATTGAGCAAGGTACCCCCTATACCTATGCATTTGGTTTTTCTTGCCTAAATGTAGAATCTTGCTTTTTTCACCATTGAATTTCATTTTGTTAGATAGCATGTTCTAGTCTGTCCAGATCCTTCTGTATCTTAAGCCTGTCTTCTGGAGTGTTGGCTATTCCTGCCAGTTTGATGTTGTCTGCAAATTTGATGAGTTCCCCATCTATCCCCTTGTCCAAATCGTTGATAAAGATGTTGAAGAGCCCTGGGCCCAGAACAAAGCTCTGGGGCATCCCACTACACACTTCCCTCCATGTAGATGCGGTTCCATTGAGGACCACATGCTGAATACGGCCGGTCAGCCAGCTACGGATCCATTTGGTGGTGGTGCTGTCTACCTCACATTTTTCTATCTTGTCAAGTAGTAGGTTGTGATCTACTTTATCAAATGCCTTACTGATGTCCAAGTAAATTATGTCCACAGCATTCCTCTGATCCACTAATTTTGTCACTTGGTCAAAGAATGTAATAAGATTTGTCTGGCATGATCTATTTTTGACAAACCCGTGTTGCTTTTAGTAGTGACTTTGTTTGCGTCTAGGTGTTTGCTGATTCATTGTTTGATTATCTTTTCCAGGATCTTCCCAGGTATTGAGGTCAGGCTGATAAGTCTGTAATTTCCTGGGACCATTTTTTTTCCTTTTTTGTAGATGGGAACTACATCAGCTCTTTTCCAGTCCTCTGGTAGTTCCCCTGTGCTCCAGGATCTTTGAAAAAGATTTTTGGGACATGCCTGGCACTACATGTATTTGCCACTCCCAAGTAAAACCCATTTACCCACTATGCTTCTGTATGTGCAGACGCTTGATCTAACACAGGTCACGTATCTCCAATTTTAAATTCCTCTGAGAAACACTATCTGAGATCATCATCTTTAAAACTATAGATCAGTATTTCGAAGTCAAATATTGAGTGTCCCAGAATATGTAACCAGGTACCCAGTGTTCCCTTTATTAACACTTATGTATGTAATAATTTATGATGTACACACCCAAATACCCCTCTTGTTCCAAAATTTGCTTTGTTCATGACAGGAGTAATGGTTTGGAGTATAGGAGAAATATATCCAAATTTCCCTTGCAGACATGCTTTGTGCACATTTGCTGTCATTGTGAGGGCATTATTCTGTTCAGTTGCAGATCTGTAGTTATCACTTTGCACACAGGAGTTTAAAGTTTTTACCACTATGTGTTTTATTTCAGAAACATTCAAATATGCTCAATATATTCATTTTTCATTGCTTGCTGCAGGATTGTAGAGTTGTGTGTGTGAGCATGTATTTATGTTTCCAGTTAAAGTTTGCACATATTATTTATGCCAATTATGTAATTACAAAAATAATTCAAGTTGATGCAAACAATGTACACTGAGATTTAACAGATATCCCTTTTGCTGAATTGGCTGTTAAACTGAGGGTTTATTGTAAGCCCTTAGATAGGGGGAAATCACGTTGTCCAAGATCTGAAGTTGATCACATTTCAAAAATAATACAAAACGAGGTAGTATTATCGCAGATGATTTTTTGGCTAAAAAGATAAAAGGATAATTCAAGTATACAGTATAGAGAAATGGAGCAAGTAATCTCCCTATAGGATTGAAGAATCCTCCAGCGTATCTTATAAAATGTGCATTAATTTTAAATAAAAGATAGAAAAGCAAGTCATTCGATGGCAGATTTCTCAATTTGACAAGATTTGTAATTAACAGGAAGACCTACCTGAGGCTAAGAGTCAACTGCTGCCCTTCTGACTTCACCAATTCGCCTACTTTAAAAGTAGCAGAACCCAGGAAACTTCGCTAGAAACCAAAGGAAAGATTAGATACAAAGATTCACAAAAGACAAGGGTTCTATGACATGTACAAAATACAGAGTTTCTCAAATTGTAATGGTTTCTCTTTCAACCAGAAACAAACAAATGATAACACTGATGGCAAAAGATAACTATTAAGTAGCAAACTGAACATTTATTCAGCATTGAATGCTTTCACAAATCAATGATGCTATTCTTGATAATTGGTTAAACTGGAACAGGAATTTCTTTTTTTCACTAAAAACAAAGAGAATTGACAACCTGAAAAACTGCATGCTGAAAATACAAAGCTTTAAGAGAAGATACCTTTTTAGGTTTAATTATTTTGATATTACAGTTGAGGTTAACGGTGAAGATGTTTATTGCTGTCATTCATTAGTCAGGCTTGCAGGCACTATCATATTAATAAATATGAACATATTTATTTTCCAGAGGTATTTCTACATAGCTATTTTGTTTATTTTTAAGAGTCATTGTTGATTCTCTGTGACTGCCTGGACTAGTCTCTCCAATCTTCTTGGCAAGATTTTTCAGAAGTAAGTTGGCCTTGCCTCTTTCCTACACCTGAGACAGGATGATGGACCCAAGGTCACTCGGCTGACTTTGAACCTAAGGTGGGATTAGGACATAGGGTCTCTCAGTTTCCAGCCTGGTGCCTTAACCACTACACCAAACTGTGTCTCATATATAGACAATAGACAGTATTAGTAGGATGAATGCTATATTTATTAATTCAGCACACTATATGGGGAATTTGTTTCCCTCTCTCTTTTTACTGCAGATGCAAGCAAATGTTTTCATCCAACTCTATTGATAACACTTATTTTTGTTGTGCAGTTTGGTTTGTTTATTTATTTAATCAGTCAATGACAAGCAATATGAAATAATAAAAAAGGAAATAAAAGACAACAATTACAATCTGGAGTGACAGGGACAATTGGATGCAATTATATATTGGCAACTAAAAAATATATTGAATATCGTATACTCTGAATACCCCTATTACAATAACATACTTATTTAGCTAACACTAATAATTCTAATATAATAAAACTATAAAGCTTTAGTAAATAAAACTTTACTAATTAAAATATACATTCTCTAAAAGTTATTAAAAATAGTAATAACTAAGCAAAAAGTTTATATCAATAAATTTTTATTACAATCACAGACCAGCATTACAAATAAAAACATTAAAAACAATAAATAAAACAGACAAAATAATACATTATAATTAGTGATGGATAATGTTGATAAAATCTATAGTTCTTTAACCAGTTTTGCCTTATTATCATTGCAGCAGCACAAAATTTGGCTACTGCATGAGTGGTGGCTGGATTTGAGTACTGGAAATTGTCTGCTCTCCCTAGAAATCTCTCTAAGAGAGGGAGAACGTATGTTGATCTGATGTCCCTGTAAAACGTACAATGCAATAAGATATGCAGGATGTCTTCCCCATTGCCACATGTATACATTTGCTGTGCTATTGGGGTTTTATCACGCTTGCCCTGCAGGAGTTCTAAAGGAAGGATATTAAATCTGGTTCTTAAAAAATGCTATGCTACTCTTAGGAAAGGGCAGTCTTTCAGAAACTTGTTAGTTCCCACATCCCTCCATCTAATCCAGTTTCTGCTGTGGAAAGGGATCCTATTGGGCAGTTTGGTACATGTGACATGTCAAACACACTTTTCTCTGTCTGCATATATCATTCTCTTGTAAATCTCTGAAGCCTCTTTAGTTTTAAAAGGTCACATGAAGAGAAAGATTTTTGTATCATTGTAACACTTTTGACGTGCATAACAATGGTCCTTTTCTGATCCCTTTTAGACTATTCCATAAACAAAACATTGTATGTCATGCTTCCATTATAATTAACTACAACAGTTTATATGACTTGCATGCCTTTTAGAAGATGATACAATTTTCTTGGTTGCAACTTCTGAATTCAGCCCCATTTTAGGGGAGGGAGGGTGTTGGATTTTTTCACAATACAAAGCATAATGCTCTTGGATCATGTTCCATGTGCTGCCCACCAGCTTCATTATACAGTATTAACATTCTTGCAGCTAAGAGTTGTCTTGATGGTAGCATTTGAGAAATGCAATCTGATCTTTCTGGCCTTTCCTTTGGAATCCATTCCATAATTTTTATATTAAAAAAACAACAATCCTAGCAAAAGCTGAGGATTATGTCTGACTATAGCAACTGAGCTTATAAAATGGATTTTAAGGTTTACACAGAGAAAGATGGACAATGTATGGAATATAGGTGATTTTAGAAAGGGAGTAAGTCAGTAAAACAACTGACTTCTTACTGCTGTGCTTCTTTTGTTGTTGTTGTTAATTGCGAAGTCGTGTCCGACCCATTGCGACCCCATGGACAATGTTCCTCCAGGTCTTCCTGTCCTCTACCATCTTCTGGAGTCCATTTAAGTTCACACCTACTGCTTCAGTGACTCCATCCAGCCATCTCATTCTCTGTCGTCCCCTTCTTCTATTGCCCTCAATCTTTCCCAGCATTAGGCCCTTCTCCAGTGAGTCCTTCCTTCTCATTAGGTGGCCAAAGTATTTGAGTTTCAACTTCAGGATCTGGCCTTCTAAAGAGCAGTCGGGGTTGATCTCTTCTAGGACTGACCGGTTTGAACGCCTTGCAGTCCAAGGGACTCGCAGGAGTCTTCTCCAGCACCATAGTTCAAAGGCCTCAATTCTTTGGCGCTCAGCCTTTCTTATGGTCCAACTTTCACAGCCATACATTGCAACTGGGAAAACCATGGCCTGGACTATACGCACTTTTGTTGGCAGGGTGATGTCTCTGCTTTTTAGTATGCTGTCTAGATTTGCCATAGCTTTCCTCCCCAGGAGCAAGCGTCTTTTAATTTCTTGGCTGCAGTCCCCATCTGAGGTGATCTTGGAGCCCAGAAAAATAAAATCTGTCACTACCTCCATTTCTTCCCCATCTATTTGCCAGGAATTGAGAGGGCCGGATGCCATGATTTTGGTTTTCTTAATGTTGAGTTTCAAGCCAACTTTTGCACTCTCCTTCTTCACCCGCATCAAGAGGCTCTTTAGTTCCTCTTCACTTTCTGCCATCAGAGTGGTATCATCTGCATATCTTAGGTTGTTGATATTTCTCCCGGCAATCTTAATTCCAACTTTTGATTCATCTAGCCCTGCCTTTCTCATGATGTGCTCTGCATATAAGTTAAATAGGCAGGGTGACAGTATACAGCCTTGCCGGACTCCTTTTCCAATTTTGTGCTTCTAGAACTATGCTTTAATTGATACTATTCATTATACAGTATTAACTATTTTGCAACCATACTTATGTTTTCATTTGAACAAAATTCTATACAAATAGAAAGAAATATGCCAGTTTTTCAGATATCTAAGCTTCTAACAGATATCTAAGCTTCTAAGCTTCTGATTAATATGAACATTTATAAAAAAAGCTTTGTGGTATTCAATACAGACAATTTTAGCAAGAGTGATTAACAAATGTAATGCAATGAAAAAAATAGGATGTTACTTGGAGTCTTTCTTGAGATTGAACTAGCTAGAAAGGAAAGAAATAGAAAAGAAAATCACAATTGTATGTCTTTGTACAGAAATGTACAACACAGCACCATTGCAGTATCTGGATTACTTCCTACTATACTAGTGGTTCTCAACCTTTTTAATGCCGTGACCCCCAACCGGTCATAAGTCAAGGACTACTCAACCGGTCATAAGTCGAGGACTACTCAACTGGTGCAGCACCATTTGCAGAATGGGACTTTTGGCGGGCTCAGCAGGGCAGAGACAGCCTGGACAATTCCTATTGGCTTTTGAAAGCCAATAGAATTAGACTCTATTCAAGAGAGTCTATTCTATTGGCTTTCAAAAGCCAATAGAATAAAAGGGAGTAGCACAGCTAAGGAAAAGGGGAAAAAAATGGTGGACTGCGTTGTTTGGCGATCCCCATGAAATGGTCGTTCGACCCCAAATGGGGTCCCGACCCACAGGTTGAGAACCACTGTACTATACCAACATACAAACAAAAGTATTGAGGATGTGCCATGGTTGTATATCCAATTCTTGAATATTTTGCACAAATGTAATTTACAAAAAGCTCATGAACAGTTAATCATCACAACTTTAACCTCATTTTAGCATTATCTGTTTTAATGTAAATACATACAGACACATATATCAACAATTAACCTACCCCACTATCTGTCCTTGGATCTTTGTTTTCTGCCAGAATGCTGCTCCGAACCTAGACAAATCAATTGACAAATCAACAAATAATTTAATTTAGTCTCTTTTTACATGAACCAAAAAGTGGTCCTTCTTTATTTTATTTAAAAGGAAATATTCTGCAATTGTCATTGACTCCATTGTCTTCTAATTCTAATTTAACTTCATAGGTTTCCCCTTTTCATTTATTTCAGAGATTCTTGTGGTTATAAATTATTTTGCTACAGATGACTTAAGTATCTAGTTTGGTAATGAAACATCTGCACGAAAACAACCAAGCTCAGAGAACACCAAGGACCCGCAGTCCAACCCTGAACTACAAATATTCTTTTTTCTCAGAAGCAACATTTCAGGGTCTGTGATCACAAAATGGGTGAGGCTGCATCATTTATATGGTACAGGTAGCTTCTGGAGGGACTTCATAGATTTCTTTCTATGATATGTCTATTTTAGAGCTTATGCTATGTTTTCATCTGTTTTCTATCTCAACATGACTGAAAAAAAGGTTGCCCTCTCAGACAATAAACACAAATGAGTAGTAAATAGCAATTCTTTACTCCGTAAGGCAGAAGTGTCAAACTCGATTTCACTGAGGGCCGCATCAGCATTGTGGTTGCCCTCGTGGCTAGGGGTGTTTGTGGCCAGGTGGTCGCGGTTGACTGGGTGGTTGTGGCTGGGTGGTCACAGTTGACTGAGTGAGCGTAACTGGGATGGACATGGGAGGGATCCAGGGGTCTCTGGCAGAGGGGGCGGAACCAGGGTAAGTGCTGGGGCCTGATGCACCGGAGGAGATTCGTCAACCCTCTCGGGCTATGCGGGGATCCAGCACAGGCTGCCTGGGGCTCTTGAGCTCCTGGCATGGAGTGAGATTGGACGGCAGGGGACGAGACCACAGGGACCATGATGTGGCATTGATGGCAATCAGCTGGATTGCCTCGCCGTGGCCCCACTGCCTATCTTTGATTGCCCACAGCCACGACTGGGATAGGACAAGTGGCTGTGCAGCTACGTGGCAGGCCGGATCGTGTACCTCCCCCCCTACGTCTCTGCCTGCTGCTTGGACGGCTGGCCTGGTGGTCGCGGCATTCAGACCCACCTGTGCTGCATGGGCTTCGGAGTTCTGGCTGCCTTTTGGGGACAAGGGCTCTCCGCCCTTCCCATTTGCCGGGGCTGTCATGGGTGGAGTGGCAGGCGGGAGGCTCATCCCACTTTTGCGGCGGAGCTGAAGGATAAGATTGGATGGGGGAGCGAGCATGCAGGGGCGCATGGCACCACCCCTGCCCCTCCACCTCCCTTGTGTCATATACCCCACAGCGGCAGCAATGGCAGCAGGCAAAGGTGCAGGGGTAGGCATGTTATCTGGCCTGCCGTGAGGCTATACAGTCGTCTGCCCCGTTCTAGTGCAGCAGCCGCGGGCAAACAAAGACAGATAGTGGGATGGAACAGGCACGTCTGGTGGGCTGGATGACATGCCTCCCTCTGCTGCTGGTGCCACCGCTGCATCTGCTGCTTGTAGGGCCGGCCGATCGCAGGGCTCAGAGTTTGGGGACAAACAGGGACAGATCATATTAGTCATTTTAAAGCAATTTTTATTTATAGGAATTCTGTATCTGGTAGGCAAGTTAAACATTATCATTGCAGAATTGTGCAATCACTATGCATGTATTGTAGCTTCTTTATATTATGGGCAAGTAAGTTTCTGATGCTTGGGTATAAACAAAAGGATAACTTAAGAAACATATATTTTTCTACATTCTAAATCCATGGAACCAGAATTTAAACTATTTCAGACAGCTTTAATCTGCTTACTCTATGACTGTGGTGGTGAACCTATGGCACGCATGCCACAGGTAGCATGCGGAGCCCTCTCTGTGGGCACGCATGCTGTCGCCCCACTCCTAGGCCTTCAGCTGGGTTTTATAAAACCTTTTTGCTTTAGGCCTCCACAGGCATGTGCAAAAAAAAAAAGGTTCAATCAATCAATTTCAACTTCTTGCGGGGAAAAAAAGATCTCGCAAAATTGGAATTTATTGAACTTTTTAGTCCCACCCAGTATGCCATTACCACTGCAGCCATGCCCACCCAACAGGCCACTCCCACTCAATTGGCCACACCCATCCAATAGGCCACACCCACCCGACACCCGATGATACGTAAGAAAATAAAGTGTAGGAAGCAAACTGACTGCAAAGCAGAAAACATTCCTTTCAAACAAGAGCAGGAAAACAAATCTGGAGCAATCATTGGTGGTAATGGTGGGTTAAATAAAGGCAAGCATCTTCTATTGGTGCCCTTCAAAAATGGTTTCTGGCTTACACTGATGATAGATAAATGTGGCTTGGTGAACACAACCATTTTACAGTAAAAGCCTGTTTTTTTCTTTAGGGCAGGAACAAACAATTTTTGGGTGACACAGCTTTCTGAAGGAAATAGCAGCTACAGTCTGTATGACAGTAATTGCATAGAACTGATATTTATGGGTGTGTTTTGTTATTGTTTTTTTTTATTCAGAGGGCTCTCTTGGTGTCAGTCCCTTGAGTTACACAAGGTCAAGAAAACATGGCAGGTATTCCAGGCATATATAAGATAAAATAACCTTTACTGTCATTTTTTACTGTGAGCACACAGGCCCACATTACAAATGAAATTCTGTTGCCTGCTTCAAGAAAAAGTATATATCTATCCATACACATACATAACACACACATACATATGCTATACACACACACACACATACATACATACATACATATATATATACATACATAGGTCTTTGGTTATTCTCCCGCGTAAAATTGGAAGTGTCTTGGCGACGTTTCGACGAAGTCCCATTCGTCATCTTCAGGCTGGTGTTTTCGGCTTCGTGCTTCTAGGAACAATGTGTGATCGTAGCTGTTTCTTCCTTTTAACTGCCAGTGGGGGTATGAACTGATTGGGTGGGAGCTTGGCTGTGTTCTGATTAGGTGGAGGTTTGTTCTGATTGGTTAGGGGCTTGGCTGTGCTCTGATTGGATGGGGGGTTGGCTGTGCTTTGATTGGATGGGGGAGTGTTCTGTTTGGGTGGAGGCTTTGTTGTGCTCAGGTTGGTCTGAGTTGCAGGGGATTTCAGATGGTGAGCTGCGTTGCTGTTGTTTGGCTTCGCGTTCGTGGTCGTGTCTCATCTTCATGGTGGGTGTCAGTTTGCTTCATGTATGGATTGGAGGGGTTTAAAGTGGCTAATGATGCAGCTGTGGTCTGGCTTCTGGTTTGTGGTTGTGCCTTCTTGTGTTCTTCAATGCGTGCACTTATTCTTCTGTTGGTTTCTCCAATGTATGTGGTGGTGCAAGCGGTGCATGGGATTTCATATACTCCTTGGTTTTCTAACTCAATTTTGTCTTTGGGGTTTCTTAGGATGGTGGATATTTTTCTGTTTGTGCAGAATGCTGTCTTGATGTTGTCTTCATGGAGGGTCTTGCTGATTCTGTCTGTGGTGCCTTTTATGTATGGGAGGAGGGCTTTGCCGTTTTCTTGTTCTCTGTCTTGGATTTTAGTGGGGGTTTCTTTTTGGATTAGGTTGGTAATCTTATTTCTTTGGAATCTGTTGGATGTTAGTACATTAGTGACAGTGTGTAATTCGGTTTTTAGGTGTTGTTCGTCAGCTAAGCGTTTTGTTCTAGAGATGAGTGTCTTGGGTATGGAGTTGATCTGTGCTGGGTGGTGGTGTGAGAGTGTGTGCAGATAGTGGTTTGTGTATGTTTTCTTCTGGTAGATGGTGTGTCCTAGAGAGCTATTGGATTTCTTGTAGACTAAGACATCCAGGAAGGGAAGTTGGTTATTAGCTTCTGTTTCCAGGGTGAATTGTATTTTGAAGTGTAGGCTGTTGAGGTGTGTGAGGAAGTTGTCCAGTTTTTCTTTCCCATGTGGCCAGATTATGAAGGTGTCGTCTATGTATCTGAGCCAGAGTTTGGGTTTGTGATCAGATTTTTCTAGAGCTTGGGTTTCAAAGTATTCCATGTAGAGGTTTGCAATGACAAGTGAGAGGGGTGATCCCATGGGTGCTCCTTCTATTTGTTTGCATTTTTGTCCGTTATAGATAAAGTATGTGTTGGATAGGCAGTGGTTGGTCAGATCTAAGATGTGTTTGGAGTGGATTATATTCGTTTTGGATAGCTGTCAAGGCTTCTTTGATTGGCACTTGGGTGAAGAGGGATATGACATCAAAGCTCACGAGTAGGTCGCTGGGCTGTAAGTTTTGTTTCTTTATGATCTCTATGAATGAGTTTTTTACGTGTGAGGTGATGGATTCTGCATAGGGCTGTAGTTGTTTGGCGAGAAATTTGGCTAGGTTTTGTAGAGGTGAGCCTATGGAGTTGACTATGGGTCTAAGTAGGGTTCCTTTTTTGTGTATCTTGGGGAGACCATAGAACTTAGGGCATCTGGATGATTTCTCTCTGGGAATGATTCTTTGCTGGATCTCTTCGCTAATGGGGGAGGCTTTTATTTTGGATCTAGTGGTTTTTTCCAGGTAGGTGGTGGGATATGAAATCCCATGCACCGCTTGCCCCACCACATACATCGGACAAACCAACAGAAGAATAAGTGCATGCATTGAAAAACACAAGAACTCAGTCAAAAAAGAGGAACCAATTTCTTCCCTGGTCCAACACCTTAAAGCCACAGGACATGAAATTGACTTTAAAAAAACCAGAACTATCGCCAAAACTGAACACTTTAATAACAGAATAATCAGAGAAGCCATCGAGATAGAAAAACGCCCACACAGCATGAGTAAACGAGATGATACCTCCCGCCTACCAGCCATTTGGAAACCCGCCCTTATTGACAAACGAGTCCCTAACCCAAAGAATGACACCAGACCCACACTCATGAAAACCACACAGGATGTCACCACCACACATCCATGCAAAAAGCAAACACAAACCCACACCGATGATGAGGCACGACCACAAACCAGAAGCCAGACCACAGCTGCATCATTAGCCACTTTAAATCCCTCCAATCCATACATGAAGCAAACTGACACCCACCATGAAGATGAGGCATGACCACGAACACGAAGTCAAACAACAGCAACGCAGCTCACCATCTGATATCCCCTGCAACTCAGACTAACCTGAGCACAACAAAGCCCCCACCCAAACAGAACACTCCCCCATCCAATCAGAGCACAGCCAACCCCCCATCCAATCAGAGCACAGCCAAGCCCCTAACCAATCAGAACAAAGCTCCACTCAATCAGAACACAGCCAAGCTCCCACCCAATCAGTTCATACCCCCACTGGCAGTTAAAAGGAAGAAACAACTATGATCATACCTTGCTCCTAGAAGCACGAAGCCGAAAACACCAGCCTGAAGATGACGAATGGGACTTCGTCGAAACGTCGTCAAGACACTTCCAATTTTACGCAGGAGAAAACCCGAATAACCAAAGACCTACATACAAACACCTACGAAAACCTCAGAAAACATATGTATGTATGTATGTATGTATGTATGTATGTATGTATGTATGTAATAATATATATATATATATATATATATATATATATAATATATATATATATATATATATATATATATATACACAATATTAAAAATAAAAGAATGATTCCTGGGTGTATTCATATCAAACAACAAACAAATGTGATCACCAGCAAAATTATAAAACTATAAAAGTTTTAATTAAATAAAAACACCAAGCTTTCGTTGGCCATTGCCAACATCGTCAGAGTTCATACAGGTCGATGGGAGAACCTATTTATAGATGATACAGTGTCTGCACCCGACTCCTAGATCTCGTCACGGGTCCTGACCGACCAATCAATGTTTCAGTCGTGATCTCCGTGATATTAACTGATTTACCCTTGCTTCCCTTACCTATGTGTATATTACTACTTACTCCTCCTTCCTCTTCCTGTATCTGTAAACCAGGAGAACTCTCCATCTTACTCTGGTCAAACACACATTTCACATCTCTGGGTTGTTTCCTCCTCTCACCCCCTTCCCTAGGGTGCTCCATTTCAGTGGACTTTTTTCCACCTCCACCTCCTCCGTCATCATCGTTGTCATCCTCCCTATCATGGGACTCCGTACTAAGTGTCTTGCCTTCACCCCCACTACCCAACAACCCCCTCTCCTCTGTATGTCTGATGATCTCACCACCACTATCTCTCCCAACGCTTGCCATCCCCTTCCCCCCACTCTCCAAATTGACAATTCCTAGAACATTATGGGGATTGGCCTGTAGCTCCTGCTGTCCTAACTGGGGAACCGGGACGAAGGGCACTCTTGGGCGTATCTGTTTTAACATCCCACCAGGTCGGTCTCTCCCATCCTCCCCCCACATGGGGTTCGACGTGGTCCTCGATCCATTGGCCTTTCTTTCCTTTTCATCTGTACACTGCGCTGCTCTTTGGGAGCGTGTAATCACCCCCAAGGTGAAGCAGTCATGGTTACCTTCCCCTTGTGTGTTTCTAGGGGATGTTGTTTCTCCCGGATGTATCGGATGTTTCGGGGGGCATGGTGGAGATCCCAACTCACATGATGTTGTCCCTTTGTCACTCAGTGCTCTCCCCATTTTCCGTGAGTATGCACACGCTTCCGGTGTGCAAACGGGAATGGGGGCAACAGTGGATAAACACATATAAATATTAATCACTGTCCATTTTGAACACATAGTGGAAAGAGAAAACTTGAGTTCACAAGGTTAATGCTATATGGAACAAAACTGTGATTGAAACTGGATGTTCTGCTTCAGATACCATGAAGCCTCCTCCCAGAAGGTAACAAGGAAAACAGGCCGTGAAAAGGATGTTTAGTGTCCCAGACAATACTGTGGACTTTGCTCAAGCAATCGTTTATATGCTATGTCCTGGATAGAAGGAAGTGAACTACTAATAATCTTTTCTGCCATCCTCACAACTCTCTGTACCACCTTTCTGTCTGAAGCAGTAATGCTTCCAAACCAGACTGTAATGCTGTATGACAGGATGCTCTCGATCATCCCTCTATAAAAAGTGGTAAGGACAAGGGAAGGAAGATATACTTTCCTCATACGACGCAGAAAATGCAGGTGCTGCTGTGCCTGCTTCACAAGTGTCTCACTGTTGAGCGACCAAGCTAGCCTACTCAATAGCTGCACACCCAGAAACCTGATGCTACTAACCACCTCCACAGGTGAATCATTAATACACAGAGGTGTGTAGCTGTGCCTGCCTTTTCTGAAAGCAACAATGATTTCTTTAGTTTTTCCTATGTTTAAAACGAGGCTCTTTTTGTTATACCAGTTCACCAGACCCTCTACTTCCTTGCAGTAAGACCCTCATTGTCATCTTGAATAAGGCCCACTAGTGTTGTATCATCTGCATACTTCACAATGTGGTTGGTGGCAAACCTAGCACAACAGTCATGGGTCAACAGAGTGAACAAAAGCAGACTTAGGACCCAGCCCTGAAGAAAACCTGTGCTCAAGAAAATGGTATTAGAAATATTAGTCCCAACTCACACATAATGGGGCTTATCAAGAAACCAATTGCACAAAGGAGTATTAAAGCCTAAAAGATCCAGTTTATCCCCTAGATGCTGAGGAATGATTGTATTAAATGCCAAACTGAAGTTGACAAACAGCATTCGTACATGAGTGTTTCTTCCTCCAAATGTGCCAAGCTCAGATGGACAGAAGAAATAACATTCTCTGTAGAGCAATTTGAATGGTAAGCAAACTGAAGTGAGGGAGGTTGGAGGGAGGCTGGATATAATAATGTCCTTTACTAGCCTCTCAAAACATTTCATGATGATGGATGTATGTGCAACTCGACAATAATCATAGAGACCAATAATTGTAGACTTTTTTGGCACTGGCAAAATAACTTCCATCTTAAAATATGATGGGACCACTGCCTGCTGCAACAAAAGATTGAAAATATCTGTAACAACACAAGCACATTCCCTAAGAATACATCCAGAGGTATTATCTGGGCCTGCTGCTTTCCGAATGTTAACTTTCCGCAATGTTTTTGGCTCTAAGGAGCGAGCATTAGCAAACAAAATATGGTAGTGGGACTGTATATGGTTTAGCCTTTAGCCTAATTGTTAGTTTGCCACATTTCCTCTTTCGGTTACACTGCCTCCTCTTCTGAAGACAGTCAGTGCTGGAGGGGAACTTCTCTCCTGCAAAGGCTGCCACCCCCACTGCCTCCAACACCCAAACACTGCCTCCATCACACAACGTTGACTCTACCTCCAGCTGTTTCGTCTCTTCCTTCAGGCACCTCCAGAGAATGCAGGTGATAACTCACCCTCTGTGCAAACTGCTGGTACTTTTGCTGCTGACTCTTTCCACCGAGGTAATCCAAAGCAATGCAGACTCTTCAGAACAGCTTCATCAATAATTCCTTTGCTAAATATCTCCATATCCAATATGGACTGACATTCATACAACAGTTTAGCAACACAATTCCACTTTCTTGTCTCAATTCTCAAAAAGTCACTCAATAAGGATGGCTCATTCATCTTTAAAACCCCAACGTTTTTGAGAGCTGAAGTAGCTGCAGCCAAGCAAGGCGTCGCCATTTTGGAAGTCAGGAATGTTCTTTAGTGCTGTAGAAGGCAGTGCCATGGTTCACATGGTTAGGACACTGGGCTGACAATTGGCAGGCTCACATTTGGTTGCTGCTGCATGATGGGGTGAGCTCCCATCAAACTTTCTTATAGTTGAAGCTGAATGATATATTTCTTCACGTATGTGAGAAAAAATTAATTATAATGTAATGTTTCATTCCGTTCAAAAACTCACTAGGCTTTAGCCTTTAGCCTGAATAAAGCCTAGTGAGTTTTTGAATGGAAATCAGAATAATATATCATGCAACAATAAAAATAATCCTGAATAAAAGGTATATTCCTTTTATTAATATCACAAAAATAATACTTCATTTTCAAATAGTATTACTAAATTATCTATTTTTAAATTACTCAATTGGTACAGTATATTTTGTCTCCATAGACAAACAACATAATATGATAAATAAAACTGAAGTTAATAAATATAATAGGATGTGTGTATTTTTGTCGGTTGAATAAATACAATAATTGGAAATAATCTCCATCATTCATCCATCCATCATCTTAGCCAAGTGAGAAACATCAGTATGGAACATCATTAAAGGAAATGAATAAAGGAGAGAAAAAGAAAGCATGGTCACCAACAGTTTTTTCAGGTATCACATCTTTGTGGCCAATACTTTGAGCATGAATGCTTGCTGCAAAAAGTCTCTGCTGTTCTAACAGGGATCATACGAACGTAGTACATGTATATGCTGTTCAGCAGATATAAGAAGACAATAAGAAACCTTTCATATATTATATCAGCATCAGGTTCTAGAACAGATCAAGGATGTAGTTGTTTTTTCCCCCCAAAGGAATAGATGACAACAGCAATTTAAAAAAAATATATGGGGCTTGCCCAGTAACCCTCTTTTTCAATGTCTGAGCAATATTTTTACAGGTGGGAACTGTTTTATTCTTTTTATATGTTGAACATGCTTTTAAATAACATACATATTTATATCATCACAGTAATCCTTTGACCAAATTGAATGCAACAAATGTATTTGAAAAATATTAACACTTGTCATTTGGGTTTCTGTGTCTTTCTTTGCAATAGTGCAAACTGAAATGCAGTAGAAAATTACTACTTCATATAACTATTGCCTGTTATCTACTACACTTGTGCCCTGTGAGGCACTTTTCATAGCAAAAGGAATGAGCATAACAAACTCTATTGTCATGAGGTTGTCTTTGATGTACATTGCACAAACAAGCTTTTTATGGATCTTCTGTTGCAGAAATGTTTGATCCATAATATATCAGCAAAAAAACACACACACAAAAAAACCCAAAAAATAAATACTGTACAGAAAAGGCACAAGGTTTCTAGTAAAGCACATTAATCTAGTGAGACAATACAGATAAATGAATGCTTCCTCTGGAACTGCAGAATGGGATGATGGAAATCAATCAGAGCAAGATTCTAATTTAAAAAAAAAACAGAATAATCTACATGGTATAGGCACATGATCAACCCTCTTCTACTTACATTTTGTAAAATGAATTTCATTTATTTTGAAATAAAGTAAGCCATTTATAAACCCTGGCTCTTGATAAACCAAGTAGTTAATTTGTTAGAAAAGGATTTATTTCTTATTTCCATGAGAAGGCAGGACTAATCATAAATTTCTTATTGTCCTCAGAGTGGAGAGCATGTTAGGCTACAGTTTCACAACCAATGCTCTAAGGCCAATGGTGGGATTCAGCCAGTTTGCACCAGTTCAGCAGAACCGGTAGCTAATTTTTTGTTGCCCAGGCCCAGAATGGACTTCTGGAAGCAGCATCCACACAGAGAACCGGTTGTTTACATATCTGAATCCCACCATTGTCTAAGGCCATGAACAGTAGTCTAGAAACCTTCAGTGGTCTATATGGACATTGCAGATGAGCCTTGTGTGGAAGTCAAATTCAATATTTTTAAAAATAAAAGTTTCAAATCTCAAGAGAAAGTCAAATTTTGCAAGATTCTGGCCCCATATTATTTTTTTTTAAATGCCATAATAATTAAGTTTGAGAACCATTGTTCACAATCTGTCTTTTGTGTGTATTCTTGACTTCCTTGAACCTATTGACTTCCTTGTGCCTTGACTCTTTTGAATCGGTGCTTTGGACCTATGGACTTGTATTGACCTCACATTGCTATGATCCCTTTGAATTCTCTTAATTAAACAAGAATATCTTCTAGCACATAAAATTGTAAAATTGAAGAGGTCACAGCAAGTATAACTAGTATAACTGAAAGTCACACAATGTATTAGATCAAGTATGGGTTAATATTTTGACTGCCCATGTAATAAAGTATAGTTGGTATCTAAGTAATTGCAAAGTTGAAAGCATTTAGGAGTTTGAAATTAAGAAAAATTTCACATGTTATTTTGTGGCCTAGTTACATTCATCAACTGCATAATATTTCTTTTTCCTTTTTTGATATGGCATTTATAATTTCTTGCAGGTACTCTAAAATATTTCAAATGATGTGGGGACAGAGATATTAGCTAGGTAACTGACAATAGCGGTAATAAAATTATAATTTCATTAAGCTACATAGTTACAGAACTTGAAGTACTGCAACATGTCCATGAGAACTTCCCTCTCCTTCATTGCCACAAGGATGCTGAGTCACTGGGCTAAAGTGCATGTCCCAGTCTTTCTTACATATTATTTTCCAAGATGCTTCTAAAGGTTAACTAGCACATTATTCTACTCTAACTATTATAATTATAGCAAATGATTTCACATATCAGATTTTAAAAATATTTAATTCAATTGCTAAATAAAGTATACATTACTATACTTTAAGTGAAAGACTTGGAAAGATTTAATTTATTTAATAGTTCAATTTTTTTTCTCTTTAAGCAGTGGAAAAATGAACAAAAGCACAAACATACCCTCAAGTACCAAGAAAAACTAGAGAGTAACACAAAGTGATAACTAGGAATCACTAAAAATCCACATTAAAGCTGAAGTTTCTATGTCTTATTTTCCTGCTGCAAGAAACACAAGTTAAATGTGTCTACTCTAAAACTTCCCAGATTAATCTTCTAAGGTACAAGTCAATTGCATTCATTGATTTTCTATTCTATTCTTCAAGAATCATTTATATAAATCTAGTTTTATTTTTCTGAATTAAAGTATTGTGGCTGCAGTGACTCAACAGAAAAATATTACCAGACCAAATCAATCTTTCCAAATGGAAATATGCAATCCTTCAAAAAAAAAAGCTTATTGAACTATAATTCCTTCCTAACCCAATACATACCGATATTAATCATTTACAAAACTATTGATGAGAATGAGAAAATAAATACAAATCCTTTTGAATTATCATGAATTAATAATATATGTTTATCCTATTGATATTATACATAGATTTATATTATTAAGATTTTTATATCTTAAAAATATTATTTCTAAAATCTATTTTTCAACTGTCCTTAAGATTCATAATCTTCTGAAGGTGGTTTATAGTAAAAATAAACAAAAGCAACGAAAGCATATTATACACAAAGAATTTTAATTACAGTAAGTACTTTATGTAATATATAGAATGTTCATCAACTTTTTTATTTTTATTTTTAAAATACATTGGAATTACACAAATAAATTATAACTCACCAAAAATATGCTAAAATTAGGTATTATTGTTTCAAATCTTTGTCATGTGGAAAAGAATCCTAAAATTAACTACAATAGTTGTTTTGAATATAGATTTGCGAGCAGTTCTATATAAATTCTTCTTTCCTGAACAATCATAAAATACTTTAAGTCTTGTACTTTAACTTATTTTTTCAGAATGTATTCACATTTTAAAGCCTTACAGATGGGCTCCAAGAATGTGAGCCTCAATGTAGGAATAACGCAGTTATATTAACTCTCTTCTCTTTAAAACTGACCTTTCAATGTTGCCTAATATTCAATGATCAGAAACAGATTTTTAGGGAACTTTCTTTCTTTCTAGACATTTCAACTTGATCCATTCCATATGCTGATCATCCATCGTTAGGCGGATGTGTTATACAAAGTATTAACTCTTTGTTTTCTGAGCTAACCTGTAATAACTTCAGCCGAATGTAGCATGGAACACCAAGAAATAAAAGAATGAAACAATAAAGAGAGTCAATTAAAAGATCTTAGCAAAAGAAGTAGTAAGATACCTACTGTGTCTTGAGATTTATCCTTGACATCATAGACAGTTAGCTTTATTTTAGTCTCCTCGTAGATAGGGTAATCTGGGGGGAACGTCACACCAGTCAAAAACAGTGGGTCTTTTGTTCCCTGCATAGCATAAGGACATAACTCAGATTTAGCTAGGTAGCAGCTGTGTACCGTCTTATATTCAATTATGGTCAAGAGTAGTATAGTTACAGAGATTTCCAAATGCAGCACTTCTAGATGGGAAAGACAGATTTTGATTGTCAAAATGCAATCAAAAATGCAAAATATAATAGCTCTCAAAACACAGACAAAACATTTCAGGATGCAAAACTTAAATCTGCAACAATTAACTATTCCAGGTGATCATCTTAGAATATACAGTAGGAGGAGCAATTCATCCACTCATCCATAATCAAAGTTATATAATTTTGTACACATTTAGTTTATGCACTGACATGTTACATTTCTTGAGAAAATAAAAGGTAAAAACATGAGAGGCATAAACTAAACCAAAAGCATTTTTTTACATTTTCAGTGTTGCAAACTAATTATGAAAATGGGGGAAGATTCAAAAGTAGTCCATAATATTGCATAGCTACTTGTCCAACTTATGATTATTATAAAGATATTTTGTAACTTACGTTTGTAGATTTAACAGCTATATATTAGCTGCCTTGAGGCCAAGTACTGGTAATCTTTGACTTACAACCACAATTGAGTCCAAAATTTATGTTGCTAAGTGAGACATTTGTTAAGTGAATTTATGCCGCATTTTATGACCTTTCTTGCCATAGTTGTTAAGTGAATCATTGCACTTAGAAACACAGTTGTTAAATGAAGCTGGCTTCGCAATTGAGTTTGCTTGTAAGAAGGTTGCAAAAAGTAGTGATATGACCCCGGGATATTGCAACCATCATAAATATGAATGAGTTGCCAAGCATCTAAATTTTGATCACATGATCATCAGAATGCTACAATGGTTGTAAGTGTGAAAAATAGTCATAAGTCACTTTTTTCAGGGCTGTCACTAAATGAACTTTGTAAGTCAAGGATTACCTGAACTTGCATGCAAATATAAAAAGTAAAATTCCCTGGGGTTTCCTCTTACAAATAGGAAAGGATTCAATTTATATCTAAATGGTTTACTCCAAAAACCAAAACTCAACTTCCCATTTCACTCAGTTATGTTTCAGTCAGTTATCGGTGCTTTATATCAAAATAAGCCAGGAGCCATCCAGGAATGCATGCATCTGACAACCTAATTTTTAGAAGTCAATTTGAATGCAGTTGAGTATAATAAGTGCTTTGCTTTCTCTCCCAATATATATGTAAATACATTTTAATATGCACTGTTAATAGAAGATCATCTTTTTTTTATTCTATAAACATTACAAGAAGTACACAAAACAGAAAGGAGCAAACTAGATAATGCCATCTTTGCTTCAATTTGCTTATCAATTATGACAATATAAAACAGCCTCTGGAGACAATGCACTAGTGCAGGGGTCTCCAACCTGTGATCTCTGGCCTGCTACCAGGCCGCAGCCTGTTGGCCACCGGGCCGTGGGAATGGCTGGTGAGTGTGCGCACCCTCCCACTCATGCTAGTGGTCCCATTTGCGCATGCACAGGAGTGCTAGCAGATTGTTTGCACACATGCATGGGTGCTAGGGGCCCAACTGCACATGTGCGTGCTACGCCACAGCCATCAGTGTCACGCGGGCACTAGAGGCCTGTTTGCGCATGCATGTAGACGCTAGCAGACTGTTTGCACACATGCATGGGTGCTATGGGCCCAACTGCACATGTGCGCGGGTGCTAACAGCCCATTTATGCACGTGTTCAGGTGCTAGCAGCAATGCTTGGGCAGGTGCCAGAAACAGCACCAGTGACACTGCAGGTGCGTGCAGCCCACTTGTGCATGCACATGGATGCTAGCGCCACTGCCCTGAACATGCTCATTTGCGTAGCACATGCACATTTCCCTGCTCCTCCCTTTCCCTCCGGGCCACCAACCCAGAAAGGTTGGGGAGTTCTGCACAAGTAGTCCAATACACCTGACAATAACTTACTTGGGAAAGGCAGATTATAAATTGTAATATGAACAAATGTAATAAGAACAAAGTGCCTTATTTCAGATACAGGTAGTCCTCGAGTTACAAGTATAATGGAGCCTGCCCATTCTTGCCCCCTACTCCTTTCCGCCACTGCCGGAACAATTTTCACCAGGACGGAGATATTGGGAAATTGGAAGCTCTGTCTGCATGCAAATGCACACTTAGACACAGAGCGCCTCGCTTTTGGCTGTTTTCACAGGAAAAAGCCATTTCTCAAGCCCTTTCCTAATGGAAAAAAGCCTCCGGGGGGGAGCGTGCTCGCTCCGGAGATTTGTTTTCGCAGGATTGCTTTTGCTGATCACGTAATTTTGAACGAGTGTTAAGTGAACACTCGTAACTTGGGGATTACCTATACTGTACAAGATATATGAATATACATAAAATATATTAACATTTCTGTAATCAAACTTTTATATTTGTTTAAAACAATGCCTTTGTATTTTTTTGTTTCAAATTAATCAACAATTAAGAATCCAAACATTAGTGTATACCTTAAAACCCAAGCAATATTTATCAACAGCAATAGTACTTAGACTTATATATGGCTTCATAGTGCTTTATAGCTCTAACTGGTTTATAGTGTCAGCATATTGGATCTTCATTTTGCCAATCTCGGAAGGATGGAAGGTTGAGTCAACCTTGAGCTGCTCAGAATCAAACTCCTGGAGTGAACAGTGAGTTAGCCTGCAGTACTGCATTCTAACCACTGCGCCACCACGGCTGTTAAATGTTCCTCTGCAAAAATAACTTTATTTTTACAGGAAACACTGCAGTTATTCACACTAGTTAAATGAGGAAAAGAAAGGAGAGGAAAGGAGAAAGGGGAAAGAATCACCTCCACAATTTCCGTGCTTGCATATCTTGTTTGGTTTTGTTCCCCTGGATGCACTATAATGATCTGCACAAATGTATTCAGTTTTCGATCTCGTGTAGGAGCCACTAAATCTTTACATGCTGGAAATGGTATTGGGGAGGGGGAGAGAAAAAAGAGAGAAAATCTCATTTAAAAAACCCCTAAATCACAATGAGCACATTGTTGTGTGAGAGGCAGGTTGAACAATGTTTTGAAGCTCTAGAGACTTAAGCCGATTTAACAGAGGAAGTTTCTTAGAAATACTCCACAGAAATAGGAAGTCACATACTGCAATCTATTTTTTTTTTAGAAAATTTTATTGATTTTTTTAATTTTTTAGTTTTACATTGAAAAGCAACGTGGCAGCTGAGTTGGTCAATAATTCAATAACATACAAATATCTTTAGTACAGATCTCAAACTATTACATTAAATATTTCCTCTCTTTTCCCCTTGGTATTTACTGTCTCATATTTAAATTAATACAATTCTTATTATATCGATTAAATAAAAATAACTTTCTTACATTTATCAATAATTTTTGTTTATACATATCCTAGTTGTTTTAACATTCAATCTTTTTAGACAATCCAATGTCCTGGTTAGTTTTTCCCCATTTTTAGTTTCCCATTAATATTTAAATTTAATGTTTAATATTTATAATTTCCAAGTTTCAAATAACCCCAATTCCCTTTATCACAATTTATCACAAGATCTAATGTTCAGGATACATGTCTTATCTATTTGAATTCTCACCATCTTACATCAACTAATTAATAATACAATATAATATTCTTATTTTCTGGTAATTTCCAAATATCTTAAATAAAGTAACCAAAATTTCTCTTATTTCAACATTTAATACTTCCTCTTTTTCTCTTAATAGCTATTATCTCATATATAAGCTAGTAATTTTTATTATTACCGCTGAATAAGAACATATTTATTACATTCATTGATAAATTCTTAGCTTATATATATCTTAATTACCTTTACATTTAACTTTTATAAGCAAATCAATGTTCAAATTTAACTGTTAATATTTATACTTCAAAGTTTTAAATGACCAGTTTTCTTTATCTCAACTCATAACAATATCTAATATTCAAAGTACACATCTTATCTATTTGAGTATATTCTATTTTAATTCTCGCTAATGTCAAAACCCCAATTTTCTTCAGTCTTATTCTAGTTATACCCAGCTATAAAATTATTTTCATCATCTGATTTCAAAGTCTTCAACTTAACGTACCATTAAGATAAGATGGATGAAGACCAGGAAAAGATTCTTTCCATGTTAAAAGCAATACATGAAACCATCCTTTCAGCTTGTGATGAAATAAGATGTTACAGAAAAAAACAAGATGTCAGCTTAGATATACAAACACAAATTCTGACTACAACTAAAGATCTAACAACGCAGAAGGTAACAGAAGAAGTAGAACAATCAAATACTAAGACAGAGGACTCAATTGACCAACAAATACAATCAATGGAATATCCAGAAAAGGGACTGACAACACTGAAAATGGAAAAGACTTTCTATATAAATCAGAAGAAATTTGAGGAGCAAGAAGAACAGACTGAATGGAAAATAAACATACCATGACAATTATGGGGATTTGGAATAATAGGGAAACGATTTAAGGAATACAAATGGGCTAGCGCCCTTCCAAAAAAATGGCAACTAAGTGGTCTCTCTTATTCTAAACAATATATATAATAATAGATGATGATTTAAAAGCGTTGACATGGAAGGCTAGCTGGCAAAGAAAGAAAGCCCGAATAAGACTGAAGAAAATTGGTGTTTTGATTTATCAGAGGGGATTTTATATTACTAACTAGAGGATCAAGGGAGAAGTTGAGATAAGGGAAATTTCATTAAATTTAAAACATTTGGAAATTAGCTGAAAATAAGGATGCTATTTGTTTAATACTTAAAAATTAGACCAAAAAGAAAAAAAATATTATGGATATGTTTGATTTATTGATTAACTCAGACAATATATATAATGGGCTTTGATTTATTAAAGGGGATACTGTATTATTAATTAGATGATGTAAGATAGGGGGAAATAGATAGCTTCTAGGAAATAGAACAAGATTATACCCAAATAGATAAGATGTGTACTTTGAATACCAGATTCTGTTATGAATTGAAATAAAGGAAACTTTGGTTACCTAAAACCTGGAAATTATAAATATCAAATGTTAAATTTGAATATTGATGGGAAACTAAAAATTGGGAAAAACTAATAATAGGACATTGATTGACTGTATAAGATTGAATGTAAAAGTAATTAAGATATGTATAAGCTAAAATTTATTGATAAATGTAATAATGATGTTTTTATTTAGTTGCTATAATAAGAACTGTATAAGCTTAAATATGAGATAGTAGATATTAAGGGAAAAAGAGAGGAAATATTGAGGTTGTAGTTTGAAATTTGTACTAAAGATTTTTGTATGTTACTGAACTATTGATTAACCCAGCCACCACATTGTTTTTCAAATACCTAAAGGTAAAAATAGAAAATTAATAAAAATATTGTTAAAAAAAAGAAATTAAGAACAAGATAAGAAAATATAGCTAAATATTGTTCATAACATTTAACATTATACCTTCATACCTATGAACAATATTGTAACAAATATTGTTCATAACAATGTTCATTATACCTTTCCAAACATTCCCTAGACTTGCAAACCATCCATTATTTCCATGCTTTATTTAGATCAATTCACACATTATTTCATTGTTGAAAATTCTCATTTTTCTCTTTTTCAGGACTTGTCTTTTCTTTCTCCCAGTCTATATCATATATTTCTTTTGAGATATGATGTAATTAATTCTTGAGACTATACATCCTTCATACTTGTCACTCTTTGTATATCGATCCACATTTATTCAGCAGCTATCCATTCTAGCTTTTTCTATTTCACCATATTTGGTATGCAGCATGGGACAATTTGCAGCGGCCACATCTTTGCACCAACATCACTGTAGGCCCTTCACCACAGCCAACCCACCAGAAGCTTTCATCTTTGGCTGACTCTCCACTGGCGCTTCTCCCCCACCCCCTTGTCCTGGGTCAGTGGTGGCGAACCTATGGCATGGGTGCAAGGGGCGGCACTCAGAGCCCTCTCTGTGGGCATGCACGCCGTTGCCCCAGTCCTAAGCCTTCAGCTGGGTTTTATAAAACCTTTTCACTTTAGGCTTCCGCTGCCATGTGCAAAAAAAAAAAAAGGTTCAATCAGTCAATTTCAACTTCTCGTGGGAAAAAAAAATCTTGCAAAGTTGGAATTGATTGAAGTTTTTAGTCCCACCCAGTCTCCCGTTACCACCGCAGCCACACCCACCCAATGGGCCACGCCCACCCCATAGGCCACACACCCCGGCAATTGACGATGCATAAATGGGTTTTGGGTTGCAGTTTGGGCACTCAGTCTCTAAAAGGTTTGCCATCAGTGTCCTGGGTGATTCACCAAGGAACGCTTGTCCTCAGGCAATTCACTACATGGGACAACTAGGCGCATCTCCTGGTTGCTGGGTGGGGCACTGGACTGGGACATGGGAGACACGGTGACTGCTGGCCACACAGCACCTCCAGCCAATGGCCCTTTGAAGCAACAAAGGGGACAAAGAAGGATGGGAGGCTTGTCACTCATTCCCTAGACAATATTCTTGAGGATACTGAATTCTGCTAAAGAAAAAGTGCAAAGTTATGGGAAACATATTGTTCAAATTAAGAACAGTTCAGACAGAAAAGTTTTGAAATACCTTTCATAAAGGAGGCACACTATGTTTTTCCCTTTTAATTCCTTTATATTCGATTAGGAAATTACAAAATTCTCTCAAAAATACTTCCTACTTGGCAATTAGAATTTAAAACTTACTTATATGTTTAATTATTATGTTTATTCATAGAATTTCCAAAATACTGAAAAGCGAAAATTAATAGACAAAATTGAAAGCAATAACATTACAGTTTTAATGGAAGGATAGGTGGTTAGCCTGTCCCTTCTCAGCAGTGACCCGTAAAATTGCTACTTTTTCCATGTAGCAATGATACTTTAAATGAATTTTCATTGTCTACAATGGAGAAAGTTTAAAGTAGTGCCAAACTACTTAGCTAAAATTAGCTGCTTGCTGAACATTAAATTTTTCCATCAAGATAAGAGAATAGCATGGATGGCCTGCCAATAAAATTTCAGGACTAAAAATTACATAAGCCTGCTTAAATATATCCCAAGGCAAGTGAGGAAATTGTACAATTATTTCAAATTGTCTTTGCTAAAATAGTTTCCATCATCATCTTGCTACTTCTATGTAATGTCAAGCACATTCAAATAGACTGTTGATAAACAGAAAAATTAAACAAGTAATATAAAGATTTGCCAAGTGATGCTTGATAATAGACTTTTTATCTTAAGTATATTTTTTTTCCAATGATCTCAAACCTCTAGTCTGAACTACCATAGTGTTAATATGAGGTAAAGTCCATGCAAAAGTCCACCAGAAACATTCAAGCTTTTCCTCAGCCACAAATCTATGAATAAACAAACTTTCCAGGAACCTAATACTAAGATGAAGTTTTTCTAAATCTGAACAAATATCATATTCAACATGGTTCAATTTTTTTAACTACTTATATTTTGATAACTTCTCTGCAGTTTCAATAATTTTCCTTCTGCTTGAAGTATAATAAAGATACCTCAAAGCTTCTTAATTAACCAACCTAGAATGTCAGCTAAAAAGCTTTTTCTAATACTGATAAAAATTGTAAAATAAGCATATTCTGTGATCAATAGTATACATAGTTACATTCAGAAAAGGCTTTTATTCTTCAGCCATCTTATAAAATGTCATAATCTGTCTCACTCTCTTTTAAAGATTAAGAAACATTTGATTTGTTCATACTACTCTAGTGGCCACAATTTTCTAGTCAGACCACAATGTTGATTTTTATTTCTGCATAGTAATTATATATTGTACTTCAAAAGATATTTTTGCTATGAAAGTTGTTATGGCTAGATACAAATATTTTGTATGCAGGTTGCATATATTTCTTCTTATGTTAAGCATAACATACATTATGCAGGAAACTCCAACATGTCTCTATTGTTTTTTGAATTCAACAATATTCAAATCATTTTATTTTTATTGTATTCATTGTTTTTTTACTTAGGGTTAAAACCTCTGAAGCTAAATGAAATTTTAGGCAGGCTGGAAAGGACTGTAATGGGGAATAACTGTTCCACTTTATTCTGCTTTTCCCAGACCCCAGTTCAAGAAGTCTTTCTGGTTCCAGGAACAGAATTCTGAAATGATTAAGAGAAATTGAAAGGCTCCAAGAAAAAAAAATCCTACAAAAAAAGGATAAAGAGTATAGATATAATTATAATTTATTACAATTATAGCTATATATTATTACATATATCTATATATTATAATTATATTATAAAGATACAATCTCTTGAAATACCTGATCAATATCATAAGAGAAAAAAATCAGATAGGAAGAAATCAACTTCTTTATACCAATATTCCTAACGATCAGTTGTTTTTTATTTTGGTTCACTTATGTCCAATTCTCAGAACTTGCCTGGACAAATCCCTGCACGCTTTTTGGCAAGAGTTTTTGAATATAGTTTGCACGTGCCACTTCCCTAGGGTTGCAAGAAGCGACTAATCCAAAGTCATTCACCTGGCTTTGCATCTAAGACAGGACTAGTCTCTGAGGCCTTCACCATTACAACCAAACTGGCTTTTAGCTATCAACCTAGTATCCTGTTAGAACATAAATCATAAAAATAGATTGAATCCATGGCACAAACTAACCAAGAAGTATACTCAACATCTTTAATGTTGCAAAATTTAACCAAAATGTCATTACTAAAAGCGTTCAAAATAAAATTGACAAATAACAGAACACGACAGGGTATTCAGAAAACCACCTTTTCTTAAATAACTGAATGTATAAATACATTTAAGTTTAAAACTTTTTCATACTTCTTACCCTCAAAATACATAGCTGCTTCTTCCTTGTTATTTATACTTTGTTTTAATGCAAAGGGTTTTTTGTGAAATTCAAACTATAATAATAAAACAATATATGATTACTGTAAAAGAAGAATTTAAAACTATGCTTGTTAAAAATGGTTAAATCTCAGCAGAATCCATTCAGCTGTTAAATAAATTTACAAGTTCAGATATCCATAGATTTTGTTTTACTTAATACACAATTTAACAACATGAGCTTTGTTATCCAAAGCTATGAATTCCAGTTGGAACAAACCTTATACTTCATTCAACTTTACCAATGTTTCATGTGACTGATATAAAACTTTGTGGTATATATATCGACCAGAAGCAAAGGTCCAAAAAAGGACCAACTCCACCCACAAAAACAAAAACAAACCAGAAGTAAAAAAGGCTAATTTAATTACTTAACCTTAATAGTAATAATTACTATTATCAGTAAAATTAAGCGCCCCTTTTATAAAATTAATTGATGTCCTATCTTTATATAGTGACCATTCTCTGTCTCCTGAATAAATCCCTCTCAAATACAAAACCTCAAATACTCCTAGGTACACATACACACAAACATACACACCTTTCATTCCATCAGAAAAGAGCAAAACAATAGGAAAAATTTGAAGGTGATAGGAAAGATAGCTATGGGAAAGAGAATTAGAAAAACAAGAGCGGAGGTCATGGGAAAATTAATAAAAGAGAAAACCCTATTTAGGTGTTTGAAAAAGGCAAATACTTTGTTTAAGCAAGAGCTAATCCTTTGCAACAATGACATCTATAACCCTTTACATATCTGTTTTATCTTTGTTCTAGTACTTATTATTTTTATTTGGTAGGTGCCTATATGTAAGCGAAGTACAAGACTTATTTCTCCAAAGAATAATCCTGTTGAATGACAGATAATAATTGTCCCAACCTTACCAGAGAACCTCCATGAATGACTGGGAATTTGAACGTGGATCATAACATCATACCATTTTACCACATTGGCTATCAGTATGTAAGCATCTTCTGTTTTTCCCAGCAACTTTAAGATCCCCTGCCACACACAAGGATTATTTGGGAGAAAATAATTTCATATTTCTATATGATAACTATTTTTATATACGTCTATAAAGATGGCCTATTTCTTTGAGAGTTCTTTCTCTAACTAGTTCAGGATATTATTATTCAGCAGAAAAATAGAGGCATTTGTCAAAATCAGGACAAGGCTTATTAATAGAAAAAAAGATGAAGAAAAAACATCTAATACATTTTGATTACAACACAAATTTTCTGTGAAAGCATTTTCTGTTGTTGGGATGCTTTGTCATTGATAATTGCCTCCTCTTAGAAGCCACTCAAATGGGAAAAATAAATTAAAATATCCCACCTACTGTGGTGATTTATTTCTTCTACCTGAACTTCAATGTATAGGAGAAAGGCAGGCAGGAAAGAAAGTTAATACTACATTATTTCTCTATAAAGAAAAGGAAACTATAACAAAATAAAAAGTGTCACTGAATCTTCTACTGATTAAAAAATCAGCACTTTATGGAGAAGAACTATATCTAAGATATCATAAAAGTAATTGAAGATTCATTACAAATTATTTCAGAAATATCACTTCATTTTCAGACTTTCTAAAATAAAAATATGTTTTAGAAATATTAACATAGATTGAATATTTTGTCTTACCAAGACTGAATTCAAACTTTGGTTCATTAATAAACTTCTTGAGACCTATTGGTGAAAGCATATATTATATTACATTATTATTCATACATGAGAATATTTAAGGAATATAACATTATAACATTGAGGAAATTATTCTGTCAGCAGCATTTTAAACTATCAAACAAAAGCTGCCCTTCTCCATTTTTTTTTAAATCTATCACTATTTTACTAACTGGAATTATTTATACCCAACAAACACATTTTATCACCACTTTTTATTCACACCATTCATTATTCAGGTTACATGCTCATTCCTTCCCCATAGTAATGAAAAGCAAAACAGATTTTCACTTCAGCAGGTTACATGACTATATATTGAATACTATAAACATGTTAAAGTACTTTATATTCTTTAATGGGATTAGCCCATCCCACTTGCTCCTGCGGAAGACGCCTACTTCAGATCCTTCTGCCAAAGAATTTTGCCTGGCATAGTTCAGGAGAAGAGCCTTTTCTGCTATGGCCATTCCCTGCGGAACACTCTACAACCAAATATAAGGTTGGCCTCCACTCTCCTGCCCTTCAGGAAGAGCCTTAAAACCTGGTTCTGCCAGCTGGGATGGAGTCCTGCAAGGGCTGTTCTATGCTGGGGATGGCTGACAGGGTAGAGAGAGGATTCCCACCCCATATTGCCTGTCCTGTTGGTTTTTACACTTTAACTATTTTGTAATTTTAATTGTTTTGTATTATAGTTTATCAATTTATAACCCACTCAGAGTGGGATGGGTCGCATATAAATCTAATAGATAAATATTGCAAAGTAAAATAATATAAGATTATGAAGAATTTTAAAACGAAATGTGGTTGTCTAAATCTCATAAATTCCAATGAACTTATTTTTAGTCCGCGGAAGACTACTGTTAAAGCCAACATGCTCAATTTAGTATGCTTAATTTAGGATATCAAGACTTTTGCTACTTCATTTAGAACAGCAAATACAACTGTTACTACATCATTAACTGTTGTAAAGCTTTTTGAAGCAGCTTCATAGTAATAGAGCAATGATGACCACACTAAGCTAAATATCTAATGATTCAGAAGTACAATCAGCAGGGTTCAGCAGACTGAGATATGAGATTTGGAGCTAACATTTTTTCCAATCTTATTGCCAATTTGTAAAATGGAAATATATATTTTATCTATGATATGTGATGAAAGTCAGTACCTACACATTTAGAATAAGTTTTTCTAACGCCATTCACAGGATCATGATACAGCAGATAGCTTATGTACTGAATTTACTTACTTGTGAGTTTAGATTCTGCATAACTATCTCCTTGTGCAGATGGAATAAATTGCTGTTCTTCCTCTGATGCTCTCTCTTCCTTGATATCCATGATAAATCTCTCAACCCAACAAATTTTAATACACAGTTCTTCAGAATTTGCTTGGGTGCCACAGCCCAAGATCCACAGATAGTCAGTCCTTGGTGAAGCTTTAAGATAAAGATCTGGGTCTTCAGGCTGAAATTCTGTGTTCAGAAAACATTTGACAAAGTTTTATTAATCCAAACGTTATCATACATCTTTTTGAAAATTGTCAACATGATGTTTCTAGCAACAATTTTGTACATCTTTTCCACCTGTCACCAAAACATAAATAATCAAGCTGATCTTTCATAATCAATCCTGGAAGTAGATGGCAGCATGAAACCTCTATTTGGTACATTTTGTCAGGCCTCTCTGGGCAAGACAAAGAGCCGCAAAACGTATTTCCCAGGAGATAAAGGCTCAGATGAATAGATGTACTGTTACAAAACTATAACATCATTATAAAACAATTCCACCACCTGCAGTGTATAAAATGCAAGCTCAGTTTATAACAATCAGTGTTCAAATTTCTTTTGCTATTTCTCCTGCCCACTTTATATAAAGGACTAGAAAGAAATCTCTTTGGGTAGGAAATACAATTTCCATCTATTCCTGTTTTTGTTTTGTTTTTGTAACAACAGAATTTTATTTTGAGTTGTTTACTTTTGACTGTATAAAAACTAAGTTTCCTGTTTAGAATTTCAGCAGGTTTTTCCACGCTATTAACTTTAAAAAAATATTTTGCAGTCTGAACAGAATTAGTCAAATGGGTTTTGAGATTCATTTGAGAAACAAGTATTCATTATTTGTTTTTATTAAAACTATACCTTTCACATTTTATATATTCTTGTCAGAATCTTGTTAACCCTAACCTAGCCATGATCATGAAAACCATGTTGTTTGACATTATAAAAATTGAAACCTTCACTGAAACATCCCTTCTTCCAGTCCCCAAGTTTCCATAAAACGAGCAAAACAAATTTCTGTTCTTCAGAGATATAAGGAACTCCACTGTAGAACTCGAGAGATCAGTAGTGCTTTGCTTATTTGTTTTCTGATTTTGGGAAAAGAATACCCATCTTCCCCACTATAATCGCCTTCTGTTTATGGCAAATTAAAAGGAATTACAAAGCTGATTTCCGGTTTGCCATCACAGACACCGCGGGCGCTGGAAGGCGAGTTCCATCTTCCACATCCGATTTCACACCACTTGGGGACCCTGGAAAGGGTCGAAAGTTGCCCTATAGGGGCAACCAGCAAGAATGGGATCCCCGCTTGATCGCGGGAGGGTCGTAGCCCTTCTGCTCGATCCATGGCAGCTGTCCAAACTGGCGGATGAAAGATCGGCCATAGAAATATGGCTCGTCACATATTTCAGACAGCCAAAATCAAACTTACCACCAGGCACTTCTAAAGCAGCGCGGATGAGACTGGGTGAGATCTGAACCTCTCTTTAATCCCAAGTACTTTTTTTTTCTCCTGCAAAAGCTGAGAAAAAAAAAGTACTTGGGATTAAAGAGAGGTTCTTTAATCTTCCCCCATGAGGAGAGAGGGAAGGGAACTTTTATCCCACCATCTAAGAATAGCAGCAACTGACTATCCAGGGGAGTTAAAACACTGAAAAAATAACCTTAATCTAACTGGATTTATATGCTTCTAGAATTTGGGGACCAAAAGATTTCTTATCCTTATCCAAGACCTTGGTTTTTATTTACAAAAAAAGAAATAAAATTGGAAAAAGAATTATAAAAAATTTGGACTTAAAAAAACTTAAATGGCATTTATGACATCTTGTGGCTAAGTTTGATATTACAACTTGTTATTGTCTAAAGGAGACTTGGCTGGAAGCTCAGACTATAGATAAGACTTTTTCAACCTTGACAATTATCAGCTGTGAGAAGCTCAGCTGTGTTCTATACTCATATAAAATTATTTTCATTCTCTGACTTTAAAGCTCTTAATTTAACACACTACTAAGAGAATATGGATGAAGACCAGGAACAGATTTTCCTTATGTTGAAAGCAATACATGAAACCATTCTTTCAGCTTGTGATGAAATAAGATGCTATAGAAAAGAAAAAGATGGCAGCCTAAATATACAAACTCAAATTTTGACTACAACTAAAGAATCAACTACACATCTCCAACATTTGGGTTGCACGTCAGGATACATATAAGACATTTTTTGTGGATCAAGGTGCCATCTATAAAACATTTTATAAAAATTCTCCCTTAAGTTCTGTGCTTGAGTAAATTTGACATTTCTCACCCAAATAGTTTCCCAGGTGTCCAATGAAACTGGCTCACCAAAATTCTGCGCCCATCTAATCATACAATCTTTAATTAGTTCCGTTTCTGAGTCCAATTCAACTAAAACCCCATAAATTCTCTTAATGTGGGTTTGTCTTTGATCCTTCAGTTGCTTAATAAGATTTTCATCTTCTCTAAGAAAACCCACCTTACAATCCATCTTCCATCTATCTAATAGTTGCCTATATTGGAACCAAGAATAAGTAAAATTTTCTTGTGCTAACTCTTCCCGTGATTTTAATTGCCAGTTTTGTCCATCCCATTTAAGTAACTGTCTATAAGACACCATATCCATTTTAACCCCTCTTTTTATTCCTTCTATCGCATGCCAAGGTATAGCCCATAATGGTACTTTAAAATCACTTTTATAATATTTTCTCCAAATCCTAAGTAAAGAAATTCTTAAAATATGAGATTTAAAAGCCCAATCTATTTTTTTATTAAATATTAAATAGGCATGCCACCCATAAAGTAAATCCCATCCCTCTAAATAAAGTATCTCAGAATTTGTCAAATTTACCCAATCACTAATTAATGTTAAAACCACCGCATCATAATATAATTTCAAATTTGGTACCTTAAGTCCACCCCTCTCACGGAAGTCTTGCATAATTTTAAACTTAACCCTTGGTTTTTTCCCTGCCCAAATAAATTTGTTGAGACCCTTCTGCCACTCATTTAAATTAATCTCATTTTTCAAAATTGGTAACATTTGAAACAAAAAAAGAAACTTGGGTAGAATATTCATTTTTATCACTGCAATTCTTCCCATGAGGGATAATTGCAACTTTTCCCAATTCTTCAAGTCCTTCTGTACCCTGACCCACAACCTTTCATAATTATTTTTAAATAATTTTGCATTAGAAACAGACAGCATCACCCCCAAATATTTTACCTTATTAACAATCTCAAAACCCGTCAAGTTGACCAAAATCTGCTTCTCCTGACTCGACATATTTTTAGGTAAAATTTTAGTCTTATTTACGTTAATCTTAAAACCCGAGACCAAACCATAATGATGAATCAACTGTAATAAGTTTACTACAGAATAATCAGGTTGCGACAAAGTAACAACCAAGTCATCCGCAAAAGCTCTCAACTTATATTCTTTTTTATTAACATATATTCCTTTAATTTCCTGAGACTCTCGAATTTTGATCAATAATATTTCCAATGTTAAAACAAACAACAATGGCGATAAAGGACACCCCTGTCTAGTACCTTTCTCTATTGTAAAAACCTCCGACAAACCTCCATTGTGGTTATAAGGAGGCTTCTTATTATCATATTTGGTGGTCATGCAGAGAGATAAAAGCATTTTGGATTAAAATATGGTGGAATATCCAGAGAATTTTTAGAAGGAGGGTAAAATTTACTCCGCAATTATTTTTGTTAGGTATTGTTACAGATTGTGATACAAAGGAGGTTGTATTGATGTTAAACTTGATCACAGCCGCTAGGCTGTTAGTAGGACAATACTGGAAGAAGGAATCTTTGCCTACATTGCAGGAATGGTTTCTTAAAGTAGCTTATCTGGCAGAAATGGCAAAGATTTCGGCTTTCTTAAAGCAACAAACGCAAGAGAAGTTTTTTGCTGTTTGGGATAAATGGATAAAATTTATACAATTTAGATTGGGTATACAAAAATATTATATAGTTTTTTCATAAGTTTTATTTTCATATATATTATAGATAATTTTTTTATATATATAAATATAAAGTTTTTAATTTAATTTTTATTTTTATTTTTTAAGCCTATATTCTGCTCTGGGAAGCTCGGGGGGGGGGAAGGGAGGGTTTTTTTTTTTTTTTTTTTGGGAGGGCTGGGGGATGGGGTTTTTTTATTTATTTAATATATGTATTGTTTAGTTTTATTTTTCTGTATATGTTGCCTTTTGTTTTGTATTATTTTTCCTTTTTTGTAAAATTTATAAAACTTTCAATTAAAAAAAAAAAAAAAAGAATCAACTACACAAAACATAACAGAAGAAGTGGAACAATTAAATACTATGCCAGACGATTCAACTGACCAACAAATACAGTCAATGGAAAATCCAGAAAAGGGACTGACAACATTGAAAATGGAAAAGACGTTTTATATAAACCAGAAGAAACTTGAGGAACAAGAAGAACAGACCGAAGGGAAGATAAACATATGGGGATGTGGAATAATAGAGAGACGATTTATTAGCCCTTCCAAAAAATGGTGACTGGATGGTCTCTTTTATTTCAAATAATATATATAATAACAAAGGGAGATCTATTTGATGACCTAAAAGCACTGACATGGAGGACGAGATGGCAAAGGAAGAAAGCTAGAATAAGGTTGAAGAAAATTGGAGTTTTGATTTATCAGCGAGAATTTTATATTACTAATTAAAATAGAGTATACTTAAATAGACAAGATGTGTACCTTGAATAGCAGATTTTGTTATGAACTGAGATAAAAAAAACTTTGGTCATTTAAAACTTGGAAACATAAATACTAAAAGTTGAATTTGAATATTGATGGGAAATTAAAAATTGGGGAAAAGAAATAAATAGGATATTGATTGTTTATAAAGATTGAATGTAAAAGTAATTAAGATACGTAATAAGCTAAAAGTTTATTGATAAATGTAATAAATATGTTTTTATTTAATTGAAATAATAAGAACTGTATTAGCTTAAATATGAGATAGTAGATATCAAGAAAAAAAGAGGAAATATTTGATGTTGAAATAGGGGAAATTTTGGTCATTAAATTTAAGACATTTGGAAACTAGTTGAAAATAAGAAATGTAATGTATTTATTATTAATTAGATGATGTAAGATGGTGGGAAATAGAATATACTCAAATAGATGTGTATTTTGAATAATAGACTTTGTTAAGAATTGTAATAAAAAAAACTTTGGTTACCAAAAATTTGGAAATTATAAATATCAAATGTTAAAATTTAAATATTGACAGGAAACTAACTACAGGACATTGAATGTTTATAAAGATTGAATGTTAAAGTAACTAGAATATGTATAAGCTAAAAATTTATTGATAAATGTAACAATGCTATCTTTACTTAATAGATATAATAAGAATTGTATTAGTTTAAATATGAGGCAGCAGATATTAAGGGAAAAGGAGAGGAAATATTTGATGTGGTAGTTTGAGATTTGGACTAAAGATTTTTGTATGTTATTGAATTATTGATTAACCCAGCCTATTGATTAGAAAATCAATAAAATATTACAAAATAAATAAATAAAAGAAATTATAAAGCTTTCCAGAAGAATTTAACTTACTTGAGCTTTGGGTTGCAGGAATTTGTGTTAGGTGCTTATGAATCTCCTAATTTCTTGAAGTTCTCTCTTTTTTTCTCCTTTGTGGCTGCCGCCAGCCCCCTTTTGTGGCCACGTGCCGCCACTTGCGCACATTGCTCCAGGCATCCGTTTTGCCAGCAGAGGCCTCTGCAGCTGAGAACGGAGCCCCAGGTTGGCATGTGTGAAACAGAGGCTTGGGGGGGGTGACACAAGGGTCAACCCAGAACTCCGTTCTTAGCTGCAGAGGCCTTTTCTGAATACCTCTACCGGAAAAACGGAGGCTGGGGGCAACACATGTGAGCGGCAGCGAGCAGCCACAGAAGAAGTGAGCCAGCAGCAGCCACATGGGCTCCTGCTGGATGGGGTTGTTGGTGCCGCCACCATAAGGTGAGGCAGGTGTCGGGGCGTGGGAGGCCTGGCTGCAGCGGTCCTGAGGTAAGCGTCTGCAGGGTGCATGGGGCAGCTCCCCCCCACCATAGCTTGATTTTTACGTGTGCACTTTGCCCCACCTCATGCAACCAGATGATAGAACAGAGTGGGCTGGGTCTTTTTTTTAATATATATTTTATTGATTTTTTTTAAAACTAACAACCTGGTGCTTAGTAAACAGCATGTTGTCTGGGTTCACATTTCACAACAATCAATAATAGACAATTTCTATTATATCATACTCCACATAACAGTTTTCCTTGATTTTATCTTCTTCCCATATTGTTCTCTTTTGCAAACATTAGGTTAATACAGTTCTTAGTATTTTAGTAACAAAGAGGTTAAATATAAACATTTTTCTAATATTTATCCAATTAGTAATAGCATCAATATAGAACTTCTTTTCTAGTTAGTTCTCTTGGTTGCGTTATATGTCCTGTTTTCAACATTCTCATTTAGACTTTTCCCCCACAAAATTGAAATCGTTTTTATCTGTTAAGATTTTCTCAAAGTTGATTTACGGTTAAATATCTATGCTGTTTTCCTCACAATAATCTTCCCAACAATTACATGTCTCATATAAAAAAAAATACAATACTACTCAGAATAAGAAGAAAAAGAGAAAGAAAAACATATCTCTCAAACTAAAATTCATTTATATCCCCCATTTTTTCATTTTTAACTCTATTTCATTTGATATTTACTAATTAAGTCTGATAGGTCCAATCTTCTAATCCCTTGAATCTGATTTTAGTTTTTTTCTTTCGCCAAACGGCTTGTCTCATCCATCTATTCCACTTAATTAAAAAGCCTTGCCATTTTCTTATGGATGTTGTTAAGGATGGGAGAGACAAATCAGGTAAGATGTTGATTTCTTTTATCTTTTTTTGTCTCTCAAGTCGTAGATTTTTTGGTATCTCTGTAATCCATTTTGTCAGGTTTTTCTTCTTATCTTCGGCTTTATTTTGTAATTCTGGGGTGTGGACTATCTCTTCCAGTTCCCGTGCTTCAGTCACGTCTTGAGTGTTTTCCTCCATCTGCGTTAAATCACAATCGCTTCCACTGGTAGATGCTTTCATTTTCTGAAAATTTTTATGTTGTGAGGTTAATGTAAAGATATGTCCATTTATGTCATCAAAGTTGTTTTTACTTTCATTGTGGTTTAGAACCATTGTTGTTTGAATTAGTTGCAACATAGTGAGCATTTCCTCCTGTAAAGTATTTGGTTTTGCTTGACAAGTTCTTTTTGCAAGCTCTTGAGATTACATGATAGTTAGAATTCAAATTTTTTTCTTTCTCTGAAAACAGCTTTAAAGTAACAATCAATAGGTGTTTATCATCCAGGAAGGTCAGTTATGTTTTTTCAATTAATCTTTGCTTATTGTGGCTGGCCCAGAATGTTCTGTTTAGCTCTTTTTAAAGATCAAAGAAGTAGGTTATCTCATTCTGGGCATCCTGCCAATACTTATAAGAAAACAGCTAAAATTATATATTCTCTTCCACCGCAACAGTATGTTTTTGCCTCCCTTAATAGTTTAATTCGCCACTTCCTTCCGTGAGAGGGTGGGACAAAGCTCCCTCCTTTTCACTTTCAGAGGCTTTTTTGCTTCTTGGGGTATCTTTTCCAAAAGTTCAGGATATAGAGTAGGAGAGAGAACATTTCTCACCCAGTTTCAGCATGCTGTTCACCGATGTTCTGGTGAGTACTTGTGGACTTCAGCTGCAAGTAGCTTGGGGCTGGTTACCGAGATGGGGCCAGCCTTTCTCCTGTCGGGTTAGAGGAATTTCCCAATTGAATGGGACAACCGCTGTCATTCCTGAATCTCTGGGATATCCTTCTTTCTTCACCGACTCTTTGGAGCGGCTTTAGACCCATTTAGGGTCCCCTAGCATGGCAAAAGGAGCCAAGGGAAGTGGAACTTTCCCAATCCTGTGACTGTGTGCTACCGGGCAAAACCGGAAGTCCTTGGGCTGAGTCTTAACTAGGGCTTATTTTTGGGGGGGTAGGGCTTATATTAGGTGCATGTGTAAAAATCAAGCTAGGTCTTATTTTTGGGATAGGTCTTATTTTCTGGAAAATATAGTATTAGCTACCTCTACTCTTTTGCCAATCTTTTCTGAATACCTAGTGAGGACTGCATTTCCTCCTAATCTTGTGGGTGCTTTCATGAAAGGTTCAGACATTTATCACTCTTCCATGTGCTAAGCCAACTGGCACTGACCTTGCTCCCATCTTGATCAAGTCAGTAATGGCCATCAATGGCTCAGCCTATAATGCCCCAAAAGAATATTAACTCTAAACTGTCAAACAAGCAAACCAAACAATATCAGAGAAGTTATTGGTGGCTATTTTCTTGTCTATAGATGAAACTAATCAAGAGAAGGACAGTATGGATGGCCTACTTGAAACTACCTAGCATTACAGTAGGCAGGCAGCAAAACTTATTTTTCTGTGGCCTAGTTGTGATAAAAAGAAATTGCAGAGGCAGAGCTTTTCATACCATCATATATGTTAAGCTCCAAAACTCAAGAAAGACACATTTAGGTTCTTCTAAGCAGTTTACTTTATTATGGCTCACCTTGATAGAACCCTTGGCAAACTAAAACAGGCTACTTACACCACTAAACATATACTCTGAGACTCCCACACAGACTATCTAAGTTTCACTGTCTTTTGCTTCTCTACAATGCACTCCCTCCTGGAAGAGATATTATTGTATAATTTATGTATCAAACAAACTGCTAAGTATATGCTGAGTAATAATGAGCCGAGGTGGCGCAGCAGTTAGAGTGCAGTACTGCAGGCCACTTTAGCTGACTGTGTTCAGCAGGTCAGCGGTTCAAATCTCACCGGCTCAAGGTTGACTCAGCCTTCCATCCTTCCGGGGTAGGTAAAATGAGGACCCAGATTGTTGGGGGCAATGTAAATATATATATATATATATACATTGCTTACTGGTGTACACCGCTTAGAGAGTGCTTGCACTTAAAGCGGTATATAAGTCTAATAAATAAATAAATAAATAAATAATTCAACAGATTTCATGGAGTACAACTTTAGGCTCCATACCTACTGTAAAATCAGAATATTAATGTTAAAAGTTTGAATGTTACTTTTTAAATATTATTTCCTGGAATTTTCCCAAGATATTTTTTTACTATAGGACCAGGGTCAAACATAAAGTTATTTTATGCTTTTCACAATGTAGCCAACAGATCAATTGCCAGAGCTATTTATGATATCAATAGGAGGCTAATGAAGAAATCAAATCAAATCAAATCAAGTTTTCGAACACTATTTGTTGCAAAAGATCAGCTGCAATAACCATTTCATGGTATCTATCAAGTTTCTAAGATATAGTTAACTAAAAAAACAAACAAACAACCCCAACAGTTCCTGTATTTGTGAGATAAAACATCAACTGAATTATGTTATTGCAAGGGTATACCGATGCTGCGGGAGAAAAGAAGTTAAACAATCAGCTTTCCCATTTTTTTCCTTATTTTTGTAGCAGCAGAAACAAATACACAATCTGATAGCTTATGTATCGATTACATACATGCCAATATTCAAACCATAAAGAACAAATACTTTTATAATACATATCCTAAACATATTTGCCAGTGTAAGCTGTAATATCAGTGCATACCTACATTTAAAAATATTGGTTAAGAGAAACCATTAACTTACTTTGCTGAAAAGATATACAAAACTAAAAAATTCCTAAGTTTACATAAGGATAAAAAATATCATAAGTCCTGTCCCCAATTTACAATCTAATAAGCTATATAAAGGAACAAGGAAACAGAAAAGGAAAAAAAAGAGAAGGAACAAGAAATTCAGACAATTGTATTTTAGTGTAAAACACGCAATATAAAACCTGGGTCTGCCTGCAGCTCCAATGAGAACATACTACACTGGAGGTGGTTAGTGGACTAGGAAGAAGATCCCATTTCCATTCCATTGCATTCTGAATCCTAACATATCTGATTTCTGTTAACTTTTAATATTTAATGTTTTAATATTTTATTCATTTTTGATTTTATGATATTGTAAGCCACCCAGAGTTGCCTGACAGTGAGATGAACAGTATATAAATTTAATAAATAAATAATAAAACAAAGGAAATGTAGTTTTAATAGAAGAATACTGTAATGTTATCAGTACTAGTGGGTATGGGTTTATTACATTCATTAATTTATTTATTCACGTTGACCATTATTCTATTTTTAACACCTATTCTTTCATATTTTAATATATCAGTTTATAAATTAACACACAATTCCAATCTGCATGAACATATAGAAGATATTATTCAGTTATATTGTGGAGATATAGTTATTCTATATCAGTTCTGGGTTTTTTGCCAGTCTTCTACTCCTGGGTATCAACTGTCTACATTTTTCTAAGACAAATATCGTTGTCTCCCATCCAACTCTAGTTAATTACTCAATGTTGTTTTCTGCCAAATGAGTTATCACGTATTTTAAGGTTTATTATGTTTATAAATTCCTATTGGTTTTACAATTCAAAAAAGTATGTTTGGCATTTTTTATTTTTGTACACCTCTGTCAACTGAACCATATTTTGTTTATTATGTAGTCTATGAACATTTTTACATACTGTAGAACTAACAGTGTAGAATAATCAAGATCTCCTCAGATGTCTTTCTGTTACAGGTAGTTCACAACTTACAATCATTCATTTAGTAATCATTTGAAGTTACAATGGTACTGAAAAAGTGACATATGACTGTTTTCACACTTATGACGTTATATGATCAAAATTCAGGCACTTGGCAACTGGTATGTATTTATTACAGTTGCATTGTCCCACGTATATGTGATCACCATGACCTTCCCAGCCAGCTTCTCACAAGCAAAATCAATAGCAGGGGAGATGGATTAACAACCATGTGAGTCACATAAGAACTGCAGAGATTCATTAAACAATCATGACAAAAAAGATTGTAAAATGAGACAAAACTAATTTAACTGCCTTGCTTAACAGTGGAAATTTTGGGCTCAATTGTGGTTGTAAGTTGAGGACTACCTGTACTGATCTCAAATATAAGAATTGACTTACCTTTAATTTTTCAATAATGCCTTTATAGTTGCTTTTGTTCATAATATACTGGGTTTGTTTTTCCTCAAATTTGTATACATAACTTATCTCTAACTTTCATTCTTCAAACATCCATTGTGAATTTGCTTTTCCATATAATTTCATCATCAATTTTAGGAAAACAATATAATTAATAATTGAATCTGTCTTTTGCATTATTTAATAAAGTTTTAAAACAGGAACACATTGATAAGACTACCATTTTACTATTAGGCCGTGGTAGTATGTTATCCTATTCTTGATTTCCCTTGAAAGGACCACTCAATGGATAATATTCAATAACCCTGTCCTTACTGCCAGGCAGCTTTTTAGTGGATAAGAGCTGCTTTTAACATTTGAAGTATAAGGCTGGCTGAACGTGAGAAAAAAGGTTTTGGAAACCTTAAAGGAAACATGGGAGGTAGTGCACAGAGCATTACAGAAAAGTAGGGAAACACAAAAGAAGCAAACAGACAAAAAAGGGGCACCACAGGGGGAATTCAAGGTGAGAGATAAAGTGTACCTGTCTACAAAATTTCTCAACCTAGACAGCCTTCTAAAAAGCTAGGTTCAAAGTATATAGGGCCCTTCCCAATTACCCAGATCATAAATCCAGTTACTGTAGAATTGCAACTGTCAAAAAGCCTTAAGCAAGCCCACCCTACATTTCACTGCAGCCTGCTGAAACATTTCCGCAGCTCGGGATTAAGACCTGCTGTGGAAGTGCCTCTTCTTCCTATTCTGGTAAAGGAGAGGAACACTATGAAATTAAATAGCTTCTTAACTCCAGGTATCATAAAAGGAAACGGCAGTATTTAGTATTATGGAGAGGCTGCCCTCTAGCCAATGCAGAATGGGTGGCAGCGACCAATGTAAAGGCAGCTAGGTTAGTGCACAGATTTCATACTGAGCATCCAGGCCGGCCCAAGTGAGGGCAGTCTTGGAAATGGAGAATGGCATGGCATGGCATGGCATGGCATAGCATAGAATAGAATAGTTGGAAGGAACCTTGGAGGTTTTCTAGTCCAACCCCCTGCTTAGGCAGGAAACTCTATACCAGGGATAGGCAACCTTGGCTCTTTTATGACTAAAAGAGCCAAGGTTGCCTACCCTTGCTCTATGCCATATCAGACAAATGGTTGTCCAATCTTTTCTTAAAAACTTCCAGTGTCGAAGCATTCACAACTTCTGGAGGCAAGTTGTTCCATTGATTAATTGTTCTAACTGCTAGGAAATTAGACAGTAATGTCTAATGTTGTGTGCACTGTTGTCTTTTATTTTCCAGGGTTATCATTCTTCTGGAGGATCGGCATGTCAAATCTGACTTGACTCCATAGATGCCTGTACCTGTTTTCACTTGCAGCTTTGCCAAACAGTGATGGGAGCAGGATGGTAAATTCTTAAGGGTGGAGGGAGGGTATGGAATACAAGTGAACCATCTGTTGCTGGAGTGTCGTTATTTAACAAGGCCAAGTGATGAAGAATGTTTTGACCGAATCAGACAGCTTTTCCTAAAGCAAAGAACCAAACTCAATTTGTGAACTATGAACTGTGGGTGGCCCGGAGAGGAAAAGGAAGATACCTATGTGGGTTTTTGTGGGAAAAATCCCAGAACTGACTTTGCTTCTGCTGTGTCTAAATGAGTTTTTCAATAAAGCTACATTCTTGGTAACCTAAATAGACGGGAGTTTATTTTGTTGAATGTGCCAAATGGGACAGTTGACAGTACAGCAGTGGCCAAAATTGTGGAAAACATTTGGGAAAAGTGTATTTTGAGGTTTGATAGCTAATAACTCCACTTTTAGTTTGGAGTAGTATCATAAAATTATATATCAATGGAAAGATAATTTAATCAAGAATGTAATGCAACATAGTTTGTTCAATTACCTGTACTGTATTCTATGAAAAGTTATAGCCAAATAACGAGAAAAAGGAAATACAACTTGCTTAGGTTGATATCAGGTAGCTTTCCTTCATCTGATTGTAGCCAATGAGCATGAGTCTTTACAGAGCCAATCAGGTGTCATCTTGTTTTGGCAATGAGCCAATCAGATCACAGTAGGCTTCAGTTATTGATGTCATGTATTGAAGCTGAGAGGACATTTGTCAGTGTGTTATGTGATCACTATCAAGTTGGTTTGGGGGTTTTTTCTTTCATTTAGTGAGCTTGTAAAACGTAATAAAATTAAAGTAATGGTGCAAAGAGTTGCTTGGTTGCCCAGAAAGCGATGTAAAATAGTATTATTAAGTGAACAAGGCTACAGTTATAAAGAAATTAGAAGAAAAATTGGTGGAAACTTAACCAAAAGTGGCATTTCTACTGTATACTTTTCCCAAAAGGTTTCCACAATTTTGGCCACTACTATGTATCTATTTTAATGAAAAGAAGAACTAGGGATGATATAATAGCAGTGTTCCAATATTTGAGGGGTTACCATAAGAAAGAGGAGGTCAACCTATTCTCCAGAGCGCCTGAAGGCAGAACAAGATACAATGGATGGAAACTAATCAAGAAGAAAAGCAACCTACAATTAAGGAGAAATTTCCTGACAGAACTTGCCTCCAGAAATCGTGGTTATTCCAATACTGGAGATTTTTAAAGAACAGATTGGACAACCATTTGTCTGAAATGGTATAGGGTTTCCTGTTTGAACAGGGGTTTGAACTAAAAGACCTCCAAGGTCCGTTCCAACTCTGTCATTCTGTTATTCAAGGTTCAATCACTTCATGCATGAGCAAGAACAGTTTTAGGGCATTAGGGGAAAGTTATTTCTTTCTGCAATATAGCTAATTGTAAGATTTTGTTACTGTAACTTTACAATAAAGTAATATTAGAACTAATCGTTAACGCTTCTTTTTGGACTATCTCAGAGCTGACAAGATGTCACTAGGCACATTAATACTCAGATGCACCGGAATTGGTTGTGAGTCCATAAGATACATCACAAATTACCTTCAGGAAACATGTGGAAAATTATATGTTATAAAGGTTGTAATAATTGCATTTTAAATTTAACAAATTACTTAATTATGATGAGTTTGGAATCAGGAATGGAAGCAAGACAAGATTCTTCTAGTTTCGATCTCTCCCCATCAGCAAATATGAGCAGTACAATGGCTCAGTGGTTAAGATGCTGGATATGTCAGCTGGAAAGCTGAAAACCTGGGTTTGAGACCCAAGTGTCAAGCAATGGGGTGAGCTCCGGTCTTTGCTTAGCTCCTGCCAACATAGCAGTTCCAAAGCATGCAAATGTGGGTAGATAAATAGGTACCACTTTAAGGGGGAGGAAACAATGCTCCGTGACATCATTCTGGCCACATTACCACAGAAACGTCTTTGGACAGCGCTGGATCAATGGACTTTGAGTTATCACCCCTCTGATCAGACAAAAATAAACTAGTTACAACTAATTGCCAAAAGGATACAGAATTACAAGTAGTTCCATTTGTCCATGCTTATACAGATGAATGCTTTCCTATAATGGGTTATAAATACAGAAATAAAAACGAATATCCTTCTGATTCATAATTACTTCATGCCACTATGATTTATTTCCATTAGAAGATATTACACTGCTGCATAACTCTCTTAGATTCAACCATTTGACAGATGTGTTTTAAAATTGTTGTCCCTACTTGTTGGTGTTCAACAGATATATACACTAATTCATCTGAAAAATATAAATTATCACAATGACTACAGATAAGACGTAGGTTGGTATTCATTTTACCACTGGCTCCATGGTTCTAAAGTCTTGTAATATAATCTCATGGTTTGGATAACTTTATAGCTCCATAAGAAATTTATGATCTTGTGCAGACATTAACAGAAGATACTGTAAAAAGTGAGCCTGCAGCTGTTCTAAATTCATCCAGCCCCGTTGTTACTTTTTTAAATTTTTCAATGTTTTCAAACTATTATTTTGTATCCATTAAATTATAATTGGAATATGTGTTACAAATAGATATATGCAACTCATTAGCAGTAAGCTTATTTAGTTTTCATCCATAATGTCATAATCAAAGGAAGTGTAGAACACAGAGGTGCAATTACAATATTTTTGGACTGACAGACAAAGGAAAATAAACATTAGAAATCTAAACTTTATAATTAGAAGTCCTAAAATCCAAATTAGGACCATAAATAAGTTTTGGGGGTTTTCAAATTCCTTTCAACAAATACCCTAGATTGACATCTCTATAAAAAGAGTTATCCTATGCACAGTTTACAGTTTTCTGAAAAATCATTTGCCCACTTTCGTGCTTGTTGAATGACTGCATATTGTCATCAGTGAATATTATTGTAACTTTTGAGTAAACAGGTAACAGCAAAATTGGTCTTATCTTATTTCATAAACCTAATAATTCAATATATGGCTATTATAAAAGTCACTGTGCCTTTAGAGTCAATAAATGATTGTAACAATCTTTAATTGCAACAACTGCAATTCTGTAGTTGTAGTTGACAAGTCTCTCATAGTATTGGATAGGAATTTCAGCTTACTCCTCCATAGCAAATGCATTCAGCTAATACATTTGACATTTTTATGGATTCAACTGTGTTTTGGATGCTTTCACAATAGTTCTGTGAAATTTACAGTTGAACTTTTATCTTCCATTCCAAAATACTATTTTTTTCAAAGGCTTGCTTGTAAGACTGGGGTCACTGTTTTGTTGCAATGATCCACTACTCTTCAGTTTCAGCTGACAGACAAATGGATTGATACTCTCCTATTGAATTTTTAGATATGTAGCAGAATTGATGAATGATGTCGAGCTATCCATATCTGAAAGCAGCAATTCAGCTCCAAACTAAAACACCACCAACTCCATGCTTGACATTCGCTATCATGTTTGGTTTCTGCTATGCATAATAATGTTTATCTAGCCTGAAAAGTTCTACTTTTAAAAAGTTCCAGTTAGTCTCTGTTTAAAAAACAGCAAAGGAAAGTTCATCATCTCTAAAAGCAATTCCCAAAGGTAATTCTGTCCTGTTTTCTACATGACAGACATCCAAATATTTGAAGTTGTATTAATAGTAACTATATACCTTGTAAGTCAACTCTATACTCCTCTACAGGTCTATGTTTAATGAGCATAACTGTATTATACACACAAAATTTATGTTTATATTTTATATTAACATTTCTATCTGGTATCCTGATCCTATATTTTCACTTTACATAGTACAGTAAGGAAAACAGGATAGATCTGTCTTTCCAATCTTCAGGAAACAGTATGTATGATAAGCTGAAAGCACATACATTTACATCCTGTCATTTGTTTTTGAATAAATGGCCAGGATATTTTAAGTATCAATTTACAGTGTTCTCCGATCAAGATTTCTCAAAAAAAAAAAAAAAAAAAAAAACAACTTTCTATGGACAGAACTGTGGCCAAGAAAGTTCAAGATCAAGATATATTTTTTTATTATTTGGTTTATAAAGCCTTTCAGGCTCTATTATTTGAAATTTAGAAATTCTGGAATTGAAGACAGCACTAATTCAATTTTGTAATTCATGTACAATAAGAAGAAATAGAAGTAATTAATAACTGAAAAGATACAAGAAAAAGAACACATAAAGCTGCAGCAGTTCTCATAATTCCAAAATGCAGAATTTGCGTAATTTTGGAATCCTTTCTACAGTTTCTATAATTCTGTGTATCTTGAAAAGTATCTTCTAGTGGTTAAATTTTTCTCTAGGTAGGTATCTTTACATGATCTGATATAAAAGCTTTTTATACTTAATACTTAGGATAAAATTTAAGTTTAAATTGTGGGGTTTTGTAGAGGTTTTGTAGAAACCAAATGGCAATGTTCAAAAAACTAAATGCATATCAGAAGATAAGTCAGTGTTCAGATAAAAGTCTTTAGACAAAACACGAGATCTGAAACTAGCATTTTCAAGAGTTGAGATCCTATGATTCAAGTTGACCTTCAAGTAACCAGAAGTATAGGACAGAATAAGAGGTCAGTTTACAGCTTCCAGCATAAATTGAAGAAAGAAAGATTTTAATGCTAAAACTTGAAGGCTTATCTAGACATCAACATTTTTCCCTGGTGAAATTTGTTAATCTATTATATGAGAGTGCTATGTTACAAGTATTCCAAGAGTCAGCAAATCAACTCAGTGGAACTCATGAGGCCTTTTGGGGGGATCTGTTGCGTTTAGTAACCTAGAAAACTCTGTTAAAATTAAAAAATTATGTGTGGAAAATAAGGATGCAAGTGACTACTAGCTTCTTAAAATTATACAGAGGACTGAGGACAGCAGGAAAATATATATATATACTGTATTTGCTGTGATGTTCACCACATCCAATGGAAGCTTAAAAACATTAACTTCCAGGGTGTTTTTAGTGGTCGAATATAAATTACCATTCAGTTTGCAAGTCTAAGATAACACTAATAAGAATATAAACTAGAATGCTCATTAAACAAGAATCATAGATTTTAGTGCTTCCTTCAAAGGAAAGTCTTAAAAGGATGGAGCTCTTGGGAAATTCATTAAAACAAGTAATTCTGAAACTTGTATATGTCTTTGGTCTAGAGCCAAGAGAACAGTTAATCTTATTTGGAGACTGGGAGTCTGAAGTAGAATTTTGAGCAGGTGCTGGGCATGTTTCCAAAATATTACACATATATATATTTTAAAAAAAATATGCCCATGCTGCTACTTGTGCATATCTCTGTAAATTATACTTAATAATATGTCTTCTGGAACAGTTGACTGGTTTGATTAGGACATTATTACAATATGATTTAAAACATTTTTGACAGTGTATGTGTGTATATGTGTGTGCACGCACACACATATATGCATACATTCCACAATTTCAGGGCTTGGAAGATTTAAAACTAGAACAGAGAAGACACAGAACAACTACAGTGTAGTATTAGTAACCTGAACTCTGAAATTGTGTCTTCAGTAATAACAATTTTTTTGCAATATAAAAAGCAACATGGCTGTTCACTGTTTGATCATTGTATTTTATTTAAGTAGTCATTTGAACACTTGCAGTTTGGTTCATTTTTTTAGAACTGATATTTGAAAGTGACCTTAAACTTGGGTATCTTGGAAAGCATGAAAGGATCAATCTGATGAAAATTTATTCCAGCAGTTTCCATTACTGCTGTACATCTTCCCAAAATTCTCTCTAGTATGAGGCCTACAGTAGGAAGGTTTATGTTGAGCAACATCCACCATTCACCATTAAGCCCCAAATATGTTATAGTCTTATGGAAATACTGTCAAAGATATTATCCTATATTGTCAATCCTTTTGTTTTGAAACTTGGGTCTTGAATTTAACCTTTCAGTTCTCAATTCTGTAGTAATAATAGCTAATATTTCAATGATAGATTGGGGAGTAAAGATAAAGCTGTCTTGCAGCATCAAAATGTCCCTTTTTCTTCGTCAACTTAGACTCTCTAGAAATCCAAGGATTATGGCATTAATATACAGGCTTGTAAATTTTTCTTAATGGGAACAAAATTTGACTTAAAGATTTTTAATACATCTATGCCAGGGAATCCAAAGGATGAACTCAACTTTTGCAGCACTAGAGGGTTATCAGGAGTGGACTACATGCTAGTTACAGCATCTTTGCCTACCATTGCAAAGATTTTAGTATGACTTTTTATCCAGAGGTTGACCAATCTCTAGTGGATTCCTTTGCATTTACTCTACCAGCCCAAGCCAATTATTACCAATTATTACTTCCTATTGATAGGTATCTAACATTTGCCTTAACAAACAGATTGCTTATGATTTCATCTCTTCTCCTTCTCCTTCTTCTTCTTCTTCTTATTATTATTTTGCCCCCTTGGCTCTCTGTTCGAGACAATTCATATGACAATCAGCGACAATCAGCAATCTCATAATTTCAGTTTATCAGAGAATCATTAACCTTAGTCAAAAAGACTTACAGCATGTTCAGCTCCTTATTAAACCTCAGCCTAACTTCTGATCTACAGTATACCCTGGTTTGGCAAAAAGTATAAGCTTATCCAAAACATGGTAATTCTTGTCTACAAGAATTTATCTATGACAGAGCTTCCGGTGGCTGTGCCGTGCCGATGGCGGCTTTTTTGACAGCCGCCCATCTCAGGAAAGTGTAAGCCGGCAAAACAGTGACGATCAGCTGTTTTGCGGCTTGAAACCTTCCTCCCGGGCAAAGGGAGGAAGGCGAGCCTTCTCCCAGATAGAAGTAGAGCCTCACTAATCTCCCAGAGATTTTTTCTTGGGAGACAAAGAGTGAGAGCTCCTTCGGAGTCTGGGTGTGCTCCGCTTCCTTGGATGCCTTTGTTCTCCAACGGGAGAACGAAGCCAGACGCTGCCCCCACTGCTGCTGCTTAGAAGGGAACTGTAAGTTAATTTAAAAGCAGACGGAGCGGTCAGGGGACAAGAATTTGATGATTTTAATTTAAACTTAACTCAAGAGAGAATCAACTTCTTCTCCTGTTGCTACTTTAACAAATTGACTACGCGAGGAAATATGGCGGAGGAGTCCTGTTTCTTTGTTACTTTCTTTGTTTGAACTTTCACTTTCTACTTTCCCTACTACTCTCACTTGGCAACAAAGTTTTAACAACGTTATGGACTTTGTTTATTTGAAGAAAACTTTTTTTTGTAAGGGGGAAATTGTTTTTTCTTTCCCTTATTTCTATTTTATTAAGAATTGGCTTTTTTTAAAAAAAAAAATTCTCTTTGTTCTAAAAAATGGCTTCAAAACATCCTGGACCTTCTACTCTCCCTAAAACTTCAATCTCTTCTCCAGTAATTCAGACTGTACAACAACCTAAGCCCAAATCTTCCCCACCCTCTCCTCCACCTCAGGCAATTACACTTAAGGATTTACAAGATGCTTTGGACAAGACTGTACAAAAAACAGCAGAGCTTTTGGAGCTTAAAAGTAACGAGATGAGGGAAAATATTGTGTTGGCACTTCAGGGGCTTGCTAGTCATGTAGAAAGATTGATGACCGTGTGGACGAGGTGGTTGGTAATGTGGAAATATTACAGGATAGAGTTGAAAAAATAGAAGATAATGTAGATATTGCACAGAATGAGATTATAATGTCACAATATAGAGAAATGGAGTATGCTTTGAGAATAAGAGGCCTGAAGGAGAATGTTCAGGAGAATTCGAAAGAAGAAATAGCAGCAGAACTAGCTTCTATTTTGGAATGTGATCCTGAAGGAATGTTGAGAGATATAGAAAAGATCTTCAGAGTCAATTCATAGGTTGCGAAGCAGAGAAAATTACCAAGAGATGTGGTTGTTTATTTTGCTAGAAGATCACTTCGCAACGAAATTATACAGGCTTTTTATAAGCAAAGATTTCAGATTGCAGCTCAAGATGTGATAATTTTAAAGGAAATACCTTCAAAAATTCTTAGAAAAAGAAAAGACTTTGCTTTTTTGGCTGAAAAACTTAAGAAACGACAGATTCAATTTAGATGGGATGTACCTGTGGGAATAGTGGTGACCTATGATGGCATACGATATCGTCTTAATACAATTTTAAAAGCAAGAGATTTCTATGTTACTGTTTTGAAAGTAGGTTCACCACCATCTCCAAGATCAAAAAAGGATGAAAGTAAGTTAGAAGCACAGTTGGCTGTAGAAGCAATGCCACTTTTGGGAGAAGAATTATTGGTTGAATCTATGCAGCAGAGTTTGCAAATAAGGGAAGACCCAAGAGAACAGAGAATTACACATGCTGCTTATAAACGTAGAGAAAGAAAACAACAACAACAAAAGGTAGACGATGGAGTTTCATTACAGTCTACTTCGGAGCCAGTGGGAGGAGCAAGGCCAAAGAGGTCATCGACTGCAAATTTAGATGTTTTGTTCCAAAGGCTTCAACCTGCCAAGAATGGCAAAGCTTCTAACCTGGAATGTTAATGGTCTTAATTCACCACAGAAAAGAAAGAAAGTATTTCATTATTTGAAGCAACATAGAAATGATATTATTTGTCTACAAGAGATTCATATTGTTTCTAAAGACCAAAAATATTTGTTTAACCCCCGGCTGGGGGTTCATTTTATAGCTCCTGCTTTGCAGAAAAAAGGAGGTGTAGTTATTTATGTGAGAAAGGAGCTTTCACCGAAGTTAATTGATTCTGATTCACAAGGAAGATATGTTATTATTGATTTATTAATAAATGACAAGAGAACTCTTCTTGTTGGATTGTATGCTCCCAATCAACAACAAAAATATTTCTACAAGATGATACATCAGAAATTAATTTCTTTGGATTATAAGTCAGTTATTATGATGGGAGATTGGAATGGTGTTTTAGATTCAAGTAAAGATAAGAAGGGTTCTTCTAAATTTTCTAATCATGCAAGACTTCCAAAAGTTTTTTTTGATTTAAAGGGTGATTTGGAACTTAGAGACATTTGGAGAGAGCAGAATATTCAAGAAAGAGGCTTTACCTTTTTTTCAGATAGACACCAATCTTATTCTAGAATTGATTTTTTTTTAGTTACTAATGATTTCTTTTCTAGGGTGAAGAATACCAAGATATTTCCTAGAATACTTTCAGATCACAGTCCTGTATGGATGGAAATTTTGCCGGAAGAAGGGACTAGAAGGACTTGGAGGTTGAATGAGAACTTATTTAGATATGAAGAGAATATACAGAAATGTAGAGGTTATTTAAAGGAATGTTTTGTTTGAAATATGCATAAGCGTACCTCGATGCCAATGGTATGGGATGCTAGTAAAGCATATATGAGAGGGGTCTTGATTTATATGAATAATGTGCATAGATGTAAACAGACTCAGAAAGAGTTGGAAGATGAGATTAAATGTAAGGAAAAGGTTTAAATATCAAACCCAATGGATAACAACTTAAAGGTTTCTATAACTCTGCTTAAGGAGCAGTTTAATATGTTAATAGCGGATCAGATGGCAACTAATTTGAGGTATATGAAACATAATACATTTTGCAATGCAAATAAACCTGGTAGATGGTTGGCTTACCAATTACGAAAGAAACAGAAAATAGAGAAAATAATTTATAAAGGTAAAGAAGTGTATCAACAAAATTTGATTAAAAAGACCTTTTTAGATTTCTATTCAAAGTTGTATGCTAGTGAAAGTATACAAACTTCAGATATAGAAAAATATTTATAGAAGCACATTTTCCTAGACTTACGATTGATCAACGTGATGGGATTAATGGTTTAATTACTTCTGAAGAGATTATTTTTGCAATTAAATAATTGAAGGTTGGTAAGGCTCCAGGTACTGATGGTGTCACATGTTCCGACTAATGAAGCACTTCAAAGAACTTTCAGACATGTTTCCTAAAATCTTTATTGCAGAGCTACAGTTTTGCCGGTCACCATGATGGACGGGTTGATGCCAGAATCTGAACTTCCTTTCGCTGGCATCAAGCTTTCCTTGCTAAACCCCTCCCTTCTCATGCAGCCACAGGTCACATTATCCAATTAGTGAGAAGGTCAAAAGTTTACTTCCTCTTTCTTTCCCGGGCTTTTTTTCCCCTCCCAGTCTAAGCTAAGTATTAACCCAATAAATACCAGACAGTTTTGCATATTGTCAAAGCAAGAATATACAGTATTTGCAGCATTGACATCCGGCCCCCCTTACAAGAAGGACAGATCCTGTAAAGTAAACAAAAGCATATGTTAAGTGTTATCTTTCGGTTTGCTGGGGTGTTTCACATGAAACCTTTCAATCAATCTGTTGGCGTTCACTTCACTAGATTTCACCCAGGTGGCTTCAGACAATGGGTATCCCTTCCATTGTACTAAGTACTGTAATTTCCCTCTAAAGATTCTGGAGTCAAGAATATGTTTCACTTCATAGTGGGTCTGCCCTGCCACTATGAGGGGTCCAGGTGCCTTCTTTGGAGGAGGTCTCAAAGTGGAGCCCCGATAAGGCTTCAACAAACTACAATGGAAAACTGGGTGAATTTTCCCTAACAGTTTAGGGAGTTTTAGTTGTACTGTGACTGGGTTGATGACCTTTACTATGGGGAAAGGCCCCAAGAATTTTGGTCCCAATTTCTTGCTGGGCAATTTGAGGCGTAGATATTTAGTTGACAGATAGACCTTTTCCCCAACTTGGAATGTTCTTTGGGGAGCCCTCTTTTTATCAGCCTGCTTTTTATAGGTTTCAAAAGTCTTTTTTAACGCAGTTTTTGTGTTTTTCCAAACTTCTTCCCACCCTCTCACCCATTGATCAAGTGTCTGTGAAGCGGAGGGCAACTGAGGATATTCAGGAATTGGGTTGAATTCTTTCCCTGTGGCTACTTTGAAAGGCGTGTAGCCGGTGCTGCTGTGCACAATTATTGTAGGCCACCTCCGCAAAAGGGAGGAGATCAGTCCAGTTCGTCTGTTGGTAAGAAACGTAGCACCTAAGATATTGCTCCACCATTTTGTTAGCGGCTTCCATTTGTCCAACCAGGCTAGTCCTAGGATCACTGCCTCGGTCATTTTTGGAGCCACCAGGAAACGAATAAACTCCCAGTGTGCACCTATTTCCAGGCGTAAAGGCTCAGTTAATTGTGTAATAAGAGTCCCTCCCATCAGGGAGCCATCGGCTTGCTCAAATCTCATCGTTTTGGAAAGCTGTTTTGCCCTTATGCCCATTTTCATGGCAAACGCCAGACTAATAATGCAGCGGGTACATCCCGAATCAATTAGTACATTTAAGTCTATTTGTGCCCCAGACTTAGGGATTATAAGTTTGGCGGCCAGTGAAAAAGGCAGGATTTGTCGACTCACCATTGGGTCATTTTCTCCTTCATCGTCGCTATCAAAGAAGGGAAGAACAGGGGTAGGTCCACCTGGGGTCTTGGCATCCTCCTGTGTGAGGGGTGTAACCTGGGCAACTGGTTCTTGCGTGAGTCGATTGGATTTTTCTCTTGTTAGCCGCTGAGCAGGTTTCTTTTGCATTGCCGGTCCTGGCTTGCTCTGCAGTCGAGGGTAGGGGACTGGACAGGTGGCCGCTCGGTGTCCTCCTTGTCCATACCGGAAACACTCGAAGGAAGGGCGTGCAGGTGGCCTGGGTCTCTCAGCCCTTGCAGTAGTTGAAGGCTTTCGTGGGGGTGATTGCTGTCCAGGTAGCTCTGGTTGCTGTTCGGGTCCCTGTGGGGGAGGCTTTTTATAGCGAGAGAGCTTAACATCTAGCTTCACGGCTGTCTGATACCACTCCTGAAGCCGATCAGGTATTTCTCGATAGATGCAGGCCTGAGAGAGGTGATCGTCTAATCCCTTAATGAAGAAATGGATGAGGGACTGCTCAGGCCACCCCTCTATTCGACCTGCTATCTTGCGGAATTCTTGCACGTACTCCAGGGCAGGCCTCCCAATGGTGACTGCGCAAGTGGGGGTTGTAGTGGTCTTCTCTGTTGTTGGACTGGAGGGGGGGTGGTGCCCTCTGCTGCTGCTGATCATTCATCTGCTGGGGAAACCCATCTACCCATTGCTGCAGATGCCTCAGACTGGAACTCACCCTCTCTTCAGGGTTGGGGTCTCTGGCCGGCGAAGGCAGGGTCTGACAGGCTTCCTGCTGGGCTTCCCACTGTCCTTGTGGCCACCCCAGTTGCTGTAGGCCCCAACCTGGCTGCAGATTTATGCCCAGGGGTTGCACGTTTGGGGGCTGTGGCCAACCTCCTTGCTGTGGCTGTTCTTCCCCCAGCTGCTGATTTCCTGGCTTCTGTACCACCCCAAGACATTGCACGGCCTCTATTAGCTGTAGTAAGTTCAGAAGACATGGATCAGCCACTTGCTGGGAAACCCAATTTCCCCTTTGCTGCAGAGGATTCAAACTGGGATTCTCTCTCTCAGGGCTGGAGCCCATGGCAGAAACATTTGCAATAGGAGGGCTGAAGGTTTCACTTTGTAGGAACTGATTTCTGTTTTTCATTTCTAAGTTTTGAAATCTTTCCAATGACTCACCCATAACTGTGTTATCTGTCCATTCTGCTTTTGAAGTCTTCGCTCTCAGCTGGGAAATCTGCCAAATTCCTCTCTCCTCCGGCTTGCTGGCTGTTGCTTCCCCCCCCGGGGAAACTGTTGCAGCCACGGGGCTGGTCTCAAGCAATCTTTCTTTCTCCATAATGAGATCTTCCCCGAAACTTTGCCAGCTCCTCTCAGGCATAGAGGCAGCTGATGGAGTTCGGTTTGAAAAGAGTGTTGGATTCTGGCATGATGTCACATGTTCCGACTAATGAAGCACTTCAAAGAACTTTCAGGCATATTTCCTAAAATCTTTATTGCAGAGCTACAGTTTTGCCGGTCACCATGATGGACGGGTTGATGCCAGAATCTGAACTTCCTTTCGCTGGCATCAAGCTTTCCTTGCTAAACCCCTCCCTTCTCATGCAGTCACAGGTCACATTATCTAATTAGTGAGAAGGTCAAAAGTTTACTTCCTCTTTCTTTCCCGGGCTTTTTTTCCCCTCCCAGTCTAAGCTAAGTATTAACCCAATAAATACCAGACAGTTTTGCATATTGTCAAAGCAAGAATATACAGTATTTGCAGCATTGACAGATGGATTAACAGCAATTGATTATAAAATGCTATCTGAAGAAATGATAGAACCATTAAAGGAACTTTTTAATAATATTTTGTTGGAAGCAGAGGTACCTCCATCTTGGAGAAGGGCTTTTATATCATTGATTCCAAAGGAAGACCAGGATCTGTCCCAACCTAAAAATTATAGGCCTATATCTCTTTTAAATACAGATTATAAGATCTTTGCAAAGATATTGGCAAATAGATTAATGGGGGTCTTGAAACAATTGATTCATACTGACCAATCTGGATTCATATTGGGAAGATATATGAAATATAATGTAAGGCAAATTGTTAACTTAATAGAGTATTTGGATAAGAACAACCAAATCACTGCTGCTTTAATAGATGCTGAAAAAGCTTTTGATCAATTAGATTGGAAATTTTTATTGAAAGTTGTAGAGGAAATGAATTTTGGAGATAAATTTTTGTGTGCTCTCAAGGTCATATATCAGCAACAATCTGCACAAATTATAATCAATGGGGGACTAACAGATGCATTTAAGATTGAAAAGGGTACAAGACAGGGTTGTCCCTTATCCCCCTTGTTATTTGTATTAACAATGGAGATTTTACTCATTAAAATTCGAGATTCATCTAAATTAAAAGGAATAAAAGTAAGTAAGAATGATTATAGGTTGAGAGCTTTTGCTGATGATTTGATTGTGACGTTATCCCATCCAACAGATTCGGTCAGGGACTTGGTTGAAATTTTAACGCAGTATGGACAGGTCTCTGGTTTTAAGGTGAATAAGAATAAAACTAAAATAATAGCGAAAAATATGTCTATGAAGGCAAAGGATATTATAGCCAAAGTAACAGGTTTTGAAGTAGTTAATAAGGTTAAGTATTTAGGAGTATATATTACAACATCTAATGGAAAATTGTATAAGAATAATTATGAATATTTATGGGTAAAAGTACAAAAGGATTTAAATGATTGGAAAAAACTACAATTATCGTTGTTGGGGAGAATTTCAGTAGTCAAAATGAATGTTCTACCAAAGTTTCTTTTTTTGTTTCAAATGATACCTATTTTAAAAAAAAAGATGCAAATTTGGATGAGTGGCAGAGGGTATCAATAAATTTATCTGGGGCGGGAAGAAACCAAGGGTAAAGTTAAAGATTTTACAAGACACTCGAGAAAGAGGTGGACTTAAAGCACCCAATTTGAAATTATATTATGATCCGGCCACTTTAACTTTGATAAGTGATTGGCTTAATTTAACAAATAAATATATTCTTGCTCTTGAAGGTTGGGATTTATTATATGGCTGGCATGCATATTTAATTTTTAATAAGAAAGTAGATTTGGTTTTCAAGTTGCATATTTTAAGAAATGGCTTACTTCGAGTTTGGAAGAAGTATTATTATAAGTTAAATTATAAAATACCTATTTGGGGGATTCCTGGACAAGCAATTCAGGGGGTTTCTAAGGGGGTGAATTTTGATAATATTTCGTATAAAGAATTACTTATTTGGTTGGGTACTGATTGGCAATTAAAGTCTTTAGATTTGTTAAGGCAAGAAAATATTTTACAATCATGGTTTCAGTATTTACAAATAGTGGATAGGTGGACTTTAGATAAGAAAGTTAGAATAACTTTAGGAGATGAAAATTTAGTAATTCAGATTAAAAATCAGAACCAGGCCCCTATAAAAATAATTTATAATGTGTTAATAGAGTTGGATTCGGAAAGGGAACTGGTAAAGGATTGTGTGTTTAAATGGGCCAAGAATATCCAGGAACCGATCTCATTGGATTTATGGGAGATGATTTGGACTAGAAATGTTAAATTTACACAGGCTCAAAATTTGAGGGAAAATTTTTATAAAATGTTTTATAGATGGCATTTGGATCCTAAAAAGTTGTCTTGTATGTATCCGAACTTGCAGCCCAAATGTTGGAGATGTGGTAGTTCTGAAGCAACTTATTTTCATGTTTGGTGGACTTGTAAAAATATTAAAGCTTTTTGGATTATGATTTGGTGGAACATTCAAAAGGTTTTTAAAAGGAAGATTAAATTTACTCCCCAATTATTTCTTTTGGATATTTTTGTGGGTTTTGATGCTAAAGAAACTATTTTAATGTTTAATTTAATAACAGCAGCAAGATTATTGGTTGGTCAATATTGGAAGAAGGACTCTCTGCCTACTTTAGAAGAATGGGTATTTAAGGTTTCTAATTTAGCAGAAATGGCCAAAATTTCTGCTTATTTAAAGGATCATTCACAACAGAGATATGTTATTGTATGGAGAAGATGGATAGAATATGTTCAGAAGAAATATGGAACTACAAAGTTTCATTTATTTTATGAATAATGGATTTGTTTATAAAATTATGATGTTAAAGTTTGAAGGGAGTTAAGGGTTAGTATGATTTTGGTTATTGTATAATTAGTAAAGTTAAGATGATTATGTTTAATATGTTTGTATAACCCTGTACTTGGCTCTGGGAAGTCGGGGGGGGGAGGGGGGAGGGTGGGTTGGAGGTTAAATAGGTCAGATAAGTAGAAATAGTTTTATTGTATATAATATTGATGTTGTAATTTGGAGAGAGGAATTGCTCGGGCATTTTCCCTGGAATGCATCCGGAGTGGGATGAGAAGGTAGGAGGAAGGGGAGAAGCAAGTAGGAAGGTGGAGGAGAAAGAGGAGAGGAGGAGAGTGGTGAGGAAGAAGCGGGAGGAAGAGGGAAGTAAGGGAGGAAGTTAGAGGGAGGATGCGGTTTGGGGGGAAATGAGTGAGCAATACCGAAAGTTGTGTGTATAAATTTATTTTACTCTTTATCTGAAGTATTTTGTATGAGTGTAATGAAAAATGGAAAATAAAAACTTTTTTTTTAAAAAAAAAGAATTTATCTATGATGACTCCCTTTCACTGAAAGCTTTTACTTTCTAAAAAGGTCTATAAGAAACTTTAAGAGAAAAAAAGAAAGCATAATAACTGGATCAACAAGAAGTAATCAACAAAAAAAAACCTGCCTGTTCTAACAACATCTCAATTTTCATCCAAAATAATTGTTGGCAGCAACAACCCAATTCCCCTTGAATATTGGATTGGATATTTCTGTAGTTTATACACTGCATCTAAAGGAACTGAACTTCCTCCTATTTTATGAACCTTTGATGGTCTTTGTTTTCATCCCATAAAGTCAAAAGCTAACTGGAAAATAGCAAAGCTTCTGGTAAATATTTAATCCTACCAGAATTCCTAAAACACTACATGGTGAGCCTATGTATTTTGCTTCCCTCTTCGCAGCCATAAGTAATTTCTTATGTCTTCCCAAAGATGGATTAACTTTATTATCCCTATTTACAAGAAATGTGTCAAATGTGATCCAATATATATCCAATAATATATTACATGCTAGATTTATATCTTAATAAACTTCTGGACTGCATGTCCTCCAGAAACATTTTGGCCTCAGGTAAGTAAGCTTTAGCTCCAAACTTTTAACCATGGATCAATATCATACTACATACTGTAACTTAGCTGAGAAATATTATTGTCAGCCCAAAGATAATTTTCATATACTTCACTGACTATAAGAAAGTCTTCGATTGTGTTGATCACATTAAAGTTATGAAGTGCCTTGTAAAACCTGGGGATAGCAGCATATCTAGTCAACTTGGTGCAATCATTATACACAAATCAGGAAGCCACTGTGCAAAGACCATATGGAGATACTGATTGGTTTAAGATAAAAAGTGTGACAAGGTTGCATTCTCTCCCCTTTCTTATTCAATCTGTATGCCAAAATGATCATGAGGAAGCTAGATCTTGAAGAATCAAAAATTGCTATAAAGATTAAAGAATCAAAAATTGCTATAAAGATTGGAGGAAGAAACATCAGTATATTGATAATACAACTCTCCTCTCAGAAACAGAAGGTCTGGAATATCCGATCAAGAAAATCAAAGAAAAAAGTGAGAATTTTGGTCTCTTTCTGAATATCAAAAGGACCAAACTCAAGACAATTGCAAGGAATGGAAATATCAAATATAAAAATTAACGGTTAAGCGATAGAATACATGGAAAAATTTACTTTCCTAGAATCACAGATAGCTCTAAGGCAGGGGTGTCAAACTGCCAGCCCGCAGGCCGGTTGCATTATGTGGAGACTGTGCCCACACAGCTCCGGCAATGCAAAAAAAATTGCTAAACATCGCAACACGTCATGTGACATGGCAAGTTTGACACCTGTGAATGGAGCAGAGAAATAAAACATCAGATTACACTGGGTCACACAGCAATGATGAATATGAGCTGAAAATATGGAGAAGCAAGGACATCAGCCTGGCAACCAAATGTAGGTTAGTCCATGCTATTGTGTTATCCCTAGCTACCTATGGTTGTGAAAGTTGGACCTTAAAAAAGCAAGACAGGAAGAAATTGACTCATTTGAGCTGTGGTGCTGGAGAAGGCTCCTGTGTATTCCTTGGACAGCAAAGGTGACTAACAAGCAAGTACTAGAGTGCATAACACTGGATATGTCATTGGAAGGCAATATCACAGAATTTTGGTCATATCATGTGAGAGAATTTATTGGAGAAAGCAATTATGTTTGGAAGAATTATCAATAAAAGAAAGCCAGCCTGTCAAAGAACATGGTGGCTGGTTACCATCAAAGCTGGCACCAGCCAGAGCATAGAAAAACTCAAAGTAGTAGAATGAAAGATGTGGTGAACTCTGGTCCATAGAATCACCAAGAATCGGATACAACTGAATAGATGATAACATCATCATCATCATCATCTAGCCTTCAGAGACCTAAAGACAGCCTTTGATTTTGTTCCATAAGAATGTCTCTGTAGAAATAACAGACTGCCATCTTCTTAAACTAATAATGTTGTCCATCACAGCACAACTATTAGCAAAGGCGTTAAGCAAGGCTGTAATTCCATCACTATTATTTAAGTTTTATGTTAGCACTACCGATGGTCATTTGCCAAGCCAGAATTCCACCTCTCTGCCTTGTCCACCCTCCATCTCTATTCTCTTTGATGATGAAGCCATAAGGTCAGTAACCCAAGTAGACCTTTAAAGATACCTTAAAACTCTATTATTTTTCTGTTCAAGAGATCACCCTGAAATAAACTACAAAATAAAAAGTACTGGTATTCTTTATAAAGTACCTTAAGGCCCTAATTATATGGACAATCAACAGTAGACTTGTCTAGCAGGTAACTTGGCTCTGCCAGTTGGCCTGGGGCCCTGATGGTTGGTTGAGTGAGAGACAAAAGGTATCCCAGCACCATTAGTTCTCTTGTTTTTAGCCTTTATTTGTTGTTAATTTTAATGTTTTTTAAATAAAATCCCTTAAATATCTAGATATCAGTTTTCAGTATTCCATCTGCTAATCTATTGAGACAAGACCTTTTAGTAACAGTCCCAAAACTGTTCCTTACAAATGTTAAATTTGCACATCAATTTTGTAATAATTATGTCCCAGAAGCTATTAAAATATTTAAAGCTACAGTTCTTGGTTTGATGTTGCATGGTGCTCAGCTATGCATGTACAAGTTTAGTTCTAGTTTAGAAGCAATTCAATCAAAATACTTCTAAATCTTCCTACAAATTCCTTTTCAACTTTTAAAGTTCTAACATAACTAGAATTAGGCTGTATTTCTCTTGGGACCTGATTAAGACTTTGCCATCTTATGTTTTGGCTGAAACAAGTCTATTGGTCCATTTCATCTTGCTAGATAGGCTGTCTTCCACCTTAAGACAAATTAATGATGTTCTGACATACTGTAGACTCATCTTGTCAGCACTACCTGCTGTGGAACTTGATAAAACCTTGGCTGAATTAAACAGAGTATTTAGGATCTAGATATCCAAGATAATAGAACCAAATCTCTCATCCCTTCTACAGCACAACCGCACCTTCTACCTAGACCAGGGATGTCACACTTGGAACATCATGTGATGTGTCGCGATGTATCATGATTATTTTGCCATTGCCAGCAATGGGGTGGGCACGGTTTCACCATGACGCATTCAGCCCGTGAGCTGGCAGTTTGACACTCCTGCCCTAGACTGTTCCGAGATAGCTTTTTAATGTCTTCTATGTTACACACAAAAGACACTCCTGCCCTAGACTGTTCCGAGATAGCTTTTTAATGTCTTCTATGTTACACACAAAAGACTATTTACTTTGACCCAAACTATTAGAGCAACAACTGGGAGATATACTATATAAGCTTTCCATATGAAAGCCAAACTTGTTTCTATTCAGACTGTTTTCACATATGCTATTAAAATGTCCATTGTGTACCCAGTGGTAATCAAGCTTCATAATTCCAATTGTTAACATGCTAATTGCATTTGTGACAGGAGGCCATTACCCTTGTCCAACTATGTTTTCCACCATCTTCCCCAAAAGGCAAAACTGGAGATACAGTGAAAGTTGTCCAATATTGTTGGATCCAAGGCAAACCTCTTTGGGATACAGTGCACTACAGCATGCTTTGGAGATGCTATAACCACACATTCTACCAAAGAAGCACTGATCAGCTACCAGATCCCACCATTCCCCCGTCGCCAAACCCAAAGGAATCAAGTAGAGCATGGATCTAACCCACAAAGCATTGTTCTTGTCACCTCTTCGGACTACACCCAATTTACTTACAGAATATTGTGCAAGTAACTCAAAGAAATCTATGGATTCATTATCTTCCCAGTCTTCCCTAACATGTACTACATTTGAATATTTATATCACTTAACATAATCTATGTTCATCCTTTTTATGACACAAACTTCTCAATTTTGCCTTTTTGGCCAAGATCTATTGTGAGCTTACGCATGGGAAAGCTTAAAGACCACTGAAACCCATTTAGTATCATCCAACAATTTTAGTGCCTTCTATATGGTGAGAGTTACCATCCATAAGATTTGTGAAGACACAAGAGTAGGGAAATCAGGTATACATTTTAAACATTAACCTATATAGTGTGGATCAAAATGAACATTTAACTCAACAGGACATTTTATATGATTTATGAATCACATTGAAAAGAATATTGTAATAAGTGCCTTCATTATAATAGTTATTATTATAATTATGTATACTGTTTAGAAATGTAAAGATGTTCTCAAATTGACCTCAGCTCCTGGTTAATACAGATAGTCCTCAACTTACGACAACAATTGAGCCCAGAATTTCTGTTGTTAAGTGAGTTTTGCCCCATTATACAACGTTTCTTGTCACAGTTAAGTGAATCACTGCAATTGATAAGTTAGTAACACGGTTGTTAAATGAATCTAGCTTCCCTATTGATTTTGCTTGTCAAAAGGTTGTAAAAGGTGATTATATGACCTTGGGACACTGCAATGATCACAAGTATGAACTAGATGCCAAGCATCTGAATTTTGATCACATGGGCATGGGGAAGCTGCAACAGTTGTAAATATGAAAAATGGTTATAAGTCACTTTTTTCAATGCCATTCTGGTTTTGAATAGTCACTAAATGAAGCGTTGTAAGTCGAGGACTATCTGTATTAATAATTGTATATAAAAAAATACAAGCAAGTTCCAGGGCTCTACATTATCCTGGAAAGTCAGGAGAGGGTGAAGGACTGGAATAAGGCAACAACAAGCCACTTCTGCATTATTGCCAAGAAAATTATGTCTTATGATTTAGACCAGGGCTTTTCAACCTTTTTACTGATTGTACCACTTTCAGGATATGGCAATATTCGAGTACCACCTAGCAAGGTGTCAAAAACTTGATGACCCAAAAAAAAAAACCTGTTCTAGGTTGCAATTGCACTGAAATGACTTATGATCATTTTTCACACTTATGATCATTGCAGTATGCCCAAGGTCATGTGATTTATATTTGGATGCTTGGCAACTGATTCATATTTATAATGGTCACAGTGTTCCAGGGTCATGTGATCTCTTTCTGCAACCTTTTGACAAGCAAAGTCAATGGCAGAGCTGCTGGTGGACAAGTGCTAAGGAGTGACTTCCTTTCCTCCCTTCCTTCCCTGTCTCCCTTTTTCTCGTTCCCATCTCCTTCTGAAGAAAGAATTTGAACCCCCCCCCATATTTTCCCTTTTCCATATATTGATCAAACAAGGCCTCCAGAGACAGAAAAGACAAGCTGTTGAGTGAACTAGCTTTAAAAGGCACATTCCCCTTTAAGAATTAGCTATTGGCTAGAAAGGAAAGTAAGGAGCGCAGCCGGCACTTAAGGAAGAAAAAAAAATGTAAGTACTGGCTGCCGGCTAAGGCAGCCTTCCCAAATGGCTCCATTCATAAGTAAAGGAATGCTACAGGCAAAATCCCTTGCAGCAAAACTTACAGCAGAGCAAAGAAGCTAACATGAGACAAATAGAAATTGCCAAACACTCTTTAAGAACACAAAGCCCTCATTGCACAAATCCCAGAACTTCAAAGTCACAAAAGCACATAAGAATCCTTCCACTCTCCATCTCCTTCCCTCCTCATTGCCTCCAGCCATTGCTGCCTTTTTTCATTCCTCTTGGAGGGCAACCCTCCCCCGCTGCATTTGACTGTTTGCTGTGCCAGCCCAGGTGGCTGCCACAACAGTTGTAGATCGGCTCATGGCCAGCCTGCTTGATCTCATCTCCTCTCCCCCCTCCTTCCCCTCCCCCTTCGGTGCAGCTGACTCTGCCTCCTCCCAAGGCGGCTGCTTTTTTTCTCTCCCTCTTCTGCCCAAACTGCCTCCATTTATAGGTTCTCCTGTCTCCGCCCCTCCTCCTTTCTCATGGGGGGAGGGTGAGCCAGAAGTGAGCCTGGGGCCTTTGCAGCTCCAGAGGACTCTCTCATTGAAAGTCCTTGCCTGTGCTGGCTCTTTCCCTCCCCCACTACACTTGGCTAGGCAGGGCTGTGTATCACCTGCCGCTCAGTAATGTACTACAAGTGGTATGCGTACCACCTGTTGAAAAGCCCTGATTTAGACTATGTCTAAAAAATCAGCAGAAGTTGAATAAACTCAAATTAAACTTTACCATTTATATTTGTCGGAACTCATCTTTCTTTAACTGAGATGCTTCTTCACATGGATGCTTTTTCTAAAGTAATTTGGCTCCTGAGGTATACTAACAGAATATCTTTTGCCTTGAACAATCCAATCACCCTAGCAGTCATGTAGTTTCTTTATGGTCCCAACAAACAATAAATGTATCCATTATCTGTTTTGTTTTGTTTTATTATTTTATACATTTGTCCAGCTTAAATTTTATTATTCAAGCATGACTGGAACTGTATTGTTAAAGTCATTATATACTCTAGGGACTTTGATATAGAACAAGTGTTTAAAACAAGAATTATGTGCCTAAGGAACAAAATGTCTCAAAAATTTTATTTTACCTATTCCACTAAATGTGAAGAATATGATTATATACAATATCTTCGTGGCACTAAAAAGATTCAAAAAGACACCCCAACCCCCAAATTGCAAAGCTTAAACTGTCATATTGTCAGAAGGCAATGATCCATATGAACAGCAAAGTGGTTTCAAGTATTAATGTTCCTCAGAATAAAAATTACACCCACACAATTATGGCATGCTGGTTTCCTTTACAGGTCCATCAGAAAAAAACTGGTATTTTTGCATATTATATTGGTTGTTTCTTTTTTTAAAAAAACAAAATAGAAAATAAACTACTAGAATGTTTGTTTTGTTAGAATTGGCATTGATGTCCATACTTTGAAAAATGATACATTAAACTGCAAATTAACATAAGAGAACGCAAAACATAGAGAAAGGAATACTAGGATAAAAACATATCCAGAAAAGAATAATTATATTTCCAATAAATTCTGAAGGCTTTCTATTCTTCTATTATGTGTCTCTATTGAATTTTTGTAAGTATCTGATATAAGATTTAAACTTTAGAGATGATTCAGTGGTAATTAAAATTAATAATAGAAATACAATGTTTCAAGAAGATGGATGCAGTTCTGATAAATCAGCATTGGTCATAATCTCATCTAATTAAGTATAGAAATTTAATGGTTTGGCAAAAAAGAAAAAGAATAAAGAAAATGTGTATTTTAGTAAATCAGAACAGTAAATTATACTCTGCATGTTTTTCAATAAGATAAAAGACAGCATTTATTATATGATTCACAACATTCTGATTAATAACAATCTGCATTTACAATTCCATCTAATTGTGATTATTCAAGAATGTTTGTGGGCTTTGCTCTGTAGTTGCTTGTCCTAATTTTTTTTTGGGGGGTGGGGAGGAGAGTATTTAAATATGCAAGAAGGCTTTATGTTTGATTGATTTAGTGTCATGTACAAATTGGGAATGCTGTTTTTCACTCTCAAGCTAGTCTGAAATTGTAAGTTGTAAAGAGACATGCTCCAGACTGTTCCAGTTTCCAGAATTTAATAGAGAGCAAGCCAAATTTGTATAAAATTACTTGTTTGCAAGTTATTCTAAACAAACCTTGGCTTGCTTAATTCCTTTCACAAGCAGAAGAAGCCAGGTCAAACACCCTGTGCTAGAACACAATGTCCTAATGTCTATGTTAATATTTGCTTTAGAGTAAACAACAAGTTATAGTTATCACTATTGAAGATGTATTAAACAAACATACAAATAAACACTGCAGATAAATGAAAAAAGAGTAAATCTTCATATTTGGGAGGCTTTGAGTTCATAAACATAGGCTGATCTTATTTGGGAGCAAGATAAACACCCTTTGAGAAGTATTTAGAAAATAATTATTTTATAACTCATGGTCTATTTTAGAGACATTAGGAAAATTTAATATTTTTGGTACTGTATGTTTCTAATATCTGCAACTATTAGAAAAGTTAGTTATATGTGATAAAAATTGGACCATCATTATACACCAAATAAATAAACTTTAAGTCCAATTTTTGAATAGTCTACTTGATTTTAAAATAATTTATGATAAGATTCTTAAATTTTACATAGTAATAATCGCAACATCTGGCTTACTCTATAGAGCACTGCAAAATGAGCAAGCTTAGTTTACTTTAGATGCAGGAGAATAAAAAAAAAAATGCCAGAGCTGACTGCTAGATCTAGGAGCTGAAAGATATGCCAGCAGAACATATGTGTTACCAGGAGTTTTACTTGTCTTTACCTTTACAGAGTAATTCTGTATTTTTATGTACTGGACACCACCCAGGACTCTTGAGAGAAAATGAAATACTTAAACAGCATGCATAATAAATGCCACAGTTCATTCTAAAGTGCTTTTGACTGTCAAATATATTTCTGCACCTTTGGACCTACTCCTATTCTTGTATATCTACTAAAGAAATGCATTCAGGCAGGCACTGATCCCCAATTCATCTTCATTTTCTAAATCAGAATTATATATACTATAAAGTCCCAGCACTGAGTCCAGCTGTCCAAACTTTGGGTATGGCCCTTAGACCCATCTCCAAATTCTTTTGAAATTGAAATAGGTATTATAACAAGAAAGGGAAAGCATGCAGAACATGTTCAGAATTTTATACAACCTCTCAAAAGCAGTTTCACTCTGGGTCACATGGTGAAGGTGAAAAGAAAAAAAGGGACTTAAAATAGGTGCTGTCAGTAGTATTCCAAGAGGTGGCAATTGGTTCGAATAGGAACATTTTTCTGGTTTTCTTCATCTTTGAATTTTGAACAGCTTTTTCCACTACACCAAATTTGTTCCTGTTCTCTTTTCAGAAAGTTAACCCCCTGAGAGTCAGAGAGAGATAGAGTCTTTAACCCTTTATATAATGTCGCCCACATTCTTTTAGGTGGAAAAGAATAACTAAAGGAGAAAGATGGATGGATACTTACATATGCATGGTATTTTCAAGTAAGCCAAATTATATAGAGCAAAAATCATGAGCAAGAAAAAGTCAGATAACAAATGAAGGATTAAAAAATAAGAGTAGAAATAACTTCCGCTTCCAGATCGCGGCACATTCAGCCGTACAAAGAGATCTCTCTCTTTGTCAGCTGTTTTCCCTCCACCGGTAGACCCTTCTGCGGGTCTTAAATCGCCCTGGAGGGGTGACTACCATCAAGGAGGCTTTTGCTCAGCTGCGGTGGAGCGGCGGCTCCCCCTAAAGTCCGAGCTAACTCCGTAGGGCTGACGGAGAAGATCGGCCAGTAAAATGGCCGATCACTTTGCTGTGCCAGCCGAAGTCAGAAAATCATCTAAGCATAAAGAACCACTGTGGTGAGACCTTTCCTCCCTCTCTCTGTCCTGACTATTTGCCTGTAAAAAATTTTTTGATCACTTCCCTGTCTTAATAGAGCAACTTCTGTCTACTTGGGAAAGAAAGTTTTAAAAGAACTAAAATAGTTAAAAGTTTTATTGACTACTTGATTTTTTAATATTTTTTTGGGATACCTAGGGGCCCTGAAAAAAAATAAAAAAGAAACGCTATATTTTTTTACTTTATCTATTATACTGGAGATACCTGCTTTTGCTTTTTATGTTTCCCGAAAGAGATAATTTTTTATCTATTTGGAAGAAAGAGTTTACAGCCCACTGAGGACATCTTGTGGCAAAAAGTGCCATTACAACTGTATTTTTTTTTTTTTTTTTTTGCTATTTGAAGATGAATTTTACCTTTGGAGGTCGATATTTGTTGACCTTTTTGAAATATAGCCTCCACTAAAAAATTAAAGACTATTCTTGATCAAAGTCTATTTCACCATTGAAATGGAAGAAGCTTATCCACAGCCCAACTATGAACTATATTGGAAAAGATTTTGGAAACTACTTTGGATATGAAAGCTTATATCAAATCTTGGAGAAAAATCAAAGATGATACTAGAGAACCACAAATTGACTTTCAACCATTGGTTCAAACTACAGACCAAAGAATAATGGAGGAAGAACAGAGCAACACTAGAGAGGTTCCCACTCAGCAAGATATACAACTGAACGAGACAGAGGAACTGCACTTACAATTCAATTATGAACTTACAGTAGAAACTACTGAGCAAATTAATCCTACACAATCCTACTTACGACCTACGGGGAACATTGATGATCAAAGAATACAATTAACTGAACTACTTGATCTCCCCAAAATAACAGAGCTTGACATTCAGATACAAGTTATTGAAAATTGGGACAATGTGGATAATCAACTAGCAACTTTAATAAGGAATAAAACTGACTATACTATTCAAACGATATTGGAAGAAAGAGCAGAGAACTTTGATTATTTTGATGTATTGAGAAATAGCTTTACTCAAATGTTGAAGTTTGATGATGCTGAGGCTTTATCTTGGAAACCGGTTTGGCATAGAAAGAAAGCTAGAATTAGGTTTAAAAATGTGGTTTAAAATTCCACTAAATGGGTTTAAAAGGTTGTTGACACTTGGATTGTTTTAATAACAAATGAAATATGTGATTCTGTAAAAGGATATTTTTTGTAACAATACTTGGTATTAGAGATGATAAGTAGTTGAAGGGGTAAATTTTACTTAATTGATTGATAGAATATATATTTAAAATAGACAGAAATGTAGTTCTTTGGATTGATATTTTTATTTTAACCAAGATAACTATTTTGTAATAGATGGAGAAGAGAAAGTATTTATTTGTGATAAGAGAAATAATAGTATTAATAAATGATGTATTAGTTTAAGCAATAGGATGATGCTTTTTGGGATGATGTAGTATTTATTTTCGATAGAACCATTATGATAGGGAAAAGAGAAATGAGGGATGCCCAAAGTGTTAATATGTCTATATAAACTTAATTGGAATATGGTAATTTCTAAAATAGTAAAGCTTAAAAACAGGACTTGGATTCTTATAATTGAAATGTGATTGATGACCGATTGGATTGATTGAGCTTTTTTTATAAATGTAATAATTTTAATTGGTAAAATAATATGTGGGAAATAGAGAGGGAACTTTTAAGGAATTAATCTGTGTGATATATGTATGATTTTGTTCTTGGATAATTGATAGGCCAATCACCACGTTGTTTCTTAAGCACTTCTATGTAAAAATGAAAAGAACAATAAAATTTCTTCATTATAAAAATAATAATAAGAGTAGAAAACAATGTAATCCTGGAAATCTTTTTATTAATACAATTCACTATATAATTATTTTTGTCCCTGAAAAGCATTTTTGATTCCACCACATCCAGAGAGTGTTTATTCACTGCATTTTGTTATTTGGACTATTCTTCTCTCTCTTTCTCTGGATCTTATCCTTTCTCATAACATTCTTGATTACCTATTTTTCTTGATCCATTCATTCTTCATTTGTATATTTATTTTGAGATTTGATTCTCATTTATTCACACCAGCCACTCATTTGTGCACTACATCCATATTTATTTAGCACATACTTATTACTGACCCTATCTCTTCTTGTTTTATCAAATAAAGTTCATACTTAACCATCAACATAACTGGACCTGTTTAAAATAAAATCCTCAAAAATAGGCTAATAGATATTTGAGAAGACATTCATCTCTGATGTCTTGAGATAACAATTCAAATAAAATCCTAGCTGATTAAGGTCCTGCAGCTAATTAGACACTAATCTGTTAGGTAAATATGATTCCACTTTAAAATGCTTCAAAATCCAAAATGGAAATATCTGTACATACACAATGCCATGAAACCTGGAGAGATATTGTTATTTTAGACAAATATCTACTGAATATTATGTCTTTCTGTGAAAAGTTATTCACTTACTATAATCCATCTATGTGTCCTATTAGTAAACTAAATGGTCTGGCATCATCCAAATTCATGGACTTACATTTGCTGGTTGATTAAGCAAATTGAAGGAAGTTCAAAAATTCTTGAAGTTTATATATGAAATATCAATTTGGATTAAGTAGACCGGCAAAACTATATTTCTAGGATTAGAACTGCAAAATTTATCTTTCCTGCACTTGTACATTTTTTTATACAAAGATGTAATAAATCAAATATCTTAAGCTCGTACATCAAAATAGCTGCAGTCTCTAAGCAAGATTTAATCACATTTCATTTTATATGAAAAGCAGAATCAATCAATATACTACTTTTAAAGCTCAGGACATCCTTTTCTGTTAGTGTAGATTAAGACAAGAGAAATAATTGTGTAAAATGTATTAATATTGGAGAAGTTAACTATGATTATAATCTGTTAAGAGAATAAAGACAAATCGCAGTAGCACTTTAGCACGCACATACACACAAACATACCACAATATATTGACCTGATTATTTCTCTTTGGTTTATGCCATTTTACAAAATCAGCTTTAAACCCTTTTTTTCAACTTGAATATTTCCAGCCCTATTAATGCTGAATTATTACCACCCACTTCTGTTCTTTTAACATTCCTGCCTCAATCATCCTTACTTTTATTCACTTTAATTTTAGGGCTAATGTTTTCAAACAAGTCACTTGACTAATCTGCTCTGATAAAGCCAATGATGCTTGCTAGTGGGTGGGGTCAAAAATACAAGATGAAAACTGTGCTATCAGTTTTGATAGCAGCAACTGTGCTATCAAAGTCCTTTACCTTTGTACATGTGTGCAATGTCACTGTTTAATTGTGCTGCCACTGCCATCATCAAGCATTTTTGACCACTCCTCCCTGCAGATGCTGTGGATACAGACTGCACAGTTCTGAACTTTTTCTTATTTATTTTAATATTAATCTTAAGATTCAATGACATAATGAGAGTGGAGAATAACTGTTCTGAAGTTATAAGAAAGACTTCATTTTTTACAATTCTCTATTTTTATTGTAATATACAATGTTCCGATGTAGATGATCAGGCTGAACTTGAGGGAGGAGTCAACGGCATGATCAGTCTGAAAATACTAGAACAGTATGGTCTAAACTGCACATCTGTTCTTACAATATGGTGAATCAATATTCACATGAAAAATTCACAAGAACTGGAAGGCTACTTTTCTTTTAAACTCCACAATATTTGAATTTTAAAAATGCTTCAGTATAATGATAGCAAAGACAGAATTATTGTATACATGTACATGCAGGTATATATCATCAGTATAGGTGATGCCATAGGCAACTTAAGTTCTACTGCAGTAAATCTGATGATTTTGAAATATATTTTGAAAGGAAATAAATGATTGGGCTTTTTGTTATTATCTTTGTAGTAATGGTGGTTAACAGAGGAGACAGAAATCCCTCCACTATATGTGTAAATGTTCTTCTTCTTCCCAAACTCAGACTATTTGGGCAATCAAATCACAATCTATCTGCTAATCAGCACCAAAGTGGTGATATATAAGACGGTGGGAAATAAGCGCATCCTCTTCCTTCCAGTAATTGAGCACCAAGAAATGTTTTCATGTGTAAAAGAATTTTATTTGTACTCAAATTATTCAGGAAAGTTCAAGTAAGTTCTACATTACAAATAGTAATATCAGTCTGAGAACTCACTTCATGAAGGGTATAGGACAAACCATATGTTCAGTCTTATATACCGTATATTTCGGCGTATAAGACGACTGGGCGTATAAGACAACCCCCAACTTTTGAGAAGATTTTCAGGGTTTAGAAAGTCGTCTTATACGCCGGAAAATACGGTACAATATTGAATTTCTGTTTATAGATGAGCACAATAGGAGCTCCATTCCTTTGCTGCTAGAAAGCAAGTGTTGCCCACCACTGCTTCCCTAATGCTTCCTGAACTCAGCTGGTATTTTTTTCCCATATATTTTATTGATTTTTTAAAACATAAATAATCACTTAATAGTTGGTAAACAGTGTGTTTGCTGGGTTTACATTTGTAAAGAAAAATCATTAACAATTGATTTCTATAATCTATAATCCACATAGTACATTTAGTTGATTTCCCCTTTTCCCCAAAATGTCTTCTTTGCAAACCTTGAAATAATATAGTTCTTATTATTTTGATAAAATATATTTAATCTTTAAATATTCCATTTAATGTGCCTAGTCATCTAATCCTTTAGGTCTTATTCAAAACATTTTTTTTCTTTTTTATACATTATAATTTCCCTAAATTCAGACACATTTAATTATCTAAAACATTTCCTTCATCTAGGCCATTCCAGCAGTATTATATTACTTATATCAAGAAATAAAATAAAAGGGGGAGAAAGCATACAGTATTATTTAAGGAATTCATCTCTCTTAGAATGACATATGTATTCAGAATCTTTTCTGTTTCTTTAACCATATTCAAACAAATGTTTATTTTTTAAATATTCTCTCTGGTAGATCCCATCATCTATTTTCTTAATTTTCACTTTGATCTTTTTCCTTTGACCAGTATCTTTCTTAATCAATGTGATTTGCTGAATCAAAAAGTTTTTCCATACATTCATGACTGCTGCTATAGGTATAAGAAGTAAATCGAATGTTTCTTTTTTTTTTGTAGATGTAATGTCCTTAATTTATATAGCTTACTGTTTTCTACTATTTAATTGCTTTTCCTGAAAAAGAATAAAGTGATGGGCGATGTAAAAAAATGGGATTTTTGTATGCTTTGTCCTGTTAGTGCAGTGGTTCTCAACCTTTTTAATGCCGCGACCCCCAACTGGTCGTAAGTCGAGCACTACTCAACCAGCCGTAAGTCGAGGACTACTCAACTGGTGCAGCACCGTTTGCAGAATGGGACTTTTGGCGGGCTCAGCAGGGCAGAGACAGCCTGGACAATTCCTATTGGCTTTTGAAAGCCAATAGAATTAGACTCTATTCAAGAGAGTCTATTCTATTGGCTTTCAAAAGCCAATAGAACAAAAGGGAGTAGCACAGCTAAGGAAAAAGGGGGGGGGGAAATGGTGGACTGTGTTGTTTGGCGACCCCTGTGAAATGGTCGTTCGACCCCAAATGGGGTCCCGACCCACAGGTTCAGAACCACTGTGTTAGTGCTTATTTCTGTAAAAAAAATAGGGCTGGCCACTAGGGGGCAGATTGGTTTTAAATTCAGAGAACAGCTACCCATATATTCCGGCGTATAAGACGACCCCCGACTTTTGAGAAGATTTTCAGGGTTTAGAAAGTCGTCTTATATGCTGGAAAATACGATAATAATTATAATATAATGTGAAGTTACATTATTATCAGGTCCAAGAAAAACAGCAAGATCCAATTAAGTTTAATCCTTTATTAGCTTACAACTAGTGGACAGACTCTTGCCAAACTAAAGCTATAACCTTTTAATAATTACATCTATCCTAAGGGAGTCTAGGGTGAGGCTACTCTGAACCTCTTCCTCCTTGCCCACCCATCTCGGGAGAGGCAGTCTCTTAATCTGGGTCTTTTGGGGGGAAAGCTCTGTGTTGCCAAAAGTCTCTCTCACTACTGTTGCAGGTGGACATTGAAAATGTATAACTGGACACCACAATTATAAAAATAATACACTACACTGTAATTCGTTCTATGGTCAAGACTACCTTAATACAATGGAAGCTATAAGGTCATACACATAGAAAATAGTAACTTTTAGTACTGTACTTTGCATTAGGACCTACATTATTGTCAAACAATACAAATTATATCCTGTCCTTGCTTCTAATTATTTAATTATGTACTCAACTATCTGAAATCATCATTCATATATCAACATTCATCTTCAGAATGAAAAAAATGGAACATTCTGAGAAAAAAATAATACTGGAATTTCTTAGCCCTCTTCATTGCTATAAGTGGAAACCAATCACACAGCAATTAGTCAGATATTTCAAGCAATTTGCAAGACTTTGCTAAAACTTTCATAATGAAGCAATAGTATATATATCCTAAATAAATACAATAAATATTTATTGACAACTTTAAAGTATTGTATTTGCCCAGAGAATATTTGATAATGCATAAATATATGTTTACATGACATAATGTAATTGGAAGAAATTCATTTTCTATATTTCCCCTGTCATTACCTGGTGTTTAATCCACATTTTACTCTTCTTATTCACTTAAGTTTTTCACTGCCCTCATTTTCTCTAATTCCAACTTTCATTTCTTATCTTTTTTATTTCCCTTTATTTGTAGTATAGTTGAAAATATTAACTTCTGTTTACTTCTATGCTCTCACTAGTCCTTTTCTCTTACATGGAGAATTTATCTTTCCCAATCTTTTTTCCTCCCATTCTCCTCCCCATTTTCTCTGCATATCTACACAGTTCCCAACACTGCCATTAATCAAATTAATCAAGGGGAATTTACAACACATTAAGGTCATATTCTAAAACAAAAAATACTTTATGTATATAATAATACAATATATAAGCATTATTCTGAGATAAAGAGTCGTATCACTGCAGTCATGTGGCAAAAAATTACTTTTTAAATGTAGCTCTCAGCATTAGAATATTTATTGATTATTTACTACTGAAGGATATTTCATTTTTCCCAGAAAATTTAACTCCTTCCTAAATGACTTTGAAATTGAAATACCACAAGGTTCCGTCTTGGGCCCTGTACTCTTCAATAGCTTCATCAATGACTTAGATGAGGGAATTGAAGGGGAACTCATCAAATTTGCAGGAGTAGCCAACACCCCAGAAGACAAACTCAGGATCAAAAAGATCTCAACAAACTTGAACTATGTGCCCTCCAACAAAATGAGTTTCAATGTGGAGAAAAGCACAGTCTTACATTTAGGCAGGAAAAATCAAAGGTACAAGTACAAGTACGAGACCTGGCTTAAAAACAGTAACTGTGAGAGGGACCTTGGAGTCCTAGTGTATGATCACTTGACTATGAGTCAGCAGTGTGTAGCAGCAACCAAAAAAGCTAATACAATCCTGGGTTGTATAAACAGAGGCATAGAATCAAGAACACACAAAGTATTAGTACCGCTTTATAAAACCCTAGTAAGACCACACCTGGAATATTACAGCCAATTTGGGTCACCATATCACAAAAAAGTTGAGAGTTTGGAAAAAATTCAGAGAAGAGCAATTAAGATGATCAAAGGCCTGGAGACTAAAACATATGAAGAACGGCTACGGGACTTGGGTTTGGCTAGTCTAAAGAAAAAAAGAAATAGAGGAGACATGATAGCAGTGTTCCAGTATCTGAGGGGCTGCCACAAGGCAGAGGGAGCCAGGTAGTTCACGAAAGCACCAGATGGAAGGATGAGAAACAATGGTTGGAAACTGATCAAAGAGAGAAGCAACCTGGAATTAAGGAGAAACTTCCTGACAGTGAGGACAATCAAGCAGTGGAACAGCTTACCCTCAGAAATCATGGGCGCGCCATCACTGGAGAGTTTTAAGAAGAGACTAGACATTCACCTGTCTGAGACAGTGTAGGTTCTCCTGCTTGAGCAGGGGGCTGGACTAGAAGACCTCCAAGGTTCCTTCTATTCTATTCTATTCTATTCTATTCTATTCTATTCTGTTCTGTTCTGTTCTGTTCTGTTCTTCATCTCCCAAAATTTGCTAGTAAAAATATACCTTTATATAAGAAATTATATTAGTATAAACTTCATGAAGGAACAATAAATGAAAAAAATAATAGAATCTATCATTCATAATATATATTCTAGGCAGATCAAACTATACAAACACAGAACATAATAAATGGATTGTGTAAGGACTGAAGTGCATAAAAAGCAGACATTACCAGAGCTTAGGGTTTTTCATGTCTATTTTAGCAGGGTTGATAAGAGAGTTAATTTATTAACCTACTAATCTATTTTTTAATTGACTTTCCTATCAATTTAAATGGGATTTAAATGATGATAAATTAGATTTGTCAGTGAAAACAGAACTCTTTTATGTGCACAAAAATGTTCCAATTATAAACTTTTGATCTTTGTAACTACTAGCAGGAAAAAGGGCTTCCTGTATTTTTTGTCTTTTGACTCAATGCTCAAACTATTTTTGCTTTTTTTAATCTTAAGTGTGAAAAATACTAACCAGTCATATATGGCATTATACCAACTCAGAGAGCGATTTACACATGTCTCTGAATTTGGGGCTGAGAATTTCTTAACAAGGTGATTTTATTTTAAGACTATTGTGTGACCTTTAAATATTATATTGTGTGGTCTTACATAGATATTATTTATAATGATTTTGTACTGGCTCCAGTATGAACGTGGTATACTTCTCAATATAAATTGCTGGAAATAAAAAAGAGAAGGGCTATTACTGCATTTCTGGAATTGGGCAGGGGAATGGGCTGACTTATTGTTGTAATGGACCTTAGTGGAGGGAGGCAATACCAACCACTACTGACATGCTTATCAAATGGAATGCAGCAAACATAAACATTCCAACACTGAAAATAAATTATAATACTATTATCCCAAACTCTGTCATTAAAACAAAAAAGCCCACACTATGGTCAGTACTATGGGTGTTGATTTATCCAGCCTCCAACACTTTTTTTCTACTTTCTATCTCATAACAACTATGACCAATATGGGTTACTTACTCTGCCCAAAGATATGACCAGTCCAAGCCCGCATTCAAAAATACACTAGATTACGATTTATATATTTCAATCACAGCAGTCATCAGATCACCAACAATTTAAAGGCTCCCAGAGTTTATGGGAGATGAAGAATCAATACCATAAGCTTATAAAAAAATCCAATTCACTTTTAACATATAAAAGTGAAAAATAGTCTTTTTCTGACATACTTTTAAAGAACCTTTTTTAAAGTTAAAAGTACTCTATGTACGTTCTAAATAATTTCAAAGTGATCCTAACACTATACTGTAAATCTCAAGGTTTTCAATCTTTCTTTATCCACTGTGAGTTTCAAACAAAATAAAACAGTGTATTCTTTGAATATATACTTTAAATCAAATCATTTCCTGCCAAATAGAAGGGAAAGAAATAGAAGCAGTTACAGAATTTATTTTCTTGGGTCCAAGATCACTGCAGATTGTAGCCATGAAATTAAGACGCTTGGGAGGAAAACTATGGCAAACCTAAACAGCATATTAAAAAGCATAGAGATCACCTTGCCAACAAAGGTCCATATAGTGAAAGCTATGGTTTTCCTAGTAAAAATATAGGACTGTGAGAGTTGAACCATAAGCACTGAAGAATGGATGATTTTGAATTATGTTGTTTGAGAAGACTCTTGACAGACAGTCCCTTGGACTGCAAGGAGATCAAATCAGTCAATCTTAAACAAAATCAACCCTGACTGTTCTTTGGAAGGACAGATGCTAAATCTGAAGCTTGAATACCTTGACCACCAAATGAGAAGAGGGGGTTCATTGGGAAAAATACCCTAATTTTGTGAAAGATTGAAGGCAAAAGAAGGATGGTAGAGGATGAAATAGTTAGATAGTGTCATTGATGCAGTGGACATAAGTTTGGGCAGACTCCAGTAGACAGCGGAGGATAGATGCCTGGCATTCTGTGGACCACTGGATCACAAGGAGTTGGCCACAACTTAGCAACTAAACAACAACAAAGAACAAAGTTACAAAGCTTCTATTACAGAAAGCTAAAATCCACAAAACTTCCCTATTTAGTGACTAAACTTGATTCATACAATTTTAGATCTATATATCTAAAACTATGAAAATAATATCAAGAGTCTGGATGAAAAACATTACTACAAATACTTGGACATCCTTCAGACTGACAACATCAAGTACACAAAAGTTAAGAAGAAGGTTAGAAGTGAATAGTCCAAATTTAGTGGAGGAAATATGATCAAGACAATTAACACCTGGGCAATTCCAGTCATTAGATATACAGCTAAAATACTGAACAGGACTCCAGCAGAAGTAAAAGCCCTGAATAGAAGACCAAAAAATAATGACAACGAATCATGCCCTTCATCCACACAGCAATATTGAAGGACTCTATTTACTAAGGAAAATGGTAGGCATGGAATGTTGCAAGTACACCAGATAGTTGAAGAAGAAAAAAGGGCCCTGGAAGAATAACTGAAAGATAGTGAAGAAGATGCACTGAAGCTAATATGCTTCTAAGGCTTACTCAGTACTGGAGAAAACAAACTGGCCTACAATAAAGACCAAATGAAGAATAGAAAAGAGACAAAGTATTACATGGCCAGCGTGCAAAAAATGCAGGCAAAGCAGATAACAACAAGAGCTGGGAATGGTTAAGAGCAGGAAAATTGAAGAAAGACAAAGGGTCTAATTCTGGCCACACAAGGCCAAGCCTTAAGAATAAATAAATACAAAGCAGAATTGAGAAGAAAGAAGAAACAGCAAATGCTGCCACTGCAAAGAAGCTGAAGAAACATTGCACCACCTAGTTAGCTGCTTCAAAAACACAAAGACTGACTATAAAAAATGATGTAACAAAATAGTAACAATGGTACATTCAAATAACTGCAGGAAATATCATCTGAAGCAGCTAAAATGCTCTTGGACTTTAGAATTCAAACAGATAAGGAGGACTTGCAATATAACCCTTCAGAATTAAACCATTTTCTATAAAAAAAAAAAAAGGGTAAAAAAGACTGGATAGTGGGCATGACAGTATCCAGAGACAGAAGAAGAGAAGAGAAAAAAACAGGACAAAATATTCACAGCAGCAGAATTGGAAGATCTGCAAAAGTTTACCCAAGCAAAGAATTTGAAGCCTTGCCATAAGTACATCAGACAGTAAAGGCAAACCAGAGGGAGTGAATAGCAAAGGACCAGAATCACTACTTAATCATTCTTATTCCCAAGCCAGGCACCTAACTGTATGACCAACCATAATAATACATTTATTATGCTGCGCAACTCCCAGAGCTTCTGTCTTCCATTTGTCACGCCAGTATTCATATTTCTAATTTAATTTTACAATGACTTATATAAATTGCTATAATAGGTAAGAACTCTAGAGATTGCCAACTCATATTTGAATGAGGACACATCATTTTAAATCAAACTGATTTTTTTTCTGATACACTGTTAAAGCCATGTGGTTAAAAACAAATAGGAAATGACAAAGTAGGCATGAACATCAGGATTTCAAAAGTATTTGAAGTGTCCATGCCTCACTGCCTCCCGAAACATTCACTTAAAATAATTCATTCAGGATCAGACTACAAACTATATGTCTTTTTGTAGTTATAAGCATGCAAAACCTGAGATTACCATGTGATAAGTAAGTTAGGTTCAGGTATTAAGAGGTTACATGCTCTACATTTTAAAGAAGGGCTGTTCCAAGAGTCATCCTGGATAAAGATTAGAAGCCGAGGTGGCGCAGCAGTTAGAGTGCAGTACTGCAGGCCACTTTAGCTGACTGTGTTCAGCAGGTCAGCGGTTCAAATCTCACCGGCTCAAGGTTGACTCAGCCTTCCATCCTTCCGGGGTAGGTAAAATGAGGACCCAGATTGTTGGGGGCAATGTAAATATATATATACATTGCTTACTGGTGTACACCGCTTAGAGAGTGCTTGCACTTAAAGCGGTATATAAGTCTCATAAATAAATAAATAAATAAAGCTAAGGCTTCCTTACATTTCCATCACTAATCATGCTGGTTGGGGGCGTTGAAAGTTGTAATTCAGCTACAGCTGCAGGGCAATGTGTTTCTCACTTTTCTTCAATCATACATATATCTTTTTAATCATATTTTCCTCTCAAAAGAATGAATTGTTAATTCACGTTCTGTCTCACATATACACACACTTAAGCTATATAAGAATATCCAGTATCCACTACTAAACTTGGAGTTATTAATAAACAGTTTTAGAATATGCATGGGATGCTAAAATAGTTAACAATGAGAAAATCTGTGTAAAGGAATAAATCTGAACAAGATGTTTGAGACAAATCTTAATGAGAAACAATTTGCTAAATGGCAGAATTTTGTCTTTAATAATGCCCTTTTGTTTCCTCTCTGATATAGATTGAAATTTTCAAAACTGGTCTACCTAACCATGGCCATCCCCTATAATCTTTTGTTATTAATGACTACTGACTGAGTCTGCTGGGAACTGAACTATAAACCCTCTGAATTATATGATGCCTATTCTTGATTGCACATATTTTTGTTATTTGAATACATCAAAATTAGCATATTTAAATATGCTACAGGCAGACTTTGGATAGTTTTCACACAATTGTATACGTGCTAAAATATACAGTGCCTTATGGATATACTTATAACAATTGTATATTTAATTTTATCTTGATGCAAGAGATATTTCTTTATTAGTAACAGTGGTAGTAGCAGCAATATTGTATTAACTTCATCAAAACAATCCAATGTAGTATTTGTAAATGAGACTACTATGAAAGTCATGATACTGAAATTTTCCTTTCTACTTAATGGGGGAACGTTCAAAGTATTGTTTGTATATTTATTTGTATTACTGTGTTAAGCTTATTCTAGAATTTACACTATCCTTTTAATATAATTCTATTTGTATCTGAAATGTTAGATTTGCATTTGTACAAATTGCCCAACATTAAACCAATGCAAAAGAATTTTGGAAAGCCTTCCTGATTTATCCTTTTTTTTTTTCTGGGATCCCACACTATATGTGAAACTTCAAGACCATGCATGAAACTTCAGTGATGTGGAGTGGCACTCTTATGGTTTTGCTAAATGGTAATTACTGATCCTGCTCCAATTTAAAAAAAAAAAGTCAAAGAATGCCAACATCATGTATTCTTGTAGGAGATCTCATAAGGTTTTAGACATTTTAATATTTAAATATCTAAGTATTTTTTTAATCCTCAGAGACATTGCCCATAATTGCCAATTGCCCCAAAATGTTACTAATCTCTACTCCATGGACAAAATATGTCTCCTTCAGATATTTATTATGAATAAGAAGGAAATGGAAATTAGTGGGTCATTCTCATTCTTGTTTCTTATATTTTGATGTAGGTAAGTCATAGAATCCCTGAAGGAAATTGAACGCTCCAAAACACACCCAATCATTCAATCAAGTAAAAAAATATTAGCCTTGCTCATTTTAGACAATACACAACAGCAATATTCCACTAAAAGCAAAACGTTGCATGCCTAAGTACAATTGTTTAAATATTTGGATGTAGTTCTATCATCATTTAAAGTCTGTACTTTGTTTGGCGTTATTCAACTCAGTATGATACAAGTGTAGGTAAATAGTTATTTAAATGAATATGGTGAGAAACAATAGAATAAAATTATGAGAAGGAAAGTGAGACATAGTGAGAAGAAGTGATTTTTCACTTTGGATGTGCCAAATTCACTCTCCTTCATTTGCCTGCCCATTTGCAGTTCCTGAAACTTGTGACCAAAATTACCATATAGTCCAAATCTTGGAAAAATTGTGTACCCAAGATTTAGTGTTCAATCAAAGCAAAAAAAAAGTCCTTTTGGGGAGGGGACAGATGTTTGTAAGTTTGTGTTACAGAAATTAATATTGTGAGTGGTTGATAAACTTAATGTTCGGATTTGAAGTTTGAATTATGATGTCATAAAAAATCCTCCTTCTCAGTTGTCATAGCCTGTCAACCTCCCCTGTTTATTATATGCATGCAGAACTGCCAATTGAAGCTAAAATATGGATCTGGCAGAATATATATATGTGTGTGTGTGTGTGTGTGTGTATGTATATATATATATATATATATATATATATATATATATATATATATATATATATATATATATATATATATTTGTTTTCTGAGGTTTTCGCGGGTGTTTGTATGTAGGTCTTTGGTTGTTCGGGTTTTCTCACGGATAAAATTGGAAGTGTCTTGGCCCCTAACACAAAAAATGATGCCAGACCCACACTCACAAAAAGCACACAGGATGTCACCACCACACATCCACGCAAAAAGCAAACCCAAAGCCACACCGACAATGAGGCATGACCACAAACCAGAAGCCAGACCACAGCTGCATCATTAGCCACTTTAAACCCCTCCAATCCATACATGAAGCAAACTGACACCCTCCATGAAAATGAGGCACGACCACGAACGCGAAGCCAAAAAATAGCAAGGCAGCCCAAAATCTTAAACCCCCCTGCAACTCAGACTAACCTGAGCACAACCAAACAGAACACTCCCCCAGCCAATCAGAGCACAGCCAACCCCCCAGCCAATCAGAGCACAGCCAACCCCCCAGCCAATCAGAACACACCTCCACCCAATCAGAACACAGCCAAGCTCCCACCCAATCAATTCATACCCCCACTGGCAGTTAAAAGGAAGAAACAGCTAAGACCACACATTGCTCCTCGAAGCACGAAGCCGAAAGCACCAGCCTAAAGATGAAGAATGGGACTTCGTCGAAACGTCGCCAAGACACTTCCAATTTTACGCAGGAGAAAACCCGAACAACCAAAGACCTACCTACCTACCTACCTACCTACCTACCTACCTATCTATCTATCTATCTATCTATCTATCTATCTATCTATCTATCTATCTATCTATCTATCTTACTACACTATTTGTATACCATATTTACTACATTGCTATACTATCATATATGTATTATATTTGCTATTTATATAATATATTTTTTTATACCAAAACTTGTGTCACCGTAAATATATTGGCAATAAAATTCATAACATAGTGGCATTTTGTTTATTACTAAAGGAACAGATTTGAAAAATCACTCTAGAGCAGGGGTGTCAAACTGCCGGCCCATGGGCCGGATGTATCATAGTGAAACCGCACCCTCCCCATTGCCAGCAATGGCAAAAAAAGTTGTGATACATCGCAACACATCACATGATGTTGCAAGTTTGACACCCCTGCTCTAGAATAACAGCAATTACAACTCACACAGACAGAAAACTAAAGGTGATGTCTAACTTGTAAAAAAACCCTGCAGTAATAAAGGAAGGAAATGAGAAAAGCAGTAGAGAGAGAGAAACAGAAAACTATTTGAAGGAAATGTTACCAGGCTAGTTTTTAAAAAACACAAGAACTGTTCTCTAATTCTCTAGTTCTCCAATTATCCAGGTTAGGCCATGCTGGTTTTTTCTGAACAAGGCTTAAATAAAAAAATCCTTTATCAGTGTCATTAGGGTAGAATTTCTAGAGCCTTATTCAGCAGATTATGAAAGAGCCCTTAAAAAAGCATAGGTACATCTTTCTGCCAATATAAACCTCCAGAAAAAACCTTTGTATTTATTCTCTAGAACAGTGGCCCCCAACTTTTTGGGCATCAGGGACCGGTTCCATGGAGAGAGGTTTTTCCGTGGACCGGAGGGGATGTGGTTTTGCGTGCTACAGATGACACTTGTTTACACCAGCCACTTTCTGGTATGCCGTGGACCAGTGCCAATCCACAGACCGGAGGTTGGGGACCCCTGCTTTAGAGCAATAATTTGATGTCCTCCTGATTCTTTGAACTGTAACTCTCACCCAAGATGTTCACTGGCCATGATACTTGTAAATGGTGGTTACTGTAATCCATGAAGGATACTAATTTAAATGTTCTTGTGATGAAATATAGTTACCATTTTATGATTTGATATCAGGCACAACTAAATGTACATATCCTTCAGACTAAATGAAATAAGAAGCATATTGTGGTCATAAGTTAAGGACTACCTGTAATTTTTATGTGAATGAGGCTTAAGGATAATGCATTCCCTTCTTCTAATATAGCCATAAAAAGGTCAGAAATTTCACTTCCATCTGTGAATTAACTGGTGATTATAAATAATTAAGTTAGTCAAGATAAGAAATCCCAAGTGTTTAAAATTGTAAATAATGGTTGGATTAAGAGCCACTTTTCATGGTCACTTGCATTTTTGGTTACCTCTCAACTGCTCTACTACACAGCTTTCATAACATAGGCATCTTGCAGGTTTATAGATTGTAACCTGTAGATTTTCTCAGCCAATTAGATCACAATGTTGAAAATTCTGGTGCCTAGGTTTAGAAAGACTCAGCATAAAAGGTGAATTCAGCCAAAGCCAAACTACAGTTAGTTACATACGGAAGGAAAAGCTTTGTATCTTTTCTCAGCCACACCAATGGAGAAGAAAAGCTGATGGAGCTTAACTTGCTTCGTATGATTACACACTAAATTTCAGAACTCATTTGAGTCTATTGTTCAACATATACCATAGTTTAGAGATATACAAACTATAATTCTGTCTATGTTTCAGTATGTCACAAGCATTTTTAAATCTGGGAAATCAAAGTATAACTTTAGCCTGCTATTCAAATAGATTAAATGATTTTTAATCAATAAATTCCATATATTTTTCATGGTATATTATAACAGCTGGCAATATTTTCGTAACTCTTTGGGGGATTTCCATGAGAGTGACATTACAACTCTTAAAATAAGCCATTATAATTACATTTGTTCTACATACACACAGTATGTGGTTATTGAGTTATGAGCCAATTAACTATTATGCTACTGCTTTTCTATCAACTAATAATCATTATTAATACTTTGGTATGTGCTGCAATTTATGTCAAGCTTTTTAAATAATTAAAAAGTTATTTTCAGGCGACACATTTTCAACTAGTTAATGGTGAAAGCCAATGTTGAGCAGCTTCATGAATTTACTGAAAATCTAAAGTAAAAGTCAACTAAAGTTAATTCAGAATAATAGCAACCTATTATGACGTTTGTGGTTCTTTAAAAAATATTTTATAGTGAATGAACAAAATATGCAGTTTTAGAATGTTTTTCCTCTATCTCTGTACAAATAATCTAAAGTGAAGTGTGTAAGCTAAATCAAAATAGCATACACACAAGGAAGAAACTGATCTAATAGATGAGATCAGTTCCAATTATTACATCATTTGGCTAAAAACTAAGAAACATATATTGCAACAGACAATAATGCCTATTTTTTAAAACAACTACAGCCTATTAATCACAAGCCTGCTGTTAAGTAAAGCAGACTTCCAAATGTACGTTTATTCATATTTCAATGATCTTAGATCATAATTTCTCTGGAAAGTTTATAATATAATAAAAAATGGAAATATAGAAGATCATTATAAATATAAAAACATTTTTTTTAAAAAATTGTCTTCTATACAAATTGCTTACTTTCCAGCATTCTAAACAATAAAGGCTCAGGCAAAAAGAGACAAAGTATAAGAGCTAATAGCAATACATCTGGGATATGCTGATTCAGGATTCTGAATAGGTATTATAGGAATTTTGCTAAAAACTTCAGGATTCAAGATCAGGACAATGGACAGCAACCCAGCATCTAAGAGTAAAAACAATGTATGCTCCTTCTGTAAGTCCAATCATTTAGACCAGCGGTTCTCAACCTGTGGGTCGCGATCCCATTTGGGGTCGAACGACCATTTCACGGGGGTCACCAAACAACGCAATCCGCCATTTTTTTGTCAGCTGGCGGCACTGAGCATGTGCGCGGCACCGCGCATGTGCGCCACGTATGGAAGTGCCGCCGCACATGCGCGCCGCGCATGAGTGGCGTGTCCTTATGACCGGGGTCGCCACCAAAAAAAGGTTGAGAACCACTGATTTAGACTCTATATACGTTTTTATAGATTTAGTGGTCTTTTCTTTGAAGACAACAGGAATTGGGCTTAAGGAAAGGGGATTTTGATGAAAATCTTATGTTTCAAATATTATGTTTGAATCTGAAAAGCATTCATAAAAGAGTAGTTCAGAATATACTCACTGGTGAGATTTGAGTTAACCATGGCTAACCAATCCTGCACAAGTGAGCACTAACTCTAGTATATTCTGCTCTCACAGAATTATGGAGTCTAAGGAATTATTCCTGAATGGCCTGGAGGATTTACCAAGTGACACTGGTTGATAATTTTGTTGAGGATCTCTATTCATGGTAAAATAGCAAATTAAATGGGCCAGTGATAGTTATCATACATTCAAAATACCATCAGGTTGCCTGGTTAATCTTATGCTGACTCTGGATGGGATCACACTTGGGTTCTGGATTCACAACTTCTTTATCAGCAGACCAAGGGATGTTTGTCATGTTTCAATTAATATATCAGTTGCAGCCTTTCCAAGAGTGGGCTGGGACTAACTCATGACATTATCTCAAAGTTTTATTTTACAATGTACTCTACTTAACGAGTTTTTTTTAATGTTTTTAAAGGGCATTTCAAAAGTGTATCAAGAATATACAGAGCAGCCTACTTGCCAGTTGGTGAAGCCACTCTATCTGGTGACACAGGTATCAAGGATGATGTTTTTATCAATAGCTTTCTGAATAGAACTGAGTGCTGGTTTTAACTTATAAAATCCTACGTGCCTTGGTTCCCTGTTACCCAAAGACCTTCAGACCGAATCTGCTTGTTCAGTGTTCTCCATCAAAAAAGAGACATTTTGAATTTCTCCTTTGAAACAAAGCTGATAGAACTTAGGATCAGGCCTTATCAGGATATCTTTCTCTCTGCAGTGGTCCAGCTCCTAATATTCAGACAGCAATCCTAAGAATGGCATCAAGGTGACGAAAGCAGTATTGATCTCTGAGACACTTGGACCCTAAGCACTACTGCATGTGCTTAAAAATAATTCTTATGTTTTATTGTGATTTTAATTATTTTATGGAAATAGCTGTGGGGTTGTTTGTTTTATTTTACTGACATGAACTATTCAGAATGACCAAACATACTTTTGAAGATTCTTTCATATTTTATAAAACATCTATAAAGATAAGTGGAAGGCTTTTGTGAACAGTGCTGAATCTTCTATTTAGAACAGGGCTTTTCAACCAGTGGTATGGGTACCACCTGTGGTACATTGGCACCTGGCAGGTGGTACGTGACTATCCTAGAAAAGTGGTAGCGGGGGAGGGGAATGAGAGGGCCGCCAGGCGGGCAGGCAGGTGTCTTGCTCGGCTGTGCCTGGGGGGGGCACTTTTTTCAGTGCCATTGTAACTTCGAACAGTCATTAAGCGAACTGTTGTAAGTCGAGGACTACCTGTACTTTATCACTTTTTCCCTTTTTTTTGTCATCAAGTTTTTGACACCTTGCTAGGCAACTGGTGGTACTCGGATACTGCCATATCCTAAAAGTGGTACAATGGGTGAAAAGGTTGAAAAGCCCTGATTTAGAACAATAAATCAAGTGATAAAAAGGTAAAAAGAAGCAGGTGAATTCATAGGAAAAGCACAGACATGAATGGGTGAGTCACATAAATTACCTTTGTCTTACTTTTCATTAGAAAGATCAGATATCCTTTCAGATGACACCATTTCTCTTCTGGCTCTGTGTGGAATAAAAACAGTTTTAGTATGAATATTCTTTCTTGATGCATTGATTCTTAAAAATAATAAAACTGGTGAATCATTACTTAAAAATACACTTCATTGATAGCTGATATAAGTTAGACTTTTACACAGGCCTTTTATGCAGAATGAATATGTAGCAAGACAATATTTTTACTACAATATTCATTATTTATTACTACCATTCCATTCTATAGAACACCCCAAAATAATTATATTTGCAAAATTAGATGACTGCATGGCATTAGTCTGGCTTTAAACGACTTTATTTACTATACCATACATAATTATCTATTTTTGCTTTTGGGACATACCCAATAGGGATTAGGTGCCCTAAACAGAGCCACTGGATGGCTATCAGGGGATGCAATAAAGTGGAGGAAATATTGATGTTTTGCCATTCTTACTGAGATTAAGAAGTGCAAAAAGCACTTCACAATCAGCATGCAGAGAGTGGCTGCAGAGGAACAATACGCTCCAAGGCTTCAGTCACTCACTCATCCCAGGCAGAGATTAGGGCCTCAATCAAACTGCCCATCAGAACCTCCGGAGAAAATCCCAAGCTCTCTCTGGAATCCCACTTGAGCCATCAATTGCATGGATCAAACAGGCCCTGTCTCTCTACAGCAGCATTTCTCAACGTTTGTGTGACGGCGACCCCCGTCATACGAACGTGCCCCTGAGGAGGGAAAATGGCGGATCACATTGTTTGGCGACCCCTGTAAAATGGTCGATCGACCCCAAATGGGGTCGCGACCCATAGGTTGAGAACCGCTGCTCTACAGGAAGGCATGAAAGAAAGAAAGAAGGAAGGAAGGAAGGAAGGAAGGAAGGAAGGAAGGAAGGAAGGAAGGAAGGAAGGAAGGAAGGAAGGAAGGAAGGAAGGAATCTGTCCATGGCAATAGACAAATATTAATATACTCCACTACCGGATCACATCTCAACCTTCCTGAGAAAAAAACAAATATGTGTGGCCTGTAGTATAAGTTGAACAATCAATGACCCATGAAAGGTCCATGGAGGTCATTAACTGTTTCCTTAAGCCAAATTTCAGTCAGAATGCTTCACATCTGGTTTTGTGTGGACTAAAGCCTATAACAATTCATGGCCACTCCTTTTTCCCATCGTGGACTCTTGTTTGGTACAGAGCAGGAAACCTGGATATAATTTCTGAGAGGGTAACCTCTTCTCTAGGCTAAATCTGGTCTCAGTAAAATCTGCCAGATCTGTGTCGTCCTCCAAGATAAAATCATGGAGGACACTTTTGTTACACACCAAGCTAGCTTTCAGATGCTCCAATTCACACATATCACAATGAACTAAAATTTAATTTTTTTACTTTATAACTGTATATTATATGTGAACCACATCTATTCACTAACCAAAGAAGAGCATTTTCTTCTTGCTTGCAATCAGCAGAAAAATTAGCCATTTTTCACCCAAAGCAAGGTCCCAATAACTTAAATTATAAAATCCTCTAAAAATCTAAGTGGAAACACTGGTTCTAAGATTGGGGAAGGTGCCTAACCTTTCTTCCACATATTCGGTTGTGCAATTGCATGTTTGTCGATAGATAAACACCTCTAGCTTCATTGATCTCTTTCCACCCTACATTCAAAACCATGTCAGAAAATATGATTAGTCTGTTTCTAAATTAAACATAAAATAAAGGTATTTTTCACCTATATAAAATATTCCAGTTAACAGCCAATAACAGGACTAATCTGCCAGCAGAAGCCTAATTCACCAGTTATGGCAGAAGAGCAATTACTTCAAAAGATGTTTAGTAGCACTCAATCATTAGCAAAGAATGGATTACACTGAGAAATCTGTGAATAAGACTGTAAAGCTGACAAGAGCTACCAAACACATGTTTGCAGACAATTGACAATTGCCAGTTATTTTTACTTCTATATTTGCCATTTCTGAACATTCTGCATATTTCCTCTACAAATTTCCTTCCTTATCAAAACCAGATTATAACCTTCCAGCCACGAAAATCAATTCATTAGTATTATACTGCATCCAGCTGTTTTGCCCTTCATTGATTATAGAAAGGTCTATGACTGTGTCAATCACATCAAACTATGGAATGTGCTTAGAAAAGTGGGAATCCAAGAACATCTCATTGTTCTCATGAGAAACCCACATACAGCACAAAAAGCGAAATGGCAAAACAGACTGATCCCAGGTTGGCAAAAGAGATAACCTGTATATTCTCCCCTTCTTTATTTGGTTTACATGTTGAATACTTCTTAAGGTAAACTAGACAGGAAGAAAATGAGAGTGGTTTCAAAATTGTTTGAAAAAACATCAATAACTTGCACTATGCTGATACTATTCTAATTAAACATGCAAAAAAATTGCAAGGTCTATTAATAAAAGTCAAGAAGCATAGTAAAAATGGGACTAAACTTAAATATAAAGAAGACCAAACTAATGATAGGCAGTACAACAAACAGACTAAGAATTGAAGATATCAAAGTAGTGGATAATATCTGCCTTTTAAAGGTTAACCATTAACAGTAAAAGAACAAGCAGTCAAAAATATCCTGCAAACTAGCACTTGATAAAGCAGCCATAAAGGCCTTAGAAAAAAATATTATCAGATGTTGTGATGTCTACAACTACAAAGATCCGAACTGTCTCTGCCATTGTATTCCCTGTAACACATTATAGAAGTAAAAGTTGGTCTTTTGCAATATAGGATAGGAAGAGGATTGATGCTTTTGACCTTTGGTGTCAGAAAAGACTCCTGAAAGTATTGTGGGCAACACAAGAAAAGGAGCATTGGCTTACCTTGAATGCCTTTTCTCAGCATGATGATGAAGAATCCACCAATGGGTTATTTCAGTCCTCCTGCCCAATCAGACTAAGTTGTCAAGTGTCATGCCCCTCTTTGTCTGGGACCTCCCAGTTTCATCGACGGTGTAGCCAATGATAACAGTTCGACATGATGACTCTCAAGCAGGTATCCAGAAAAAACACAAGAACAGGCCCCCAACCCAGACCTAACTAACCACTAGATGGGAGGGCGTGGATTCTTCACCATCATGCTGAGAAAAGGCGTTCAGGTAAGCCAACGCTCCTTCTCCAGCATGATGACTGAAGAATCCACTAATGGGACGTACCAAAGCTTCCCGAGTCCCTATGGGTGGGGTTCAGTTGGGGCCGGTTCCCCTGATGGTGTGACTACTTGTTGTAAAATACATCTACCAAAAGTGGCCTCAGCCGACGCAAATTTGTCCAGACGGTAATGTCTAATGAAGGGTGAAGGCGAAGACCATGTCACCACCCTGCAAATTTCTTCAATGGACGCTTGGGTTGCCCACGCCGCCGTTGTGGCAGCACTGCAGGTTGAGTGAGCCATCACATGAGTAGGAACTGGCAAGGCAACTGAGCCGTACGCACTTGCGATACAAACCCTGATCCACCTACTTATGATGGAAGCTGACACCTTTTGGCCCATTGAAGAAGGCTGAAAGGAAACAAACAAGGCTTCCAACTTACGGAAAGGCACAGTGCGCTTGATATAACAGCGTAAGGCTCTCCTTACGTCAAGTGAGTGCCACTGCCGTTCCAAGTCATGCAATGGGTGAGGACAGAAGTCTGGAAGAATGACCTCCTGCGCTCTATGGAATACTGTATTTATTTTTGGAATAAATGAAGGGTCCAGTCTAAGAACCACTCTGGCCTCATGAAACATGCACAGGTCCTTTCTGATCGATAAGGCAGCCAATTCCGATATGCGCCTTGCTGAAGTAATTGCAATCAGGAAGGAGACCTTGAGTGACAAGTGCCGTAAGGAACATGTTCTAAGTGATTCAAAAGGAGACGAGGTTAGTGCCTGAAGAACTCGAGGTAAGTTCCAAGAAGGATACCTATGAACCACAGGAGTCTACTATTAGTGACTCCTTTGAGGAAGGACCGGATGGAGGGGTGTCGTGATAAGGACTGTGAGGAGTCCCATGAGAGTACAGAGGAGAAAGCCGCTAACTGTCTGCGGATAGTATTGGGCGCCAACCCCTTGACGCCCTCCATTAAATATTCAAGCACCCTGGGAATGGTTACCTGTGACAGACTCACGTGATTCCTGTTGCACCAGTGACAGAAGTTCCTCTACGTATGGTCATCAATACGGTTAGTCGCCGATCTCCTGGCAGCCTGGATCATATCTATCACCTCCGCCGAATACGATTCCCTAGACAGGGTGCGGCGTTCAAGTGCCAGGCGGTCAATGGAAGCCATTGGGGGTCTGGATGCTGAAGACCCCCCTGCGTCAACTGTATTCAGTTGTCGGGAATCCTCCACGGGGCTGAGGCTGAAAGGCTCACCAGGTCTGCAAACCATGGCAGTGAGGAGCTATAAAGATCACTTCCGCCTGCTCCTCCAGGATCTTCCTGATAACTGCTGGAAGCAGAGGCAGTGGGGGAAAAGCGTACAACAGACCTTGCGGCCACCGGCTGCACATGGCATCCGCCCCCTCTGCTCCCCGGGAGGGGAACCGAGAAAAGAATCTGGGCAGCTGGATGTTCCCCGGCAAGGCGAACAGGTCCACTATCGAACGACCGAGATCTCCCTGAAGATATCTGGATGTAACATCCACTCCAAATGATCCACTATCGACCTGCTGAGGAAGTCTGCCTGCCGATTTGCCTCTCCCGAGATATGCTCGGCCCTGATGGAGAGCAGGTGTTTCTCTGCCCAAGAGCTCAATGCTCGAGCCTCTGTCATGAGGGACGTGGACTGGGTGCCCCCTTGCCGATTCACGTGAGCTTTTGCAGCCACGTTGTCCATCAGGACCAGCACATGTTGCCCCTTGATTACTGAGTGAAAATGTTTGAGAGCTAGGTGGATCGCGCTGAGCTCCAGCCAATTTATGCTGTGCCTCAGGTTTGTCTTTGACCACTGACCCTGAGCCATCTGGGTTTGGAGGTGTGCACCCAATTGAAGAGACTTGCGTCCGTGGTCACACTGATGCAACTGGGCTCTTTGAATAGAGTCCCCTTGTGAATGGCTGATGAAGTCCACCAGCCGAGAGATAGACATACCTGATGAGGAATGCGCACCAACCAGTTAGATGTACTGGTGTGCTGTTTCTGGTATGGGAACAGGAACCACTGAAGGTCCCGCGCAGGTAACCGGGCCCACGGCACTATTGCTATGCATGATATTAACTTCCCCAGGAGTTCAGAAAGTGTGGCCAATGACACAGTCCTGCTTCTGCTCACCCTGAGTGCCAGGTCTCTGATGCTCCTGCACCGCTCCTCTGATAAGTACACGTGACAAGAGTCCGTGTCTATCACCACGCCCAGATGTAGCAGATGGGTGGAGGGAGTCATCTGACTCTTTTTGAAATTTATCAAGAACCCGTGGTTCTGTAGAGTCCTTATTGTGAGAGCCAAATCCAACTGGGAGGTTGAGACTGACAGGAACTGGATCAGAATGTCAGGGACCAATCTTAAATGAGCTGCCAGCACTGCCAGGATCTTGGTAAAGACCATGGGGGCTGAGGAAAGGCCGAATGGTAGAGCCCTGTATTGAAAGTGGCGGTTGAGGTAGCAGAATCACAGATACCTGCGATGGTCCAGGAGGATAGGGATGTGCAGGTATGCCTCCTTTAGATCTAGTGAAGTCAATAGATCCCCCCGCCTGATACTGGTTAAAATGGAATGTAACGTCTGCATCTTGAACCTCCAGTATTGAAGGTGGAGGTTCAGCCCCTTGAGATCGAGGATTGCCCTCCATCCCCCTGAAGATTTTGGAACTACAAATAGAATGGAGTAATACCCCAGTCCCGCCTCGTTCAGGGGGACCTCCTCTATGGCCTTGATGGTGAGTAGGTGTTGGATGGCATCTTCCATGAGCCCTCTTTTTACAGAGTTTCTCATGGCTGGGCAAGACACGAAGTGATCTAATGGCATGGATTTGAACTCCAGGGACAGACCTTCTCTTATGGTGCACAGAACCCAGGAGTCTGTGGTTGTGTTTTCCCATTGGCAGATAAAGAGAGTTAAGTCGCCGCCAATGGGGGGGTCTCCTGTGAGTCACTTGGAGCAACGGAAGGGGCGACCCCCTCTGCCATGAAAGGAATGTTTATTTTGGGGCTGATACCGGGTTCTTGCCCTGTCAAAGGAGTGCTCAGTCTTAGGGGCTGGGGGTCGGTATGGTTGTGCAGGCTCCGTCACAGCCCCGGTCCGAAAGGACTGTCGGCGACTGTAAGGGAGGAAACGTCTGTTAGTTCTCCTTGCCAAATGAGAAATAACCTTTTGTTTTTGTTTGTTTTCAATGAGATATGGCATTAGGGCCTCCCCAAATAATCTGCCACCTGTGAAGGGGGCAGTGGGCGCACACCACTTATGTTTGCTCTCAGCTCTCCAGTGTTTGAGCCATAGAAGCCTCCTAGCGACTACGCTGGAAGCCATTACTTGGGCTGAGTGCTTGTCCAAGTACAGGGAGACATCCGCCATATACTCGGATGTGGCTATTAGTTTGATTAAATCCTGCAACTGTCGAAGCCAGGTAATTGAAATCCTGGCAAAGAAAGAAATGGAAGTTGCCGCCTTTGCTGCTCATGCAGATGCCAAATGGACCTTGCGTAAGGCCATTTCAGATTTTTTATCTTCCGCCTTAAGGGCGTCTGAGACATCTGCCGGGAGACTGGCAGTTGAAAAAAGCGGGGCCAGTGATTCATCTACTTTTGGCACCTCCAATAAATCTGCCAAATTCTTTGCCATGTCCACTATCTTGCGCTCAGTCGCTCCCTGGGTCGGCTGAGCTGCCGGTGACTCCCACTGTCCCTGAATATTTTTGAGGTTATTTAGGGGACAGTGAATTTGGAGATGTTTGTCTACAGGCTCAGCAAACAGGGGATTAGTGTCCTGATCAGAGGAAGGCTGTGGGGTTTGAGCCGGATGGGAGGAAAGTTTACCTGCTGCACAGGCTCTGTGCAGCAAGGAAGGAAATAGCGAAGCGTTGAATAGCTCTGCCATAGGCTGAGATTCATGGGTAGGTTCCTCACAATCAGACCAATGGTCCATACCTTCCTCATAATCCGAAACATTGGAAGAGTCGGATTCAGGAGAATGGGATGGGGAAATCATACCTGAACGATCCAGTGGAGGTTGTGCAGAGGTGGCCGGTGCAGAAGAAGACCCCAGAATGGGAGACGCCTGATGGTGACTCCATGATGCCATGGCTTGGAACACAGCCTGCGATATCCACACTTGGAGCTGGTTAGAGGACTGCTCTAGCGGAAGCCGTAACCCCGCAGCAGGTGGTGTGGTGGCAGCAGTGGGTGCCGTTGATGGGCCAGGCAGATCAAGGTCCTCCCCAGTCAGAGGTGGTCCTCCCTGACCAAAGGTCTGAGTCGAGACCTGCTGATGCACATTCTCAGGTGACCAACCTCTCCATGTGGACAGTAGATGTGCCCCCGTGTCAGGTGGTGTGGAGGTTGACAGGGTATGACCTCTTTCAGCCAACAAGCGTTGGGCCCGGGAGAATTGCTAATCCAGGGCTCTGTGTGTTTGGTCAGCCTGCCTATCACTTGCCTTGCCAGCCTTCCTGCCGTATTTTGATTTGGCTTTAGCCTTACCTCTAGGCGCCTCGGATGCCGGCTCAACTTGGACGGAGGTGTTGTCTGTGTCCAAAGGCTATGGCTCAGTGGTTTCTGCCATATTGATCGAGATGCACCCCAGAGGCGACTCTGGAACTAACTCACTCTGCAAGGGATGTCAGGAGGCCCCCCTTAAGAGGGACTGACTTCACGTGGATTAGCATGAGCCAGCCCACTGGCTAACCTGGGCTCACGCTTGGCGCTGAAGCGCTCGTCACCCGGGCAATGTGGTGGACCTGAGGCCAAGTTGGTGATGAAATCGCACGTGTCCCACAATAGTGGCAATGGTCAGGATCTTGAAGCAACCACTAGATGCAGAGTGGCAGATATAGGCAATGTGGTGAGCAGGGCCTGATTCCACACTCTTGTTGATATTAGATGTCTTCAATAGGAATAATAGTTTCTGAAACACTTAAAATCACTGAGAAAGTGAATATAGGTAATGCAAGAGCATATGTAGAAATATATGTAACTATACCAGTTAAAACTATGCAGAACAAAATATAACTGCAGAAAGTTATTTAAACCAAGCTCACAAGATGGCGTCCTAGCCTGTGTGTTAAATGGGCGTTTCCCTGTGGAAATGTGCCTCAAAATGGCGGATGCCCTGAGCTCCAGTAAGGAAGGAAGGGGGGGAAGAAGTGTGAGATAATAATAAGACTCTTAAAACAGTCAAAAGGTACACAGGAGTTAAGAAGGCAAAATACAAGGCTTTTCTGAAATGCAGAAATCAGTTCAGCAAATTGTGCCTAACAGCTGTTAGGCGCGAAACAGCTCACCACTGTAAAGTGAAGCTTCGTCCTCTTCAGCGGCAGCTGGAGAGCAGAAAAGAAAAATCCAGGGAATATTCCCCCTGTCGCTCACTTCAAACAATCAACTCAGCTGAGCTTTGGCCGGAGAAAACTTCAGCGAAAGCTGAGCTCCGCGTGTTCAAAATGGCGGCCGTTATAGGAATCACTAACCGGGCCCAATCAGAGAAGAAGCCACGTGGCCTCAAAATGGCCAGAAAACACGCGCGCTTGCAGGGGAGTGGGAAAACTCAATCTCCTTCTAACTATAATGAAGGGAAAACTCCCCCCCCCACTCCTATCTAGCAAAGATTTGGGAACAACTCAGCCGACTGCTGAATTCAGGGAAAAGAAACCACCACCCCTATCCTGGAAAGGAATGTTACTCTAGCCCTGAAGGGAAAGGGAAAAAGGATTCAGATCTCCTAAAGAAGGGAATAATCACCACTAATTCTCCCAATCTCAAGAAGAATTCACCAATGGATAATATCTAGTCCAGTGGTTCTCAACCTTTCTAATGCTGCGACCCCATAATACAGTACCCCATGTTGTGGTGACCCCCAACCACTTATACATCACCAGGTGCCAGGGGCGTGGCCAAAGAAAAGGGGAAAAAATGGCGGACAGCCTTGTTTGGCGACCCCCGTGAAATGGTCGTTTGACCCCAAATGGGGTCCCTACCCACAGGTTGAGAACCACTGATCTAGTCTGACTTGCTATCCAAATGAACTGAGAGTCAGGTTATCACGTCCTCATGGGCGAAAGACTAAGATGAAACTGGGAGGTCCCAGACAAAGAGGGGCGTGACCACTTGACAACTTAGTTTGATTGGGCAGGAGGACTGAAATAACCCATTGGTGGATTCTTCAGTCATCATGCTGGAGAACAAATGGATCACTACAAAATTATTATTGCTATAGGTACAAGTGATAAGGCTTACTTATTTGCTTACTTCAGATACATTATGCAAAGATCCAGCTCTTTGGAAAAGGTTCTACTGCTGAGAAAGGTGGAAGAGAAGAAGAGAACAACCAGCAGCAAGGTGGATATACTCAGTTACAGTGGCAAGGGAACATTGCTGGAATACCTCAAAGTCAATTTTAGTGACAGACTGTAATGGAGAAAATCTATCTCTGTGGTTTCTAGGAATCGAAAATAATTTGATATCATATAATAAATAAATCAGCTGTTCATGAAGAGGAGTTAGAAAGGGAGATTACAGTGGGTTGGCTGAAAACCTGCAAGCAAGATCAACTACAACAATAAAAGAAAGACTGTGCTTATTAATTTATTCATTCATTCATTCAGTTTATATAGCACCCCATCTCAAATATATGACTCTGGGAGGCCACCACAATTAAGAATATAAAAAAGTAAGCATTAAAAAAATAAAAAACATACAATCCATATCTGAGGTATATTGAAGGCATATTAAAATTCAACATCTCTGTATTGTTGTTAATGCTGTCATATTCATTCTATAAATATATTCATTCACTGTCTACTTTTTATGGATTAATGTATTGATTTATTGCAAATAAGAACAGCAAATGCCACAGAGTTTTGAATGTTAAATTACACATGAAAACATTTTAAAACAAGGCACAAACATCGAAGCATTCCTTCCTGTGCAGGTGTTCACAAGACACTTCAAAAGATGCTAATGACACAGAACAGGTCTGCTCACCTTTTTCTGCTGTTCTCCCTGATTGACATGGCTAGCAAATAACTGCCCCTTGGACTCTGGAATTGCTGCCAATATGGGTATGTCTAGGATTTTATGCTAGGATTTCGATTACTTAGAGATAATCCTTAGGGAGAAGCCAACAGTTATAGCCAATCACAATGTGTGCTATGCCTTTAGCCTGGCTTAACCTGCCTCTTGAACAGCAGTACAGAAAAATAGATGTTTTCTCTGATGTCTTTATGGATATATCCATGTGGAATTTAAAATTTAAACTTGTGCTAAGCCAGGGGTGTCAAACTGCCAGCCCATGGACCGGACACATCATCTGGAAGCCATGCCTACCCCATTGCCGGCAATGGCAAAACTGTCCCGATACATTGCGCAATGTCATGTGTCGTCGCGAGTTTGACATGTCTGTGCTAAGCCATAAGTTTAAATGTCAAACGTCACTGGAGAACCATCCCTGTGTATGAGAGGAAAAACTAATGCCAGCTCACTTTAGTTTTGTAATTTTTGAAGTATAACATTTCTTTTGTTTTGCTGGAGATTGGAAACACTAGCAATAGCACAGAGTAGATTCATTCAGGAGAACTGAATTATTCTCCCTTAGTTTTTGAAATTTAGTTTTGAAAACAAAACCTTTGTGGTTATAGTATTACCACAATGGCTTTGTGATTATAGTACTAAAGCTGGGGGGGGAAGACTCAAGATTGTTGGGTGAACAGTGAAAGTTACTAGGGATTAGAAAGCATATTTATTACATTTTTGTTGACTAACATAAGTTAATTTTGGCTAATAAAGCCAAATACGATTTCTAGACTCTAGCCCACAGGTCGGCAACCTGCGGCTCCGGAGCCGCATGCGGCTCTTTGAGCCTTCCCCTGTGGCTCCCAGCCTCCTCTGCCTTTGCAGAGAGAGACAGAGACAGAGAGAGGCAATTGCACTTCCCTGCTTCTCTCTCTCTCTCTCTGTGTGTGTGTGTGTGTGTGTGTGTGTGTGTGTGTGTGTAAAAGAGAGTGGACTCACAGTGTTCTCCGAGGAGCTGAAAAGCTTTCTGGGCGGAGCTCCTCCCTTTGCTGCGTCTGTGAAGGAAGCAGGAAGCAGGAAGGGCAGGAGAGAGCTAGGTAGCCCAGCTAGGCTGACTCAGGAATTCTGGGAGTTGAAGTCCATGAGTCATAAAAGAGACGAGGTTGCCTACCCCAGAGGTTGTTGGACAACAGCTTGAAGCTTGCCAGGTGAGCAGCAGATAGGAGGGGGGGGGAGAAGGAGAGAGAGAGAAAGAGAGAGAGAGAGTGGGGGAAGAGGAGTGGCAGATCAAGGGCAGATAGAGAGGGAAGGAGAGACCCTTTTGACATCTAAAATGAAGATAACACTGCATATATCCTTTTTTTACCTTTGTGTGTATGTAATTTTATTCTCTTAAAGCATTCTCTTGGTGATCATTGTTTTAATAGTATGGATATTCCCAAGAGTCATATTTTTACTTTTATTTGTAATGTGTATGTGTGTGTGTGTGTGTGTGTGTGTGTGTGTGTGTGTGTGTGTGTATACACACACACACATATACACATACACATACACACACACACACATACACATACACACACCTATAATAAAGGTAAAAAAGGATAGAGCTAGATTGATGCCATTCAGATGGGAGATTCCGACGGGCATTGCTCTGAGCCATGCGGGGATGCGTCACAGGCTGAACACGGTCGACAAAGCTAAAGAGTTTTATAATACGGTCCTGGGTGCAGGCTCAGCTTCATCTGTTCAGAAGCTCTTGAGTGGTAAAGAGTTGGAACAGCAACCTGAAACATTAGGTCTGATCTCTGCTGGGAAGATGCAAGCTGAATGGCAATGTCAAACAGAGGTTAAAGAGCAGAGGATGACCCGTGCAGCACATAGACATAAGGAAAAGGAGAACAAAAGAAAGAAATTAAAGAATCTTCTTCGGAAAGTGCTTCATTGCCGGTGGGAGGGGCAAGACCCAAGAGTTCTGCAACACATACAGCAATGGCAGATCTCCAGGTAGTCTTCTCCAGGCTCCTGGTCAAGGGAGATGGCAAAGTTTCTGACCTGGAATGTTAACGGTCTAAATTCCCCTCAGAAAAGAAAGAAAATCTTTCACTACTTAAAGCAACATAACAATGATGTTATTTGCCTACAGGAAACTCATATTTTACTTAAAGATCAAAAATATTTAGTTAACGCCCGTCTGGGATCTCATTTTGTATCTGCAGCTCCTGGGAAAAAGGGGGGAGTGGTTATTTATGTGAAGCAAAATTTACCAGCTTGTCTGGTAGAATCAGATCCCCAAGGAAGATATGTAATGATTGAACTTGGTTTATATGGTAAGAAAATACTTATAGTGGGACTTTATGCACCAAATCAGCAACAGGAACAATTTTATAGATTGTTACATCAAAAAATAACTTTGCTGGACTATAGATCCGTGATATTAATGGGTGATTGGAATGGTGTCTTAGATATACAAAGGGACAAGAAAGGTTCTTCTCCTCTTTTTAAACAGGCAAAACTATCTAAAGCCTTTTTTGACATGAAAGAGGACTGGGAACTAAGGGACTATTGGCGGGAATGTAATCAAGAGGAGATAGACTTTACCTTCTTCTCAGATAGACACCAATCCTTTTCAAGAATTGATTTCTTTTTTATTACAACGGATTTATATAATAGAGTAAAGAATGCAAAGATTTTTCCTAGATCGTTGACGGATCATAGTCCAGTTTGGATGGAGCTGACTCAAGAAAAAGAGGAGAGAAGATCCTGGAGGGTGAATGAGAACTTATTTAGACAAGAAAAGAATGTTCAAAAGTTAAAGGAGTGTTTAAAGGATTATTTTGCTTTGAATATGTATGAGGGGACTTCAATGTCAATGGTATGGGATGCAGGTAAAGCATTTATGCGTGGGATTTTGATAAAAATGAATAACTTTCATAGGCAAAAGCAGATTCAGAAACGTAAAGAATTGGAAGATGAGATTAAATTAAAAGAAAAGCTTTTGATTTTAAATCCTTCAGATGAAAGGATTAAAGAATCTATAAAGTTGCTAAGAACACAATTTAACATGTTGATGGCGGATCAATCCGCAACCAATTTATTGTTTATGAAACAAAATACATTTTGTAATGCTAATAAACCAGGGAGATGGTTGGCTTATCAACTAAGAAAGAAACAGAGACAGAGAATAATAGATAAACTATAAGGGTAAACTAGTATATCAGAAGGAATTGATTAAGAAATCTTTTTTAGATTACTATCAAAAATTATATAAATCTACTAATGTGCAAATTTTAGATATAAATAAATATTTAAGTGAGGCCAACTTTCCCAAACTGACAGAGGACCAGAAACATGAAATTAATGGTTTAATTACTAATGAGGAAATTGCGATAGCAATCAAACAATTGAAACCAGGGAAAGCACCGGGCACGGATGGGTTGACATCTGTTTATTACAAAGTTCTAATGGAAGAGATGATTCAACCATTAGGTGATCTTTTTAATAATATTTTACAGGGCTCAGAGATTCCTCCTTCATGGCGTAGTGCTTTTATATCCTTGATCCCAAAAGAGGATCAAGATCCTACTTTACCAAAGAATTATAGACCTATATCTCTTTTAAATGTTGACTATAAGATATTTGCAAAAATTTTAGCAAATAGGCTTATGAGGGTTGTGCATTATCTTGTGCATAAGGATCAATCTGGGTTTATAACTGGTAGGTACATGAAAAATAATGCTAGACAAATTATTAACTTATTAGAATATCTAGATAAGAATAATCAAGTTTCTACAGGGCTGATATTTTTAGATGCTGAAAAAGCTTTTGATCAATTGAATTGGCATTTTATGTTAAGAGTAATTGAAGAGATGAATCTTGGCGAAAAGATATTACAAGCTCTTACGGCAATGTACCAAAAACAAACGGCACAACTTATTGTTAATGGAGGTTTGTCAGAGGTTTTTACATTAGAGAAAGGTACTAGGCAGGGATGTCCATTATCACCGTTGCTGTTTGTTTTAACATTGGAAATATTGTTGATCAAAATTCGAGAGTCGCAGGAGATAAAAGGAATAGAAGTTAACAAAAAAGAATATAAGTTAAGAGCTTTTGCAGATGACTTGGTGGTTACTTTGTCGCAACCTACTTATTCTGTAGTAAAGTTATTACAGTTGACTTATCATTATGGTCTGGTTTCGGGTTTTAAGATTAATGTTAATAAGACTAAAATCCTACCTAAAAATATGACTATTCGGGAGAAGCAGATTTTGATTAATTTGACGGGTTTTGAAATTGTTAATAAGGTAAAATATTTGGGGGTGATTTTATCTGTTTCTAATGCAAAATTGTTTAAGAATAACTATGAAAGGTTGTGGGTTAGAGTACAGAAAGACTTGAGGAATTGGGAGAAGTTCCAATTATCTCTCATGGGAAGAATTGCAGTGATAAAAATGAATGTTCTACCCAAGTTCCTTTTCTTGTTTCAAATGTTACCGATTTTGAAGAATGAGATTAATTTAAGTGAATGGCAGAAAGGTATTAACAAATTTATCTGGGCAGGGAAAAAACCAAGGGTAAAGTTTAAAATCATGCAAGACTCCCGTGAGAGAGGTGGACTCAAGGTACCGAATTTGAAATTATATTATGATGCGGTGGTTTTAACATCAATTAGTGATTGGGTAAATTTAACAAATTTGGAGATACTCCATTTGGAGGGATGGGATTTACTTTTTGGTTGGCATGCTTATTTAATATTTAATAAAAAAGTGGACCGGGCTTTTAAATCTCATATTATAAGAATCTCTTTACTTAGGGTCTGGAGAAAATATTATAAAAGTGATTTTAAAATACCATTATGGGCTATACCTTGGCATGCGATAGAGGGGATAAAAAGAGGTGTCAAAATGGATACGGTATCTTATACACAGTTACTTAGATGGGATGGACAAAATTGGCAGTTAAAACTATTGGAAGAGCTAGCATATGAAAATATTATTTATTCTTGGTTTCAATATAGGCAATTAGTAGACAGATGGAAGATGGATCGTAAGGTGGGTTTTCTCAGAGAAGATGAAAATTTTATTAAGCAAGTGAAGGATCAAAGACAAACTCATATTAAGAGAATTTATGGGGTTCTAGTGGAATTGGATTCAGAAACAGAATTAAGGATTGTATGATTAAATGGGCGCAGAATTTTGGTGAACCAGTTCTACTGGATACCTGGGAAACTATCTGGGTGAGAAATGTTAAATTTACACAAGCACAGAATTTAAGGGAGAATTTTTATAAAATGTTTTATAGATGGCACCTTGATCCACAAAAAATGTCTTTTATGTACCCTGACCTACAGCCTAAATGTTGGAGATGTGGTTGTTTGGATGCCACCTATTATCATATCTGGTGGTCGTGCAGAAATATAAAAGCTTTTTGGATTAAGATATGGTGGAATATTCAGAGAATTTTTAGAAGGAGGGTAAAATTTACTCCACAATTATTTTTATTAGGTATAGTTACTGATTGTGATACAAAGGAGGTTATATTAATGTTGAACTTGATCACAGCCGCAAGGCTGTTAGTAGGACAATATTGGAAGAAGGAATCTTTGCCTACTTTGCAGGAATGGTTTCTTAAAGTGTCTTATTTGGCGGAAATGGCAAAGATTTCGGCTTTCTTAAAAGAACAATCGCAAGAGAAATTTCTTGCTGTTTGGGATAAATGGATAAAGTTTATACAATTTAAATTGGATATAAAAAAATATCATCTAGCCTTTTTATAACTTTTATTTTTATATATATACATATATTTTAGTGTTATATTCTTTTTTTTTCATATAATTTTTTTAACTTTTTTTAATTAAACCTATATTCTGCTCTGGGAAGCTCCGGGGGGGGAGGGAGTGGGGGTTTTGGGGAGGGTTGGGGAAGGGTTGTTTTGTTTTGTTTTGCTTTGTTTTGTTTTGCTTTGTTTTTGTATTGTATTGTATTGTTTTTTTTGTCTTTTTGTAAAAATTTATAAAAATTTTTAATAAAAAAATGTATCCTAAAAAAAAAAAAAGGATATATGCAGTGTTATCTTCATTTTAGATATCAAAAGGGTTTTGCGGCTCCCAGTGTTTTGCTTTTGGTGGGAAACGGGTCCAAGTGGCTCTTTGAGTGTTTTGGGTTGCCTACCCCTGCTCTAGCCGAATAGTAAGAGCCTTAAATTAAAAAGTAAAGATAATTCTTCAGGGAGGTAGGCAAAGCAATGACAATGACAGAATCAAATGTTATTTTTGCTTTTCATGATAATTTGCAATTATAAAAAACATTAAACATTTGTTTTTCAATTTTTCACGCTAAATACGTTAAAGCTATGTTCAGCTCTGACAAAATTGGATCACAACATCTTAGAGCTGTATCAGCATTAAGTTTAATTTAAAGTAGTTAAATCTGGTATTAACATTACTGCAAATGTCTTTTTTAGGTTATAAAGATTCTTGTATCTCATAAACATTAGGAAATCTTTCTCTAATCAGCACTTCTTTTGCAGCAATACCAACTTTGCTAATTGAGAGCTGCTACAACAAAATGTAGCAAGTAAACAGTTGTTATCTGTCTTTTTCCTCTTCTAGTGTTCAGACATTAAGACTTAAATAGTCAAGGCTTGCAATATTTTAAAGTTATTATTTATTTGTTAATGTCTAATAGGCATGATAGAATCATTATTAATTTCAAGAACAGTTGAACTATCAAGCTTCCAACCTCTAGAGATCACTAAGAAAATTTGGAATGTTAGAAAATATTATTATCACTGGCACACAATGACCAATTATTTGTTCGTTATTATCATTTAATGGCTATTTCTATTTGTATCTTATGGTCCATTAACCTTACAGCATTTAAGGTGGCTAGCTGAAAGCAGTAGCAGAGCAACAAGTAGTAAAATCAACAACCTTTTGAAAGGCTAAAACTGAAAAGTAGTGTTCAGATGACAGTAAAAAATAAGTAACTTCACAAGAAACCAGGGTTTCTGTCAGAAATACAAAATGCCCAAACCCCAAAATAATAGAAACCCTTACTTCCAAATTATTTTTTACAAACACCTTAGACCAGTGGTTCTCAACCTGTGGGTCGGGACCCCATTTGGGGTCGAACGACCATTTCACGGGGGTCGCCAAACAACGCAGTCCGCCATTTTTTCCCCTTTTCCTTAGCTGTGCTACTCCCTTTTATTCTATAACATCTTATACCACAAAATCAAAATCACCAGGGCACAACTGCACCAAATCTTTCAGTCAGTCATAATGCCTGCAGAACTGCCACAGCGTCCAACTTATTAAGCAGATGTTCTCTTTGTTTTCAGCTTTAAGAGGGCATTTATTCATTAATTATTGTACTTCCATGTTGCTCTATTCGAAATCAGCTCCAAGCATTGAAACTACGCAGCATCTCAGCCACTATCTTCATTCTATAGATCAGTGTTTTTCAACCTTGACAACTTTCAGATTTGTGGACTTCAACTCCCACAATTCCCCAATTAGCCTTGCTAGAGCAACATTTAAGTATGATAACTAATGAATAAATGTCCTCTCTTAAAGCTAAAAAAAGAGAGGACATCCGCTTGATAATTTGGATGTTGGGGTAGTTATAGAGCACAAGTGTCAAACTCGCCACATCACATGATGTGTCACGACGTATCACAACTCTTTTTGCATTGCCGGCAATGGGGTGGCCGCAGCTTTGGTATGATGAAATCGGCCCGTGGGCCGGCAGTTTGACACTTCTGTTCTAAAGACAACATTATGAGTGACTGAGAAATTCAGTGCAGTTGTACCTTCAAATAAGAGGGATCTATAGATTGTTCTAAAACTAATGTGGGCTCAGATGGCTGCAAGTTAGTATTGACTTTAAAACCCAGCATCCTGGTTTTGCCAGTTAATAAAAAAAACATTGTAAAATGCTTTTTCAGGTCACTCATAGAAGAGTTCACAGACCAAAACAAAAGGTGTGATAATACTTTTGTGTCCAATTATGACCCTTTGTTCAATTAAAGAAGATAAAGTACAAAAGTGTTCCAATAATGTTACATTCATAAACACTGATTACTCTAATAAGTACATTTTCTTTTAATCTGCACATTCTTTAAACTCATATTTTATACTTTAGCATCCCATAAAGCTGAGATCAAACACTGTGCTCAGTAAGAATGTACCTTTTTTTTTTTGGCTTTGCCACTACATCTTATAAATTATGGTTTCACACAATGAATAAATCCATGTAGCATGGTTTGCAGTACTTGCAGTTAGGTACTCTTTCTGTGGGTGGGAGCACTAACAGCAGTTAGGCAGGTGAACATAAAATTATGCATTACAACACTTAAACATGAAGAAAAACAAACTCTTTAAAACATTTAATTGAATAATTCAACTCCTCAGTGTTTTTCTTTATATTTTGGTTAATAACAATATGCTTCCAAAATAGTTCTAAATTGCTAGCAGAATGCCAAAAGCAAGAGAACTGGCATTATGTTCTGATGTTGAAATGCTGGGCTTGTTTTGTTCAGCTCAGTGACAGTTATAATAATTGTAAATTTACCTTCATGGTTCACCTGCAAACTGTTTCTACATTTTCCCCACTTTTCCTTTGTATATATTCCATCTGTTTCTATCATTTGTAATTCAACTGTTCAAACAAATGAAAAGAATGAAGGCTTCTGAAGTAGCAATGAAATCTCAGGACAGACAGAAAATAGTAATAGAACTATTTTAAGTCCCATTAAAGGACAAGAGTAATTAAGATAAACAAGCTTTTGCCAGACTGCTATTCCCCACGATGATCACTTCCACATGATTCATACTAATTTAATTTCTCTGTTCCAAATGGGAGGATGGCAAGAAAAATGAAAGAATTACTGGTTTGACTTTAATACTGCTTTCTTATATTAGCTGAGTAAAATGAGCCATGCAGTTCTCTAAAAAAAATTACTAATGTGTTTTTCTATAGAAGAAACTACAGGATCTACAGTGTTCACAACCAATCAGTGTAGTAGCACCAACGACAGATGGTAGGAGAGGAAGAAAATATGTATATGGAAAAAGGTAGAAAAATGAATTTTGCAGTGATTTATTTATTTATTTATGAGACTTATATACCGCTTTAAGTGCAAGCACTCTCTAAGCGGTATACACCAGTAAGCAATGTGTGTGTGTGTGTATATATATATATATATATATATATATATATTTTTACATTGCCCCTAACAATCTGGGTCCTCATTTTACCTACCTCGGAAGGATGGAAGGCTGAGTCAACCTTGAGCCGGTGAGATTTGAACCGCTGACCTGCTGAACACAGTCAGCTAAAGTGGCCTGCAGTACTGCACTCTAACTGCTGCGCCACCTCGGCTCCTTTAGTTCTTCATCTTCAATAATGTTATAAAACCTATATTGTAGGAAGGGAAGAGCTGTTAATCTATTGTATGCCAAAAAAACCTGGGCCTGGTAGCACTTTTTCTGACTAACAATTCTATTAAATGTCTCATGGAATCTTATACCTTTTAATAGAATTTCTTGGTTAGAAAATGTGTTCTCAGACTCCAGATTGTTATACTACTTAGCTGTGAGCTATACTTTGCACTGCATGATTTGATGATGCAGTCAAAATAGATTTTAAAAAATAGATTTTTTTAAAATGCCAACTATAACTGTATTTTTTCTTAAAACTCTTTTTTTCCTAGAACAAAAAATATCTCCAGAAGATATTATCCCTTTATGACACCTATATATGTAAATGACACTTACTGCACATTGGCTTAACATGCCTACCAGTTTCCATGACAGTCATATTTTCTCTTAGGGCCTACTTCTCTGCTCATCCTAATTCATCACTATGGCAATAAATCCCATACTCTAATTTTTTGTCCCTGTGATAATACATGTAGTCCTCAAGGTATCAACCTAATGTAAGTCAAAAAATTCATCAAATGAATCAAACTCAATTTTACAAATTTTTAAAATCAAATTCATTAATTAAATCAAATGGGTTGTTATATGAACAAAGATCTGACTTACTATTTCCTCCAATAGTTGCTGTGTTAACTGAACTGGGAGAGTTTCCCGCCAATCGCCCATCAGCTATTTCCGGTGCCTGGCTCAGGAACTAAATTGCCTTCAAGTAGCGCTTGCAGCATTGCAGTTATTTAAAAAAAAAACTGCTGCTAGCCAGCTCAAGCATCTTCAGCTGGGGGGGAGGGGGGCTTTGCTTTAAAAAACAAACTTGCCACAAATTAGCTTAAGAATCTCCAGCCAGGCACCCAGAGGGAGATGGGGAAGGAATTTGCAGAACTCTCGGCTTGCAATAGTAACAGAGATGGAAGGGACCTTGAGGTCATCTAGTCTAACCCACTGCAAGAGGGTATTTCTGATAAATGCTTATCCAGTCTCTTCTTAAAAGCTTCCAGTGATGAGGCACCCACAACTTCTGGAGGCAATTTAAATTTAAAACCTACAAACTACAGTAATATATGCTAATCTCCAAAATAAAAGCTCAATAGTTTACAAACAAAATAGTTTGCAAACTACAGCACGTAAAAAGCAGAGCAGTTTCCAAAGAGTAACAATTTAAAAAAAAAATACTTACAGAAGTAATTCTATGGTAGTACTCCAGCCCAGGCAGTAGCAGATTGCAGCAAAAGCAAAAACAAACTGACCCGATTGGCTCTTGTTTGGCCATGTGATCAGGGACAAAAAAAAACCCCCAAAAACAAAACCCTTCCGCCTTCTTGTAGGCCCAAACAGCCCAGGCAAGTTCCAGAGTTAAATATGGCTGCCACTGCGGCAGAGCCTTAGTCCAAGTCACAAGGCTAGAGACCTCTTTTGAATTTTTAATGTAAGTACCCTTTCTGAATTAATTCATTTTTGTGAAAACTTGCTAAAGAAATATTAGTACCTGGGGGTTTATCTGTAATGGATAACCTCCCTTCTTGCCAAAGTTATGTAACTCACTCTCAATTGTTCAATTAGGCAACCCCTTAACCAGCAATTTATTGGAACTTGACATTTTCTGTTTAACTGAGTAAGTCTTGATAGCTCCATAGCACAGTAGGGGCTGCTTGATGGGAGGGAACCCAAAGGGCGGGTGCCAGAGTGGAAAACTGTTGGCCTTTGGATCAGTACTTGCATTCCTGCTGTTTTTAGACTTGAGACCTTTACTTCATTTCTCCCCCTATCACCCTCTTTTCAGATAACATTTCCTGCTCGGTCAGTGGAGAAGGAGCTAGTGATATATCCTTGTGGTATTCCCTTGATGCAAGAGCTAAAATAAATTCCAAACTGTGAATTGTTGACATAACTAGTGTGATTTTTGTTAAGGAAAATTCATTAGGTTCATAGCTGATTGAATCAAGGATGTTGTTGGAACACAACCATATAACATACACATGAATCTGCCAGTTTCTTGTTGCCCTACACTAAGTTTTTCAAGCCTTTTAAACTCTAAAAGTGCTATGTTACATTTTAGACTGAAATTTTTAGTATCAGATTACAGTTTTCAAAGACAGCTAAAGACTAAAGAAAATTTCTAAAGTCATATTACTTGAAAGGTCATCTTGCCATGTACTTTAAAAATTATGGCAGAACTGACAGAATAAGCTGGGCTGCAATGTCTTTGGTTACCTTAAGGCTCAGTGTTTTCTGTAAAGCAGGGCTACTAGGTTTCCACAATAGCAGAGAATAACCTTGCATTTAAATTAATGAGCTAGTGTGTTCTGGAAATATGGACACAGATCATTATATATTGATATCCCAAGGACAGATCACTTTCTGACAATGACTCACAAGATAAGTCATATTTAACAGTCTTTCCTTGTTATCACCAATCATTATACTGCCACATATAGTTTGATTTATTATTTAATACATACATATAAAACAATATTAAATATTAATTCTTATTTACATAAATAGCATCAAATATGAGGTGATGACAAGCTTGCATATCAGTTGTGCAGAGAAAATAAAACAAGAAAAGGTAAAAAAAAAAATAAACAGTTTGGCAAATAAAAAATTACCAAACATGGTCAAATCAACTACATGTTATCATTCTGTTGCTTTATATCCACAACTCCCCACAAAATTATTTATGATGTTTTGAATATCCCAGAACTTAGGGAATACTGCATTGGATTGATATGCATTAGAATGGGACTGCAACTTTTCAAAATGAACAAACATGACAATATATTTTAATTTTACTGCAGATTATAAATTTGTCCATATAAGCTGAGGAAGCTTCCATGTTATGAAGGATCTTTCAACTGTAGCATCTCATGAAACAGGCTTGGCCTAATTTTTCATTTACTAATTACACTTCTGTAAGCAAATGTTTGATACAGTATTTGTTATTATATAATGTTTTATAATCACTTGATTTTAAAAGCTGTGTTGCATATGTTCATAATCTTGAGTATGTAGGGCAAGAGGTTTAATATGTGCTCTATTTCAGCGGTCCCCAGCTTGACAGTGGGGGGGGAGAGATGATGTACTATGTATTTATTTGACTTCTTTTTCACCTTTTTCTCAGATCTTAAGAAAGCATGGGAGATGTTTCTCACAATATCAATTCTGAGTGGTATATTGGAATGAGAGAGAGTTACTAGCTTCAAAGATAGATCCTGAGTTATAATTTTAGAAGAGAAAATTATTAAATACGAAGAGAAATTATACTGACTCAATTTAATAAATATAACTTAAGTTTTATTAATTTGAATTTCTGTTAAAACAAAATTACTTTTTTTCCTTTTCCTAACCACTTTTTCAATGTGACCCCTAGCCAACAGCCAAAGGACCCTAAAAGCTGGATACCATATTTTACTGTAAGTATACATTAAGTTACTTATTTGTTTACATCAACCATTGCAAAATAAACATTTACTTGAGCAATCTCTGATTGTGGGAAACCATTCTAACAGTAAACACTAAAAAAAAAATCTGTTATTAAATAGAATACTGCAAATGGCAGGCTGATATTGCTTTTTCATTGCCCAGAAATAGAAGGCATTAACAAAATATAATGGTAACAGCACTCAGTAGAATACCAATTTCAGTAGAACACCAATCTCAAAAAAAAAAAAAAGTGACTGCTTGACATTTTATAACATTTGTTCTTTTGAGCCTGAAAAATGAATAGGATCTTCAAACCTGATGAAACATTCTCAATTCTTTATACTGTAGGAAATGGTGAAGGATTATTACCGCTCTCAACCCCTTATTGCTGTAAACAACAATAAAACCAAAAGAAACAAAGAACACACAAGGAAAAAACACATTCTAGGCAGGTTTCTCATCTCACCCCGTCAGAGGAGAGTGAATTACAGATCTTTCATAAGGTCCTTTTTGTGGCATAATCATATTGTGCTCTTGTCTTCCATAAAGATTAAGAAATGCATCCTAAAACATTTTTTGAAAACTCCTTTTTTTAAGAACACCAGTAACTACGGAAACTATAATTGTGTCTACTTTTACAATATACACAGAGGTTTATTGATCTGTTGTGGCACTTGCAACTTTTATCTCCACTTTCCCTTAGTCTATTGATTCTAAATCTATGAAGACTAGGAACAACATTCTAGATTCACTCTTGTGTCATGACAACTTGCTTTACATTTCTAAACACTTAAACCCCATGTCTTTTAAATAAATAGCTTTTGTTGCTATAAAGTTAATGTTTCACTTTGATTCCAACTTTCACATCTGTGAATTTCACTTTCAGAATTCGCAGTCAGACCCACAGCAGATGGGGAATTCTGGATATTGAGGGTCACACATTTACCACGGCAAGGTAAAACTGCTGTAAATTATTAATTAACAATAGATCCAATGACTTGCAGTAAATAGTCTTTCTTCTAGTATTTGTCATTCATTCATTCATTCATTCATTCAGAAGGGTCGTTGTCTTACCTGAACGCCTTTTCTCAGCACGGAGATGGAGAATCTACCAATGGGTTTAAACTGTGTTCCTGCCCAATCAGATCAAGTCAGCCAAAGTTGCCACGCCTCTCCTGGGCTAGAAGATCCCAGTCTTGACGAAGGCGAAGCCATGACTGACAGCAAGACGTGTTGGCTCATAAATGGAAAGCTAGACCTAATAACCTGCTAGGGTGGGAGTGGATTCTCCATCTCCATGCTGAGAAAAGGCGTTCAGGTAAGACAATGCCCCTTCTCCAGCACTGGAAATGGAGAATCCACCAATGGGAAATACCAAAGCTTATTGTCCCTAAGGGAGGGAATCAGGCCTGCCCAGTGTGGCACTTTGAGATAGTACCTGTTGCAGAACCCTCCTGCCAAAGGATGCCTCCGCTGAGGCGAACTTGTCGATTTTGTAATGCCTAATGAAGGGTGACGGAGAGGACCATGTGGCCGCTCTGCAAACGTCTTCGGTAGAGCGGAAGGCAGCTGTCCACGAGATATAATAATGGAGTGCTCTGCAGATGTCCAACAGATGCCACTGCCATTCCAGATCATGTGAGGGATTAGGACAGAAATCTGGTAACACAATTTCCTGAGTCCTGTGAAATAAGGAATTTACCTTTGGAACAAAAATTGTATCAAGACGAAGGAACACTCGGTCCCGGTGAAAGATACACAAATCATCTCTGGTGGAGAGAGCAGCTAAGTCGGAAATCCGCCGCGCGGAGGTGATAGCCACCAAAAATGCTACTTTGAGTGATAAGAATCGCAAATCACATGTTTTGAGGGGTTCAAAGGGCGGATTGGTAAGAGCCCACAAGACCCTCGGTAATTCCCAGGAGGGATATCTATGGACTACAGGGGGCTTGGTGTTGGTAGCACCCTTGATGAATGATCGGATCAAGGGATGGTGACCCAGGGAAGTTGCAGATTCACATGTAAGGATGGTGGAAAGAGCAGCAATTTGTCTGCATAGTGTGTTGAGAGCCAAACCCCCTTCCAGACCCTCCAGTAGGTGATCCAATATGTGAGGAATTGTCAGATCCGGTAATGTCAAGTGGTGCCTTGAGCACCATGAACAGAAATTTCTCCACGTGGCCTCATAAATACAGTTGGTAGAGGCCCAACGGGAAGCCTGGATTATAGAAATGACTCCTGGCGAGCAGTGTTCCCGAGCTAAAACTGAGTGTTCAAGTGCCATACGGCTAACTGGAGCCATTGAGGGTCTGGGTGAAGTATGTCCCCTGACTGAGAGAGACCCTGTCTGGAGGAATCCTCCACGGTTCCGCTAGTGAGAGGTTCACTAAGTCGGTGAACCCTGGTCTCCGAGGCCAGTACAGTGCCACTAGGAGAACTTCCGCTCTTTCCCTGAGGATCTTGCGTATGACCGTCGGGAGAAAAGGGAGAGGAGGGAAGGCGTAGAGCAGACCCTCCGGCCACGGACTCCGTAGAGTGTCTGCGCCCTTTGCCCCTGGGCATGGGAAATGGGAGAAGAACCTTGGTACCTGAGCATTTGTCAGGGAGGCGAATAGGTCTAGAATCAGAAGACCGAATCTGTGGGATATTTCCCTGAAAATCCTCAGGTGCAGGCGTCACTCTGAGTGGTTCACCGTCGTCCTGCTGAGGAGATCCGCTTGCGTGTTTGCCTCCCCTGATTTGTGATCTGCCTTGATGGAGGCCAGATTTGACTCCGCCCAAGAACCCAGAAGAAGAGCCTCGGTCAAGAGATCGAGTGCCCCCTTGCCGATTCACATGGGCCTTGGCAGCAATGTTGTCCATGAGGACCAGTACATGATGTTTCACTACCAAGTTGCGGAAGTGTTGAAGGACCAGGTGTATGGCTCTGAGCTCCAACCAGTTTATATTGTGTCGTAGGTCGGATCGGGACCAACGGCCTTGGGCCCACTGATTGTAGGTGTGCACCCCAACCGTACAGATTGGCATTGGTCGTCAGAGTAATTTGGTCCGGCTCCTTGAAGGAGGATCCCCTGAGCATGGCCGATGAGAGCCACCACCTGAGGGAGCGCAACACTCTGAGTGGGATCCGCACTCTCCGAATGGATGAGCTGAGGTTCCGTCTCTGGAAAGGGAGCAGAAACCACTGAAGTGTCCTGGAATGGAGCCTGGCCCAAGGCACGATGGCAATGGCTGATATCAATTTTCTCAGTAATCGGGAGAGATTTGCTAGTGTTGCCATGCCGCTCCCGCAGATTTGTAGGACCAACTGTCGCATGCTGTCCCGACGTTCTTGGGATAGAAAAACCCGGCAGTCGACCGTGTCTATGATGGCCCCTAGGTGTAATAGCCTTGTTGTGGGGAACAAGTGACTCTTGGAAAAAATTACCGAAAACCCGTGGTTTTGAAGAAGGTGGATCACCCGTTTTCGATCCACCAGAGCGGCTTGTCCTGATGATGACTGAATCAGAATGTCATCCAGGTAACACTGGACTATGACTGGCACCATCCAGAGGTGAGCTGCTAGCACCGCGAGGACCTTGGTAAAAACCCTAGGGGCCGAGGATTGACCAAAAGGTAACGCCCTGTATTGATAGTGCCTGCCCCTGTAAGCAAACCTTAGAAACCGGTGGTGGCTGAGAGAGATGGGGATGTGAAGATAAGTTTCCATGAGGTCTACGGACATCAGGAAGTCTCCTCTTCTTAAGCTTCCAAGAATTGACTGGAGCGTTTGCATCTTGAATTTACGATAAACAAGATGCCGGTTTAGTCTTTTTAGATCTAGGATTGCTCTCCATCCCCCTGAGGCTTTGGGGACAACGAAGAGGATGGAGTAGAATCCCTGACCTCTCTGATCCAACGGTACCGGTTCTATGGCCCTTATGCTTACGAGGTACTGAATGGCCTATTGCATCACTTTTTTGTGAGATTTCTTGATTGGGGACAAGAGATAAAATGATTTGGAGGGTAGGTGAGGAATTCTAGGGAGAGCCCGTAGCGAACCGTGTTCAGCACCCATGCGTCTGTGGTGGTGACCTCCCAGTGGCTGGCAAAGAGAGAAAGTCTGCCGCCTATGGGAGGGACCGCCGGAGAGTCATCTGGAACGACGGAAGGGCGATGGGCCATTGAAGTGGCCGTTCGGAGCAAGGGGACAAAATGAGACGGATTAAAAAGACCCGTAAAGGATGGCATTTCAGGAGGGTCTTCCTCCTCATCTGACATCAGAATCCCCACATCCGCATCATACTCACAAAAGGATGAACCCTCAGAGTAAGAAGATTGAGAAGGTGAATTAGGTGCATCATATGCCTCGGTAGTTGGCTGGTGGATCGGTAGGGGGGAAACCAAGGTAGACCTAGGCACCTGAGATCCAGCCTGAAGGGCATGTGCTACCGCCTGTGCAATCAACTCGTTTAGGTGATCCTCCGTGGGAAGAGGAACCGGCTCTGTTGGTTCAGCCGCAGTAGGAGTAAATGTGGCTTCCGGGGCCGACTGTTGAGCCCGCTGAGCCACAGGCTGCACGATGTGTTCCTGATGAGATGAATCACCCGGTAGAGGGGTAGAGACAGTATCCCCTGTGGACCAGATCCCCAGAGGGGAAGCGGAGGGTCCCAGTAGTAAATCAAATGAAGGAACTTCAGCCTGAGTAGCTTCAGTCCTGGCCTGTCTTTGAGCTTTAGAGAATACCCTCTCTAATGCCTGGTGTCTCCTACTGGCCTGCTTTTCCTCCTTTTTTGATGTTTTGCCTGCAGACCTAGCTTTGGCTTTGGCCTTGGCTGAAATCTTTCCTGCCGCCTCTTGATTAGAAGACTTTTGTCGTTTAGAGGCTGATGAGAGTGGTGAAGCTCCCTTCTTGGAAGAGCCAGACTCCTCCATCCTTGTGGATTATCAAAGAAGCACGATTGAGTACTCCTGGTATCCAGAGGCAGCTGTTTGTCTACTGTGGATAAGCACAGGAGCACGATAGGGTACCCCTGGAATCCAGAGACAGCTGTTATTGTCTACTTGGATAATCACAGATGCACGATAGGGTACACCTGGTAACCAAGAACAGCTAATTTGTGGATAACACAGGTGCACGATAGAGTATACCTGATATCTAAGGACTGCCAATTTGTGAATAACACAGGTGCACGATGGGATACACCTGATATCCAAGGACTGCTAATTTATGGATAACACAGGTGCATGATAGGGTACACCTGGTATCCAAGACCTACTAATTTGTGGATAACACAGGTGCAGATGGGGTATACCTGGTATCCAAGGACTGCTAATTTATGGATAACACAGGTGCACGATAGGGTACACCTGTATCCAAGGGCTACTAATTTGTGGATAACACAGGTGCACAAGGAGGTACACCTGGTATCCAAAGACTGCCAATTTATAACACAGGTGCACAAAAGTGTACACCTGGAATCCAATAGTGCTATACAGGAATAACTGTTTTGGATAAGAGGATTACTGCAGGCTCCTAACAAACAAACCAGGACTCGCAGATAGAATATGAAGAGAACTGTTAGTTCTCAAAATGGCAGTTTCAAAATGGCGGCCGTTGTGAAAATGAAACTCACTGAGGCTATTAAACAATACAGAATGATGCCCAGCGTCCACAAAATGTCGGACACAATTCTGAAAGAGCTATTTGGCCACTACGATGTGGTCTGAACGTCCCTATAGAATCCAGAGGACCTCCCCAACAAAGAAATCAATAAATAGCTTCGGCGGCGCGGTCGCAGCCTCCGAAAAAACAAATGGAGCTCGCCTGCGTCTTCTGCCCTTTTTAGCCGCCTAAAGGAGCCGCCAGCCAGCTGATTTAATGTAAAAAACCCCGGTTCGGAGCAGTGTGCGCTCAGCCGGCGACGAGGACTGCAGTTGGAAAAGAATGAGCCTTCAGACTGCTAGAACTGCAAAGGCAGCCCCAGAAATCAAGAAAACAGTGTTTTAAAATGCTGGGAAGCCTTCCTGCTTCGCTCTAATTCAAGTGCGTCCTTGGGCCTACGCACCCAAAAGGAAATGAAAATAATCCTCAGGGAAGCCTCCCTGACTGATTACTACTTAACCCCCCCCCCTCCTGAATCGTAGCCTTGGAGCTGCCGTTGCCAACCCCAACCAGGAAAGAAAAGCAGAGCAAAATAGAGCAAAACAACTATTGATGTTTGTGAAGAATTAATAAAAGGTATTGAACTGAATAGAAAACCAACAAAGCAGGTAAGGGAGGAATGGAAAAAAACGAAACCGAAAGCCAACCAAACGCAGAAAGAGAAGCTGAACTAAGCCTCACTTTAAAGCTAAGAGGGGAAGGGGGGGTTGGAAATAAACAGCAATCCGACCCCAGTGCTGAGCCCAGCACTGAGCAGAAACTGTTTAAAGTCAAAGAAAGATGGAAAATCCACCAATGGAGACTATACCTGCCTAAGAGACAAACTTGCACATCTGTCCATGGGCAAGATCAAGTCAAGACTGGGATTTTCTAGCCCAGGAGAGGCATGGCAACTTTGGCTGACTTGATCTGATTGAGCAGGAACACAGTCTAAACCCAATGGTGGATTCTCCATCTCCAGTGCTGGAGAAATTGACCATCTCCCTCACAAAGGGACTCTGTGTGGTGTACAAGTAAAATATTGCATTATACTCCTACTCCGATAGCATGTGATTTATTCATTCAATATAGCGGTAAAATAATAGATTAAACGGGCTTTGGTGGGTTTAAGAAGAAACCTACTCTTGTCTCCAAAAAAGTTAACAAGGAATAATCATTTTCTTAGATAAGCCCAGAACAGATTAAATTGTTCTATCAAGCAATGGGGCCCTGAGAACGGCTACATTCCTTTAAGTCTTCTCCATCTCCCATCTCCCACCCAAAGTACATAATCATTTGTTTGCATAGCCTGCTTGTGAAGAGCCCTTCATAAAAATATCTCAAAAATAACCAAAGACAACTGAACTCCTCAAAACTAAACTATCTTCTGTTGATGTTGGGCTTCTTTCCCTTTCTATCACAGCTCTTTTCACACTGATCAGTGGAGAACAACAATATTCAGTAATAGTTCTTAGTACAGCAGAAACCATAGGGATAGAAAAATCCCTTTCTATGAGCTGTTTTCCATTCACATTTTTCACAATCTAAATTAAAGTCATCAGAGAGCAATAGGAGAGGGAATCTAAACACAAAATATACGTTAAACCCGAATTAAGTAATACACCACTTGCTTTTGGTTGCCAAGTTTCATTTTCAGTCATATATATAAAACCTCTTGCAAATTGTACCCAAACCTGAATTCAATAATACAACCAACAGCTTTTAACTGCATTTTTTTAAGAGTGCCACTATATATCACTGAAAAGAGATTTCAAAGACACTTAGGGCCTTTGACCAAAGCTGGCCTATTTTGCAATTATCATATCCAACGTTATGTGTTGTTTTACTGCATGAAAGGCTTTCTTCTTCATACAATTATTGTTAAAATGTTTTTTATCCCATTCGGGACTTTCTAAAAATAATATCTAGGAATAGAGCAAAATTTCTTTTCTCAAAGAGTCAGCTTCTTTTTACCTTCCGAGAAATCAATGGCATAACCAGGAAAAATGAGAAACCCTTCAATTCAAGATATTTAAGGCACAACAGAAATGGAAGGAGGATCATAGAGCCAAAGATGCATATAAGGCAGTTGCCAGGAATTGTATCACTTTGACTTTGCTTGTTGGAAGTCAGCAGTGAAGGTCACAAGTAGTGATCATATGGACACTGCAATGGCCAAAGGTTCAAGAACTGGTCTTAAGTACCACTCATGCATCCCCATTGTAAGTTCAAACAGTTACTGAATGAGTTGTCATTAAGTGAAGACTACCTGCATCTTCCTTATCTCTACTTGACTTGACAGTAGGAGAGTCCAGAGAATGTTCCACATCTGATGGAAAACAAAACTTCATCATTACACCTTTCCTTTCCTGCTAAAGTTTTATTTTAATATATGATATAGGAGTTCTTAACTGATTATTCAAGATATATCAGAAAGGTTTAACTGACTGCTCAGGGAAATTTTTGATTTGTTACCCTCAAAGGTAGAAATTTAAAGGAAGTAAAACCACAGTTTTTCAATCTGTATCCCAATGTGACTTGGAGACAGTTCCAAGAAGGGAGAGGACCTTGGATCAAAGGTCTCCAACCTTTTTGGCACCAGGGACTGGTTTCATGGAAGACAATTTTTCCTTGGACCGGGGGGGGGGGGGAGGTTTCAGGATGATTCATTATATTTATTCTAAATTTTCTAAATAAATGAACAAATAATGCAGTTTATTATTATTACATTATATTAGATTAGACCAGTGACCTTCTGTTTCTAAAAAAGTGGGAAGGAAAAGAGACAATCCTAAACCCAGCCTTCCAGCAAAACAAACCAAAGACCCAGCACGTTGAGGAAGTGCTGAGAAAACCATTCAAAAAAGGGGGGGAGCACTGTGCAAGCCCAGCAGCCTTGGAAAAGGTGCAGATGAGAGAGGATTCCCTTGGAGACACAGTGCTTAAGGGGAAATGTAACTTCTCCCATTCCCCCTCCTGCATTGCAAGCCAGGTAGGAGCATGCTTGGCTTGCAAACTTGAGAGCCGCACGAAGAAAGGAGTGTGAACAACACACAAACACACACACATACCAAATTAAACCACGAAAAGCAGGCAGGAAATTGTCAAAACATGAGGCACCTGGAGCACCATCAAAACTAAAGCAAAAAACTCAGCTGTCTTAGAACAGATGCAAATAAGAGAGAGATTCCCTTGAACATGCAGTACTTAAAGTGAAAGGTAGCTTCTCCTTGCCCCTCTTTGCACCCTGAGAAAGCACCCTCACAAACACATACCTTGGGGGGGAATCCCCCTCCAAAGAGGTTTTGGGGAAGCCCCTGGGTGCAAGCTGGGCTAGCATGTGCTTGCCTTGCAAACCTGGAGACTTGCACGAAGGGAGCACGAGCCCAGCTGGGGTGTCAGGAGGGGGGGGGGGAGGAGGAAAATGAGGAGAAAGAAAAAGTAGCAGGAGGAAGATGAAGCAAGAACAGGAGAAGGAGGCAGAAGAAGAGTGGCCCTGCCACTCTCCTGCCCCTGCCCAGACCCCTGCAGACTCGCTGCATGCTTCCAGCTGAGGGGACCAGGTCCTAACAGGCTGTGGACCGGGACCAGTCTGAGGACCGGGGGTTGGGGACCCCTGCCTTGGATGACACTGCAAGAAGAGCTGTTTGTCTTTCTGGTGCAAAGCCAGCTTGCCCTCCTACAACAAAGCTGATATTTTGGCAGCCAAACTACTACTCTGAAATAGCATTGTGATCTCCTGGCTAATGTAACACTACCACACGCTAATCGTCATCATTATCGTCATCATTGTACTGATTCGTCTGTCAACAATACAAAATAACTAAGGCCATGGATATCAAACATTAAAAACATCTGTCAGGCTATCAACCTCTTTTACATGGATGATCTGAAGCTGTATGGAAATAGAATTGCTGCTCAACAATGTCCATATATAACCCAAGATATTACACCAGGGTTTGGACTGGATAAATACCAGGGTATCCTTCAAGCTGACAATATAAAACACACTGAAGTCAAGAAAAAAAAAAGAAGTGAATACATTAAGAGAGAGAAGAGATCTCTCTCTTGATGTACTACCAAGGGAAATACCATCAAGGGAATAAACACCTGAACAATTCCAGAAATTAGATACACAGCTGGAATAGTGGATTGGACTCAAGCAGAACTAAAAGAAATGAATAGGAAGACCAGAAAAATAATGACAATGAATCACGGCCTTCATCTTCGCAGTGACATTGACAGACTCTACCTATCAAGGAAAATAGGTGGGCATGGAATGTTGCAAGTACACCAGATGATTGAAGAAGAAAAAAGGGCATTGGAAGAATATATGAAGGACAGTGAAAATGATGCACTGAAGCTAATATACCAGGAAGGCATACTGAGTATTGGAGAGACCAACCTGGCCTACAAGAAAGATCAAATGAAGAAGAAAAGGGAAGCACAGCAAAACAAAGCACTATAAGGCCAATACATGTAAAAAAAACAGATAATAACAGGATCTGGCAATGACTAAGAGCAGGAGAGTTGAAGAAAGAGACAGAGGGACTAATTCTGGCTGCACAAGACCAAGCCTTAAGAACAATTGCATATAAAGCCAGAATCGAGAAGATAGCAACAGATAGCAAATGCTATTTCTTCAAAGAAGCTGAAGAAACAGTAGACCACCTGGTTAACTGCTGCCAGAAAATTGCCTGAAGACTGGCTACAAGAAATGGCACGACAAAGTAGCAACAATAGTGTGCTGGAAGATCTGTAAGAAATATCATTTACCTGCAGGCAAAAACTGGTGGGACCATAAAACAGAGAAAGTCATAGAAAATGAAGAAGGAAAACTGCTCTGAGATTTTAGAATTCAGACAGACAAACACCTTCCACATAATACTCCAGACTTAACAATTGGCAATAAGAAAGACAAAAAAAAAAGTCTGGATAGAGGACGTGGCAGTACTAGGAGACAGCAGAATAGAAGGAAAGAATTGGAGAAAATCACAAAATACAAAGACCTGCAAACAGAAATAGAAGACTAGCAAAGATAATACCAATAGTAATAGATGCCTTGGGTGCAACCCCAAAATAACGGGAGCATACCTTCGTCATTGACAAATTCACCATCAGTCATTACAAAGGACAGCTTTACTCAGAACAGCTTGCATCCTGTGGCGATATCTTTAACATCATCAAACATCCACATCTGCCTATCTCAAGTCCTTGGAAAGGACTTGATAGATAGACAAAAATGACAAATCCAGTCTGAACATCTGCTGACTGTGCAACAAACCATAATCTAATATAATCTCATATTCTTAAAGGCTATTGGTTAAAACGAGGCAGCTGCATATATCAAAATACTTTTTTACTTTTCAGTCATTAGTGTTATGGGCTTGTTGGACATGTCCTCATATGAGGAAGGTGGTGAAAACCTGCAGTCAGGACCATCTAAGTATGGGTGATTTGAGCAGTAATGAAACCAATAATTCTACTCTGGTTTAGGCAAGTCTAGACATCCCCAGAACTCCTTGGCTGCATCCACTGAAAGACTCTTAGACTCTGAAATTCAGCCACCCAGTCCTACAGAGGCATGTAATAAAGATTCAACAAGAGAGAGCAGAACTCCATAGATCTGAAAGACTTGCCAAGAAACAAGCCAACAAAAGAACCAATGGGGAGAAACTATGTATTACTGGAGGCTAAGCATGACTGTTTTTTTTTATTCACTCTATGAGAGCGGGTGTTGAAAACCACTTTTGAATTCTCAGCTTTGTTATGTTTACCTTGCTGTGGTATAGATTCTGTTTCTCAATGCCTCCTGTGTTTCCCGCTGGATTTGTCACTTGTTCATTGGATTCCTTGTCTCAGTCTATGCCAAGGTTGTTGACTGCGTTTACAGTTATCATTTTATGATACTGATAAAAAGACTCTCTTTTTTTCAAAAGTCTGTTCTGTCTGAGTTTGCCTATCATTGGACTGTGACAAACATCAGGCTAGCTATCTTGTGGGCTGGCAGCCAAGCTTGCCAGCACAGAAAAATTGGTGATAAATATCTATTCATTTATATGCAAACTAGCGAAGACTCTTTAGGAGAAAAATGTCATACGTGACACCTTTTCCAAGAGCCATCATGTTCATAAACTCTTTGCTTTCAGATATGAAACCAAAGTAACTAATTAGAAAAATCAAAGGTACACTGGAAAGGGGCATTATCTTACCTGAATACCTTTTCTCAGCATAATGATGGATAATCCACGGATTGGGGTTTCCTTCTACCCAATTTGTTCCTTTCTACCCAATTAGACTAAGTCTGAAAGATACTCTTGCTGGGTCACGTTTACCCAGTTCCGACGAAGGTGAAGCAAACAGACAAAGTCAGATGCATTGGTTTCCAGACTCCTATCACAGTGCCCAGTAATCACTAAAGGGCGGGAGTGGATTATCCATCATCATGGTGAGAAAAGGCACTCAGGTAAGACAACGCCCCTTCTCCAGCATGAGGATGTATAATCCACAGATTGGGACATACCAAAGCCTGCCTGTCCCTGGGGGGGGGGGTTAACAGACATGGCCTGTGATGCAGGAGATGACACAACCCTTTGTAATACTCTACAACCAAAGGTAGCGTCAGCAGAAGCAAATCTATCAATTTTATAGTGACGGATAAATGGGGAAGGCGACGACCAGGTTGCCGCCCTACAGATGTCGCCAATGGGTACCTGAGTGGCCCAGGCCGCAGAGGTGGCCGCACTACGAATAGATTGAGCCGTGATACACGAAGAAATGGCTAAAGACTGTGACTGGTAATACAAGCAATACAAGCCTTAATCCACCTGGGAATGATGGAAAAAGAGACTTTGAGACCCACAGAGGCAGGATTGAAGGAGAGGAAAAGTGCCTCAGACCTACGGAAAGAAGCAGTTCTCTTAAGATAAATGCATAGCGCCCTGCCAACATCCAAGGTGTGCCATCTGCGTTCCAGGTCACAAGAAGGACTAGGGCAGAAACTCGGCAACACCCACCTCCTGTGACCGGTGAAACAAAGAGTTCACCTTAGGAATGAAAGTGGGGTCTAAACGCAGGATCACGCAATCAGGGCGAAACAGGCAGAGATCCTCTCTGACTGAGAGGGCTGCCAATTCAGATATGCGCCTGGCTGAGGTCACCGCCACTAGAAAAGCCACTTTCATAGATAAAAGATTGAGATCACAGGAATGAAGTGGTTCAAAAGGCGACCGGTCATTGAAAGATCCCAAGAGGGGTACCGATGAACTGTTGGCGGTCTAGTATTAATCGCTCCCTTTATGAAAGAACGGATCACTGGGTGGTGGGCAAATGAGGAAGAGTCGTCACAAGAAAGAACCGTGGCCAGAGCCGCAACCTGTCTCCTGATAGTACTAGGAGACAGACCTTTATCCATCCCATGGAATGTGGTCGTGGCCTTGGTAGAATGGTCTTGAAAAGAGTGGGATCAAAGAGGCCTACAAAAGGGGAGGGCTCCTGAGGAGCATCCCCATCGTCTGATAAAGCTGCCCCCATGATTCATCAATTTCTGAATAAGAATCCCCACTCTGTGAGGATTGATCAGAAGCAATGGAATAGGCATATTCAGGGGTGGTGGACCGATGATGGGAGGATGCCGGGGATTGGGATTTCTGTAGGGATGAGATACTCTCTAATACCTGCGTGAGCATGGATTTCAGTTGCTCCGGCGCAATCGTCTGTGAAGACTCAGGGCGGAGGCCAGCGGCCATGGGTGTGAACGTGGCCGATGGACTACGTTGAGGTTAAGCGGGGGAGCTTGTACTAGGATTAGATGTCATAGGACTAATAAGTCTAGATTGAGATCCACCCTCCGGAGACAATGGCCTGTGAACCTGTGCAATTGTGGTTACCTGAGGACTGAAAGGAGAGGTCTCAGAAGTCTCAGATGCAGCTTGCACCTGTTGTGATGGAGCTGTCTTTTGAGTCTTGGATATCTGCCTCTCTAGGGCCTGATGTCTCCTAGCGGCCTCTTTTCCGCCATCTTGGATGGTGCTTTGCCAGATAAGGCCTTTGCTTTTGCTTTGACTTTGCTGGCTGCCCCCGCTTTTGGAGATTTGCGTCTCCTTTTACTTGGAGGACTGGTGGGTGCCAGAACCAGTTGAGGCTGTTTGTCTTCAACCATCATGTTGTGGACCCTTCAGCGCAAGTCTGAGAATGGGTCTAAGAAAGGTAGGAGGTAAAGTTCTAAGGTAGAAAAACTGGTAAGACCTGTATGGGCTCTCGGCACAGTAGGTAGGACCTGAAAAAAAAAACCCTTTAGCACAAGTCTGAGAATGGGCTTACCAGGTAATAAAGACTGGAAAATCAGTATGGACTCCTTGCAAAAGAGCTAGGCCTGAGACCCTTCAGCACAAGTCTGAGAATGGGTTGTACCAGGCAGTAAAGGCTGGAAAACCAGTATAGGCTCCTTGCAAAAGAGCTAGGCCTGAGACCCTTCAGCACAAGTCTGAGAATGGGTCTGAAACAGGCTAGGAACTGAGGCCCAGTGTGGTACTGCAAAAAAAACTGGTGAGACCAGTATGTGAACCCCTTGCAGAAAAACTGTGAAACACAGTATGTGGTAGATAGGTTCTAAGTAAGCAGCAGGGGTGAGCGAATCTAACTCCCAATGAACGACAATTCAAACTATATGCTGCAATATATTGCCAGAGGCAATGACAAGTGGATATGACTGGGGAAATGTGCTTGGAGATTGTCTGCACTAGTTCTGTCCTCCCCAGAAAGGGGGGGAAGGCTTTTCCAGCCACTCAATAAGATCAGAAAAGTCAATTTAAAGACAAATCTTTCTTTAGTTTCTCACCAACACAGTTGAGGGGAAAAAAAACCCCAAAAAACTGTGCGATAACTTTTCCTCCAAAATGGCAACCGCCAGGCACGTGGCGATCAGCCTATGGCCCTATCGCCGGCCCTGACGCACAGGCTTCAAAGCAATAATGGTGGACGCCAACCACGTGACTCTCCACGATGCAAGGGGACCAGGCCCAAAAAAACAAAATGGCGGCCGCCAGCCATGTGGCGACTCTCCAGTAGCCGTGATCGTCCGGTACAAGCCCAGACGATCAGCTGTCATTCGGGGCTTCTGTTAGGCTCCGTGGTTCCTCCAAGCCCTGAAAACAAAAGAAATAAGCCTCTTGCCGAGACTCCAGCAGCCTGGGACGATCTGCCATGGTCCTGGGCTTCCGCGGCAATCCGCCGACCAGCTGGATTGAACGGAAGACTCCGCAACTCCCTAAAGCCCTGAGCACAGAAGATAAACAATAACCTCGTGCTGAGGCTTCAAGCTTCCTAAAGCCCTGAACACCAAGGTAAACAAAGCCTCGTGCTGAGGCTGCAAGCTCCCTAAAGCCCTGATCACCCAGACGGAAAAAAAAACAAGCCTCGTGCTGAGGCTGCAATAGCCAGGGAAGGCAAGTAATAGGGAGGCAGAGGGGAGGGGTGGAACTAAGGGAAGAAAGCACAGAAAAGGTCAGCGTTCTGAAGAGAAACTAAAGGGAAAAGGAAGGATAATCCATGGATAGGAAATAAGGGAAAAACATTTTTTTTAATATAACCTGAGTCTGGAGATAATCACCAACGTGTCTTGTCTGGGTAAAGACTAAGTCGGAACTGGGTAAACGTGACCCAGCAAGAGGCGTGGCTATCTCTCAGACTTAGTCTAATTGGGTAGAAGAGGCTTCAGGAAACCCCAATCCGTGGATTATCCATCCTCATGCTAGAGAAGAAGTATTTTTAATGATACCACTGTATTGTTAAAAAAACAAATTACACGTAGGTGGGGATAGTATATGGTGGCAATTTAACCTTCCATCCAAAGATAATTGTGACATTCCAAAAACTGATACTGGTATGTTTCCATGGACTGAAAAAGAGTTCAGACTGCAGAGGTTTTATTGGAGAAGAAAAATAATTTGAAATTATTTTGAATGCCAGGAGGAATGAAAACTTTAACAAATTTTATTTTCTAATGATGATGAAAGAAAAAGATTACAAAGTTAGATTTATTAAATTATATATAGGACATAAGGAAAACTGATTTCTTTGCTGATTTCTGTAGGCTAAAATCAAGGCCAGTAATATTATTTTCTCAAAGATGTATATTAACTCTAAGGAGACTGTCTTATTACAGGAGTTTTTCACAACCTGTATTCAGGTATTAAGAGCTTCAGAAACTGACAGTTCTATCACAATTATGTTAAAGAAGAAAACCAAATTAATTAACAACCTAAGAAACATTAAGAGGAGGAAGGAAATAAAGATTTAAGGCCCAAGAGAGATGTGTTTCCAAAAGCTATTTGGACATTTGCAATGTTGATCTGGATGGTTGCAAGCAATAAAAAAATGTATAGATATGTAGCCAACATAGTTACCCAATTATAGTATTGTACAGCAAATCAGTGAAAATATGCTTAAGCAAGCATTTTTATCTTGTAAAAAATCACTTTTACAAGGCAAAATTAAGCAGAGATATTTTTTCCCTCTGTCTTTGCTTAATTTATCATATCAGCAAATTTATCATATCACTTTCTTTTAGTGTTTCATATCAGCAAGGACAGCCATTTTTAAAATTTCCTGCAGGAGCTGTTTTATTTTTATATTAAAAGATAAGCAAAGTGGAGGATTGCAGAAGATAATAAGAGAGTAAGAAGCATACTGTTGAGTTTTTTACAAATCAGAATTGGCCAAATTATAAAGTTCACACTTTTACCAGACACTTTAATCAGTTTCAGAAAGTCAAAATCTATTTTACTAAGTGGAGCCAATTTGGTTCTTTGCTTTTTTAGTATGCAATGGTTAATTGTATCAGTTATCTTGAAGAAGCTTGGACCATTGCTATCCAATCTAAACACATTAGAGATAGTAAAATAAAGTATTTTAAAAGGGGGGAGCTTATTGTAAAGGTTCTTCTCCTGGCAATATGACAAAATATATTTATTCAAACACAGAATATATCAGCTTCACTTTGAATTACTATTTCCAGATGTTTTCAGTTTGGTGAAATTTTCCTTGACAATTGCACAAGGTTTAATTTGGTCCCGTGTGTTATTTAATAACCTGCATGAAACTGCTGGGAAGAATCATACATAGGTTTGGAGCCATTTATCACAGGTCAAGCTTTATGGACCTCAATGTTCAGAAAGATTTGAGTATGAAACCTCATTATTAGAAAGTGGTTTGCTCAGAAGTACCTTTTATCAGTCCTTCATATTTATCTGATAAATATTCTACTGGCACATAAATGAGAAGTTTTCTTCTGACTAGATGCATTGTTTTGATTTCAAGGAAACTAAAAAGGAATACAACATTGTTTTACGAGACCATTTCTCAAAGCAGGCAACTAAATCAATCTCCAGTATCCTATTGTGATACTCACTGTATTTCAGTTTATTAATGTCTCTCCTAATTAACCATCCAGGGAGATCATATAAGGCTATGCAATATAGCTATTAGGAGATCAATTAACTGACATTTCAGGAAGAGTAGAGTGATTTTATTCATTTGTACTCTAGATTATTAATGAGAAAATATATTTGCTGCTGGGTGTAGCAATACAGGTATTTGTTGACCTACAACTACAATAGTCTTCAACTTACGACTATTCATTTAGTGACAGTTCGAAGTTACAACAGCACTGAAAAAAGTACCTGTTTTTCACACTTACAACCACTGCATTATCCCGATGGTCATGTGACCAAAATTCAGACACTTGGCAACTGACTCATATTTATGATGGTTGCAGTGTCCTGGGGTCATGTGGTCATCTTTTGCTAACTTCTGACAAGCAAAGTCATTGGGGAAGACAGATTTACTTAACAATCGTGTTACTAACTGAGCAGTTGCAGTGATTCACTTAACAATTGTGGCAAGAAAGGTTGTAAAATGGGGCAAAACTCACTTAACAAATGTCTTGCTTAACAACATAAATTTTGGGCTCAATTGTGGTCATAAGTTGGGGACTACCTGGATCTGGTAAGCAACTGTTTCAAGTTATGGTGGTGTTCCACAAACGGTGATTACCACAAGTCCTTGGAGTTCCAGCCATTCTAGTATTCCTACAGAATACAAGAGCCATGGTGGACAATGCTTAGAATGCAGTATTGCAGGCTCACAGCCAAGATTTCAATCCTTACCAGCACAAGGTTGACTCGATCTTCCATCCTTCCGAGGTTGGTAAAATGGGGACCCAGATTGTTGGAGGCAGATTGTCAGAGAGTGTTGTAAAGCATTTTGGAGCAGTATGTAAGTCTAAGTGCTATTGCTACAATCATTGTGACTGTAGTCTAGATGCTTGGCAATATATTTGCATTTATGAGTAATTTTCAAGTGCTCCACATCATACGATTGCTAGTTATAACCTTCCCTGCTAGTTTTCCCAGAACAGCAATAGGAAAGGAAGCAGAGAAGATCTCTAAAGTCACTGGCACACACTCCCTACGCTGGCCACTCCTTCATCTTCATACACCCTTCCCAAACCATTCCATTCCTGCACATACTCTTTAACCCACGTGGCACATGTCATGTACCCTCTCTGATCTGCATGGCATCTCTCATGCATCTACTTGCATCCTTCCCAATCTGCACTTCCCACACATCCCTCATATTCTCGCACATCCTCCAGAGCCCACATTATGTCTCTCATGAACCTCCTTGCATACCCATTTCTCTTGCATATCCTCTTGCATCCTGTCTGACCATCAGTGCTATGTCTCTTGCACACCGTGTGCACCTCCTTGAACCAGTACGAAGTTGCCTCATCTAACGACCATGGTACCAGTTAACAAAGGCAACTAGGACTTCAGGAATTACCATCACTAAGTGATGCAATCATAAAGTAAAATTCCAGTTTCATTGCTATTGTAAGACAAGAACTACCTATATGTTATTTTATTTCTTATTGCTTAGACTGCATTTTCTTTTGCTGACTTTATATATTCCCCAGATTATTGGCCTCCTATCATAGTTAAATAATACTAATTAATAATAATGTCCTACGTATAATTTATGAGTACAAATGCATTCAGGTTAGTTTCTTTGCTCTTCAGCTTTAAAATGTTATGCTTCTAGAAGGCAGGGAGGATTTCAAATTGGAAAACAACTACAACAACAACCCTATCTGAATAATCAGATTATTCTGATTATGACATATACAAATAGATGTTTAGAGCAGAAAATAAACAGAGTCAAAATGCCAATGAAGTGATTTTCTAGAATTAGTTCAGCATTGCTTTTATGCACAGATGTACTGGGAGGATTAGTTTGTATAGAGTTTTTTATGTTAAACCTGCATTTTTAGAGGCAGCCATGGGAATAATTCCTCAGCCTTCTCAGCAATTCAGAAAATAATGGGACCAAAGAGTCTACAAATCATCTCCCCATCTATAGGTCATGTCCATGATGGAAGCTTTTAGGCACAGAAGCATGGTCCAAAGAATCTACTTTGCTTTTGAATAGAAAATTCTAGCTAGAAAAGATTTAACCTTTATATCATCTGGAATGCATCAGGCAAAAGAGCAATAGTAATAGAAAAAGCAAAGGTAGCTGCCTTAGCAATATATGTTAAAAAGTACTAAGAAAATGTGTTGTTTTTTTCACAAAACTTCTATGTTCTCCAGAATTCCTTCTCTAATCGGATAGCAGTAGTACTTCAAAAACTGATTTCATCTCTTTCCACATACATGTATATGGAGAGACACATGGTTTTATTTGAAAAATGAAATAAATGATAAGCAGGAGGCTCTCAATCTGACATCAGAAAAAATGAACAGCAAAATTTCCACTGACCTGAAAAGTGGGGGAGGAAAAAAAATTAAAATTAGAGAATTTAAGTCTTCAAAAAAAATTTCTCCAGTTTTATAGGTATCATTTGAAACAGAAACAATATTTTTAGTAATATATTCATTTTCACCGTAGCAATTCTTCCTAACAATGACTGTTGCAAGTTTTTCCCTTTTTACAAGTTAAGTTTTATTTGGTTCAGTAGTTTTATATAATTATCTTCCTTTATCATTGAACTTCTTTTCTATTTGTAACTCAGAATGGATTTCAATTAGTGACTATTTTTGTGTCTAACAATTTTGGTGCTGAAACCCAGGACTCAATGGGATTTCATTTGGGACTCCCTAACTTGGAGGACGATGTGGAAGGCACGCCCTGTCGAGTTCGACAGTCCAGCTTCGAACTCCAGGAGTGGTGGGTGCTGAACGAACTCTAGAGCCCTATGAACATAAATAGAAGTTGCAAATAGAAACCCAAGGGTGAGGGAACCAGGAATAGAGATTGCCAGCCTCAGGAAAAACCGGGTAACTTCGTGCACAGACCTAGGTGAGTAATATTTGGGGTGGCCAGATGAAAACCACCTAGGCGGCTGGGGGAGGACTGGGTAGGACTGTTTGAATCTGAGACCTGTGAGAGGAGTGCATTAGACATCCCAAGTACCACAGCGGGTAGCAAGACGGTGTGGGAGCTGACCCTTCAGTTTTTGCCATATCCTCATGAGAGGATTGGTGGAGAAAAAGGGAGAAGCAGGAGCTTGGTGAAGCGAAAGGTGGTCTCATTAGGTTGGTAAGGATAAGATAACAGTACGGTAAACCAGTATGGGCAATTCTCAGAGTGTTCCCAAAAGGAAATGTGTGAAGAAAATTAGGAAGAATCCTAGGTTGAGCATTGATACAGGGAGTCCTTTAGGACTCCTACTAAGTAATTGGGGTAAGTCGCCTTATAGTAAGATAATTGATAGATTAAATTTGACTAAAGAAGATATGGTGAATTTGTGTTGCTTTGTTTGGTGGGAGGAATTGGAACCTGGCCCCAACAACAGCCAGAGAAGGAGGAAAGTGTATGTTCAGAGGGATACAGAGAAAGTAAGGCAGAAAAGTAAGATGATGCTAGCCTTTTTGGCAGCCGCAGCACACTGCTGGCTCATATTTAAGTGATTGTCTACTAGGACTCCGAGGTCCCTCTCACAGTTACTACTACTGAGCATGGTGCCACCTATGCTGTACTTGTGCATTTGGTTTTTCTTGCCTAAATGTAGAACCTTGCTTTTTTCATCATTGAATTTCATTTTGTTAGTTAGTGCCCAGTGTTCAAGTCTGTCCAGATCCTTCTGTATCTTAAGCCTGTCTTCTGGAGTGTTGGCTATTTCTGCCAGCTTGGTGTCGTCTGCAAATTTGATGAGTTCCCCATCTATCCCTTCGTCCAAATCGTTGATGAAGATGTTGAAGAGCACTGGGCCAAGAACAGAGCCCTGCTCTGTTGAAAGGAACCAGTATGTTAATGGGAGTAGAGGAAGGGGATTTTGAGGATTTTGAGGTGGATACCAAAATAGGGAGAGAATGTGCTTTGGATGTGGAATGAAGGGCCACTTTTAAAAAAGATTGCCCTAAACGCGAGAGAGAGCAGCAAGTTTACTCAATGTGGGAAGAAGAGGATAGTTTTTACTAGGGGAGGGAAAGGAGCTTATTGGCTTTTGAACAGCTCCTTGAAATTATAATAATTATTGATTTGTCAAGAGAAAGTATGGAATGAAATATCTGTGAAAGTGTTTATACAAGTAGTTTGAATGGAAGTGAATGTGTGGATATGCTGATCCCCCCCCTCTCTCTGTGTGTGTGTGCGTGTATGTGAGTGAGTTTCTCCCCCATCCCAGACCATGAAAGAAATTGTAAACTGCAGATTTTATTGTTGTAAAAGTAAATTACAAAGCAATAGCAAGTGTTTGCATGAGAAGAGTTCCATGGAGGATGTGTGAGAGAATTTATGGCAAATGCATGTGAAGGAGAGAAAACTATTCCCCCTACCCCTTTCGTTTTCAGCTGGCTGTGTTGCTTTAAGAGTGAGAGACAGAAAGAAAGAAAAGGGGGACTGCTCGTTTTAACTTTTTTTCTCTGCTTGGAATTCTGCCTTGGGAGGAAGGTGGGGTGGATGTGAAATTTAATACCCATTCTTATAGTAATGAAATATGAAAGGACCTTAGAAATACAAAGAAATTTGGAAAAATTTTAATGTTTTATTTTTAAAGAATGAGTAAAAAGAAAAAGGGTGGATTATGGAAAAAACTGGAAGTAGCGAGAATATTTAAAAATAAAAATATATACTTTTAGTATTATCCTCATGTAATCATATTTTATATTTTATAATTATTATTGTATAATCAATTGTCTGAGTAGATGCTTTGAGTATATAGGGAACATACAAGCCTCAGGTGGAGGAAGGGGGGAGAACAGGAGTTACTGTGGGGCCCAGTGTGAGTCACCATCTAGGAATTGTTTTTAAGTACCTATTGGTACCTGGTATCCCTACTGGATCTAACAGATGTAGAAGATGGGAGACATCTCTCTTTTAGAGGTGATAAGCACGTACATATATGGTCTGAGTAAACAGGATAGTAGGGGAGGGATCTTATTAGTATAATGTAAGCAAACAGGGTGGAGATAATGTATTCTGTTTAGGCACTTCTGATATATTGTAACCTCCAAAGCCTAAGCCAATGGGGCCATGGGGGAGGGAATGGGGCGTCGCGATAGGGTGTATAATAATATGTGATTTTGGAATTTGGGGTGTGGTTCAGTGCTTGGCTACATTGCATTGCCTTCCTGAATCCACCACGCTTTGCAACCGTTATTTTTTTAGACTTGGATGTGAAGTCTAATAAACTTCTTTTCTATTTGTAACTCAGAGTGGATTTCAATTTGTGACTATTTTTGTGTCTAACAAAGGGATTAGGAATTCAATTTGTACCGGTGAATGATATATTCAGACAACACATTTGTTGAATAAGTACCTTTGAATTGTATTAAAAAAAAAATCAATAAAAACTTTTTTTAAAAAAAAAGTGGGAGGGGGAAAGGCCATCAAGTAAGAAACATTGTTGCTTTCATAATTAGGAAGGAACAGTATTTGGCTACAATGAAAAAATATTATCAGTTAGATTTTATGATACTCCTTTAATATGAAGATTATCAAAGTTTATGTTCCTGTCCTTGATGCAGAAAAGGTGGCTGATGAGTTTTATGATGATATTGTCAAGAGTGAAAATTTGGCATTTCAATTTAAAATCAACAGAACAGAATATGCCAGCTAACTGTTACTTGTTGTAGTTGGAGATTGGGATGCCAAAACTGGAAATATCAAGGAGGAAAATGTAGTTGGACTATATGGCCTAAAAAAACCACAAAGACAAAGAAGAATGATTTATCAATTTCTGCCAATCCAGTAATTATTTTCTTTACTATAACAGTCTTGGTAGTTTAGGAGTACTTTCTTACATGTAAATTTAACTGTTATTTATTTTTCTGTGTTTTTTAAAGGGAATTTTATTTTTTAATGTTTCCACTTTTAAGGATTGTTTTTATTTGATCATGTTATTTTTAATCCTTTACAATGTAAATTAATCTAAGCTCATCTGGTAGGAAGAGCTGTCTGGAAATAAACTATAAGAATGCATCCCCAATTTTATAAATATAAAAACATACAATCTGAAAATAAACCAGAGTATAAAAACATAAAATTCATAACTGAGTGATGTAGCAAATTCACCTGCAGACAAAAACATTCATATTCAAATTCCAGCCTTATTTTATGTAAAATAGTGCTAATCCCAATCAAACAAATGACAAACAGACATACTTATTGGACATGCAACTGTATGAAGCCACATCAAATAACCTACTGAACAATCCACCGCAAACTAAGTCACCATTCAAACTCAATGATCATTTCAAAAATTACATTTTCTAAAATTAAATAAAAATTTGGACTTCAAATGAACCAAGCACTATGTCCAGACCCATTATTCAGCAGCAGAAGAAAAATTTATAGAATTTTATAGAAATACTTTCAACTATTTAGGATTACTAGTTAAAAGCAACTTCTCACATTGAATGCAGTTCTTTGTAACTGCATGGATACACCCATTTAGGGAACTAATTTGCAATGATCTTCTTCCATGTTTTTTAAGCTTACTTTATAGACCCCTGGAATTTTCTGGTGTTAGCGCATTAAATATAAAACAGCCCACAATGCATACCTGTTTTTACACCAACCAAGGTCAACTAAGTTCCATCATTCTAAAGTATACTTTAAAATCTATTTATTAAATTTATATTTTACCCAACTCCCCAATGAGACTTACATGAAAAGATAAATAAAAAATAGTTCAAATTTTAAAGCTACGGTAGTACCTCGGTACTTGGCTGCTTCAAAACTCATAAAATATGGTACTCAACACATTTTGATGCGAAAATGTTGTCCTGGAACTAATTATTTGTTTGGTACTAAACACAATGTGATAGGAAAAGACAGATGCCTGAAGAACGGACTGGAAGTCAGCCATGTTAAGAAAGTCGCTGCAAAAGGAAAAGGGAGATGGCTGCAGAGGGTGGACAGGAAGTTGGACATACTAGGAAGGTCACTGACCTAGAAAAGGGACAGACAGGAAGTCCTTCCCAGCCAAAATAAAGGGTCATGTTGTAAGTCATGTGGTTTGTTTGGCACTCGTCATTTTTAGTACTCATTGGGCTTCCCATAACCAATTAACAATGACTATTGAGATACTATGCTATGCAAATTATTTTTTTAACTATGCATAAAGCCAGGAACCAAGCGACAGATGATACAGGGATGAGGTCTTCTTACCCTATCAACTCCCAGGGAGTGCCCTCCTCAGGGCCCCAAGCCAACCAGCAAAACCAAGTTTTAATGCCCTTCCCTAAGGCCAAAATGGTAGGTGCAGTTCTCAAAATATCCCAAAAATTCTACTGCAAACTTTATTTATATTTTAAAGTCATATTCACAATATACTTCAAATATAAAAACAGGATTCTTCATAATACAAATTCCATAACACATTCAGCAGTAATTATTCTTTTATTTTTTACTAGAAGAACACTGTAGAAGCCACCTAGAACTAAGAAGAAATTTCTTGAAAGTTAGAACAATTAATCAGTGGAATAACTTGCCTCCAGAAGTTTTGAATGCTCCAACACTGGAAGTTTTTAAGAAGAGATTGGACAACCATTTGTCTGAAATGGTGTACGGTTTCCTACCTTAGCAGGGGGTTGGGACTAGAAGATCTCCAAGGCCCCTTCCAACTCTGTTATTCTATTCTATTCTATTCTATTCTATTCTATTCTATTCTATTCTATTCTATTCTATTCTATTCTAGTCTAGTCTAGTCTAGTCTAGTCTAGTCTAGTCTAGTCTAGTCTAGTCTAGTCCAGTCCAGTCCAGTCAGTCCTTCTGATTAACCAAGTAAGAAAGTGGGGTAGAGGTATAACATAGCTTCAAGAAAGATGTCCAGCCACATATTCCAATATAGTGCATCAAAAGTAACTATGTTGGATGTAATTGTATTATACCTTAAAGTAAACAGGCACATTTTTAATAGTCTACTAATCTGTTCTTTGTTTCTATAAAGTTTAATGAATATTCATGAGTAGCTCCATGACATCTCATTAGTGAACTGTTAAACAAGTTGAATAAATACGGAAATAAACATCTATAATGAATTACTGTAGCTTCCTAATGCAATATGAAAACATTTATTCATACATACAAAAAACAAATTTACTTTAGTAGTTCCAATTTGTATTTCCAATCTGAAATACAACTGTGTTTGCAAAGGCTAAATCTATACTGCATTTTTATTTTAAACATTCAAGCCAACAATACCATCCCTGTATGGGTAGGATTGCTGATAATAACATTTGCAGAATAACTTCATGTGTTATATTGGAAATTTGCTTAAGTCAACTTTTCCCATTCTGATGTCCTTCAAATATGTTGATTTTAATTCCCAGACTTCTCTAGACACCTTGTCATTGGCTATACTAGACGGGGGATATGGGAGTTTAATTCCAGCACATTTGGAAGGGATAAAAGTAGAGAAGACTCTATAAACAATTCAGCTGATTCTGACCAAGCATCAGATGGAATTCACTTTTACCAAACACTATTTTTAGTATAATTATATTCACAAGCAAATACAAGAGCAAGGTATTATTCAACATTGATAAAACCTTTTGCAGTTTAAGCATTTTTATAGCTGCTCCAAAAATGCATTTTTAACATAAGTGATTGAAAAACTAAAGGTTCAACTTCTCAATTATAAAATTTGAAGATTTAATTATTATGTATGCTAGTTAGGAATTGGTTTGTTACATTGGTAAGAGTTAATAATTCTTAATCTAAAATACTGTTGCCAGTTAATTACAAAAGAAGAAAAAAGAAACATAAAAGTATAATCCAACCATTCAGCAACAGAGCACAATAGAATATTTGTTAGGATATTGATAATGCATGAGACCTGGTTTGTATTTCTGAATAGAAGAATCAATTTCAGAAGTTGGAGTTCTCAAATTCTGGCTTGCACTAAATTGTTTTCTCCCCCAGGTTCTTATGTTGAATTAATCCTACACCTAGTAGTATATTTGAAAACCAAATTTCAAATATAGAGAAAGGAAGAAGTAACCTACCCACTTTAAACTACTGATAAATTCTTTTTACTGCACAGATTTTGCAGTGAAACTGCCTAATACAATACCTCTTGAATTACATAAAAAGTAATTCACACACATACACACACACACCAGATGAATTGAAAACAAAGTGCATATTCATTTTCATTAAAAAAAATCATTATTTGAAATGTATATACTGTATCTTTCCAACAATTGAAGTTACATAAGATTGTTAGTACTGTATATTGCCATCTAGTGTACACTTTTTAAGAGCAAATGCTTAATATAGCAGCAAGGTTTTATTATACTGCACCAGTGGACTACAACATGACTTTCTCTTCCTTATATTTTTCACATATCTCTGACTCTGTTCATAAAACTGGGCTCAGATAGGATAATTCACAAAAGAAGGGAATTTAATTTTTTTATTCTATCAACAAATTAAAGCATTTTATTGCTAAAGTGAAGTTTACCTGAACTACTTCACGCTATCGTAATTAGAATTAGAGGCAGAAAGAAATTCCATTTGGTTCTACTTTGGTGATAACAATTACATCCCCATCTTGCCCACTATTGTATTTGTTAGGTAAAATTATAATCATTTTATTCCATTTACTAACTATTCATAAAGAAATGTAATCTTTACTAAATTATTCATGATACATGTATCTAGTAATATATCTAGTATATAATAAGTATATTAAAGCATTTTATTGCTAAAGTGAAGTTTACCTGAACTACTTCACGCTATCATAATTAGAATTAGAGACAGAATTATGTGATACATAATGTATTTGTTAGGTAAAATTATAATCATTTTATTCCATTTACTAACTATTCATGAAGAAATGTAATCTTTACTAAATTATTCATGATACATGTATCTAGTAATATATCTAGTATATAATAAGTATTTAATGATCCTCTACTAAAAATATTCCCTGACAAAGGATACGAGTAACCAGCATCCCTAACTTTTAACCCTAGATTCTCCTACTGCGATTTCCAATCAATTTTAGCTTGAGAGTAAAGAAAATAGGTGTGATAAGCTTCTTAATGTTTAGGATACTTCCACAAAGAAAAAAACATCTCCCAATCCTTGCAAAATTATTAAATAGAGAAAGAAATTCCATTTGGTCCTACTTTGGTGATAACAATTACATCCCCATCTTGCCCACTATTGACCTTAAATGTAAAAAAAAAGGCAATAAAAAGGCTGTTCATGATTTGCCCATTTATTTAAATATGATTTTATTTCACTTGAAACAATCATTTGTAGTCTATCTTGTCCTGCAGTTCTTACATCCTGCTATATCAAATTAGAATGGGACTGGAGAATTAACAGCATTTCAAACTTCAAAGAGAAAGATAGTAAAGAATGTCCACTTTATAATGTTTATTTAATATTATGGGCACAATGAATCTTCAAAGTATGTGTTTATTTTATTGGATATATAACAGCCATCAAATTCATGAAGCAATTTTGATTAACAAACCTAATAAAAACATCAATATATTAACAAATAATGCAATATCATAAAAATGCAAAAAAAAAAGAAAATGAAAAAGATGGCCATTAAGGAGAACCCAATAATGGTGTATACATTATACTTACACATAATGTAAGTATACATTATACTTACACATAAGCCACCCTCAATTTCTTAATCAAAATAAAATTGTGCCCCTTGTGAATAAGCTAACCTGCACTGGCACCAAAACTCCATACAGCCACAGGCATATATGATAACAGCAAATTCATATAATTCAGTAGCTTAACTATCCCCTGATCCCCATGGACAGCCAGATCCAGGTCTTAAAGGCAGGTTGAATGCATGGCAGGCAGTGCAATGGACAACTTCTTGGGCCCTTCCAGGTGACAATCTTTAATTAATAATATCCACAAGATCGCCCTTCTTTTGGAGTTGATGGGGCAGATAGAGACAATTAGACAAAAGGAGTCCATCAAATATTCCAGCGTGATGGCAAAGCTTTATAGATAACAAGCAACATTTCCAGTTGCATATATAAACCTACTGGAAGCCGAGGCAGCTCACAAAGCAAAACTATAACATGGATTTATCAAGATATGTTCATAATTGCTCTTGCTACTATTTTCTGGACCAACTGAAGCTTCCAGGTGTTCTTTGAGGACAATCTCATGTAGAGTGCATTGCAGTAATCAACTCAGGAAGTGATCAAAGTACATCACAATTGCTTTTCTTTAAACAAATTACAGTTGGAGTTGCACTGTAATTGCTCTGGTAAAAATAAACAACTCACTTTATTGTAGAAATATTACCTTGACATTATTTTAAAATGTTAACAAATCTGAATTTTAATTTTACCTTTTGTCACAAAGTTGTTTAAAGAAGAGGGGGGAACCTATAAAATAACTGCAAAGTAATGAAATTTAATCCTCAAATAGGAAAATCTGTACAACATAAAAGCAGGAATACAGTATCCAAAGCAAAATATCTAACAATACTTCTGACAGTTTTAGTCTTGTGTTTCATAAATACTGGATCTAATGCAGTAGAACAGTAGAACAGAATTTGCATTTCAATAGTCATTTTTGGCTATATGACCAAGCTCAATTATTTTTTAGAAAAAAATAATTAGAATCTATGACTCTACAGCTCACTCCCTTAGTCATTATATTACATCTCATATTTTTCTTCAGGTTATAGTAAGAGAAACAAAAATAGATTATACAATGTTGTGTCCTGAGCCTGCAAAGGCAGGCTCGGGACGTTGCAACGGTCCCGGGCAGTTGCAAGCTGCCCGGGACCAGACTGGCTGGTGCCGGCTTCGTGCGCATGCACGAGGCACGGAGCGTGCCTAATTGTTGCCATTTTGCCCGGGGACGTTGTTAAAAAGGAGCAGAGAGGCCTGCGAGCCTCAGAGCTGTGACAGAGTGGAAAAGACTTCAAATAAAGAGCTGTTGGAACTACAAGATGTTCTGTGTTCATTCGCCATTAATCCGAGGAGTCAACACTGGCGACGAAGGTGGGATGGCTTACAACAAATAGAGAAGAAGAGTCCTGAAGAGAGGAAGACGGCGTTAAACTCAGCACCTGGCCTGCCAGTACAGCGTCGCTGGAGGTAAGCTGGCTGATAGACCCCTTCCTTACAAAGGAGAAAATGGCGAAGATAGGAAGACTGTCTGAATTCGATGTCACGCACCCAGAAAGATGGGAGTCTTATGTGGCCAGGGTAGAAAATTATTTTAGAGTAAATCAAGTAAGAGAAGATGGCTTAAAGGCCGCTACTTTGCTGTGTGTCTGTGGTCAAGATGCATTTGAAATTGCTGAAAATTTAGCAGCCCCTGCTCCTCTTGAATCTGTCACTTACACAGATTTAAAAAAATTATTGAAGGAACATTTTCAGCCAAAGTTTTCTGTTATTGCATGGAGACACTCTTTTGAACAGAGGGATCAAAGAGCTGGTGAATCAGCTAAAGAATACATTGCAGCCTTGAGAAGAGTAGCTAAGCCTAGTGATTTTAAAGACTTAGGAGAAAGGTTGAGAGACCGATTTGTATGTGGGCTTAGGAACAGAGACTTGCAACAGAGACTTTTTGCAAAGGAGGACATATCATTCCAAGATGCCTTGAGAGAGGTCACTGCAGAAGAGGCAGCTGGGGAGCAGTCAAGAACATGAGGCCTATCAGGAACAATCCAGAAGCTGTCTCCGTGCACCATGAGGGAGTCCAGGAGAGCTCGGAAGAAGATCCTGAAGATGAGGTGGATCATCTCTACCCAGCCAAAGAAAGGAAGCAGAAGGAAGGCAAAGAAAAGTCTTCAGCTGTACCCAAGTGCTTCGGGTGTGGAGGTCGCCACAAGAGGACTGACTGCAGGTTCTGTTCTGCAATCTGTAGAGCATGTGGAAAGCAAGGCCACATAGCAGCTGTGTGTCTGGGCCGTCAGAAGGTACAACCTCGAGAAGAATTGCGCCTGAAAGGTACCAGGGTCCCCAGCCAAAACAGGGTGGGTTTATGTGCATCATGTAGAAGCATTTATAGGACAGGCACACACAAGCCACTTAAAAAGAAACTGTCACTTAAGGTGAAGTTGCAAGGAGTTCCATTGGTTATGGAACTAGACACTGGGTCTGCACTTTCAATTATTTCCATTCACACATTCAGAAAGATTTGCTCTAGCAGTGGGTTCCAGGCCAAGTTTAGGCCAATATAGTCCTAACAGACTTTCAAAATTCCAAGGTGTGTGTTAAGGGGGAGGCCACCCTTAATGTACAATACAAGGATTTTGAAGGTCCATTAGATGTATTGGTAGTTGGGGGTGAGCGCATGAGTCTCATTGGACTCGATTGGTTTGAGGCCTTGGGAATACAAGTTACAGGGCTTCACAGTTTGCAAACATTAGGTCTACAGGAAGTCTGCAAAGAATTTGCAGATGTCTTCAGCCCTCAGCTGGGTGCATACAAAGGCCCCCCAGTTTCCTTGAAGCTGGACCCCACTGTCACTCCTATCAGAGTAAAGGCAAGGAGAGTACCCTTTGCTTTGAAAGGGAAAATTGATGCTGAATTGGACAAATTGATTCAGCAAGGTGTCTTAGAACCTGTTGACTCAAGTCCTTGGGAAACTCCCATAGTCATGCCTCTTAAGGCTAATGGGGACATTTGCATCTGTGCAGATTACAAATGCACTCTAAACAAGGCATTGCAACAGCATGCATATCCTGTACCTGTAGTCAGTCATATTTTGGCTTCCCTCAAGGGGGGGGCGTGGTTTTGCAAAGTTGGGTTTAGCAAAGGCTTATCAACAGTTACCTGTTGATGAAGCTGCTGCTGAAGCACAAACCATTGTAACTCATAGCGGGGCATTCAAAGTCAAAAGACTACAATTTGGAGTAAATGTGGCCCCTGGAATTTTCCAAAGCGTAATGGAAAACACCATGAGGGGTATACCAGGGGTTTGCCCCTATTTTGATGACGTCTTAATAGCAGGAGACTCCACTCAAAATTTAGCTGAGAGGTTGAGGGCTGTTCTGCTGCGTTTCAGGAAAACAGGCCTCAAGCTTAAAAAAGACAAATGTAAAATTGGAGTGTCTTCTACAGATTTCCTGGGATTCAGAATAGATGCCAAGGGCATTCATCCTGCTGAGTCTAAATTAAAGGCTATTCTGCAAGCCCCTAGGCCTAAGTCTAAAGCTGAATTACAAGCTTTTCTGGGCCTCTTGAACTTCTACAATGCATTCATACCTAACAAAGCTAATGTAGCTGAGCCACTTCATTGGCTCTTGGACAAACAGGCAGTGTGGCAGTGGTCACAAGCACATGAAGCAAGCTTCAATGAGGTTAAGGCCTTACTTACATCCAATGATGTGCTTGCACATTTTAATGACTCTTCCTGTGTGCATTGCCTGTGATGCTTCCCCTTATGGGGTGGGAGCAGTACTTAGCCATCTAAGATCCGATGGAACTCAGATTCCTGTTGCATATTACTCCAGAACCTTGTCTTCTGCTGAGCGAAACTACGCTCAGATAGACAGAGAAGCCTTGGCCATTGTTGCTGGGATTAAAAAATTCCATGATTTTCTATATGGCAGACATTTCACGGTCTACACTGACCATAAGCCTTCGTTGGGGTTGTTTACTACAAACAAACAAACACCCCATATCATCTCCCCCAGAATGCTGAGATGGTCCATCTTTCTGTCAGCCTATGACTTTTCTTTGGTTCACAAACCCGGCAAGGAAATGGGCCATGCTGATGGCCTTAGCAGATTACCTTTACAAATGGTAGAGGCTGACCCTGCCCCTGCCATCAACATCCTTTCCATTCCGGCGTTGCCTGAGTTGCCTTTAAATGCCAGGGATGTGGCTGCTGAATCAGCCACAGACCTCACACTCACTCGTGTATTGTCCTGGGTTTTGTCTGGATGGCCAGAGAGTTGTCCAGGTACTGAGTTTCAGAGTTTCTGGCTTAAGAAACATGAGTTATCCACTTTTCAGTGTTGTCTGCTGTGGGGCAGCAGAGTTGTTATTCCTACCTCAATGAGGCCTAGGGTCTTGGTTTCCCTTCATGAGGGCCATCCTGGCATTGCCAGAATGAAGGCGCTTGCGCGCAGCCATTTGTGGTGGCCAGGGTTAGACAGGGAAATAGAGGCTAAGGTGCACGGATGCCACCTGTGTCAGCGCTCACGCCCAGAAATGCCCCAGGCTCCTCTACATAGATGGGAGGAAACACAGTCACCTTGGTCTGGGGTGCACATTGATTACGCTGGGCCCTTTCAGGGTCAATTCTTCTTGGTCCTTGTTGACAGCTATTCAAAGTGGCTTGAGGTTGTACCTCTCTCTTCAGCCACTGCTGCCAAGACCATTCAAGTACTGAGGGGTTTTTTTGCTGCACGCGGGCTTCCTGATGTCCTGGTGTCTGACAATGGCCCTCAATTCACTTCTTTCGAGTTTCAAGCTTTCTTATAGGCCAACATGATTCGTCATGCCACCTCTGCACCATTCCACCCTTCCACCAACGGTATGGCTGAACGGATGGTCCGCATCACCAAGGATGCTTTAAAGAAACTGACCTACGGGGACTGGCACCACAGGTTGGCAGACTTTCTTCTTGCTTACCGCACCACACCTTCAACTTCCACTGGGAAGAGCCCAGCTGAATTCCATTGGGGGCACAAACTGATCACCAAACTTGACAGGTTGCACCCGGACAGATTGCCTCCTAAGGTCACCCAACCTAGGGCACCGCGGTATCTGCAAGTGGGTGCCCCGGTATGGACCCGGAACTACGGGCCTGGTCATTTGTGGGTTCCTGCTGTAGTATGCAAGGTTACTGGCCCTTTGTCATACGAGGTCTCCTTGGACGACGATCGTGTCCTTCGGTGGCATATTGATCAGCTGTGTACGAGACTGGACTTACCCTCTGGAACTCCTGGGCGGGGGGGGACCACTATGGGCAAAGGGAAGGGTGTTGGCAGCAGCCAGGGCCAAACGGAGAGGCCACAGATGGCCTGTTCCAAGGTTCCGCAAGTGTTCCAAACAGGAATTCAAGGGAACAAGAAATCACACAGGCAGCAGTGCCTACTCCAGCCAGGGAGTCACCCAGGGGGCATACTCATCATTCACAACTACCATTCAGCACTCCAGTCAGGGAGAATAACCGGGAGCATCCTAATAACCCAAACATTGCAAGAGAGCTGGCACAGAAACAGTCAAGTTGGCCCAGTACTGCTACTGTTTCCAGAAGGAAGCCTTCATACAGGGAGGTGGTCGGAGAGGCAAATCCCAATTCTGACACCTCCGGCACAGATTGGGGGGCAACTGAGTTTTGGGGCACTGCAGAAACCCCAGACAATCCCGTTACGGGGCTTGGGAGTGAAGGGATGTGTTCCCTTCATAGGTCCATTGTGGGCTTGGAAGGCTTTACAGAAATGCCAAACAGTGGCAGGCTTATAGAGGGGCCAGAGAGCCTACAATTAGGCAGGTCAACCAGGTTCATGGGGGAGCAAAGTCCTGGTCTGACGAGCCCGGTGGGCAAGCAAGCAGACCAGGCAACGGGGCACAGTTCACGGGGACCACCAGGGTTTGAAAGAGGGGGCAATTCCATGTCATCCTCTGTACAAGAGGAAATAGGGGGTTCTCAGAATCTAAGGAGGTCACAGAGAGTAAAAAGATCTCCCAAGTATCTTGAGGACTTTGTAACTCTGCTGGCAAAGCAGAAACAGTAAGAGGGTACCTGCTGTTGTGGAAATTGGAAGTACAGGCATTGGGTATTAATCCCAGAACAATAGCCCGGTACCATTTGTGGCGTGGGTATGGCACAGCTGCAATAAATGTGCAGGTTTGGGGTTGGCACACCACGCTCGTGTTGAGGTCGCGTATAACTACCAATATAGTTTATAAGTCTCATCTGGGGGGGAAGGGGTGTTGTCTCCTGAGCCTGCAAAGGCAGGCTCGGGACGTTGCAATGGTCCCGGGCAGTTACAAGCTGCCCGGGACCAGACTGGCTGGCGCCGGCTTCATGCGCATGCGCGAGGCGCGGAGCGCGCCTAATTGTTGCCATTCTGCCCGGGGACGTTGTTAAAAAGGAGCAGAGAGGCCTGCGAGCCTCAGAGCTGTGACGGAGTGGAAAAGACTTCAAATAAAGAGCTGTTGGAACTACAAGATGTTCTGTGTTCATTCGCCATTAATCCGAGGACTCAACATACAACATGCCAAGCTACAAACCATCAAGTGATCAAATCTGTATTTCCAACAACTTGATACCATATCACTGTTATAACTGTCACAATTAGATTGCTTCAGAAAGACTTTACAACATAAACTTGAAAGGAATCAGAGATATTGCAGTGAGGATTTACTTGAAGTATATTTTTTGCAAGATATAAGTACCCATTTGGTTACCTACGCATGTCAACTATAACATCAATTTCCTCCCCCTAAAATAATTAGGATTAAAATCCAGCAGAGATAACCAAATCATATAGCAAAATGCCAGGGGGATTTTAGCCATGAGGTTATTTTCCTGGTAATGGTCCACATACTTGAAAACTGGTACATTGGGAAGAGGAGGTTATAGATTTTCTATTAATATTCACACTAAATACAAATCTCTTATGTCATTAAACTTATTATTCAATATGAAAGCACATTTCAGATGAAAGACCTGCCACGTCAGAATGTAAATAAATATTTGCACTGCAATAAATGTGGATTACTTGTTGCTTCTCATGGCCATATAAATGTGTAGTCTCCCATTCCTTCAATTAGCAAAAAAGCATACAGGCTTTTGTCCCAACAGATGGACTCTTTTCTGTCTCAATTACAAGGCTAACTATTGAAGCTGTTTCTAACAGCTTTAGTGTATGACAATTTACACAAGCAATTGGTAAGTTGCATTGACTGCATTTTTCTGTATTCCCATCCAGTGTCATCTGTCAGTGGGAAGAAAAAACACCAATTGCTGTCCTTAATAAGCTCTACATGGGGCTACCCATGAGGAGCATTCAGAAGATAAAACTAGTGCAGAGTGCAGCATCATGGAGTTCTTGGGGCCCCTATCATGGCCCATATTGCACTGCTGTTCTGCAAGGTACACTGACTACCAGCTTGCTTCTGGGTGCAATTTAAGATGTTTAAAATCCTACATGGCCTGGGTCCAGGCTACCCGAGAGACTGTTTCACCCCATGGGACTGGCCCCCTTCACCTATGCTAGCAGAGGAGGCATACTGCAGATCCTACTGGTCAGGAAATTCCAGCTAACAGGCTCCAGGAGAAAAGCCTTCTCTGCTGTGACCCCAGCCCTTGCCCTAATGGGGGGTTATTACATTAGGGTGGTTGATGGACCAATAGCAGATCCCACCTCTCCCCACTTACATTCTGCTCCCTGCTTCCTTCTTCCCTCATATTTTTAATGATAACTTGTATTTTTACTGAGATGTTATTGTAAGAGAGAGGGGGGGAGGGGGAGAGAGATTTAATGTTGTAGGCAAACAAATTTAATTAATAAAATAAAATAAAACACAGTGGGACAGCTTTGGGCAATTGTGGGCTGTTACATGGAACAGAGTCTTAATTATCTTTTAAGTTGCACAAAAGACAGTACTGCTTCTCAGTCTGATTCTGACTTCTGGTTATTTCTGAATATGGATTTAGTGTTCTTAGTAGTACTTGATCTCTTTATTTAGAAGAGTTGTGCTCTTCTAAAGAGAGCTACATTCATGTCTAAAATATAGTCCACCTAAAACAGTGGTTCTCAACCTGTGGGTCAGGACCCCATTTGGGGTCAAACATGGGGGTCACCAAACAAGGCTGTCTGCCATTTTTCCCCCTTTTCTTTGGCCACGCCCCTGGCACCCGGTGATGTATAAGTGGTTGGGGGTCACTACAACATGGGGAACTGTATTATGGGGTCGCGGCATTAGAAAGATTGAGAACCACTGACCTAAAAAGTTGCCTAGAGAGTGGACAGGAATAGGCTGAGGCAAGCAGGATTTCTTCCACATCTCTTCCATTTCACTTTGCACTCTTTTGATACATGCAACCTATCACTTGGGGGCAGGGTAAATTGGGAGAAAGCCATTATTAAGGGTCCATGGGGATATGAGTGTTGGCAGTCAATGGCCATGACCAGCAGCTTTTGATATACTTGTGCTTTTGGCTACACTTGTCAGACTGAAAGGGATACAGGGCAGAACACTTCTTTATTTTAGCTATTACATATTCCAAAGCATTATACAGAATGCTGATCCTGTGAGTATATGGTTATGTCCAGCAGCACCCAGAAATAGCTAATGGAGTATGCAAAATGATGGTGGCATTTTCCTAAAAGCAGTAAATGATAAGGCCATTGTGAAAGTCTTTGTCCACATAATCAGCAAACATTACTTGTGAAAAACCAGCAGCAATCTAGCTCTGATTTCCATTTCTCAACTGGAGCACCAATTTTGTTTTTTAAATATCAATCTAGAAGCTTTTCCAAAAGCCATATTTGAACAGATTCAAAACAGTTTTAGCGTTCTTCCAAAAGAGCATTAAACCCACAAAAATTAAGCATACATAATGCCTGATTAAGCATTAGAAAAATAGCCGTACCTCAGAAGTCAAGGTCTACTCTACCTTACCCTCTCCCTAGCAGCCCAAAGCCAAACAGTCATGGAGGGCATGTCCTACAATTGGAGGAAGAAGAGGAGGTGTGAGTACAGCAGCCTAAATTGGCAAATAGATGTTGGGAATACACCAATCTCCAATGATATCATCATCAACAATGACGATAAAGCCATGGCACTGAGAACAGTAAAGAAAGGTATGCAGTCATTTAGGTAATGTCCCACTTGTGACAAAAGGAATCTATGAGAGAAACAGTGGAGGTTAGTTTCCCAGGAAAGGCTGACTATATCAAGCGACCAATTGTTATGGTATAATGAGTGTGAAAAATGCAAAATAATGTATTCATTAAGCCATGGAAGAGGTTGAAGAGAATATTGGCTTTTACCTGCAATGGTTATACAGAATTTCTGCTTCATTTTAGCAAACAGTAATCAAATATTTAAGAAGAGGCTTAAAACTTCTTCACTAACTGTACCATACTGTCTACTTAGCGTATGCTAAGCCACCTAAAGAGGGGATCTGACAGTTCCATAGGATTGATTCATGTCCTCTATGCTGTTCCATTTCTGCATGAAACTACTGGAAATGGTCACTAAGAACTCTAGAGTGGGGCTTTGAAAACACTAGTAATTCAGTACTTACGAATCCTGCTTGAAAGTAGGGAGGAGGATAAGTGCTTGGTGCTCTCTGAGCTTGGTTGTTTCCTTGCAGACATTTCATTACTAGACTAGGAAACCTCTTTCATGCTAGAAGGGAATGGAATTTGCTTGTTCATATAGTAACACGCCCTGTCAGTGACAATGGCATGTTGTTTTCTTCTTGTACACTATGGGCTTAAGTTATGATAGTCATAAAGCAAGTCATCACATGATTGACCTGATTTTAAATCTTTTTTTGCAGCAATTGTTAAGTGAATCACTTAAGTGAGTCCGTGTTTGTTAAATGAAGCTATTGTTCATGACCAGAGCCATAATGGTTAGAATGCAGTATTGCTGGCTGACTCTGTCCACTGCCAGAAGTTTAATCCTGACCAGTTCAAGGTTGACGCAGCTTTCCGTCCTTCCGAGGTCAGTAAAATGAGGTCCTGATTGTTAGGGGCAATACGCTGACTCCGTAAACTGCTGTAAAGCAGGGCTTTTCAACCGGTGGTACATGTACCACCTGTGGTACATTGGCACGTAGCAGGTGGTATGCAGCCCTGCCCAGCCCAGCCAAGTGTAGCAGGGGAGGGAACGAGCCAAAGCGGCACAGCGCAGGACTTGCCCTGAGAGAGTCTTCAGGAGTTGCAAGGCTGCTGGGACAAGGTAAACGCACTTCCGGCTCACATGGAAAAGAAAGGAGGAGGGGGGCAGAGACAGGAAGGGATATAAAAGGAGGCAGTTTGGGCGGGAGAGAAAAAAAAAGACGCAGTCTTGAGAGGAGGAGGAAGAGTCAGCTGGAGCTGCACCAAAGAGGAGGAGGAGGAGGAGGGGCGAGAGAGGAGAAGACAAAAAACAGGCTGGGCATGCACACAGGTAGCAGCAACAAACAGGTAAGAAACGCAGCTGGGTAAGAATCTCGGCATAAGAGTCCATATTACCTGCGCTATGCTGCCCAGCCCCCTCCCAGCCTGCCCAATTTCGGCAGGCAGCAGCACGTTCTCCTCACTGTGCAGAGAGGCTGGGGCATGCCAGGTGAGGTGGACCAGTGACAAGCCGAACCTGCCTCAGCACATGCAGAGGTGGCAGCGAGTGTATGCGCCTGGCATCTAGTGTCCCGGTGAAAGGGAAGCACTTAGAACGCAGTCAGCCTGCGTGGCAAAAGTCACCCGGGACGCCAGGTGCATGTGCTTGTCACCTCTTCGCGCACCCAGGCAGGTTCAGCATGTTGACGGTTTTGCCTCATTCGGCCCAGCTGCTCCGCACAGTGAAGGAAGCGCACCGCTGCCTGCCGAAACCAGACTAGGGTCTGGGCTGCGTAGCACAGGTAATGTGGACTCTCATGCCACTCAGTGTCCCCTACCCCAGAGTCCACGGGTATGTGAAGTGGGCGAGTGCCATTTGCTGATCTCCTTCAGGGGATGCCTGTTTTTCTCCCTCCCTCATTACAAATATCTTCCTGCCACTCTGCTCTTAACACTGTGCGGCTCTTGTCCAGCAATTTACAGTGGTCCTTCAAGCCATGATCCCTGGCAGCACAGCCACCAGCTGCGCTGGCAACTTGTTCCCCTCCCCTTGTCCATTCCTGAGCATAGAGAGAGGGAGGAAGGGAGGAAGGGACAATGGGAGGGAGGGAGGGAATGAAGGAAGGAACAAAGAGGGAGGGAAGGAAGGGATAATGAGAAGGAAGAGAGGGAGGGAGGGAGGGAGGGAGGGAAGGAAGATGCCCACCCCAGTCCCCCTCCATCAGAGACCCAAGGATCCCCCCACAGCCCTACCCGCACAGACGCCCCACAACCTGAGTGATGTTGAGCTGGCCATGTCCTCCCGGCCATTGACTTCGCTTGTCACAAAGTTACAAAAGGTGATCACATGACCTTGGGACACTGTGACGTCATAAGTATGAATCAGTTGCCAAGCATCCAAATGTAAATCACATGACCCTGGGGATGCTGCAACAGTCATAAGTGTGAAAAATGGTCCTAAGTCACTTTTTTCAGTGTTGTTGCAACTTCGAACAGTCACTAAGTGAATTGTTGTAAGTCAAGGACTACCTCTACTTTATCAGGTTGCTAGGCAACTGGTGGTACTTTGATATTGCCATATCCTAAAAGTGGTACAATGGGTGAAAAGATTGAAAAGCTCTGTTGTAAAGCACTATGAAACAATATATAAGTCTAAGTGCTATTGCTATTACTATATGGCGCTCTTATCCAAAACCAAAAGTAACCAGTTTTCAGCAAAAACATAGTAAATCATAGTCATGTGACTGCAGGCTACTGCAAATGGCTGTAAATATGGGCCAGCTGCCAAGTGCCTGAAATGCAGTTGTGACCATAGTAGGCAGCCCTGCTGTCAGAACTTCAGAACCAGGTCATAAGTACCTTTTGGGAAGTCCGTCGTACCTTTGAATGGTTGCTAATTGACTGGTTGTAAATTGAGGACTACCTGTAGTACTTGATCAGGCTGTTTACTGCTTGATTGATGTCTGCTGTGATCTTTCATTGATTAGGGTATTGTTTTCTGTTTCTTTATCTGGGTGTTAATCTTGGTGTTAATCCCTAGTTATCTGGGTATTGATTGCTAATGAAGATATGTTCTGGTCTTTTTGTTTCCTTTTCAGCTTTTGCATTGTCTCTTTTGAACGGCATGTAGATGTTGTTCCAACAGATAAACTCTGCTTGTTGATGGCCCATTTATCAGAGTGCCAGGCTTCCAGAAATTCTCTAGCATTTTTGGGTTTAGCTTGGACTTGGATGCTCACATCTCCTAGTTGAAATCATGGTTTTCATTGTGTCTTCTGATTGCTAGTTGGTGTTCATGGATGCACTCTGCTAGTCTTCTGCCTGCTGTCATAGTAGCTGTTACAGTTCTTTACATATTTACATGTTTTCTTCTTTGGCTTTTGAATCTACTTTTGGTTTACTTAAGATGTTTTAGTAAGCTTAGGTTAGCTTGTGTACTACAATTATGCCATGTGGTTGTAATAGTCTGTTGATTGTTTCTGAGATGTTTGAGGGGTGTTAGTCTTTTCATAACTTGTATTGATAGTGTTATAATGGACTATGTGATTTGGTACTTTTTGATAAAAGTTGTGTGGGGAAAAGTTCGATTTTGATGGAAGATATTATATAGGCAATCTATTTCCCTTTTCTGGACTTCTGGATTGTTGCAGTGCATTTGTGCTTGTTTGAATTATATTCTTACACAGCTGTTCTTGAGAGAGATGGGGTTGTTAATTTGGTAGTGGAGCACTTGATTAGTGTGGATGTTTTTCAACATTTGTATTTCTAATTTGCCACCATTTCCTCTAATTGATGAGGATATCCAGGAAGGGTAGTGAGTTGTTTTATTGAGACAAAAGTGTTGTATTGCAGCAACCCATGTTTAGATTACTGCAATCATGAAAAGCATCTGAGAGTTTCAACTGGTGAAAAATGCAGCAATCTTTCAGAGCACAAAACTGAGATTATATAATCTCAGTAGTGAAAATCCAGTGATTGTTAATTGTTTAGGGCTTAATTTAGAATCTTGCTTCTAATATTTATGTATCTAAAAATTTGTTTCATTATTAAATGGGGTTATTAATTGGGAATGTTATTCCAGTGGCATATTCCAGCCAATTGGCATCAATACTGGACCCAGTCAGCGATCCTTCAAGGACCTGGATTTGAGCTGCTGCTGCTGCTGGACACCAGTTTGTAATGAAGTTGACTTCATCCATGATCTGATCACCTGATGGGACACTTTTCTGTCATGGCACCTACCATCTGGAACCTTATTCCTCCAGACATTAGAGTCAACCCAATCCTGCTAGCTTTTTGTAAGGCACCAAAGACAAGTTTTTGCCACAAAGCTCTCCAGCCTAAAAGTTTGGGTAAGCCCATTTTCACGGTTATATTAACTGCTGCATTAGTTGTTTTTTCCCTGCATGTTGTTTATAATTTTGTTATATTTCATTGTTTTTATTCTGTTCTTCAATAATGGTAGCTCCCAAAGTCATATATGTGAGATAGGCAGTCATATAAATTCAATAAATAAAATCAAGTGAAATATCTGACACATGAGAAAAAAAAGTTACAACTTGCCCCAAGGTTTTGGTTTTAAAAAAGACCTTAAGACTCAGACTTTAATTCTGGTCTCTTAAAACATTTTTAATATTTTCATTGTTATTTTTCACTGTTAGTGATGTTGCATTTTTGGTTTAATATTTTTATGATGTTGCTATTGTTTTATTATTTATTTATTTATTTATTTATTTATTTATTTATGAGACTTATATACCGCTTTAAGTGCGAGCACTCTCTAAGCGGTGTACACCAGTAAGCAATGTATATATATATATTTACATTGCCCCTAACAATCTGGGTCCTCATTTTACCTACCCCGGAAGGATGGAAGGCTGAGTCAACCTTGAGCCAGTGAGATTTGAACCGCTGACCTGCTGAACACAGTCAGCTAAAGTGGCCTGCAGTACTGCACTCTAACTGCTGCGCCACCTCGGCTCATATATTTATATATATATAGCTCATTTATGCTATCCTATATTCAATTTTGGTAGTTTATACAATCAAAAAGTATAAAAGTATTATAAACAATGAAATAATACCCTCACAAAAATTCAATCCCTTCTTTTTTTCTATAAGCAAAGAAAAATACCATTATCAAAATCAGGAGTACACACCCAGTAAGAGAGGATTAATGCTACTTATACCATCTGTAATACTAAAATGTATGTGAATAAAATACCTGGGCAAACGCAAACATTATAGCCCTTATCTGCCCCAGAGTATTATGAAGCGCTACATTCAAACATATCTTCATCTACTTCATCTATTATTTCTTCCCAGATCTACAAAAAAACTTGTAACATGTTTATGATAAAATGTGCATTGACCTGTAGATTTTATGCACACTGTTATCTTTCATGGAAAGCTGTAGGCATCCTTACAATTAAAACCCCTTAGGTACTCTGGAGCATGACGCTCCAAGCTAAATCCATGATAATTCATGATTTTCTAAAAGAAAATGACTATCAAAATAAATCATTGAAGTGTACCGGAATTAATCCTGCCTGAGTCATACATTTCATACACCATTTTTAAAACCTAACCAGCACTTGATAATTAGGATAAGAAGGGGCAACTCAAATGGCTTTTTAAAAAAGATTTTTCTTTCCATTAGGAAGAAAATGAGAAATTAATATAACTAGCAACATAACATTGTTTCTGCAAATATATAGGGGACTATTGATATGGAAAACCACCAACAAAATGACCCTTTTCTCCTTAATTTGAGGTTTGACATTGAATTACATGTTTTCAGCTGTGGTTGGCCAATAGAATAAAATAATAAAATAATCAAAATAGCAAGATACTGCCTTTATGAATACACTATTACAAAATAGTCACTGAAATATGCAGATTTTTTAGTCTAGAAAGTAGGCAATCATTTTAACAAGTGATTCCAGAAAACTACTGGTTAGTCATAATTTCAAAATCAAAATGGAAAATTATTTAATGTGATTACTTGGGAATTTATGTGTATCGGAGAGTGCAGGATTTGTTTATTTTATTGGATTTATATCTGAGCTTTTTTATAGCTCAGATATTTTATAGAACCTGATTATTTTATATTATTTTCCTAGGTAATAAAAAAGGCATTATTTCATAGGTAAAATAGTAATAGCATAGCACTTTTTTATATGCAATCTTAATAAAAATTAATGAATAACAAAATGGAAAATACTATTTATGGTAACTTAAACAATTTACATATTAATGAATTTAAGTTATATAAATTAAATTACAACAAAATTATTTTAATAGCTGATTTTATTTAAATGTGGTTTGAACTTAATTATTAATAAGCAGTTTCATTGGATTTACATCTGAGCTTTTTCATACTGAACTCTCAACTATGGTTGAGACATTTGGTCTTTAATTTGATGTTAATTATTATTAAAAACACTCCACAATGTTACAATGAAATTATGTTTAAAAACAAACAACAAACCATTAGCTCAGAATTTTTTAAAGCAGAAATAGCAAGCTGCAGTTATGCAGATATTACTGAATGATAACAAGCAAACATAGTAGAAAGAAATTCTGGAAGTTTTCAACAACTCTGGAGAGCCACAGATTTTCCTATTTTGAATTATTTATGATTAGTCTCTTTAGTTCACTAAAATTATAATTATTGTTTAATAACTGTGCCTCTACTGTCTATTCAACCAATATGTAAAATTAGTAATGCTCATCTAATTTAGTAAGGTGTTTATCAAACCATACGTTATACATACTATATAACAGAGTTCCCCAACCTTTTGGGCACCAGGGACCGGTTCCACGGAGAGAGGTTTTTCCACGGACTGGAAGGTGCATGGTTTTGTGTGCTGCCTGCATCCCACAGATGGGGTTTTGCTTATTTGTGCGGACTGGTTGCTGGCACGGTGTGGCCCGGTACTGGTCCATGGACCAGGGGTTGGGGACCCCTACTATATAAGCCCTAGATCTATCCAGAAGTAATCACTATATTTAGCTTTATTCTGTTAGGCTGAAATCTCAGTAAAAGAACTAAGCAATGTGAGTTTTACTCTTGAATAAACATACAGAAACTTTTCTTTCATTTGGAGACTCTCCTAAACATAAACTAAAAAATGAACAAATATGAATAAGAAATAGAAGTGTAATACTGCATATTTTTGTTTGTTTCTTTAAAAATGTTATATGGCCTCCAAATCGAACATGACTCTGGATGACTGACACAACACACCCAAAATAAAACAATTAACAGTGATAGTAATAATCAGTTAATATGTGATCTGACTCCTACCTTCTTCCTACACATCATGATCCTAACTCTTTGGGACATAACCATATTTTAAAGCCTTTTTAAAGATCAACAGAACCAACTGAACTATTTCTAGCTATTTCCTATTACTAATAACTATTTGAAATATAACAGAATCAAATCAAATCTTTATTGCAGTCAATGTCCAGGCCATAGACTATTTAGTATTGTTGTACTAAATTCAGTTAAAAATTTAAAAATTATGGAGCGGACCTTTGATACTATCTTCATTCCATACAGCAAATGCCAAATTAAAGTATACCCAGGAGATAGCTGTTAACATTTGTCTGGTAACAGGCAGAGCATTAGAAATCCATTACCTATCTTATTAGTTCAACCATCTGACTTACTACAAAAACATTTATCCTGATACTCACTGCACAATCTGCTGTCCTCTGACTTAATACCATTAAATTAAGTCTTGCCATTCTAAAGCTGTAGAAAAAATAATGGTTTCTTTTACACAGCAGTCCTTTGAAGAGTGTTGTCACATATCTTTTTTGCCAATCAATTTCCTTATGGCTAAATGTATAAAATTCTTTCAAATGTTTATAGACTTTGTTTTCATCATTGCTCTCCTTTGAATCTATTCTAATTTAATTTGAATCACAGGGCCCAGAACTCCTCAGAAAACTTTTACTATGTAATATGAGTTATAAACTTTCAATAAAACCCATAACTTATTTTTTTCATATATGAAGAAAGATTTAAATCACTACTATAAGGAACAAATCAAATGAAAATGATCTGTAGTGATATATGAAAATATTATTACTCTTCACTGTTCAGCTTTACAATAACTATAAATTACAATGAATACTGCATCCTCTGAAACTGCATTTCAAAGAGGAATCAAACTACTTTACTTGGAAATAGGCAATACTATACAGAACTGTATAGTCACATTCAGAGCTAGATATTTCCTGCTGGATCACATTGAAGCTGTACTTCAGTGGACAAGAGGACAAGAATAGTTCTCATTTTAGAGAACAAAGAATACACAAGAATGCAGACCTAATCCAAACTAAGCCTCACAATGCTCTTAATGCTACCTCTGTCTCACTCTGGAGCTTTGGTAGCAAGGAGATGGGCATACACACATATCATATGGACTTAGACAGATATCCATAAAGGAACTTTTGGTTATTATGACCAGAGATTATAGGACATAATTCAAACCAGCTAGAGAGCATCTTGTTGGACAAAGTTACACTAAGACTAGTCTTCAGATATTCTTCATTATTCTCTTTCCCCTCTCTAAACACAAACTACATATCTATATTTATGTAGATATTTATGTAGATATAGACCAGTGGTTCTCAACCTGTGGGGTCGAACGACCATTTCACGGGGGTCGCCAAACAATGGAGTCCGCCATTTTTCCCCTTTTCCTTAGCTGTGCTACTCCCTTTTATTCTATTGGCTTTTGAAAGCCAATAGAATAGACTCTCTTGAACAGAGTCTAATTCTATTGGCTTTCAAAAGCCAATAGGAATTGTCCAGGCTGTCTCTGCCCTGCTGAGCCCGCCAAAAGTCCCATTCTGCAAATGGTGCTGCACCAGTTGAGTAGTCCTTGACTTACGACGGTTGAGTAGTCCTCGACTTACGACCGGTTGGGGGGTCGCGGCATTAAAAAGGTTGAGAACCACTGATATAGACAGTGATACAGATTTATATTCAGAGACACACAACAATGTATCCTATGAGCTACAGTTCCCACAGTCAACAGGATGACTATGTAAGCTGCACAATTCCTGTGATAGATTTGAAAATATGTAGACAATTTTTTTTCTTCTGAAAATCTTAACAAATGTACCAAAGAGCATTTTACTCCCAATGAAATCCCAGAACTTTCAAATCCTATTTCCCTTTCTTTGCATTAGCATCTTCTCACTGTATCCAATTTAAGAATTAAAATTTAGAGTTCTATATAAAATATAGTCCTGTATAGAAAATATCTGCTTATTTGCATTCCACAAGAAAATCCAGAAACTCATTAATAATGTTTACAGGTAATCCTCGACTTACAACCATTCAAAGGTTATTTATTTAACTTTATTTATAACATTTATTGGCCACCCATCTTACCTCAAGGTAACTCTGGGCCACTTTCAGTCATAAACAATAAAAACTGTACAAAGATAAAAGCATAAATAAAATACTACACAGAACCAAATACAGCAACCCAATTGAAATATGAGTAATGAGGGAACAGAATGGGGGTAGAGGTGGGATCTGTTGTTAACCGATCAACAACCTCCACCGTGATGCTCCCCCACTGGAACCCCAAGCCAATTGGCAGAGCCTGTTCTTTAGGCCAGGGATTTTCAACCAGTGGTACAGGTACCACCTGTGGTACATTGGCACCTGGCAGGTGGTACGTGACCATCCTAGAAAAGTAGCGGGGGAGGGGAAAGAGCTGAACCAGTGGCAGCACAGCACAAGACTGAGCGAGAGACGGCTGGAGCTTCAGGGCTGTCAGGGCTCAGCAGAAGCACCAGGATCAGTGTTTCAGGGCTGTCTGGGCTCAGTGGAAGCGCCAGGATCAGCACCAGGCTCCAGCTGGAGCTTGGTGCTGATCCTGGCGCTTCTGCTCAGCCCAGAAGAAGCGCCGATCAGCTGGAATGTTGCAGCATTTTCAGGGTCTTGTGATTTACATTCAGATGCTTGGCAACTGATTCATATTTATGACTGTCACAGTGTCCCAGGGTCAGTATCCCAGATGGGGGGAAATAAAAACCAAACACCACCCCATCCCACCCCCACTGCCAATCCTCAACAGAAATGCTCACAACAATGAAAACCTCGGACAGGAGGAAGAGCGCCGCCAGGTGGGCAGGCAGGTGTCTTGCTCGGCTGTGGCTTGGGGGGCACTTTTTCAGTGCCATTGTAACTTTGAACAGTCACTAAGCGAACTGTTGTAATTCGAGGACTACCTGTACTTCATCACTTTTTTTCTTTTGTCATCACGTTTTTGACATCTTGCTAGGCGACTGGTGGTACTCGGATATTGCCATATCCTAAAAATAGTACAATGGATGAAAAGGTTGAAAAGCCCCTCTTTAGACTCTTACAGAAGGTGAGAGGGTTGGGATCAACTGCACTCCAGAGGGAAAGATGTTACAATGGCACTGAAAAAAAAATGATTTATGACTGACTGCCACACTTACAAATGTTGCAGCATCCCCATGGTCACATGATCAAAATTTGTATGCTTGGAAACTGGTATGTATTTGGGACAGGTGCACTGTCCCAGGATCATGTGATCACCATTTGTAACCTTCCCAGCCAGTTTCTGACAAGCTAAATCAGTGGGGGAAGCCAGATTCGCTTAACAACCATCTGATTCATTTAACAACTGCAACGATTCTCTTAACTGTGGTAAAAAGGTCATAAAATGGGGAAAACTCACTTAACAACTGCCTTGCTTAGCAATGGGCTAGATTGTGGTCGTAACTTGAGGACTACCTGTATACTTTCCAATCCAATAGATAATGTAAACGGATAAAGAGGCTGGAACTTTACCTATTAATATTACAGTTGTGTTATAACTAAACAAAATGGGACCAAATTTAGAATGGGGGAAGAAGCAGCAAAAAGATGATTAAGTTTGAAAATGGGCAAAATCCTGAGGTTGCAGAGGAAAATAATATCCTTGCATGCTAATGTATTCCTAGAGCAGTATTTCTTACCCTTGGCAATTTTAAGATATGTGGACTTCAACTTTCAGAATGCTAGCTAGGGAATTCTGGGAACTGAAATCCATACATCTTAAAATTCCAAGGTTGAGAAATCTGTTCTAAAGGAGAAGTTGGTAATAGCTCAGAATGTTGCCCAAGCCTTCATTCTAAGCCCCTCCTCTTCTCTCCCAGGTACATGACCTTATAGACCAGTGGTTCTCAACCTTTTTAATGCCGTGACCCCCAACCGGTCATAAGTCGAGGACTACTCAACTGTTGCAGCACCATTTGCAGAATGGGACTTTTGGCGGGCTCAGCAGGGCAGAGACAGCCTGGACAATTCCTATTGGCTTTTGAAAGCCAATAGAATTAGACTCTGTTCAAGAGAGTCTATTCTATTGGCTTTCAAAAGCCAATAGAATAAAAGGGAGTAGCACAGCTAAGGAAAAGGGGAAAAAATGGCGGACTGCGTTGTTTGGTGACCCCCGTGAAATGGTCGTTCGACCCCAAATGGGGTCCCAACCCACAGGTTGAGAACCACTGTTATAGACCTTACAATAAGGGATTAGAAAGAATTCAAGAAACCATGTTCTGTGTGCTTTCCATAGTTTTTTTAATAATCCAATTCTATAGATTTTTTATGCATGACTAATCCAATGCCCTGAGTCATGCCCCTTTTGACTCCAATACAAGATAATATTCACTAATATTATAATAAGTCTATTTGTGTGCCTCTATTTGAACCGATTTAGGGTTTTTCCTGTTTGCAAATGAATATTTATGAATGGTTATATAACATCCCATGTACAAAAATGTTCAAAAAGACATGCTTCTACTTCAAACAGCTCATATTTTATTTTCAATTAGTACTCAGTAACAATTTATTGACCCTGTGTATTTATTTTGAAGAAAATTTCTATTATTCAAAATTATTATGATTTTAAGAACATTTTTCCCAGTATGGTTGAGAAGCTATGAGATTACAGTGAAGCAGCTCTCAGCTATGAAATCACAAAAGAAATACTGCAGACCATTACTTCCAGCATAATTTCAGAATAAAACCATGTCCTTTAATACCAGGAATAGCCCTTACTACCCAATACAACATTAAGCCCTAAGCAATCTATACTCAGTAAAGTTCAGAACATATATTTACCTGATTACAAAGTACTACTATGTATTCAATTACTATGCTGTCCAACTCCAGCTGAAAAGTATGGAAGCTTTTCAAAGAGGGCACTGTATAATGGAGGTTCACCTAACAACTTTGCCCCAAAATGTGGCCACAAAATTCTTTATGGATAGGTCTAAGGGTATGCAGGACAATGTTTTCTTGTAAGATTAGAGGGAGAGATCTTCTAGAGCATGACACATCAAGTGTCATCTCTAACTTTCCTTCCAGAGCAATCAGTAGTAGCACTTCTCTGAAAGAAAGCATGTAAGTATTGGAAGGTAGTGTATCTTTTTTCCCTTAGTTGATTTTCAATAAATTTAGGTATGTACCAAGTAATGGACTCTGCTTCCTGAATCCCTGCACAAGATTCTCCAGAATGAATCTACTTTCAACCTCTAGTTCTCGCAGTGCTGACAGATTCTTTTCCAAATCTCTTTATCAAGGGAGCAAGCAAGAAAGGTAGGGAGAATTCAGAATTATCAGTCTGTTCTTTCTTTTCCCATACATAACCAAACGAACTGAAATGCAGCTGTGTGTGGCTGCTGTTTTTTTTTTTTTTTTTTTATTATTATTATTTTACAACGCAGTTACAAAGGACCGACACGAGGAGCATCCTGCTTTATTCGGGATCATTCTTGAGAGTTTTATGCTTAATTCGTTTTAGCGCGAGAGTTACGCGACAATAGCTTACCTCCGCCACTTCTCCGATTCAATACAGGCGCATTTTCTCGGACAAACGTACCGAGGCAAAAAAACACCATGCAGTCGGAGGATCAAAGAGGATGGCAAGGCTTACTCCCTCTTCGTTCGCCCTTTCCTTTCTCCTCCTCCCAGAGAGGAGGAGACAGCTACAAAAATGATCGCCTTGGAAAGAGCAACTGCAGGTAAGGGGAACAAGCTCTCGTCTAGGCACTAAAAAAAAAAACCCCACCGGCACCAGCTTTGCAAACCACTAAGCTGAGACACCCGCACCCGCTTGCCCTTCCTTCTCCGACTGAAAACCGTGCCCGCGACCTACTCCGGCACAACGCAGCCGCCTCCACGTCCCCGCAAAGGAGAGGCTTCAACCGATTTTGGGGGCGGGGGGTCCGCCTGCCGCCTCGGCCCTCCCACGAGCCCAGACTCCAGCGCCTGCCTCAGACTTGCCTTCCAGCGAAACTGCAACAGGAAGAAACTTGAAAGGGGATCCAGAAGCGACGGCGGGCAAAGGTGGAAAGCTTTTCGCCTAGGCTTAGACGATCCCGGCAACAGCTTGCCGCCTCTTCATTCAAAGTCGCACCTCGACGTCCTCCGAGGAAGGGCCAAAGGAAACTCCCGGCTTTTATTTGACTTTTTTACCTGGTGGTTCCTCCCTTCCAGCCGAGACGTCACGGTTAGCCGCGCCTTCCCCAGTCCGTTGCACACAGCGTCCGTAGCCAGAGCTATTTATAGTCCGCAGCTTCCTTCCAGCAGACTCCCGCCAAGCACGGGACAGAAAAAGTGGCCAGAGAAGCGGCGGCAAATGGCGGGACTCTGCCGAGCGACCAGCTCCGATCCTGTCCCCAAACGCCAGAGCAGCCGCTGCCGCCGCGAGGATAAGTTGCCTGCCCCGCAGCTGCAGCTGCCGCTCGAGCCCGGGGCGCAAGGCAAGGCGCGCGCTCTTCCCCTCGGCGCCGCCTCCTCCCTCCCAAGTCTCCTCCCTTTCCCCTCCTTCCGACAATGTCACCGCAACCCGCAGGAGTTTCCCGAGCGGCACGCGAAGGGGCTGAAGGCGCAGGCGCTTTGGAAGACAGGAAAGCGGGTGCGCCACGCTGCGCCGGGCTGTTTTTCCCTCCTTCTCTCGCTCTCAGGCCCTGCAAAGCAGCTCTCGGAGGTGATCGTTAGTGCAAGAGCCGGAGTCGGGAGGAGACGAACAGGAAGAAGGGGAGGCTTGTCGTTCGCCTCCCGGTGCCCAGAGGGAGCTCCGCTCCTGCTTTCTTTGGACGAGCAAAGATGGGAAAGAGAAAATGCCTCCCACCGCCTCTGATTTCCTGGTGGTGTCCTAGTCGGCAGGCATGCTTTTCTGAAATAGTAATGACTAACCATGATGATCTGATCAAGTTAACCTGGCGTGCAGCTATATGTCCGCACCTTGTCAATATTTTCTTTTCGGAACAACGTTTATGAAACCTGCGATAAACCAAGTAAAGGTTGCTTTCAGATGGATTTCTTTATGATAATTTCATTGGGCATTCAGGTGTTAACGTCCATTATTAATCCTCAGCCTATGTTTTAGCTCTGTTTGGACTTATTTTCTAACAAGGGCAACGAATTAGACTAGATAAACGCCCTGGAGCAGGAAACTGTAGCTGTTGTTTATGAGGAAAAGCTGCATGAACAGAAGGTTTCCATCTCTTTGATGCTTTTGAGGGAGAAACTTATGAATCCTACGGTAGGCAGTTGTTCGTCCATCGATTTCGAGGAAGATCTTGACATCTTATGGGTTATGGGCCATCAATGATGTGTCCGTAGGTGGCTAATAAGACTGATGTTAGCACAGAATGTTCTGCCACATACTGAACAAAGAAATATAGACACTGTTAATTCAGCATTTGCAGCTCTGGCTTTGTGGAGCGCTCGCTTTTCTTGTGCCAAGATTGTCCTTCTGTGTTCATATGTCTGGCAACCCTGGTACACCAAGGTGCGCCATGTCGGTCGATCATGCGCCAGAAGTTCCCAAGAGATGGTGTTAATATCCAGGGACTTTAGAATCCCATAGTAGCCATGCTAAGGAGAAATTTCTTGACAGTGAGAACAATTAACCAGTGGAACAACCTGCCTCCAGAAGTGGTGAATGCTCCAACACTGGAAGTTTTTATGAAGAGACTGGACAGCCATTTGTCTGAAATGGTATAGGGTCTCTTGCTTGTTCAGAGCATTGACTAAACCACCTCCAAGGTCCCTTCCAACTCTGTTATTCTGTTATTCAATCTAGAACTAAGGAGAAATTTTCTGACAGAACAATTAACCAGTAGAATAACTTGCCTCCAGAAGTTGTGGGTGCTCCATCACCAGAGGTATCCAGCAATAGATTGGACAGCCATTTGTCCAGAAAGATACAGGGTTCCTGCTTGTGCAGGGATTGAACTAGAAGACCTCCAAGATCCCTTCCAATTCTGCTGTTCTGATTCTGATACTTTTTAAAGATGTTGAGATTTGCTGAAGATTTCTGGTGGAGCCTTTGACAGTACAGTAGAGACATTTATTATCCTTAATCTCTTCCATCTCTTACTTTGAATCCAATAGGTTTTGTGAAGGTGTATGCAGGTGTGTATATCGCTAGTTGGTTAGTTTTACATCAGAATTCTGAGATTTCAAAGTATCACAATAATATTTCCATCTTTCACATCCAAGCTAAAATGAATGTTCTCATATACTATAAATACCAAAATAAATAGTCTATTTGCAAATCAGACTGAATATCATGCTTTTCTCTTGACTGAATTTCTCAGAATTCTAATATTTTGAGAGATACATTTGCCGTTCCTTCCTTTTTTATGCAAAATATTAAAATCTTATATAATAAACACTCTTGCAGCCTTGTTTTTTATCTTTTCCAGATCTACAATATTCTTTTTAGATACAATTGTTTTATAAATCTGACTAATGATTTATTTTCATCAGCAATCTTACTAGATCAGATTTTTCAAAAGAAATAATTTTCAGCTTAGATTATAAACGTGGCAAATATATTCTTCCTATGGCATTCTATATTACTTAAGGACTGGTGTTCACAGGAATTTTATGCAATATGCCCTTAGACTCTCTGCTAATCTTTTCTCCCAATGAACTGTAGCATGTAAATTTCCCTCACAGATGAAAATCTGTAGTTTTCCAGCATTTATGACCACAGTGATGGCAGCTATAAAAATGTTTGGGCACCATAGGAAGAATCAGTACAGGAAAACTGATTTTTTTTTAATATGGTATGGTTATGCAAATGTATCACTGAGGACTATTGGTTCATATCGTATCGTATGAATATTTTTTTGGTGAGATGCCAACAATCTTTAATATTTTGGAATAATAGTATAAGAGACTGAAGTGTTTGGAAAGACTATTACTGTAGCAAGTAACAGCAGTTAATTTTAATAAATTAGGTTAATATGCAAGCAATGTTATAATGATATGTAAAAAAATACCACAATTTTTCAAGTAAATCTTGGTGGGCACTCAGAAAGAGGACTGTAGGGACATGCAATGGCTAGCTTAGATCACATACCCTAAGATGGAAATGCTGCTGCATTAATTCTGATTTGCAATGCCACACACCAACATACACTTCTTTTATATACAGAATTATAGTCTTTATGGATTCTTGCAGTGTAATGCTGGGAGCTCAGAATTCTACCTAGCAATATTTTATTTGGAGTCCTCTAGCACAGGGGTCCACAACTCCTGGTCCATGGACCAGTACCGGGCTGCGGCATGCCAGCAACCAGGCCACAGAAACAAAGCCCCATCTGTGGGATGCAGGCGGCACACAAAGTCATGCACCCTCCGGTCTGCAGGAACACCTCTCTCCATGGAACGGGTCCCTGGTGCCCAAAAGGTTGGGGACCTCTGCTCTAACAATAAAGAAGAAAAGCAACAGCATATCATTCAACATCTGTATTGATTGTGAATTCTGAGTCTTTAAAGGAAAAGTATTTCTCCTACATTGTGAGATAAGTAATTCTCATAGCAGTAAAGTATAGTAGGACAAATATTTTTTTAACCATTTCTCATTTCCTTCCTATACCTATTTAAAACATTTGAACCTCCCATATTTTTCATTCTATTTATCAAAAAGCTTGGAGAAAGAAATGAAATTATATTTGTACCAGACAAATTTAAATCTGCTCACAGCACAAAGTGGATCACAATCTTGGCTTTTATGCCAAGATGTTTCTGTCCACTCAGAAATGAATGGTGACCATCAGCACCATAAATGTGAATATACATCTATTTTTTAAGAGCTAAAACACCTGAATTGGTCTACTTACATCAATGCATCTTTCATATATTGTATTTTAGATTACAATTTCAACCAGATGCTCAAATGAGACATACTAACTGGAGCTGATGGGAACTGAAATTAACGTTCCTGGTTATAGAACATTTTATTTCTTTCACATTCAAAATCTTTTGCAATCTATACTCCTTTGTACATTATGCTGAGGTTGGCGAGTTTTTGCAAGTTGTTACCGCAATTAAAAAAAAACCCAAGCTTGTTGCTCTTTTCGAGTTCCATGAAACCAGAAAGGTTGAGAAAGCAGTGAGTTTTTTTTAATGAAAAACCTATTTTTAACTGAAATTACAATCAAATGTAACCAATTACTGCTTACAGAATTCTAGGTTAGATTACACAAAGATGTGATATTGACTGTACAAGAAATCATTGAAACAGATAATGAAACAGGTGCCTTATCTGCTTTATGCAGTTGACAGCTACAGAAATGTCCATTATTGTGATGGGTAAAGGTTAGAGAAGTGTTTTAAATTTCAGAGACATATCTATTCTAGCTGGACCCATATGACTGGCTCAGCTGGACAGGATGGATGTATATTTTTAAAAAGGAAATAATATACATGAATTTGTGTTTTTTGACAAATATAAAGGATTGTTCACTGGTATTTGCAAAATGCATTTAAAAGTTATGATTTTTATACTGTTCACACAACTTAAAAGGTGGTAATTTGGTCACCAGAATGCCTTGGGTTTTTTGTTTTTTTTTTATAGTGGCCAAAGCATCTTTCTTTGTTGCATCTTTTACAGCAAGGCCATAGAGAAGAAAGGACCAAATTGATAAATTAAAAATCCTTATGGATCTCAAAAGAATACTTGGGCTGCTGATCTGCTGTTTGGTGGCTATAGTAGTGGAAGAGCAGCAACACTCAGCGGCATCTCTTTCAGGGAACTGACAGCAATGAATTTGTTACAGTGCTTTTTTAAAAAACCCAGTGGGCTGCCCAAGGCTGCTGGGTGGACTCCATGTTGTGCAGGCTTGTTTTAGAGTTTCTTCTGCTATAGAGTACCATATCCAAAATCTTTATTCTCTGTTCACTTCTTTTTCACCCTGTGATCCAGTGAACAAAAATTGAAACCATCCTTCATAGCATTATATTGCCCTAGTGTCTTTTTACTATAATTGCATTCTGTTATTTCCAGATATTCAAGCAACAATAAAAGATATATCAGGACAAAAAAACTTGACAGATTTTTAAGACGTATAAGTAACTACTGTGCTTCCTTCAAGTCTTTCTTCAGGTTATGCTGGTAAACACTTTAATGGTCTTTTAAAATCGGGCTCAATTATAGTGGGAAGATTTGGTTAAAAAGCAGAGTCCAAAGACAAGGGCCATTTGCCCAGGCTGGAACAGAGCCAAGGAACTGCTTAGCTTAAAATGCACTTAAATCTGAAGCCCAGGATTCAAATCAGAGCCCAGAATATAGAAGTTTAATATCAACAGTGTATATCTACAAAATACGGTAACTAGAAACAATTTTGTGCATCTCTTAACCGCTAGGAGGTAATTAGTATGTGGATTCAGTATAGAAAAACAAAATTCAGAACCAAGATTTTTTTAAAAAAATGGATTCGGTGGTAGGACTCACACACTTCACTTAGAAATATCTGCCTGACCGATGCTAGGCTACAAACCATAATTGTATATTTATGATGGGTAAGAACCCCAATAAAATAATTTAGCAAAATCACATTATGTCTTTCTGTAATATCTTAATCTAGCCAATATTTTTTCTTCTAAAAAGAACTGTTGCACTCTAATTGCTGCTTCTGTTGTTTTTGACCATGAGGGACACAATATCCAATTCAGTCACTGTGTGTATAGAATTTTAGCTACTCTGTTAAGACAGAACATTGCCTGGGGTATACCATTATGGAGGTAGTCTACACTCCATATCCCATCATATACATCATACACTATCAACCTTGGAAGGTGGAAGGCTGAATCAACCTTGAGCTGGTCAAAATTGAACTGCTGGCAGTCAGCAGAATTAGCCTGCAATACTGCATTCTAGTCATTGTGCCACCACAGCTCATGTATACACGCTGATGTTTATTTAAACCAAATTTTTATATCAAGGATTGCATGACCTCTGTAGATGCCATATGCTAAATATATTTGTTAAAATATGTTTTTCCCTGACTCTCTTTAGGCATGCAACACAACCCTTAAAATTGTGAATTTTACTGGAATATTTTATTGGCCAGTTAAGAAAGCTACTCTGAATTTCTTCTAAAATACAGGAGAATGTATAAATGAAAAATCTCAAGAATTCTAAAACTTTCCAAAGGAATGAAGAAGATTTTACATATGAGACTCATATTTTTCAGTCATTCAATAATTATAGAAAGCTTGTCATATTATTACACTTGCAATATTTAGCTCTTCTATGAAACTCGTAATAAGTTAACATTCATATCTAATTATTTTAATATCAATTAACCAAATAAATTGTTATTTATGCAAAAAATACTGTTTATTTGTTCAAAAGTCAGAGTCTGTATATCATCAATGTACAGTTTAGATAATCTAATGCATCTAATTCTTTTTAACTAAAGATTACCAAAGGAAATTACAGAAGCAAAACAACATACATGCTTAAAGAACAAATGGCAGATATCTTTTCTAGGTTTGTGCTAGGTCTCTATTATATGCATAACCATTTCCTCTCCTGCTGAGTTGTACGCAGATAAGAGATGTCAGTTGTCAAACAGTATTAAATGAGATATATGCAGCATTGGACTGTGAATTTTAAGGAATAAAATTAGCAGCATGGGACAATATGAAATGTCAAATGAGCTATGGGGGTTTTTTTGAATAGCTTGTTGAAGTTAAAGTAAATCTTCTCAGGATCTGATAGACTGCTGGGAATATTCATATATAAGCTTATACAAAAAATGCAGATACAGGTAGACCTCAACGTACGATCACAATGGAACCAAAAATTTCTGTTGCTAACAAGACAGTTGTTAAGTGAGTTTTGCCCCATTTTATAATCTTTTTGCCACAGTTGTTAAGTGAATCACTGCAGTTTTTAAATTAGTAACAGGATTGTTAACTGAATCTGGCTTCCCCATTGACTTTGCTTGTTGGAATGTCACAAAAGGTGATCACATGACTCTAGGACACTGAAATCGTTACCAGTGTCCGAATTTTGATCACATGACCCTGGGGATGCTGCAACAGTGGTAACTGTGTGAGAAAAGGTCATAAGTCACTTTATTCAGTGCAGTTTTAACTTTGAATGGTCACTAAATGAATGGTTGTAAGCTAAGGACTAACAAATCTGCTTAATAAACTGTCTATGCATGTATTTATTAAATTTATATACCACCATATCATAGGAACTCTTGACGGTCATTGAAAAACACATCAACTAAAATATCCAGGTTAAAATACCATGTATGTTACATTAAATTAGAATTTACACATATGACAACTTTCATTGATGACATCACTATTAACTCATAAAAGATCTTCAGAACAATTTGACATTAAATAATATGCATAGGCTAGTACTAAGGAAGTCAATTTTACTTCCAAGAGAAGACTGTTCCTGTTTCAGATTACCAATTATAATTGAAAAGGTAAACTTCCAGGTGTCAACTCTATAATGAGCGTGGCTGCAGCCATTTGTTTCTTCTTATTCTAGATTGCCACATAGAAGAGAAGGAGGGGGTTGACCAGGTGCTTCATTGGTCAAAATAATCTTCTGTCTCGTGGAAACCAAGGTCATCTACTGTTCCTGCAATCAGGGACTGGGCGTTGCATAAAAAAGTCCAACAAATGAAAATATTGGGGAACGTAGTTGCTTGCATAGTTTTGTAGATGAAGATTATACTTTGTAAGTGGGTAATTGTTACTTGTGTATTCAGACTTGGTTTCCCTTTTGACCTTTCCAATACTTTGTATTAGTTTTTAAAAGTTTTAAGAAGAGACTGGACAGCCATTTGTCTAAAATAGTAGGGGGTTGGACTAGATTACCTCCAAGGTTCCTTCCAACTTTATTGTTGTTGTTGTTGTTATCTTTGAGGAATTTTCAAGCTTGGGAGTTCTGCTTTATTCGTCTCTGTCTGTCGGAACCATGACAACAGGATTCAGTCCCTCTCATTCTGAAAATGGAGCAGCTTCCTCATTCGAGATCACTTCAAGCAGATCAAATCCAATTGGAGAAAGCAGTTTTCAGTGCATTCAGGTGTCAGGCCATAAAGAGTTTATAAGTTGAAATCAGCATTCTGAATTGTAGGTGAAGGTTTGTTCTCCAAGCTTGTGGGTTGGTTTCTGAAGTTTTGTTATCAGGCTAGGTAATATTTTCAGTGGAGCTTAGGGGATGTCAATGTCAATGTTCTTCTGTTCAGGTGTGGATGTGTCAAGCGAGGGTCTTGTGATGGATGTTGTGATGGGTCAGGTGTGAGTCATCAGTGAGAGTCTTGTGATGGGTCTTGTGACGGGGAGATTACATCAGGTCAGGGTCATTGGGAAGTGAACTGCTTTGGGGGGGGCTTGTGTGGGTTGATTGAGAGTTGGGACTGTCTCTGGCTGTGTGGTTGATTTGGATTCTGAGAGGTTCGTAGACTGTAGGTCATTTTGAATTGTACTCCAAAACCTACATGCAACTAGTACAAGTCCTGCAACTCTGATCATGATATACATTAAAAACAACATACAGTATGATCACTGGACTCTATACCATCACAGTTGCTTAATGATCTATAAAGGCCATCCTATATCAAGTATATTTATTGCTGAAAGTATGAATTGCTATAACAATGTCCTCCTACTCTGTGAAAGACCTCTTTTATCAGTAGCTGCAAGTCCTGGAAGACCAGGAGACTTGAATTCTAATCCCACCTAAGACATGAAAGCCAGCTGGGTAATTTTGGCCCTATCACTCTCAGTCCAACTCACCTCACAGTGTTGGGGTGGGAAAATAGGAGGAGGAAGAAGTGTTAAGTATGTTCACTGCCTTGAATTATTTATACAAATAATAAAGGCAAGATATATGAACACACATTGGGTGTCTGTAGGTGGGTGTGTATGGAATCATTCATATATATATATAAGAACTCAGTCAAAAAAGAGGAACCAACATCTTCCCTGGTCCAACACCTTAAAGCCACAGGACATGAAATTGACTTTAAAAATACCAGAACCATTGCCAAAAGTGAACATTTTAATAACAGAATAATCAGAGAAGCCATCGAGATAGAAAAACGCCCACACAGCATGAACAAGCGAGATGATACCTCCCGCCTACCAGCCATTTGGAAACCTGCCCTTATTGACAAACGACTCCCTAACCCCAAAATCTTAAACCCCTCTGCAACTCAGACTAACCTGAGCACAACCAAACAGAACACTCCCCCAGCCAATCAGAGCACAGCCAAGCCCCTAACCATTCAGAACACACCTCCACCCAATCAGAACACAGCCAAGCTCCCACCCAATCAGTTCATACCCCCACTGGCAGTTAAAAGGAAGAAACAGCTAAGACCACACATTGCTGCTCAAAGCACGAAGCTGAAAACACCAGCCTGAAGATGACGAATGGGACTTCGTCGAAACGTCGCCAAGACACTTCCAATTTTACGCGGGAGAAAACCCGAACAACCAAAGACCTACATATATATATATATATATATATATATATATATATATATATATATATATAGTCTCTAATTATGCTAAAATATGAATCCTGGGTAAATCCATGCTATAAAATAATCCGAACACCAGGATAATACTAAAAACAAAACTTGTTTAATTAAAAGCTAAGTCTTTCGTCAGTCAACACTACCGACATCATCAGAGCATGATGCAAGATTGCTGGGAGTCCTTCTTATGCTGCCGGGCGGCTTTGCGCTTGGCTTCTTGACCTGGTTACCAGTCCATCCGTTCTCTCCATCTGGTTTCTTAAAGGGCCCACGTCCTTTATTGTGTTGATGCCCTCCAAAGTTGCTGTTTCCTTCCTCCTGGATCCAACCACTCTCCATTTCTGTTCGCCCACTCTCACATCTGTCATCCTCTCTAGCCCCATTCCGTGGTCCGTTAGATCCTCCCTGGACTGGCTATGTTTGTGTGCATTCGAGGGAGGGGGGTCTATCAGCGGGTCCGGATGTCTATCAGCACAATCCCTGGCGGCTGCATTCCTGCACACATTCCTCCACCCAGGGACGCTGTTTTCCTCCTCAGGTGTCCATGAGTATGCTGTACCGCTTCTAGTTGTCCCCCTCCTCTTGAGGCTCCTCATTACTTGCTCGCACGTTGGGTTCATCAGTTCTTTTGCTCTTTTTGCACACGTGTGGGGCCTCACCACATCACTTTCCATCATAGGTCTCTGTTTTCCTTTCCTATTCACATTGGTAGGATAACCCATCTCTCCCCTCATGTTGGCAGGCATTGTGAAGCAGGTGTCCTATTGGCTATCATCCAACCCCCTTTGTTGTTCACCCCTATCATTGTTTCCCCCTTTTATGGGGTGAGTTGAAATATGCTTATCTGGGATACCTAGGGGGGGAGATGTTTCTTGTTCCTTCTCTGTTCTTATAGGTTCTTTATCCTGTGGATGGGTTATCTCCTCTATTCTTTCTTCCCTCTGATTTTGTGAGGGATGTGCCAATTGTCTTTGTTGTGGATTCAGGTGTTGTTGTTCTCATATCTTAAATGTTTGGTATGCCGGGCAAAACTCTATATGGCGATTGATGGAGTCGCCATCAGAAAGCCAGGCTTCTTTAAGTAGATGCCCCCCCTTAGTAGTGTCCCTAGATATGGGCTGTGCACTATTAAGGTCAAATTCATGCCCATGATCGTTCATGTGGGCCCAAATCTGTGAATGCTGTTCCTTTCTTCTGACCGCTAGTGCATGCTCATGCACCCTAGCTTTTAATCTTTTTGTGGTCTCCCCAACATAGTTACAAGAACAGTCCTTACACTCAATCTTATAAATTATTGCAGATTTTTCTTCATTGGGGAGTGGACCTTTTGGGTGCATGATCTTAGATCGTAGAGTTTGATCTGGTGTATGGGCCACTTTTACATTAAAGGGGACCAATATTCTAGTTCTGATACCCCATTAATGTATGGGAGGGAGATTCGCACATTTTGTGTTGTCTTGTCAGTTTCTTGCAAGTTTTTGCGGGATCTGTACAGTTTACTGTACTTCCTGATGAATCCAGTGGGGTAACCATTATACTTCCAGGTCTGAAACAAATGATTCCTTTCCTCAATTTTGGTCCTGGTTGTACTGCAGTGGGAATTGATACATTTGAACAATGTTCTTATACAGCTGATTTTATGGACCACCGGATGGTTGCTCCCATAATGGAGGGTCCTATTAGTATGGGTCGATTTACGATACACTTTTGTGTGTAGGGTCCCATCTGGTTGGCGATGGACCAACACATCCAGAAAGGCTAACGTGCCCTGGTTCTCTTCCTCTGCTATAAAGCGTATGTCTGGATACACAGAGTTTAGTGCCTCCATAAAATGAGCCTTATGTTGTTTCTTAATAAGCACAAAGCCACCCGGCAGCATAAGAAGGACTTCCAGCAATCTTGCATCATGCTCTGATGATGTCGGTAGTCTTGACCAACAAAAGACTTAGCTTTTAATTAAACAAGTTTTGTTTTTACTATTATCCTGGTGTTCGGATTATTTTATAGCATAGATAGATAGATAGATAGATAGATTTTCATGGGTATAAGTATGCAGGTCTTGGTGTATTCGGGTCTTTTCCCGTGTAAGATTGAGAGTATCTTGGCGACGTTTCGACGAGGTCCCACTCGTCATCTTTAGGCTGGGTCTTCGGCTTCATGCTTGTGTGAGCAAAGTGTGATCGGAGCTGCCGTCTCTCTATATATATTGGTGGGGGTGTGTGGAGTGCTGGCTTAGTTGCTGTAGGTGGATTGGTTGGCTTTATAGGAGCTATTGTTTGTGGATTGTTTGGCTGTTTTGTAACATCCTGAGTAGCTGAGGTGCTGGCTGTGTGCCCATTAGTCTTTTGTGTTTTAATGACCTGGGTAATGGGTTGAGTGATGACATCCTGAGATCTAGTGTAGTGATATCCTGAGTTCTGTGTTGCACCATCCTGGGTGATTGGCTGTGTTGTAACATCCTGAGCTTTGGCGTTGTAGCCTCCTGAGTTCTGTGATGTGATGTCCAGGGCTGAAGGCTGTGAAGTAACATACCGGGCTTTGGTTTGGCTCCGAGTTTGTGGTCTAGCTCTGTGTTCATGGCATGTGTCCGTTTGCTTTGTGTGGGGGTCAGAGGGAGGTGCAGCAGTTGGTGATGTCGTCGTGGTTTGGCTTCTGGATGGTGGTTGCATTTCATCTGAGGGATGGGTTTGGGCTTGGGTTTGGGTCTGGTGAGGGTAAATGGTGGTGGCGTACTGTGTTGTTCTGGGTCCGGTGTCAGTTTTCGTGGCTAGGAACCGTTTGTTGTTTCCAGATGTCTGGTAGGCGGAAGGTATCATCACGTTTATTCATGTTGTGGGGATGTTTTTCTATTTCGATGGCTTCCATAATTATTCTCTTGTTGAGATGTTCAGTTTTGGAGATTAGTTTGGTTCCTTCAAAATCAATTTCATGTCCTGTAGCTTTAGGGTGCTGGAAGAGGGAGGAAGTTTTTTCTTCTTTTCTGACTGTGTTCTTGTGTTCTGCGATGTGTGCATTTATTCTCCTATTAGTTTGTCCAATGTATATGGCTGGGCAGATTTTGCATGGTATTTCATAGACTCCTTGGTTTTCTAGCTGGATCGTGTCTTTGGGGTTTTTTAAGATGTTGGCTATTTTTTGGTCAGTGCCGAAGGCTGTCTTGATATTGTGTTTGTGGAGAATTTTGCTGATTTTATCTGTGGTGCCTTTGATGTAGGCACCACTCCCCCAATGATGGGGTGGGGTACCACACTCACAAGGGGGGGTGGCCACAGGACAGGAGGCACTGGGGGACCATCCTATAGCAATGTGTACCCAGATACATCCAAGTGGGCAAAGAGAGCGACAACAAGAAGGGCAATGATCCCTGAGCTTACAAATATACAGATGGATGCGAGATTATTAGAAGCAATATGGTCAACTTGGGCGGGTAGACCAGTGATGTTTTCTATGAGCAGAGCGCACAAACTGCCAGTCTTATGAGCAGGCTTTCGAACCTCCAGCATTCCACTCTGACAATGTCGGCAGTTAGCCGACGAAAGCTAAGTTTATCAAACAATTATTAGTTTATTAAACAGTTGTTTTTATATTTATCCCGGTGTTCGACTACTTTAATATATATATTTCTTCTTGGTTGTTGGTCTATGTTAATTTTGGAGTTAATCTATGCTCATGTGGGAATTGATTGCTAGTTGTTTCTTTTTCTTTAAATTTGTCTGTTACTTCATGTAAAATTCTGAATAATGAAACTAAAAAAAGAAAAAAAATCAGAATTTTTTTCTCCACATCTGAGTTGAGTTGTTTTTTATGAACTAATATTTCAGTTGACTCTATTCTTTCAGTCACACACATCTGTAAAACAAAGCTCCAAATAAAATATTTCAAAGAAGACCTCTGGGTTCCACGTAGATTTCAGAAGTTTTATTTGAATCCAAAAAATAGTCCAATATTTTGTCTGCAGGAATGTCATATTACATAAAGAAAGATGGCATGAGAAAGTTTAGGAGATGTTAGAAGAAATATATTCTGATGAATATTTATAATTGGCAATGGCTGCCATAGTAAATGTCTATATATATTTATAGTTCCAAAAAAACCCCCACAAAAGTGTTATATTCTCACTATTTAATTTATATTGGCTGAATATATTTTCATCGGTCAGTAAATTAGTTATATCAAGCATGGCAAAAGAATTTGGAACAAAAAATTAAAAAAGCAATCAAAATAACAAAGGCTGACATATCACCAATGAAATCATATTGTTTTGACAAAAGAAATATACTACTTTCACCAAGATTTCAAGAATCCAGTAATGTCAAAGTTAGATCATTCTAGTACTTCAGTGCCAAGTAATCATATATTGGCAAATTTTCCTAACAATATTTAGAACAGGTTTTTCAATTAGCTTTGATAGATTATTACTTGAACCATTTCCATACTTTACCATGTGTGTAAAATTATATCCCTTTTTTACATCTGAGGCCAAATAGTATTTTAAAGAGCATTGACTAATGTTGTAAACCTCTACAGCAATCTGGATTAAAGGGGGGGGGGAACTGAACCAGATTGTGTAATGAAGCTCATCCTGCACCTATTGGCAATTTCTCAAAAGCTGTGTGCTTTTAAGATTATACAGCTACCTTCACACAGCCTCAGGAAAAGACATATTTTGATTTAAGAAGATGCTCTAGGTCACAGGTTGGCAACCTGCGGCTCCGGAGCCGCATGCAGCTCTTTGAGCCTTCCCCTCTGGCTCCCAGCCTCCTTTGCCATTTGCAGACAGAGACAGAGACAGAGAGAGGCAATTGCGCTTCCCTGCTTCTCTCTTTCTCTCTCTCTCTCTCTCTCTCTCTCTCTCTCTCTGTCTGTGTGTGTGTGTGTGTAAAAGAGAGTGCACTCACAGTGTTCTCCGAGGAGCTGAAAAGCTTATTGGGCGAAGCTCCTCCCTTTGCTGCATCTCTGCAGGAAGCAGGAAGGGCAGGAGAGAGCTAGCTAGCCCAGCTATGCTGACTCAGGAATTCTGGGAGTTAAAGTCCATGAGTCATAAAAGAGCCGAGATTGCCTACCCCTGAGCTTATTGGAGAACAGCTTGAAGCCAGCTTGCCAGGTGAGCAGCAGATCGGAGAGAGGGAGAGAGGGGGGGAGAGAAAGAGAGAGAGAAAGAGAGGAAAAAGAGAGAGAGAAAGAAAGAGTGAGGGAAGAGGACTGGCAGACCAAGGGCAGAAAGAGAGAGAGGGAGGGAGAGAAAGACACACACAGAGAGAGAGACCCTTTTGACATCTAAAATGAAGATAACACTGCATATATCCCTTTTTTTACATACATACATACATACATACATACATACATACACATATATATATGTTTTCTGAGGTTTTCGCGGGTGTTTGTATGTAGGTCTTTGGTTGTTCAGGTTTTCTTCTGCGTAAAATTGGAAGTGTCTTGGCAACGTTTCGACGAAGTCCCATTCGTCATCTTCAGGCTGGTGTTTTCAGCTTCGTGCTTTGAGGAGCAATGTGTGGTCTTAGCTGTTTCTTCCTTTTAACTGCCAGTGGGGGTATGAACTGATTAGGTGGGAGCTTGGCTGTGTTCTGATTGAGTTGAGGTGTGTTCTGATTGGTTAGGGGCTTGGCTGTGCTCTGATTGGCTGGGGGGTTGGCTGTGCTCTGATTGGCTGGGGGGTTGGCTGTGCTCTGATTGGATGGGGGAGTGTTCTGTTTGGGTGAGGGCTTTGTTGTGCTCAGGTTAGTCTGAGTTGCAGGAGGATTTAAGATAGGGAGCTGCCTTGCTATTTTTTGGCTTCGCGTTCGTGGTCGTGCCTCATCTTCGTGGAGGGTGTCAGTTTGCTTCATGTATGGATTGGAGGGGTTTAAAGTGGCTAATGATGCAGCTGTGGTCTGGTTTCTGGTTTGTGGTCGTGCCTCATCATCGGTGTGGCTTTGGGTTTGCTTTTTGCGTGGATGTGTGGTGGTGACATCCTGTGTGTTTTTTGTAAGTGTAGGTCTAGTGTCATTTTTTGTGTTAGGGAGTCGTTTGTCAATAAGGGCGGGTTTCCAAATGGCTGGTAGGCGGGATGTATCATCTCGTTTGTTCATGCTGTGTGGGCGTTTTTCTATCTCGATGGCTTCTCCGATTATTCTGTTATTAAAATGTTCAGTTTTGGCGATAGTTCTGGTATTTTTAAAGTCAATTTCATGTCCTGTGACTTTAAGGTGTTGGACCAGGGAAGATGTTGGTTCCTCTTTTTTGACTGAGTTCTTATGTTCTTCAATGCATCGAAACGTCACCAAGACACATCCAATTTTACGCGGGAGAAAACCCGAACAACCAAAGACATATATATTTGTTTTCTGAGGTTTTCGCGGGTGTTTGTATGTAGGTCTTTGGTTGTTCGGGTTTTCTCCCGCGTAAAATTGGAAGTGTCTTGGCGACGTTTCGACGAAGTCCCATTCGTCATCTTCAGGCTGGTGTTTTCAGCTTCGTGCTTTGAGCAGCTGCTTCGAAGCACGAAGCTGAAAACACCAGCCTGAAGATGACGAATGGGACTTCGTCGAAACGTCGCCAAGACACTTCCAATTTTACGCGGGAGAAAACCTGAACAACCAAAGACCTATATATATATATATATATATATATATATATATATATATATATATATATATATATAATAAAATCTAGAAATAAGTTGATCACCAAGAGAAATAATAAAAGAGTTTTTAATAACCAAGCTTCCGTTGGGATTCATCCAACATCGTCAGGGTTCTAAAAGGTAGGCGCTGGGGATACGCTTTTTATAAGATGTTAATAGCCTGCATCCGGCTTCTAGAACGTGTTAACGGGCCCAGCTGGTTGTGCTGTGCCTTAGATGTTTTGCATACGTCATTATGTCCCATTTCCTTCGTCCGGCCATAAGTATTTTTCTCATTAGTCCTGAGGCTGAAAGGGATTCCCTTCCCCTCACATGCTGATTGTCTCCCTACTCCCATGCCCCGCTGTATACGAGCTGAGGGGGGGGCGGTCTCCCTTCCCCTCATCGTTGAGGCCAACCATTATTAATTGGGGTGTGCCATCATCCTTCTTATTCTCCAGCTCACTATTCTCTTCAATAGTTGTCAGTCCCATATCATTAATACTACCTTTCCCCCTTCTTGCATGGGTAACGGCGCAATGTTGTTCCATGCGTCGTAAACCAACCCCCGTGTATCTCCACTCATCAGGAAAGCCCCCCGTTCTAACTGGCTGGCTGCCAATACAATGTTCATATTCTGTCCGGGAGTGTTAGGGCTCGTACTAGCGATGTCATGGAGGGGCGTCGGCACCATATCTCCCCCCCTCCTCCTCTCCGCCGGTCCCGCAGGTCATGTCTGCTCCGGCATCCAAGTTGGTTCTTCCGATCTCCCATCGTCGTTGCCTTAATGAGTTCATTCCCGACAGTTCGCTGGCTGTAGGGGGTATCCCGATCCAACCTCCGGGCCTTGTCTACCTCCCTCCGACAGGGGTGGGCCACAATGCCCCGCTTCCTTGCTCTGTCATTCGGGGGAGCTCCGCAGTGCTGACGATCACACATGGGGCGGATAGGCAGAATCCGTGGGGGGGTGTCCGGCTCAGTGTCGGCCCGATCATACTGGGTGTTACAATCCATGGTCTGGAGGTCCATTCTCCTTTGGCAGGACCAAGTTACCATGCCACATCCATCTATTTCACCACCCCATGGAATTCCATGGGGTTGTTGGTCCATCGTGGTGCAATCAACTGTGGTCTGTGGAAGTGTTTTGGGCTCTCTGCTAATCCGGTCATCCTGCATAATGGCGGCAGTACTCTCCTCTCGGTCGGGGGTTGGTCTTCTCCGATAGTTGTGAGATTGATTGGCATACCAAGTCCTTAGTGACAGCTGTGCCAGACACATATCTATGTGCCGATTGATGGAATCTTTCTCTGAGAACCAGGCTTCCTTTAACAGTCGGCCCCCTTTGGTGGCATCACTTGCTAGAATTTGAACACGGTCAAAGTCAAAACGATGGTCATTCTCGGCCATGTGTGACCAGACCTGCAAATACTGTTCACCCCTCTTGACCGCCAATCTATGCTTGTGTATCCGAGTCTTTAGCCTTTTGGACGTTTCGTCCACGTAGCTACATGGGCAGTCCATACAGCTGATCTTGTATACCACCGCCGATCTTTCTGGGGTGGGTAGCGGATCTTTGGGGCACATGATCTTCGAGTGCAAGGTCTGGTCAGGTTTGTGAGCCACCTTTATATTGTAGGGGGCCAAAAGTCTGGCCATGGCCTCGGAGATGTTGTTAATGTATGGTAGAGTAACACGCACAGTCCATGTTTGGGATTCTTCCTCGTGATGGTCGCGGTGGGGTTCAAATGCCTTGCTATGACGTCTTATAAACCCAGATGGGTATCCATTCAATTGATAGGTGCGAAAGAAATATCTCCTTTCCTCCACTCTGGACTCTTCCATGCTGCAGTGCGAATGTACATGCCCAAACAGCATTTTGATGCAACCAATTTTATGGGACACTGGATGGTTATTGTTGTAGTGTAGGATCCGATCTGTGTGTGTGGGTTTGTGGTAGACCTTTGTACTGATGGAATTATATGAACATTGTATTGGGAGCCAGCCAGTTAGAATGGGGGGGCTTTCCCGATGAGTGGAGATAGATGGGGGGTTGGTTTACGACGCATGGAACAACATTGCGCTGTTACCCATGCAAGAAGGGGGAAAGGTAGTATTAATGATATGGGACTGACAACTATTGAAGAGGATAGTGAGGTGGAGAATAAGAAGGATGATGGCACACCCCGATTAATAATGGTTGGCCTCAATGACGAGGGGAAGGGAGAGCCTCCCCCCTCGGCTCGTGTACAGCAGGGCGAGGGAGGAGGGAGACAATCAGCATGTGAGGGGAAGGGAATCCCTTTCAACCTCAGGACTAATGAGAAAAATACTTACGGCCGGACGAAGGAAATGGGACATAATGACGTATGCAAAACATCTAAGGCACGGCACAACCAGCTGGGCCCATTAACACGTTCTAGAAGCCGGATACAGGCTATTAACATCTTATAAAAAGCGTATCCCCAGCGCCTACCTTTTAGAACCCTGACGATGTTGGATGAATCCCAACGAAAGCTCAGTTATTAAAAACTCTTTTATTATTTCTCTTGGTGATCGACTTATTTCTAGATTTTATTATAAATGTACCTAAGAGTCGAGTTTTTGGTCAAAAACAAATATATATATATATATATCCAAATTTCTTTTTCTGACAAAGAATTAAAGAATTAAATTGGGAGACTAAGATATATACATACACACACACACACACACACACACACACACACACCTATAATAAAGGCAAAAAAGGATATATGCAGTGTTATCTTCATTTTAGATATCAAAAGGGTTTTGCAGCTCCCAGTGTTTTGTTTTCGGTGGGAAATGGGTCCAAGTGGCTCTTTGAGTGTTTTGAGTTGCCTACCCCTGCCCTGGGTGCAATGATGCTCCTAATCATTTTCTCTTGTTTGAGCACAGCAGGTTGCACAGCCCAATATGTATTTATTGTAAAGATTACATATCTCATAATCTCTCACTAGATATTATTCATACTGTGCATCTCATTAATGATACAGATATATTTATTAAATGGTTCATTGTATTAATAATTATTAATAAATGCACTATATTGCATTAATACTCAGATTCATAAATAAGAAGCCAGACAGAATAAGGGAAATCACTTGACTTTTAGTTTTTTTAGGCATGTACCAGAAACAACAAATACTGATATTTTATTCAATCCAAAGTTTCTTCCGTTGACCTCTCCAAGGTCCTGACAATGCTTGGTTTTCCTAAGAATCCGATCTGCCTAGTCAATTAGTGCAATAGGGACTGGCAGCTCAGTTACTAAGCATCACAGACATAAAGTGAAATATATGTCCACAGCAGTTTTTATGTTAGTTCTGACTGCAGTCATGAACTAAATCATCATAAGTCATTAAGAATGATATCATATGAATGTACCTTGTGACTTCCTGCTGACTTTCCCTTTGACTTTGTCAGAATCCAGCTGTGAATTCCCAAATGGTGATCACATGATTGCAGGAGGCTGCAGTCATTGTAAATGTGTGCCAATTGCCAAAATCATGATGCACAGCTCCTCCTGATCCAAGGACATGTAGAGCAAAGAGAAGACAGACACAATGCCGGTCAGCTAGAGTACTTGTGAGGAGGCAATCTCAGCTCTCATGAAGGGCTGCACCAGTGTCACCTACTTAATCCTGCCCTGAGTCCAACAGGCACACACAAAGTCCAGAAAAGCAGTCATGAGTCAAATGGGTCAGGATACATGGCACAAGCAGACAAGGCTGGCCATGTATCCTGACCCATTTGACTCATGGACTGCTTTTCTGGACTTTGTGTGTGCCTGCCTGTTGGACTCAGATATTCAGTAACTCTTGCCATGCTGAGCTTGGAACCTGGATCTGCACAATGGGAGTGCTTTCCAAAGACCTGTTTGGGGGGAGTAAATAAACACCTATAGAACTCTTATTGTGCATGTATGTATGGGGAGGAGTGGGCAGCACAAATGGTCATTAAACAAGCAGTCAGTAAAGGAAGAGTACTTGTAAAATGAGTGGAAAAGCATGGCTCATCCCACTTCCTACCCTCTGAGATTCTGCCATAGTGGAATAATACATGACTAAGAAAACATGGCTAGAAATGCTAGAAATAGTGCGCACTTGTGCACTCTGTCTTTCTTTCTCTCTCCCTCTCCCTCTCTCTGGAACTCTATGAGCAACTATTACTAAGTCTTGATTAACTGTTGGTTCTCTATGACTTCTAAAGATGTAAACCTTTCCATTGTGTTATACTAAATCTAACAGATGTGGAAATAATCAAGAGAGCACAGCTAATCCCAGTTTCATTTTAATAATGAAATGGGATGAGTTGGATAATAGAACAATTGTTTCTCTGGAAATACCAGAGTGTAAATCAGCTTGGTTAAAGTAAAACTAAGATCAGGGATAATAGGTTCTCACTTTAAGTACCTCTTTTTCTCATTTTAAATGAGTTGTGTGTGTTAAAAGTGAAACATAATTTTATGAAAGGTTTACAATATATATTTGTATGTTATTGGTTTATAGCTAATGCAGAACTACACAATAGAATAGATGACAAAAAACCAGCTATTGAAATATGGATAATTAATAAACTGCATAATATTTACATCAAGCAAGCACACTGGAGGTAATTTGACTTGAATAATTCTGTATAACTTATATCTTTATCATAATATCTATAACCCATATAACTAGTTTGTATACTTAAAGAAAATGCCCACCACAGATAAAATCTGCTGCTTTGTATGCTGGAGGAAACCCAACTTGCTAAACAATTCTGCAGTTATGATATGTTATAATAATAGATTAGTTCTATTATAATATACACAAGATAAAAAAGAGAAAGTTTTGATGGCTATCTTAAATATCAAATTCTAGAAAAGTTTCTTCTGGGTTGGGCTCAGAACAGCATATTAGGCTAACATATGCTTGGCTAGTTTATGACATTGCTGTGCCTGGTCTACTGTGATGGAATTTCTAATAGACCTTGGAACCACGGTGAAACATTAAGACAGTTAATGGAGGGAACAAGCCTATTATAGAAGAGATTACCAAGTCCAAGAGAGGAGGGAAGCATGAGAAAGTCTGAGACACTCAGAACAACTGCTTTAATTACACTAGTGTGTAAGAGAATTTCTTTGGTAGGCATTCAAGATTCTGTTATATTACTCTATTGGCAGTAAAAATCCAAGTGATTCAATCCTGGATTGAATCCTGGATTTGCCAGCTTTGCAAGGCTTAATACCAATCAAGGCAGATATTTCTGTGAATCAGGCTGTTGGGTTAATTCAGCTGAACTTAGGGATTAATATACTATGTGAATGCAGCCAATTTATTTATTTTATTTATTTTTACTTTGCCTTTATTATTTTTATAAATAACTCATGGTAGTACACATACCTAATACTCCTCCTAACCCCTGTGATTTTAGGCTGGGTTAAGCTGAGAGAGAGACCGACTCAAAGTCATTCAGTCTGTTTTCATATCTAAAATGGATTAAAACTGGTCTAGTTAACTAGCCTGATGCCTTAACCACTACACCAAATTGAGTGTTTGTTTTCATCAATTAATTTAATTAAATTAATTCAGTAACTGAAAATGAAGGGTCAAGCAAAAGAGTGGCTGAATAAAACTATTTGGAATAGAATGTTATAATGAATTATTAAACATTTACATTTTAGAAGCTTTTTAATATTATTTATGCCTAAATTCATAACAATTTGTCATAAATTTGGACATTTTTATTAATAACAAATATACCTGCAGGAATAAGTGCAGAGAACAAGCTAGAATTCTATTAGATATATACAGCTGAAGAATAATATCTGATGTTGTCTAAAAGCTAAGATAGAATTTTTTTTCCAAATAGTTAACTCAAACCACTCCACCACCAAAAACAAACAAACAAACAAACCCACAAGGTGGCAAGTCAGGAGAACCCCAATTGTAAAGGTGTTTAGCACAAACAATCTTGCACATAACAAAAGGAAATGTCATTTCAGGAATCTTATCTAATTCTTAAAAGAAAAGGTCTTCAGTGCATTGTGGGGTTTTTTCCCTTTAAATAATGGGAAATGAAATCTTTGTTTAATGAGAAAAGGCTAATGTATGGAAAATCTATAGTACAGTGGTGGCGAAACTATGGCACAGGTGCCAGATGCAGCACTCAGAGCCCTTTCTGTGGGCAGGCGCGCCGTCGCCCCAGTCCTAGGCCTTCAGCTGGGTTTTATAAAACCTTTTCATTTTAAGCCAGAGCGTTTCAACCTTTTCACCCATTGTACCACTTTAAGGATATGGCAACATCCGAGTACCACCAGTCGCCTAGCAAGGTGTCAAAAACTTGATGACCCCCCCCAAAAAAGGAAAAAAGTGATAAAGTACAGGTAGTCCTCAACTTACAACAGTTCGCTTAGTGACTGTTCGAAGTTACAATGGCACTGAAAAAAGTGCCCCCCCCCAAGCCACAACCGAGCAAGACACCTACCTGTCCATCCGGCTGTGCTCTTCCTCCTCTCCGAGGTTTTCATTGTTGTAAGCATTTCTGTTGAGGATTGGCAGCGGGGGTGGGGGCGTTTGGTTTTATTCCCCTCGTTTGCTGGGTGGTTGCAGCAGGTTTTGGTCACTTCACATGACCCTGGGACACTGTGACCGTCATTAATATGAATCAGGTGCCAAGCATCTGAATGTAAATCACAAAACCCTGGAGATGCTGCAACATTCCAGCTGATTGGCGCTTCTTCTGGGCTTAGTGGAAGTGCCAGGATCAGCGCCGAGCTCCAGCTGGAGCCTGGCGCTGATCCTGGCGCTTCCACTAAGCCCTGACAGTCCTGAAGAAATGCTGATCCTGGCACTTCCATTGAGCCCTGACAGCCCTGCAGCTTCAGCCATCTCTTGCTCAGGCTTGTGCAGTGCTGCCACCAGTTCAGCTCATTCCCCTCCCCTGCTACCACTTTTCTAGGATGGTCGCATACCACCTGCCAGGTGCCAATGTACCACAGGTGGTACCCATACCACTGGTTAAAAAGCCCTGCTTTAGACCTCCACTGTCATGTACAAAAAAAAAAGGTTCAATCAATCAGTCAATTTCAACTTCTTGCGGGAAAAAAAATATCTTGCAAAGTTGGAATTGATTGATTAAACTTTGTAGTCCCACCCAGTCTGCTGTTACCACCGCAGCTTGGCAACTGATTCATATTTATGACAGTCACAGTGTCCCAGGGTCATGTGAAGTGACCAAAACCTGCTGCAACCACCCAGCAGACGAGGGGAATAAAAACCAAACGCCCCCACCCCACCCCCGCTGCCAATCCTCAACAGAAATGCTCACAACAATGAAAACCTCGGAGAGGAGGAAGAGCACGGCCAGGTGGGCAGGCAGGTGTCTTGCTCAGCTGTGGCTTGGAGGCACTTTTTTCAGTGCCATTGTAACTTCAAACAGTCACTAAGCAAACTGTTGTAAGTCGAGGACTACCTGTACTTTATCACTTTTTTCCTTTGGGGGGGGTCATCAAGTTTTTGACACCCTACTAGGCAACTAGGCCATATCCTAAAAGTGGTACAATGGGTGAAAAGGTTGAAAAGCCCTGGCCTAAAGTGAAAAGGTTTTATAAAACCCAGCTGAAGGCCTAGGACTGGGGCGATGGCGCACATGCCCACAGAAAGGGCTCTGAGTGCTGCCTCTGGCACCCATGCCATAGGTTCGCCACCACTGAGCTATGCCGTGCAGAGCCACCCAAGATAGACAGGTCATAGCGGAGAGTTCTGACAAAATGTGATCCACTGGAGAAGGAAATGGCAAACCACTCCAGTATCTTTGCCATTAAAACCCCATGGACAATAATAAAAGGTAAAAAGATATGACGCTGAAAGATGAGTCCCTCAGGTCGGAAGGTGTCCAATATGCTACTTGGGAAGAGCAGAGGGCTAGTACTAGTAGCGCCAGAAAGAATGAAGTGACTGGGCCAAAGCCGAAAGGACGCTCAGCTGTGGATATATCTGGTGGTGAAAGGAAAGTCCGATGCTGTAAAGATTTTTTCTCCATAGGAACCTGGAATGTAAGATCCATGAATCAAGGCAAGCTAGACGTAGTCAAACAAGAGATGACAAGACTGAACATCGACATCTTAGGAGTCAGTGAACTAAAATGGACAGGAATGGGTGAATTTAACTCAGATGACCATCAGGTATACCTCAGAAGAAATGGAGTAGCCTTCATAGTCAATAAAAGAATAGGAAAAGCAATACTGGGATACAATCCCCAAAATGATCTCAGTTCGAATCCAAGGCAAACCATTCAATATCACAGTAGTCCAAATCTATGCCCCAACCACTGGTGCTGAAGAGGATGAAATTGACTGGTTCTGTGAAGCCCTACAGCACTTTATAGAATTAACACCAAAAAATGATGTCCTTATCATCATGGGGGATTGGAATGCTAAAGTAGGAAGCCAAAAGATAACTGGAAAAACAGGAAAGTTTGGCCTTGGAGTACAAAATGAAGCAGGGAACAGGCTGATAGAATTTTGTCAAGAGAATACGATGGTCATAACAAACTCTTTTCCAACAACCCAAGAGACGGCTCTACACATGGACATCACCAGACGGTCAACACAGAAATCAGATTGACTAAGTGCTCTGCAACCAAAGATGGAGAAGCTCTATACAGTCAGTAAAAACAAGACCAGGAGCTGACTGTGGCTCAGATCATGAGCTTCTCGTTGCAAAATTTAGGCTTAAACTGAAAAAAGTAGGGAAAAGCACTAGGCACTCAGGTATGAACTAAATCATATTCCTAAGGAATATACAGTAAAGGTGACAAATAGATTTAAGGAATTAGATCTGATAGACAGAGTGCCTGAAGAACTATGGATGGAGGTTCGCAACATTGTACAAGAGGTAGCAACTAAAACCATCCCAAAGAAAAAGAAATGCAAGAAAGCAAAATGGCTGTCTGAGGAAGCTTTGCAAATAGCTGAGGAAAGAAGGGAGCAAAAGGCAAAGGAGAATGAGAAAGATACACCCAATTGAATGCAGAATTCCAGAGAATAGCTAGAAGAGATAAGAATACCTTCTTAAATGAACAGTGCAAAGAAATAGAAGAAAACAACAGAATAGGGAGGACTAGAGATCTCTTCAAGAAAATTGGAGATATGAAGGGAACGTTTCATGCAAAAATGGGCATGATAAAGGACCAAAATGTCAGGGACCTAACAGAGGCAGAAGAGATTAAGAAGAGGTGGCAAAACTACACAGAAGAACTATACAAGAACGAGCTTAACATCCTAGATAACCACGATGGGGTGGTCACTGATCTTGAGCCAGACATCCTAGAATGTGAAGTGAAATGGGCCTTAGGAAATCTGAGCAACAACAAGCTAGTGGAGGTGACAGTATTCCAGAGGAGCTATTCAAAATCTTAAAAGACAATGCAGTAAAAGTGCTACACTCAATTTGCCAGCAAATTTGGAAAACTAACAGTGGCCACAGGATTGGAAAAGGTCAGTTTACATTACAATTCCAAAGAAAGGCAATGCCAAAGAATGTTCAAGCTATCGCACCATTGCACTCATTTCACGTGCTAGTAAAGTTATACTTAAAATCTTACAAGCTAGACTCCAGCAGTATGTGGACCGAGAACTACCAGAAGTACAGGCAAGATTTTGAAGAGGCAGAGGAACTAGAAATCAAATTGCCAACATGCACTGGATTATGGAGAAAACTAGGGAGTTCCAGAAAAACATCTACTTCTGCTTCATTGACTATGCTAAAGCCTTTGATTGTGTGGATTACAACAAATTGTGGCAAGTTCTTAAAGAGATGGGAGTACCAAACCATCTTATTTGTCTCTTGAGAAACCTATATGCGGGTCAAGAAGCAACAGTGAGAACTGGACACGGAACCACTGATTGGTTCAAAATTGGGAAAGGAGTCCGGCAAGGTTGTATACTGTCACCTTGCTTATTTAACTTATATGCAGAGCACATCACGAGAAAGGCAGGGCTAGATGAATCAAAAGTTGGAATTAAGATTTCCGGGAGAAATATCAACAACCTAAGATATGCAGATGATACCACTCTAATGGCAGAAAGTGAAAAGGAACTAAAGAGCCTCTTGATGTGGGTGAAGAAGGAGAGTGCAAAAGTTGGCTTGAAACTCAACATTAAGAAAAGCAAAATCATGGCATCCAGCCCTCTCAATTCCTGGCAAATAGATGGGGAAGAAATGGAGGTAGTGACAGATTTTATTTTCCTGGACTCCAAGATCACTTCAGATGGGGACTGCAGCCAAGAAATTAAAAGACGCTTACTCCTGGGGAGGAAAGCTATGGCAAATCTAGACAGCATACTAAAAAGCAGAGACATCACCCTACCAACAAAAGTACGTATAGTCCAGGCCATGGTTTTCCCAGTTGCAATGTATGGATGTGAAAGTTGGACCATAAGAAAGGCTGAGCGACAAAGAATTGAGGCCTCTGAACTATGGTGCTGGAGAAGACTCCTGCAAGTCCCTTGGACTGCAAGGCATTCAAACCAGTCAGTCCTAGAAGAGATCAATCCCGACTGCTCTTTAGAAGGCCAGATCCTGAAGTTGAAACTCAAGTACTTTGGCCACCTAATGAGAAGGAAGGACTCACTGGAGAAGAGCCTAATGCTGGGAAAGATTGAGGGCAGTAGAAAAACGGGACGACAGAAAATGAGGTGGCTAGATGGAGTCACTGAAGCAGTAGGCATGAACTTAAATGGACTCCAGAAGATGGTAGAGGACCGGAAGACCTGGAGGAACATTGTCCATGGGGTCGCGATGGGTCGGACACGACTTTACAATTAACAACAACAACAATACCAATTATGTTCTTACTCTCTGTCCCATTTTTCCAACCATTGATAAAATAGGTTTCATGTTTGATAATATTCTTTATCTTCTTTTTCTTTCATTCTCAGTGTAAGTCTATCCATTTCCGCAGTCAGTATTTTCTTAAAATTATCTCTTCCTCTAATGGTGTTTTTTCATTTTTCCAGTGCTGTGCAAATACAGTCCTCACTGCTGTTAATACATGTAATGTTAAATATACCCTTTGTTTATCAAGTTTTTCTGAAATTATACCTAATAAAAAGAGTTCAGGTTTAAAGTCTATGTATTTTCCTAACATCTTTTCTAACCAAGTATGTATTTTTGTCTGTATGTATTCACTCTAGACTAGAGCTATCAAATAATTATACAAATATAATTTTAAGAATTAATAGGTTATAGTAATGTAATTCAAATTTATGAAATAAAATAAAAAATATGAAAATATTTTCCCTATAAGAATTGGTTTGCACAACTTAGATTATGGAATAAGCCATGATTCATAAAATTATGGAGTTCATAAAACCAGACAATCACTGTGGTTTGCCATAGTGCAATAGTCCACTAAATGACCATACTGATAACATCCTTAAAAGGAGGTTTCATTTGAGGTATCAGCTCCATCCTATTAAGCTAAAGTTCCATGATGAAACCTGCAATAACCCATCATTTTCTGCATGTGCATATAGAAAATAAAGGAACAAAAATTAAACAATGAAAAGTAATCATCCCTTCGAATGGGAAAATGATACTGATAAGATATAGCCTCATGAATCAAAGAACTGCAGAAGGGATTTCTGATGTGTCAGTTGATTAAGGCTTCCAGAATTTTTACCTTACTGAAAATACTTTTTCTTTTGTCAAAAGCTAATCAGCTGGAAATTATGGAAGAAAAAGGATATTCTAGCTGATATGGTTCACAAAACATTACTTAAGCCTCATGAGTCTGATGGACAACAAATTATTGCCTCCACAGCTCAAACTAGTGCAGCATTTTTCCATGCCATTTAGATCAGTGTTCTTATTTGCCACCTACAATCAAGGGATATTTTTATGCAGATTTCTGTGGCCCATATTCTAATAGGAAGGTTTCTTCTACTCTATTACTCACCTATTATACTTGTAAACAATTTTTTGTGGACAAATTATCCATATTATCTAGACATTTTCCTTGCTCACACTTGTGAATCTTTGTTGGAACTTGTATGTGAAGAGTACACCCTTGTTTTTTAATTTAGATTTATTGGCTGCTTTTGATACCATTGACCATGCTATTCTTTCAGACTATTTTCTGAGCACCATTTTGGTGCAGTTCTACTCCTACCCGATAGTTCTCTCCCAGAGGAAAAGCATGACCTCTGAGGAAGCAGAGATCTTCTGACCACTCTTTATTATAGAAATGTATTTAGTTTATTTGAATTAATACTAATATGTCAGCCTATAGTTGATTCTAGTTATATATGCACAGCCCAATTGTATATTTGTAGAAAAAGAAGAAATTTCATCTAATATAATAGAAAGGCAAGGATTTTTTTTAACCATTCAGTTTCCCATGTGTCCTAAAAACGTGCTCTGAAGGTCCCTCAAATTCCATTGTGTGAGTAGTTTTCAGCTCATGTGCCACAATTACACTTGTGATCCTCATGGAATTGATATTATGTACTTCTGTAATAATTTTTAACCAGCAACATGCTTCCATTTTTTTATTTTCTGAATTCAGAATTTCAGTACAAAATATGCTCTTAAAATCACTTCAGCTTCCAGAAATTTTATTTATTGATTGATTGATTTATTGATTGATTTGTTAATTAGATTTCTTTGCTTACCATTTCACTTCAAGGTGACTCTGAGCAGCTTACAAATATAACAATGTTATATAATAATTATAATTAAAGCAATAGTAAAAATGCATGAATTAAAAATTGGTTTCCACTGTATTTTTTTTCTTTTTCAGCCCCCATGAATTCCAGAATTTCTGCAGCTGTAATATTTTAAAATGTTGGAAGTATAGACATCCATGTAGAATATATTATTTTCATTTTTAAAAATACACTTACAGATACAGGAAACATCTGTGTCTGTGTCCAGGACAATTAAGGTTTTAGGGAAGGAAACTGAAAATGATTATGACTATCACTAACGTTAGAAAAACTATTGGCTGCTGCAGATAATAAAACTGCTGGAGCAAACTATGCACATTAATAAGTTAGTTTTGAGACAGCCAATAACTTTGACTCTTCTAGGAATTTTACAGATCCTTATTAAATCCAGGAGTAGAGAAAATATCACACAATCATCAAAGCAATGCAAAGTAAGAGCTCTTTGACACATCCATGTAGTTTTAAGGCACCAGGCTAAAAAAGGGAAACCATGAGTTTAGTCACGAAAGCCAGCTGAGTGACTTTGGGCCAGTCACTCTTTTCTCAGCCCAACCTACCTCACAGATTGTTGTTCTGGGGAAAATAAGAGGAGAAAGATGTAGTATATATGTGCATTGCCTTGAGTTAGTTGTAAAAATAATAAAGATGGGTTATAAATAAATAAATAAAAGAGTGCATGTGACAGTAGCTGGAGACAGCAGAATAAAAGAGAAAGAACTGGAAAAAATAACAAAATACAAAGACCTGCAAATAGAAGTTAGAAAGGCTATGACAAAAAAACCAAAACAAAAATAGTACCAATAATAAGAGGTACTCTGGGTACAATCCCAAAAATTTGGAGCACCACTGGAACACCACTGGCATTGACAAAATCACCATCAGTCAATTGCAAAAGGCAGCTTTACTCAGAACAATTCATACCTTGTAATGATACCTTTAAAACTATCAAATACCCACATCTATCTATCCCAGATCCTTAGGAAAGACTCAATAGGTGGAAAAAAAATTGGCAAATTTAGTCTGAACATTGGCTGCCTGTGTGACGAGTCAATAATAATAATAATAATAATAATGATGATGATGATGGTGATGATGATGCAAAAAATGGTTTGTCATTGTCTTAATTTACTTGGAATTCTCCGACCCAGATAATAACCAAGACTGACTTCAAGATCAAAGTTGCAAAGTGATGACATCTGGTATGACAATGAGAATTTTATTATTGTGAATTAAAACTTCACAAAATATCAGCTGATATTATAAAGACAAAAACAACATTAATGAGGAACTTTTATACTTTAGTATGATATGAAATAATCTATTTAATCCTTGGATTAGTGCATTTCATTATAGATGGGCTTTAAGGAACAGCAATAGCCATAGATGTTTCAGTATTTTCTGATAAAATGCATAAATCACCCTGCTTAATAACTAGAACTTTAATTCTTGAACATTTATTACTTTGTGTTTCTCTTTCAATAGCATTGCTTGTGTGGAAATTGAAATAGCCGCCCACCACCTCCTGCAGAGGTTTTTGTGGTAATACTTAAAATAACTTGTTTCTTTCTTCAACAGCTTTATTATAATGATAATGAACCATCTGAAATAGTTATATGCACCATATATATTATTTGCAAAGTTTTAGTCATGCTATTTAAGAAGGATCCACATCAAAAAAATGTTGAATCTGGGTTTCGGTTCAGATTGTATAACCTAAACTTGTCAGAAGTTACAAATTTCATTTTTAAAAAATGTTGGCCATCTTTGAATTACACATGTAAGTTTTAATTTAAAGAGAGGGAGAGAAGAAAGAAAGGAAAGAAGGAAGGAAGGAAGGAAGGAAGGAAGGAAGGAAGGAAGGAAGGAAGGAAGGAAGGAAGGAAGGAAGGAAAAGGATATGCAATGGTGACATACCATTGACTAAGCTTTTTGTAAGTGAACTCAGTCTTCAGTGAAAAAGATTCATACATTAACCATATTGCTGTTGTTTCAGCCATGGAAGTACCAACCATTAAAAAGGGACCATAAAAGACTTTGTATTTTTTTTCCTAATGAACTAAATGCAATTGAAATTATTTTGCACTTGGATGCAAGGCAACAAAAAAACCAAAAAGTAATCTTTTATATAAAAAAATGACAGCTATGTGATCTATTTTATATTGTTCGGTCTGATCATCCTATTTAATTATGGTACTTTTTTAGTGCTTATCTATCTAGTTTATTTTTCATACAATACTATACAGTTTTGTAATGGAATAAGTAATGCATGTGATTACAATACATAACTAATAAGAAATGTTATAGAATGTTACCACCTTTGTTTCTAATTACTGTATGTTCATACCAACAATGATACTCAAAGCAATCTTTTGATACCATGTTAAAGAATAGCTATTAAGATTGTTGTAAGACAGTTGCATTGCTTTTGGAATTATATCTAATCAGAGAAACTAACAGCTAACAAGTAATGACAACACATTTTGGCAGTATCCATGACAGCTCCACCAGCCCAGACATCACTATGTATAAAATGTGCCTATATTACCCATACATGGAGGGAACAAATCAGTATAGCGTATCTAACACAAGGATTGTGGGGTATCATCCAACTTACTTTAGATACAAAAGCATAATCAGTTTTTGTATCTAGCTGTCCCATTAGTAGATGATTATATGAAAAGAACTTGATGCACTTCATGACATGGCGAAGATGAAGATGCAAATCCATATGTAGGCCAAGAGTAGTGAAGAGCTACTCTTTTGAGGAACAAGCATGCTTTGGTGCAAAAATTCTACTTTAAGAAAAGACATACTTAGAAAATTCCACATACAAGTCCTATTAGGGGAATAATGTGCTGACTGCATAATTTTTGTGAAAGGAGTAAAGTTGGGGAGGGGACATGGAGACAGCAGCAGAACAAGGAACAGTAGGAAATACCGCAGGCATGACAGAATGGGGCCAGTAATACCAGGATCTGCTGGTAGCTTAGCAAGAAAGAATACTTATATAGGAAATAAGAGCTGACAGCTCAGATATCACTATAGAAAACTGTTGACATGACCATCGTAAGATAAATCATCTTTTGTGATGCTTGGCCTGCTGCAGTCAAGTCAAAGGATAAAAGGAAGGGAGAGACAGGAGAATCTGAACTTAAATCTGCTACTGCACAGAATAACTGCAGAGAGTAACCCATGCTGTACGTGCAAAAGAACGGAGTTAAATCAGAGGATGTTCTTCCCAATTACTCCACATAATTCCAAAATGCAGACTTTCTTTGTAGCAGAGTAACCGGTGAAGAGTTTCAAAATGCAAATTATTCATAAGCGTAACCTCTTTTTAAGGTCAAAAGTCTAAAGTAGTGTTTCTTAACCTTAGCAGCTTTAAGATATCTGGACAATTCCCAGAATTCAGACATTTTAAAGTAGCCACGGTTGAGAAACACTGATCTAAAATAAGCCTATGGGTTGCAGCTTGGATCAGGGCTACTGTGTGCTAGGAGAGGAATTGTTTTCCAAATACTTTGACCCTGCCCTTCCCACAGATTGGCTTTATGTATAATACTGAGCCACAATGTTAATTTTATCTTGGTATATTGCTTGAACCCAACCAAATTGCACTGATTCAGAAAACTGGAAGAATTGTAGAACAGCTCTAAACTTATGTATAAAAGATGGCGGCAGGGTGGCTGGTGGGAGCATGGGGAGCAGTTGTAAGGTGACTTGAGTATTTCCATTCACTCATATTTGATTCTTGGAGACTGCCTGGACAAATCCTCGCAGTTTTCTTGTCAAGTCTTTTCAGAAATACCATGGCCTCTTTCCTAAGGCTGAAAGAGAGAGAGAGATTGACCCAAGGTCACCCAGCTGGCTTTGTGCTTGAGGTTTCTAGCCTGATGCCTTAACTACTGCACAAAACTGGCTCTTAATCATATATTATCTATAAGTATATATCATATAATTACATTATACAAAATTGTATAATTACATATATAATAAAACAGCACATAATCATAGAAACACACAGAGGAGAGGAAATTATTAGTTGATGTTAACTGGAAATGGGAAGCAATTATCTGGAACAATATTCTCTCATTTACCAGGCTAGACCTTGCAGCTCTCTCTGATTCTCTGATCAATTTGTCTGCTTTGCTATCAGATAAGCACAGCTATATCCAAGAGAGTTTAGTTCTCTTTTTAAAAGGGGTATTTTATGTTGTGTCAGTATATAAATGCTGTTAAATGAGTAAATGATAATCCTTGGTTTATAATGAGTCTGCATAACATTTAATAAGTGCTTTAGAAAACACCACTAAGGCACTATGAGAATATATATTATTGAAAAATCTAGGATTTCAGTTTCTCCTGCAGCCTGAAGCAAAATTGCCATAAAGTTATTGTGTCAGCCTTTGGAGGCAGGACAGGTCAGAGAATATAATTACTATTTGAAGTCTACTTTATTGTTGAGGAATATAATACAGAATCTTGAAAACTTTCTAATGTATCCCTCTGCCCCCTCTTATACAAAGCAGAAACAAGATGGGGTTATTTTGAAATTCTTTCTCATTCTGTTCCTCGTTCCCAAGAATGAACTGTCCTTTATTTACTAGTTCTTGCATTCTGTCATGGACCAAGACTCAGATTCTGACTCTGAAGAAGTTGCTTCACTGAACCTGTGGAATTTAAGCCTCACAAGACACCTAGCCAGGAATCACTTGAACCTGATCATACACAGCTACCACCAGAACATCTGGAGGATTAAGATGATGAGCCACAGTCTCAAAATCTTGGACTCTGTGAGCAGAGAATGGAAGCTCAGTGAAGCTCCTTGACAGGCAAGGCAGTTAACTGTCTTTATTAAAAGCTGGCTGCAGTCTGATTTAAGAGTCAGGCTTGAATCTTTCTCTTGGAAACAACTGCCTGATGTCTACTTTGATAGTCATTCCTATATACTTTGCTCATGTAAAAAAAACCATAAAATTCTGACTTTTGGACCAGTTGATAAACCTGGCTTGGCTTTCTGAACTGTGGACTGGATTTTGACTTTTCTTCTGTGTGTTCCTGTTGAAAGTGAAACTAAAACCTTCTTTCCAAGAGACTATATTTCAATCTACATTCCTTTCCTCATCTGTCTTTATTAATCAGCATTGAATAAATTACTATTATCAAATAGAAATGATGGGTCTGAGATACAAACCAGCGTAGATACCCAGACCCAGAGTATCTTCCAGATTTACTGATGTAATCGGGAATTTCAGTTGGCAAAATGAAGGACATAATAGTGGTAATACTGTATTCTACTATTTGGAATACAGGCATCATGCCATCTCATCTGACATGACATGTATACAGTGGCAGTATTGTAATAAGTAAAGTTTATCCAAGGCATGATTACTTCTAATTGAAAACTTTTCTGTCAGGCCCAGCCCAAGAACAACATAACACAAATCAGTCAAAATTCAGGGGTTTTTTTATTTCTTTACACCATATTGACAGAAACCTGCCAGGTTAACCTATACCACCCTAAGCTAATGGATTTATCCTGTGAGATTCTAGGGATGAGCTATCCGACATCTCTTCCTCTTTTCATGATCCAGTTCAAGGGTGTGCTGTCTCTTTCTCTCCTTTGAATGTGCTCCCTCCTTCCTGGGAACCTTTTGCGTTAACCGTAGTCCCTCACATCACCTCCCTATTCATAGACACATTCCATCACATCTTCCTTATATAGTGTCTTGAATAACTGAAGTTATCTTTTAACAATAGGATAACCATTTGTGGAACACTGGATGACCATTCATGGCAGCAAAAAGATAAAGTATTACAGGATCCAATCTGGGTCAGTCACCGGGATCAGAGATTTTGTCTTCTGAACTTTTAAACTCCTGCCGGAGTCCATCATCAGGGAATTTCTTTGTGTTCCCACAGAGAAGTTGTGGGAAATTCTTCAGAGAAGACACAGAGAAGCATGGGCTGAGCATTGGCTCCGGCATGAATCCAAAAGCTCAGAAGACAAAATCTCTGGTCAGGTGACTGACCCAGATTGGATCCTGCAACATTATCCTGGGTATATTCACCTTCATTCTTGAGAAAGTATTCTGTATTTCTAGTGGCCATATTGACTTCTGCAGTCAAAAGCTGGTAGTTCCAAAAACAAACCCTTGAATCATGTGCAAGCTTATTCTCTCAGAAGGATTTGGAAATCTCTGTGACCTTTCACAGGCTTCAAAAAATCAGGGTCTCTAATTTTGCTATAAATAATTAGTGGTGCACATTTAAGAATTTATTTCCATTGCCTCCCTCCCACCCACCCACCCATCCCCAATGCTGAGGAAGAAGTGCTGCTACTGTAGTTTCAAAGTTTTCCTTCCACAAACAATAAGTTATTCAAGGTAAAAACTTTTTAGTTTTAAATTGTGCCAGACATCCAATCCTGTATTTTTTTCTCCCTCATTTTTCTTAAACTTTTTTTGAATAAGTGTTTATCATTCAACACAGCAGGTGTTGGAACAAGACAGTGATTGGTTAAATCCAACTTGTAGGTGGTCCTTGCTTTTGGCTATTATTTGCTGTTTATAGGATAACAAAGAAGGTTATATTAGCTGTCCAAGCTATCCACACAACTATCAGCATGCTGGATGGAAAAATCAATAAAGAAAGGCTGCAGAGAGGCAGAAAGAAAAGCAAGGGGAAGAAATTACAGGCTGTACGAGGTAATCTATCTAGGTAGGACAGGCAAAAGGAAGAAACACCACAGGGCTGGTCTTGGAAGGCAATTTCCCTCAAAATCAGCCAAATAGCCAGCAACTGAGAGTTTCTTCTGCCCGCAGAAGCTATAAGTAAATCAATTCCTACCTCTTCTATTTTTAGTTCTATCCCAAACTCTAATAGAACGGGAATTGCAAAGAGAAATAGAAAAACAATTGCTGTTGTACCTTTCAGCTTCCCGCAAAGAAAATCGGAGTAGATTCCTAAATTATTTCATGTATCCTTAAATGACAAGATAATTTGAAAGCAGGATTGGCGGGAGATGTTTTACAGGGTGTCTCGACTGAATGTAAGGCTAAGCATCTCACAGCCCAAATAGTTATTTCAGTTTTAGGACAGTTAGTTAAATCAGTAAAATCTAGATTCACAAAAAGTGATTTTGAAGATTTTGCTTTTAAGCCTACTGAAAGACTCTCTTCCTATTCCCAGTCATTTGTTTTGGCAAAAGCAATTCCATCTGCTTTTTTTATATTTTTTAAAAATATTTGGGTTAGTAGGTATAAAAATAGTAACTTCAGCACATATATTTTAAATCTGCCTCTCAGTTTAAATATATTTTCTCTTCTTTAAACAACTTTTTCAACTTTTTTTAAAAAAAAAACTCTCAAGGGTCACCATCATTATAATTGGCCTCTACTTCCCACTTTGAGAAGGGACCTAACAGCATCTCTGAGAACGTTAATGCACTTCAAGGAGATATTGGGAAATGTTCCACGAGAGATCCATGAGCTGTCCAGAAAATAGCCAGCTGCCTTGTGCTAACTCAGACTATTTGGCTAGTAGGATAGGAATGGGGAAACTCTAAGACTAAGGATGCATGTGATTTCTGACAGCTGCATCAGGGGCCACTTTCCACAAAATAAAAGCTAGCCAAGAAGAAAATGAATTGTGTTTAAGTATCATTTTTATTTAAAGATACTCAAAAAAATCACATAGACTTTAATGCATATATTTTCCTGAGATATACATTTCTGTATGCAACTTTGGCTTACAGTATTTTTGTAAGTACATTTTCAGCTAAGAACAGCATTGTAAAAAGCATGGAATTTGAAGGATGGCTCTATTAAAACTTACACAATAGTCTGGAAAATGAAAAAGCAACCAAAACCAAAAATCTGTTTATATTCTTAATTTGAATTAATTAACAAGTCACAGCATAATCTAAGGTAATTCAAGGAAACAAAACGTATGTGTGTGTATTATCAGAGTGTGATGTTTGAGGCAGGAGTCAGTGGTTATAGTGATAGTGGCTACAGTGATAAAGTTCTAGGCCAAATTTTTATTTATTTATTTATTTTGGTAGTATTTTATTAATTTTCTAATTTTACATTTAAGTATTTAAAAAGCAACATGGTGGCTGGGTTAACTGGTAATTCAATAGCATACAAAAATCTTTAGTACAAATCTCAAGGTACCACATCAAATATTTCCTCTCTTTTTCCCTTAATATCTACTGTCTCATATTTGAACTAATACAATTCTTATTGTATCAATTAAGTAAAAATAGCATTGTTACATTTATCAATAAATTTTAGCTTATACATATCCTAATTGCTTTTACATTCAGTCTTTATAGACAATCAATGTCCTATTATTAGTTTTTCCCAATTTTTAGTTTCCCATCAATATTTTAATTTAACGTTTGATATTTATAATTTCCAAGTTTTAGGTAACCAAAGTTTCCTTTATCTCAATTCATAACAAAGTCTAATATTCAAGATACACAGCTTATCTATTTAAGTATATTCTGTTTCCTACAATCTTGCATTATCTAGTTAATAATACAATATAACATCCTTATTTTCAACTAATTTCCAAATTTAATGACCAAAATTTCCCTTATTTCAACATCAAATATTTCCTCTTTTTTCCTTAATATCTACTATATTTAAGCTAATACAGTTCTTATTATATCAACTGTAAAAACATGCTTATTATATTTATCAATAAATTTTTAGCTTATACATATCTTAATTACTTTTACACTCAATCTTAATAGACAATCAATATTCTATTTATTTGTTTTCCCCGATTTTTAATTTCCCATCAATATTCAAATTTAGCTTTTAATATTTATACTTCCAGGTTTTAAGTGACCAAAGTCAATTCATAACAAAATCTAATATTCAAAATACACATCTTGTCTATTTAAATATATTTTACTTTAATTAGTAATATAAAATCCTCTCTAATAAATCAAAACCCCAATTTTCTTCAGCTTTCTTTCTTTACCAGTTCGCCTTCCATTCAGTGCTTTTATGTCATCAAATAGATCTCCCTCTGTTGTTATATATATTATTTGAAATAAGAGAAACCATCCAGTCGCCATTTTTTTGGAAGGGCTAACAAATCATCTCTCTATTATTCCAAATCCCCATAGTTGTCCTGATATGTTTGTCTTCCCTTCAGTCTGTTCTTCTTCTTGCTCTTCAAATTTCTTCTGATTTATATAGAAAGTCTTTTCCATTTTCAGTGTTGTCAGTCCCTTTTCTGGATTTTGCATTGACTGTATTTTTTGGTCAGTTGAATCCTCTATCATAGTATTTAATTGTTCCACTTCTTCTGTTATCTTCTGTGTAGTTGATTCTTTAATTGTGGTCAAAATTTGAGTTTGTATATCTAGGCTGACATCTTGTTCTTTTCTGTAGCATCTTATTTCATCACAAGCTGAAAGAATGGTTTCATGTATTGCTTTCAACATAAAAAGAATCTGTTCCTGGTCTTCATCCATATTCTCTTGATGGTGTGTTAAGTTGAGGGCTTTAAAGTCAGAGAATGAAAATAATTTTATAACTGGGTATAGGACACAGCTGAGCTTTTCACAGCTGGCATTTGTCAAAGTTGAAAAAGTCTTATCTATAGTCTGGGCTTCAAGCCAAGTCTCCTTTAGACAATAACAAGTTGTAATATCAAACCTGTCACGAATGCCGTTTAACATCTTTTAAGTCCAAAATTTTTATAATCCTTTTTCCAATTTTATTTCTTTTTTGTAAATAAAAACCAAAGTCTTCTGTAAAGATAAGAAATTTTTTGGTTCCCAAATTTTAGAAGCATATAAATCCAGTTAGATTAAGGTTATTTTTTCAGTGTTTTAACTCCCCTGGGTAGTCAGTTACCGCTATTCTTAGAGGGTGGGATAGAAGTTCCCTTCCCTCTCACAGGGGGAAGATGCTTTGAGCAGCTTTTACAGGAAAATGGGGCTACCCTTGAAAAGTATTCGGAGACTACAGTTGATCCAGAATGCAGCCGCGCGAGTGATAGTGGGTGCTCCTCGATACACCCACGTTATACCTATCCTCCGTGAGCTGCACTGGTTGCCTATTGGTCTCCGGGTCCAATTCAAGGTGTTGGTCATTACCTTTAAAGCCCTATATGGCTCAGGGCCAGGCTATTTGTGAGACCGCCTACTACCTCATAGTTCTCTACATCCAGTTACATCCCACAGGCTGGGCCTCCTTCAGGCCCCATCGGCCAAGCAGTGCCATTTGGCGGGGCCGCGGAGGAGGGCCTTTTCTGTGATGGCACCCACGCTTTGGAATCAGCTCCCCCCGGAGATTAGGACCGCTCCCACCCTGTTGGTCTTCCGTAAGCTACTTAAGACCTGGCTTTTCCGGCAGGCCTGGATGATTGTTTTTGTACTGTTGTTTTGTTATGTTTTATATATTTTTTATTGTTAGCCGCCCAGAGTCCTTCGGGAGTGGGGCGGTTTATAAATTTTAAAAATAAATAAATAAATAAAAGAAAATACTTGGGATTGAAGAGAGGTTCAGATCTCACCCAGTCTCATCCGCGCTGCTTTAGAAGTGCCTGGTGGTAAGTTTGATTTTGTCTGTCTGCAGCCTAGTGTCGAGCCATATTTCTATGGCCGGTCTTTCGTCTGCCGGTTTGGAGGGCTGCCCCGAATCGAGCAGAAGGGCTACTACCCTCCCGCGATCAAGTAGGGTCTCCTCCTTGCTTGTCGCCCCTACACAGTGACTCTCAACCTTTCCAGGGTCCCCCAGTGGAGTGAAACTGAACGCAGAAGACGGAGCTCGCCTTCCAGCAGCCGCAGCGGCCGCAATGGCAAATCGGAAGTTTATTTATTTCTTTATTTAAGTTATATGCCACCCATCTCACCAAAGGTGACTCTAGGCAACTTACAGTCAAAGACAATCATTATGCAAACATTTCAGTTCAAATTTGATACACATCGCATCACATCACTAAGCATGCCTTTATATGAAAGAATGGGAGGGATAGGCGACAAATTTAAATGTCTGAAGGTGTACAAGTCAGTTATAGCTTCTTAATGGCAGTAGGCAATATTATGTGTGACTTCATCTTTCTCTACAATAAAGTTTCTGATCTAGGCACTCCATGCCTGGCAGCCTTCTGCCAAGTCCCATCAAGATGAGCTAAGCTATGATGTGTCAAAACATCTGTTATTTATTGTTGATTCTTGGTTAGGAGGCCTATGGCAGACATGCCAAGAACTTTAACAATTGTAACTGTTAATGTAACAGGAAGGGGAAATTATGAATTGAAAGTAACAATTAAGTAGTATAGTCAACTAAATTTAATTGAAATTTATTTTAACTGTAATTTATTCATGCAATAGCCAAGCTTGGCCCCCACTTAGACCAAGTTTACCTCATTTGTATTAATAAACAATAGAAAGAATTGTAATATAATTTTTCACAATATATTCACAAATTCATGTTTAAAAGTATGGCAGAAATGCTGTGCTGAATTGAAGGTTCTACATAGTTATCTTTTCAAAGTTCTACTTTGAAAACATCCGGAAAGTCACTGAAATGGCAAGAAGAAAAATATGCAAGTATATAGAATACTTTATTTACACAATAGCATAGTAAGTTAAGTGCAACATCACATGATATAGAGTTACCCAAACTTTACAGTGAGCATTAAAAATAAATTTTGATAAAGGGAGAGAGGGTGTACTAGTGAGCTGTATGAAAAAAATGCATTTAGTTGTATTTTATTTTCAAGTAAGGGTAATTTACAGTGCCAATGGTTTAGGGTTTTTTTTTATTTAAAGGCACCAAAATAACATGTGCTTTACAGTAGTACAACAGTTCTGTAGAAATGCATATTTAATAATCCTATTCAGAAAGACTGGGCTACCTATTTATAAGCAAAATGCTTTCAGCCACAGTCCTATATCTTCTTTTATCGTTGCAATCTTGCTGTTAGGTGTATTCCTAGATATTTCACTTTCTTAACTATTTGTAAGTCTTTTTCTAACAATTGTGTTTTTTGCTTATCTGTCAGGTTTCTAACTATAGCTTTGGTTTTTTTTTCTCTGTTTATTTGCAGCCTATGTTGTTGTGAATATTTTATAATTATTATTGAAAGTGGTGTATAATTCTTAGCTAAAGTTAAATCTTGCTTTCCTTTGCCAATAAAGCAATATTGGTCTATTTTCAAGATTCTGGTACATTGGAGTCTTATAAAATAGAATTCATCATACTCCTAAGTGGTGACAAAAGTTGATCTTCAAAACACGTATATATGAACTTGGTAACATATCAGGACTTGGTGCTTTATTTTAATATTCTATGGTATCTGATATTTCAAAAATTATTATAGGGCTGCTCATAATTTGTTTCTGAGATTGTGAGAGCTTTGATAGATTCTGGTTTTTTTTAAATACTCATCAATTTTTTCCCAAAGGAGTTTCTTATCTTTTACATAAAGTTAAAAAAAAGCACTGAAATATTTTTGGATACTTCCAACAATATTCCAACAATGTAATGCTGGCAATGTAATCATTCTACAAAAGATCTACAAGAAAGTAGATAAAGGTAAACATGACAATGATTTACAATTGGAACTTTAAAAAAGAAACTGAAGGATTGATTTTGGCTACTCAAGAGCAAGCTATTCCAACAAATGCAAGTTAAAATACTGTTGGATTTCCAAATTTAAACTGATAATGTCATGGCCAATAACACACTAGTTTTAACTTTGGTTGAAAAGAAGAAAGTATGGATAATTGTTATAGCAATACTATGGGATAGAAGAAGACAAAGAATTGGAGAAGATAGTAAAGATTATGGCATAAACTGGCTATGGTGGCCACAGTTGTTATTGGCACACTGGGTGCTGTACCAAAAATATTGGATGGTACATAAGAAAATCTGTGTATTGATAAAATTTTAACATGTCAAAGGCCTTACTGCTTGAATGTACACATCTATAACATCTTAACTTCTTGGGAAGAACTTGATGCATATGAAGGGTAACACCAGCTAAAGAACTGGCAACTATGATTTCATATATTTGTGTATACAATAATTGAAACATTAGAATAATCAGAAGTTTTAGAAAATAGATCATAGAGGCTATAATTGTTTGAGTGGCAGTATATCCTTACTCTCTCCATGATGGAGCTCTAGCTGGTGTTCTCATCCAATTCTAAGTCAAAGACTGTACAGACTTGGACTTACTAAAGGCTGGCAAAGATGATGATCTAGTAACTTCAACTTATGCCAAATCTGCCTTCCATGATTGGGTGGTCCATTGTATTCCCACACAGTCAGCTATGCTGCAGGCAGGTGGTGGATTCCAGCACATCTAAAAGGTATTATTTGCAGAAGATTGAGCTAGACATACTAAATGAAGGCAGACAACTTAATAATCAATAATCACATATATTTGCCTTCATTCGCAGACAACTTGATTTATCAGAAATTTGAACACATGTAGGTAAGAGGAAAGAAATTCTATTCTGGTGCAAATAAAATAAAATAAAACAAACAAACAAATAAGTACTCAAGCATATTTATATGATTTCATACAATCCTTCACGAGATACAGATTAATTCATTCTGCCACAGTTGTCATTACTGCTGTATGGCTGACGAAAGAAAGCGTTTGTAAAGGTTTTCTGGAGGGTTTGAAGAATTTTATAGCAAAATTTATCCTTTTGTCAGATAGTAACCTTTTGAATTGGACTGAAGGAAGCTTTTAACCCCTCAAAATATTTTTAGTCATCTTTTTAAAAATGTTTAAATAAAATATTTGCTTGAAGCCTTTTCCAGAAACAGAGATAAAGCCTCTTCATATATCTGAGCTTGGCAAAAGAAAGGAAAATGTAATTCTTCTCTGCTAAGATGTGACAGCATAATATGCCTATCTCAGCGCTGCAGATGCCTTGTCTTTCAGAAATCACATTTTCCGGCGCAAACTTTATGTGCCTTTAACACTACATTTGAAATGTGTTACTTTCAAATGTCTTAACAGAAATTAAAGTTCATAACTAGATTATATATCTTCTGTCTATGTACAGATAGTTTCTAATTCTAAAAATGTAAATGACAGTATTGTACTGAAGCTGTGAAAAAGGAAGGCAAATTTATGTTTGGAAAAATCTGACATATACAAATATATCACTGTTCTCAGGTGGGCTCATTTAAACACCATTAGCATTCAGCCTAATTTTAGAGTGGACAAGCAGACAAGGGTGCCTCTGAAGTGGTCAAAAAAATCAGGATGGTGGGCTGACAGTGCAGTTGAAAGCTTGATTCTTTTTTTATGCATGTTGCATGTGATTTTGGAGATCATATTAAACTCCCTGTACATATCCTGCAAATGGACACAGGCATGGGTGGTGGGGAGGGACATGATACAAATGTTGTAAACTGTATGGGGAAAGCTACTTTATTGAGCATAGAAAAGCCTATTGTGCTAGTACAAGACATCCAATATAAATGGCCAGCTATATCGTATCTGATTTTCTTGTCTTGATTGCCATGCAGAACACTCTGTTGCTTAATGCTGACCTTATATGAAGCTGCAGTTGTGCTGGTGTACAGTAGCAATAGTTTTAGCTATCCTGCATGAAGTCCTTGCAAGCTGTCAGATGCAGGTAATCAGGAGCCAGAATAGAGTTCAAAAGCATTGTGAATTTACTCCATGCAACTTACAGGTGAAACTTGAAAAATTAGAATATTATGCAAAAGTTCATTTATTTCAGTAATGCAACTTAAAAGGTGAACCTAATATATGAGATAGACTCATTACATGCAAAGCAAGATAGTTCAAGCCATGATGTGTCATAAGTGAGATGATTATGGCTTACAGCTCATGAAAACACCAAATCCACAATCTCAGAAAATTAAAATATTGTGAAAAGGTTCAATATTATAGGCTCAAAGTGTCCCACTCTAATCAGCTAACACCTGCAAAGGGTTCCTGAGCCTTTAAATGGTCTCTCAGTCTGGTTCAGTGGGAATCACAATCATGGAAAAGACTGCTGACCTGACAGTTGTGCAGAAAACCATCATTGACACCCTCCATAAGGAGGGAAAGTCTCAAAAGGTAATTGCAAAAGAAGTTGAATGTTTCCAAAGTGCTGTATCAAAGCACATTAATAGAAAGTTATGTGGAAGGGAAAAGTGTGGAAGAAAAAGGCGCACAAGCAGCAGGGATGACCGCAGCTGGAGAGGATTGTCAGAAAAAGGCCATTCAAAAGTGTTGGGGACTTTCACAAGGAGTGGACTGAGGCTGGAGTCAGTGCATCAAGAGCCACCACACACAGACGGATCCTGGACATGGGCTTCAAATGTCGTATTCCTCTTGTCAAGCTGCTCCTGAACAACAAACAACGTCAGAAGCGTCTTACCTGGGCTAAAGAAAAACAGAACTGGTCTGTTGCTCAGTGGTCCAAAGTCCTCTTTTTGATGAGAGCAACTTTTGCATCTCATTTGGGAACCAAGGACCCAAAGTCTGGAGGAAGAATGGAGAGGCACACGCTGCCAAAAGCACCAAAACCTGGTTCAATGACCGTGGGATTACTGTGCTTGATTGGCCAGCAAACTCGCCTGACCTGAACCCCATAGAGAATCTATGGAGCATTGCCAAGAGAAAGATGAGAGAAACGAGACTGAACAATGCAGAAGAGCTGAAGGCCACTATTGAAGCATCCTGGTCTTCCATAATACCTCAGCAGTGCCACAGGCTAATAGCTTCCATGCCACGCCACATTGAGGCAGTAATTGCTGCAAAAGGGGCCCAAACCAGGTACTGAGTACATATGCATGCTTATACTTTTCAGAGGTCCGATATTATTCTATGTACAATCCTTGTTTTATTGATTGCATGTAATATTCTAATTTTCTGAGATTGTGGATTTGAGGTTTTCATGAGCTGTAAGCCATAATCATCTCACTTATGACACATCACGGCTTGAACTATCTTGCTTTGCATGTAATGAGTCTATCTCATATATTAGGTTCACCTTTTAAGTTGCATTACTGAAATAAATGAACTTTTGCACGATATTCTAATTTTTCGAGTTTCACCTGTATATACAAGACTCTGATCTTATAGTCAAGGCAAACAGGCACCAGATAAGAAACAATGGACTTTGGGGGGTGGGGGTGGACTTAGGTATCTTTCAGGATTCCAGACTGATGATGCATTTGACCCCATCCTCGGGCTCAGCTTGGTTACCTCCTATACAGGCTGAACTCAAGTATAGTGTTTGCAGGATAAGGAATTTTGGCAGCCAACCTATTCCAGCCAATCTTTGAAATTTAAGGAAGAATAAAGCTGGGAACTTTGCAGGAAGGTGGGATGAAGCACAAATAACTTTACATACATCAATTTGTCTACTAACTGAAAATATTATTAAAAGCTATATTGTATAATGGAGAGATGCAACCCACAGTCGTTTTTGTGACTCTTAGAATAAATTGAATTGAGATTATATCCAATCACTGTTTTAGTAAACTTACAAAAAGATCTTTTCATTTTTTGAAGGTGACAAGTCAGGCAAAATAGAATCAAAAATATTCACCCTGTTTATATTGTATAAATCTATTTATGATACTATTATACCTTTAGATTGCTTAATTTAAGCATTTAAGATGTATCACATAAATTACATAAATTGCCAAAGATAAATTCATATGGGTAAAAATCAATACTACTATTGTCACATTAGGAATATGTTGTCTTGCCATATTTGAAAAAGTTTAGCATTTTACATCTAAAATCATGGTCTATAAATAAAAAATGAATTTAGAAGTACTGCAGAAATTAAGGGATTTATTCCCTGACATGCTCCTTTGGGTTATTAGAGAACAATATTTTCAGGACACTATAAATCAATCCTAAAATTTCAATTATGTTTTCCTTTTGCTCAAAAGCATGCTCTGCATGTGTATTCCATTTAGCTTCTGGAAGAGGTGATCTTTAGTATGCTATGAATGAGTGACTTGTTTCTTTTTCCCCAAGAAATCCATAAAAAGCACATATTTTAAAAAATCAATTCCAGTGTTTTAAGCCTACATTCTAATTCAAAGTCTGCCTCAGTTATAAATATCTTATTCATTTAAGTTCACATGAATCACTCCAAAAAAGAGTTTGCTGATGAATAATCCCTGATAACTACTATATTCTGTGTAGTTAAATTTCTTTCCAGAATCAAAGAGTATTATTACCAATGGTATCATACATCACTGGTAATTTCTACCCTTTATGGGATTATGTTTTATTTTGGATATTTTATTTCGCTGACATCAGCTCTGTAAAACAGAACAACATTAGCAGCCAAAATCTGCCACTAGGAAATCTCACAGCAAGCCTGTCTAATTTATCTAAAACAGCAGTATGATATTGGGTTTTACAGGTGTTTTAATTAATTTTATACTATACAAAAATGTAGATTATTTATGGATTTATATCCCACCTTTTTTATATATAAATAACTCAAGACTGCAAACATACCTGAAACTCCTTTCTCCTCCTATTTTCCCCAGAAGAATCCTGTTAAGCGGGTTGGGCTGAGGGAGAGAAATTACCCCCAAATCACTCAGCCAATATTCATGCCTAAGACCGGACTAGAACTCTCAGTTTTCTGGTTACTAGTTTGGTGCCTTAACCACTGAATCAAACTAGTTATCGCTTATTAAATATTGCAGCCAAAGTTTCTCTAAAATACACTGTACTCTATTAATAAAAACACCTATATGTCTCTACTGAGAATAAAACCAGTAATATTTTAAGAAACTGTTTTAAAAGTGTTACTATTTAAGAAGTATTAAAGAATCTTCTCTCAAACCTTCCATTAACTAAAATAAAGGATTGTATTCACACACTGTTAAGTCATAATTTACTTAACAATGGATTGTTATATAAACATAATTGGCTTAGTTCACAAAGGACATTGGTCATGGTTTAGAACTCACATCAGCTGGATTCATCCAGTAAATAAAAACTAGATCACTTTATAGGTTACTGCAATGTGTAAGCCAAATCTATTAATCTTACTAAAATTAAAAGCATGGAGACTGCCCTTTTTTGGGATGCAGTCACCAAGACTGCAATCATCACCAGCATTTCCGGCTTTTAGATATAGTATAATTCATATAAGCTTAGGGCTATCAGATCTGGTCTGCAAGGTGCAGAATGACCAATATTGTAGACAGCAATAAATATTTGTTTTTGTGTGGCTCTTTTCTATCATCTAAGGATGATCAGGATTCCTACAGCCCCAGATCTAGTATCCCAGTTGTACATGTGTTATGTTTTTTTTTACATTGACAAATTATATTAGAACAAAACTCTGGATACTTGGTTTGAATAAAATATACTATAGAAACCAGCAATTGTCCATACACACATGGCATTTACATGTAGTAATAGTAATAGTAGTAAAGTTGGAAGGGACCTTGGAGGTCATCTAGTCCAACCCCCTGCTCGGGCAGGAAACCCTAAACCATTTCGGACAAATGGCTGTCCAGTCTCTTCTTAAAGACTTCCAGTGTTGGAGCATTTACTGCTTCTGGAGGCAAGCTGTTCATGTTTTAACCATATTGCACTTCTACAAATGTATTCAATTAAATTTTCTTCATTCCTACTTTCTATTGCATTGCTTATGTTGTCAGCTAGCTGTCATCGGTTGATAGTTCAAACAAAAAAAACTAGGACGTGTGGCTTTTTATCAAATACCCTAATGTTCCATTTGCTTTTTAAACCTGGGTGGTAGCAACCTTTCCTTGTTCATTTAATTTTTTTTTGTTGCCCACTTCATGTGTGGGATATATTGTCTGATTGAATAGTTATTCAAGTTATATTTAACTAAAATAGTTACTATTACATGAATTTCAAAAATATCAAAAATATTGGAAATGAATTGCTGTAAAAATGTCACTTTAGTGTCTTCTTGGAAAATAAACATAAGCTCTGAATAACCCAAGAATAGTTAGTTTGAAAGTCACAGGAGAGTTCTTTGCTGTAATTATCCAACTGGGAACTAGAAAAGCTAAGGCTTTGTGTCAAACTATCCAATGTTTTGTTAATAACAAGGCTGCAAGTTAACTAGTGGAGCAAAAATAACAAAAACATATTATTTTAATAATACTTAATAAAGTGTATTTATAACTAAATTGCAGGTTTTAAGTTATAGTTGTTAACATATTGATGAAAATTCAGCAAATTTCTCTGAATTAATAAACAACTATAGCTACAAATTGTAGTTGACTCCTACTTTTATTATCAACAAAGTGATTCTAAATGACTGTCATTAATTTAAGGTGTAATTATAATTATTGTGTATGCATTCAATATTTCTATTTCTGTATTGTTGTTTCACATATTTCAAAGTTAATTCTAATATCAAAGTAGATTTTAAATTTAAAATCTGCAAATCACTCCACATTCACAATTATCATTTTATTATTATATCACAATAATTTATAGCTTACTTGTCAGCGCTCTCTCTCTCTCTCTCTCTCTCTCTCTCTCTCTCTCTGTGTGTGTGTGTGTGTGTGTGTGTGTGTGTGTATTCAAGATTATGAATTTGGAAAATGCTGGATTTGTGAAGATTTGAAAAATGTGGTACTAGTGTGAATCTTTCTACCCCCAGATGCTAGACATTCATCTTCCAGAATTCATAACCAGCATAACCATTTTGGAAAATGTACAATACTAGGAATTGTAAACCAAAGATATCTGGAAGGGACTACATTCAAGACATTTGTAATAATGTGGAATTCAAATAATGGATAGAACTAAAGTATTTTATCATACTGTTGGGCATTTCTGCACTTAAACCATTTAAGCTTCTCTGTCTCTGTTCTTGATAAATGACTCTAATGCAGTTTAAGAAAACCCTGTCTTAACCAAGACACTTTGACAACAGCTTGCAAAATAGATGCTTTACTCTCCTACCTTTTTCTACCAGGAAAGCAATTGCCATTTTTCTTCCTGTATGTATATGTATTTATATGTAGAGCCACATATATACATACAAAATTATTTTATATATACAGCATCAAAATGCAGATATATGCAGGCACAAGAAGTTACTATTGCAGAACTCAGTAGCGCTGGTGGATGAAATAAGTGAGTCATGGGTCTATCATAATCTTGATAATACCTCTAATCAAGCAGTTTGCAATGCATGACACATACTCAGTGTTAGCATCACTGGTTATCTTTGCTGTTCCCATTATTAATTAGAACAAAGGCTTAAAGTTCATCCCCATGTCTGTAAACCTTGTATACGATTAATAATAGCAAATAAGTCTTCACAACTTCCTACACAATAACTCTCCCTGAACACTGTTCACATTTATTCAGAATTTCAGTAACATATTACTTCTTTGGTTTGTTCAGTTATAATAAATTTGGAGTTGGCAGTATTCTTTTCTTATTTGAAAGTATATCATTGGATATACTTCATTGGAATGGCTTTACTGTATCTAGTGATTTCACACAAAATCACATTGGTGCAAAATTATAATTAGTGTTGAAGAAGAAGAATTAAACTAATTATGCCATTTCTACATCTTTTATTCCAGCTGACTATAATAAACAGCCTAAGTATTTTTATAATATACATCTAACTATTAAAGCAACTTGTTATAATGGATAAATGTCGGGGGGGGGGGCGGCGGGATTTCCAATGAACCATAAAAATGCATTTAAGCACTTATCTCATGTCCTGTAATGAGAATATTAAAGTTTATTTTCATTTAGCCAGTTAGTTTGCATTTATCAAACTCATGCTCTTTCTATACATTAAAATTTCAGAAATACTTTGCATTATTCTTGGATTACTGACTCTTACAAATGATTGTTTATTTTCAATACAATACAAAAAGGGGAGAGATATAGTACATTATGAGAAAAATACGCAAATCCTGCACATTTAACTTCTTTTAGTGCAGAAGGACCCATAGCATTTTTCCAGACTGTAAGGATTGCAGTACATTTTTCTTAGGACTTCTTGGGCAACCTTCTGTTATCATTACAAATTTATATGTAATTAGAATTATACAATCAGATACTTGAAAAATACTCAAAGTATGCAAATACTTCCCCATTAATCAATAAGCCAAGATCCACTGCTTATTCATTGCTTTGCCAAAAGCATTTGCAAAAATCCTTTTTTTAATAATAAGCAATAAGCAAAAATAATTGGGAACAGTTTTATTAAAATAAGGTATTCTGTGGAAGTGAAGCTCCAAATGACTAGAAATGTAACCAGTAATTAAACACTTGCAAACACATAGGGAACACATGAAAAGAAAATTTATCCGGTAATATATTGTGATTGCTTACTTTGTAGAGGAATAAACATTCTTTTCATCCACTGAATCTGAAAAATATTCAAGTGAAATTGACAAAAATGAATCTATTGCAGAATAATATGTTGTATGCAAAAAAAAAAAAAAGCAAAACAGGAATGTCTCATGGAATATAGTTTCAGTTTACATCAAATACATTCCTGAAACAGTAAACAGAATATAAAGGGGTGGTTTATTTTTTAAGTCCAATTATTTTCATTTGGGCTTTTGTTGTTGTTGCACATACATTTTCCTGCCTTTAATCAAGACCAGTTGTTGGTTATTTGAAATTTCTGAGAGGTGGGAATACTGCAAGTTATTAAATATAAAAAGCAAGTCTCAATTAAAAGCTATCAGGAAAGTTGTTCTCTAGCTCCGTTTGTTTCTGATTCCTGAAGGAGATTCTCTTTAGATGAGTAGGAAATGTTCACATATATCTGCATTGATTTTTATTAACCTTGCTGCAGTGCCACTGGAATGTTCTGACTTTTTGCTTCTCATGAAATCTGTCAGCTAATCAAGCCAGGAACAGACAAGAATTTCAGAAGTGAGATTTCCAAGTCAAGACTGGAAGCAATGGACTAGGTGAAGAAAGGCTGACAGAAGTCAGAACTCTTTAGGCATAGATGGGCAGCCATGTGGTCACCCATGAAATTTAACAAATTTAGTAGCTCTGTATGCCTGGCTAATACTAAGTTTGAGGTCATGATTCACTAAGCAAAATAAGTGGATAATCATAGGTATGTGATGCACACTACCCACAGTTTGCCTTGTCATTATTCCTATACAGTACACCCTTACCGCAGCCATCTTTACAGAAATCTTGGGATTGTATGTTTTTATTTAAAAAAAGGAGGTGATTGAAATCAGAACTATCAACAATAGAGACAAGAAAAGCTAAGCATTCACCGTGCACCTGGTGTCACCCCACATGCTTTGGAAAAATATTGGCAGGAACAAACGTATCACAACTGTAACAGATCCATTTTATCACACTCTTTTTGTCCTAATTCATGTCCAAAGGTCAGAGCGGGAATCTTAAGTTAAATCTATTTTTTATCCATTCAGATTTGAACAATATGTTGGTCCTGTTCATGTGGCATGCTTGATTTGGGTCATGGGGGTAGGGGTTAAAGGTGTTATATAAACTCTTCAAAGCATAGATTACCTGCTTAAGTACTGCAAAGGTAATTAGATTTAGTTCCAAATGGACCTTTCTGTCTATGGAGCTAAACTAACTCTTCCCTATGGTGCCAATTATTTAACCAGAACATTACCTGCATTTCCAGTGTCCATGACTGAGATGGGGCTGTTTCTGACATGTAGCAATTTGATTTTCAACTTCTGTGTACTGACACAGCGGTTGAAAAAAGGTTGGAAATAACAGTACATGTGGCCCTGACAATTCCTGTTGTGCTATCATAGATCACCAACCCTCACACCCAAAATAAAAGAAATATAAAAAGAAATGTAATCTTGCAGTCTTCTTGGCAGGAATTGGAGGAGCTAACATATTGATCCCTGACCATAGTAATCCTGTAGCTCATTCTCTACTGACTACAACAGGGGATATTTGTGTCTTGTCCATACACTCCAAAGTAATGACTGGGTTGAATACAGTTACAAATCCTGGGTAGAAATCGTAGTAAAGACACTCCTGAACCAGAGTTTAATCCATGCTGTCAGTTTGTACCTTGTGGCTGTGCTTAATAATACCATGGCTTCTTACAGTTTTAGGCCATTTTTTCAGCTAGGGGCCTATGTTTTTTAAATTATCTTGCCTCCCAAAAGTTGAGCAAGCAGAATTTCATCCCCAATGGTATCACTGTAAAAGTGAGATAAACACATCGGCCTATTTGGGAAGGGATAAGATCTTTTACTGGTGAAAAATGGATGTGTTTTGCTTTTGCTTAGCACATCCATTTCAAAACGGGGAAAAGAAGAGAAAAAATATACTGCCTAAATGAAGTCATTTTTTCACTAACTTTTAGCAGCAATGTTGGGTAGATGGGTGCTCTGTTGGGCTACAAAATGTGGTATATGAGTCAAACTACAACAGATTGTACAAACAACAACATATTATTGCTTATTTCTTTGATTTATATTTTACTTTTCTGTTTTGGAGAGTACTGAAGGTAGTTAAAATATTTAATTGCAAAAGCAGAATCTAAAATGTTACAAACACTACAAAAACTTTACAAATTTGCTAACACCCAAAAAATAAAACTCGAATGGAAATTTTGAAACTGTGTGTGCGTGAGTGTGTGTCTGTGTAAAATAGAATAATTGTATGAATGGCTTTCAAAACGTATTAGGGTTCTTATTTAACTTATTTTTTCAAACAAGTTACTCAAAATTTGACTTTCTTTGAGCCTTTTACACTTGTTTTGACATGCAGCTGATGGAGATAGATAGACAGACAGACAGACAGACAGACAGATAGATAGATAGATAGGCAGGCAGGCAGACACAGAGTCAGGTGAGAAAAAGAGATTAGAAATTTTAAAATGGGACAGAAGCACATGTGAGCTAATTTGCCTTTTCCATTCAGCATTGCAATATGGATGACAGAAACATAATGAGATAGTGATATTTTAGTTACATAGAGCCCCAAAATCACAATTTTCCCCAGAGATTAAAACAAATGTAACTAATTTTTTTGTAGAAAATTATAGGAAGTTAATATACATAAAAATAGTGTTGCTTTAGATCACCTCTCTCCTGTCACACCATTTACCCAGAGGCACACTATTTCTAGAATAGTTAACAAGAAGAATACTATTTAAAACCATTGCTTAAAAAATCAGTACTGAATTGGTGATATTTTATGGCAAGAAAGGATATTGTTTTGCTTATACATGCACACACAAAGCTCAGATTACTTAGTTCCGGCATCATAGGATTGTTTATTTTCATGATTCAGATTTTAAACAACTATGTTGGCTATTTATTATAGGTGTCCTTGAGGAAAGAATAAAAAATCAAAGGAAATTATAAAACCAGACACATGTTATTTAGAAAAAAGGAAATCATGTTATAAAGTAATCCGCTGGTGTGGAGTCATTTTTTGCTACTAAAGAAAAGACAACTTTTGCTGGGCTTAAGAATACAAACTCTTCCAATTTTTGTATTATTCTTTTCCATTTTTAAAAATCTATCTCTTAGGGCCCTTCCAACCCTATGACCATATGATTCCTTATTAGCTATGGTTCCTCTGTAATGAGAACAGATAATTCTGAGAAATTCTAAAAGTATATACATGCATGTATTTGCACATTTACCAGGCATTCTTGATGCAACTTTCTCCAATCTCTTAAATTTCTAGTCAGCATATTGCTGTCAATGGAAATTATATTTCCAGCATATAAAGATCTTCAGACACTGGATGGTTGTTTATTAGAAATGTTCTACTAGACCAGTGGTGGCGAACCTATGGCACGGGTGCCAGAGGTGGCACTCAGAGCCCTCTCTGTGGGCACGCAGGCCATCACCCCAGTCCTAGGCCTCAGCTGGGTTTTATAAAACCTTTTCACTTTAGGTCTCCGCCGCTATGTGCAAAAAAAAAAAGGGGGGGTTCAATCAATCAATTTCAACTTCTTGTGGGAAAAAAAATCTTGCAAAGTTGGAATTGATTGATTGAACTTTTTAGTCCCACCCAGTCTGCCATTACCTCCGCAGCCATGCCCAGCCAATGGGCCCCACCCACCTGGCACCCGACAATGCATAAGTGGGTTTGGGGTTGCAGTTTGGGCACTCAGTCTCTAAAAGGTTCACCATCACTGTACTAGACTCTGCACTAAGTAAGAGATGGGATTAGCTGAACTCTAGGCTAGCCAACTCTATAATAATATGACTCTAAGAATCTATGCCAACTACTTTAAGTGTTATAATGTAATGGTCAGACCTGTTGTGGTTACTACGTCCCAGCACAGGGCATTTCATAAAAGATGCAGGGCTGAATAATAGATTCAAATTCTTTGAAGGAAATGCTTTACAGAGGAGCATTAAAAGAGCTATGTTTTTTCCAGCCTCATACCAGTTGGTTTGAAAGTTACACTTGGCTGCCTATACATGAATGTACATTCGCACCATTTGACTGTGCTATGGAGATACTGAAGGTTAAAAATGAGCAGATACATTGAGTATTCAAATTCTTTATTGATACAGATTGATAGACTGAACATGTTTGTCAAATCTAGACAGTGTTTACCACATTCAATAGGCTTATTTGCTGAAAAAACTACGATTTCCTAGGATTTTCATCCCATTTCTGCTTTGGCAATCATTGATTTTAACTGAGACTGTGTATGCTGCTTGAAGTAACCACCTCATTTTGCAGAATGCAGTTGGTCCAGACCTAAGGCTTTGCAATCCTTTGAACAATATGCTTAACAATACACAGGGGCATGTGTAAAGCACCTTCCTTCCTATCATTAAAGCAATATCACTTTTCAAAGCAGCTGCTTCAGAAAGGGTTCCTTAACATATGCCCCTGTGTGTTGTTACACATATTGTTCAAAGGATTGCAGAGCCCTAAATCTTTTCTGCTGCGCCATCTCTGCATTCTGCAAAATGAGGTGGTTACTTCAAGCAGCATATACAGTCTCAGTCTAAATCAATTATTGCCAAAGCAGAAATGGGATGAAAATCTTAAGAAATCCTAGTTCAGCAAGTAAGCCTACTGAATAGGTGGTAAAACTCTAGATTTAACCAACATGTTCAGTCTATCAACCTGTAGTAATAAAGAATTTGAATACTCAAAGTATCTGCTCATTTTTAACCTGCAGTATTTACCATAAATTATATACTTTTACACAACAATTTTTTAAAAATTACCAAAGGTACAATTGCTATTATTACACCATCATTCTCAGTTAACTCCCTTCTGATTGCAACAATGCAAATTATTTGTTAGCAGTAATCAGTTATGCCAAGTATTTTTACACTCCTGAGCACTCTGACTTACTGAAATGGAATTGGCTTTCGGCCACTAACATCCTTTCTTGAAATATATGATTTGTTATACTCTAGCAGAGCATAGTACCCTCCTGTTCCAGCTTATTTCCTTTATATGCTTCAGTCCAAGTTTTATATCTTGTAATTATGTGTATTGTTATATTAAAGATGGGTAAAACTTCTCATTTTGACAATCTAATGAGTTTGGGTGACTACAATGCCACCCCAGTTTATAATTTTGTAGAATATTTTGCCATCAAGGTAGCAATAAATAGAAATTGTTTTTGTTGGTAGAATAGATCATATTTGCAACTTTCAGATTATTATGTTCAATATGTCCATAATATCTTCCGCCATTCTTGGAATGAGTATATCTGCAGGAGACTTAACTCTTATGATGATGTATGATTGAATGTTTTTATTTTTAGTTTTATTGTATTAGAGTGTGTATGGGTGTGAGTGATGGAGCTGGGATTGAGAACTGGTGCCCCCTCTGCTGAGTGTGTAAACAGAAGTGGGGAGGGCGGATGTACTTCCCGGCTCGATATGAATGTGAGATGTGGACTGCCAGGAGGGAGGGACGGTGGGAAGGAGACCTGTGGGGTGGGTGGGGAGTTTTCGGAGGTGGAGGGGGGCCGGAACATCCCAGTTATCGTAGGGAGAGGTAGATATGGCGGGAGCCAAGGGGTGGGCCATCTTCAGGGAACAAGGACTCGCTGCGTCAAAGCGATTACTTGTTCCGGCCCCTTGGACTCTTCTCCAATACCTGGAGAGGGGGGTGTTCAGGACCCTGGCCTCAGGTTGCTGCTTCTTAATGCCAGGTCGGTTATTAATAAAGCTCCCCTCATCCGGGACCTGATATTGGATGAGGAGGCTGACCTGGCATTATTGCTGAGACCTGGCTGGGCCAAGAGGGAGGTGTTCCTCTCTCAGAGATGTGCCCAGACAGGTTTCAGATAATGCACCAACCGCAATTCCAGGGAAGGGGTGGGGGAGTGGCGATTCTTGTCCAAGAATCCTTGAGACCTCGCAGGATGTGAGTCCCTTCTCTTGAGGTTGGATTCAAGGGTTCAGTTGGGCTTGTTGCTGACATACCTGCCTCCCAGCTATGTGACAACAGCCCTGCCTGAGCTGCTGGAGGGGGTAGCCGAGTTGGTGGTGGAATTCCCCAGGCTTATGGTGCTGGGGGATTTCAATCTGCCGTCACTTGACGAATCCTCCGGTGCGGCTCAGGAGTTCATGGCTTCCATGACAACCATGGACCTGGCCCAGATAATTCAGGGTCCAACCCATAGGGGAGGACACACGCTCGACTTGGTATTCCTCTCGGGGCAGTAGAGACGTGATTTCGATTTAAGGGGTATAGTTACTTCTCCCTTATCATGGTCGGATCACTTCCTGTTGAGGTTAGATTTCTCGATCCTACTCCCCTACTGCAGGGAGGCGGAACCGATTAGGTGGTTCCGCCCCAGGTGTTTAATGGACCCAGAGGGGTTCCGAATAGCTCTTGGGGGTTTTCCTGATTCCCTCCTCCACGAACTGGCTGAGTCCTTGGTTGCTGCTTGGAATAATGCGGCATCAGGGGCGTTAGACCGGATCGTGTCTTTGCGACCTCTCCGTGATTGTGGATCCCGGAGGGCACCTTGGTTTACCGAGGAGCTACGGGAGATGAAGCGTCAGAAGAGACGTCTAGAGCAATGCTGGAGGGCTAGTAACTCCGAACCCGACCTGACACTTTTAAGAGCCTATATTAGGACCTATTTAGTGGCGATACGAGCAGCAAAATGTTCTCATTTTTCCGCACTTATTGTGTCTGCAGAATCTCGCCCCGCTGCCCTGTTTAGGGTGACCTGTTCCCTACTTAATGTTTGGAAAGCCGGGGGGCCCTTAGGTAGGGCGGAAGAATTTGTGCAGTTTCTATCAGACAAAATTGCTCGGATTCGGACAGACCTAGACTCCGATTGGGCAGGGCCTTCTGAGATGACTGAGGCAGGTCTTAGCCCAGTTTTATGGGATGAATTTGAGTCGGTGACCACTGAGGATGTTGACAGAGCGGTGGGAGCGATGAGCGCCTCCACTTGTTTATTGGACCCGTGTCCTTCCTGGTTGGTCTCGGCCACCAAGGAGGTGATATGAGGCTGGCTCCAGGTGTTGATCAACGCTTCGCTGAGGGAGGGGTCTTTCCCGCAACCCTTGAAGGAAGCTGTTGTGAGGCCCCTTCTCAAGAAGCCTACCCTGGACCCGGCTGATTTAAATAACTTTTGTCCAGTCTCCAATCTCCCCTTTTTGGGGAAGGTTGTAGAAAGAGTGGTGGCGCTCCAGCTCCGATGGTCTCTGGATGAAGCGGATTACCTAGACCCTTTTCAATCTGGCTTCAGGCCCGGCTTGAAACTGCTTTGGTTGCGCTGATGGATGATCTCTGGCGGGCCCGAGACAGGGGTTATTCCTCTGTCTTGGTGCTACTTGACCTCTCAGTGGCTTTTGATACCATCAATCATGGTATCCTTTTGCGACCACTTGGAGGGGTGGGAGTGGGAGGCACCGTTTTACGGTGGGTCTCCTACCTCTCTGGCCAGTCGCAATCGGTACTGGTGGGGGGCAGAGGTCAACCCCGAGGCCCCTTGAATGCGGGGTGCCGCAGGGGTAGGTCCTCTCTTCCCTCCTATTTAACATTTATATGAAGCCACTGGGCGAGATCATGAGACAGCACGGGTTGAGGTTTCATCAGTATGCTGATGATACCCAGTTATATATCTCTTTCCTGAGCTCTTTCAGTGAAGCGGCTGATGTGATGGGCCGTTGCCTTGAAGCCTTGAGGGTCTGGATGGGGGTTAACAGACTCAGGCTCAATCCTGACAAGACCGAGTGGCTTTGGATGTTGCCTCCCAAGGATCATGTTAACTGTCCAGTATTGACTCTAGCAGGGGAAAATATACCCCCTTTGGAGCAGGTTCACAACTTGGGTGTCCTCCTTGATCCACAGCTGAAATTGGAACATCATTTGACGGCAGTAGCTGGGAGGACCTTTGCACAAGTTCGTCTGTTGCACCAGTTGCGACCCTACCTGGACCGGGAGGCTCTCCTTACAGTCACTCATGCCCTTGTCACCTCACGCCTGGACTACTGCAAGGCACTCTACATGGGGCTACCCTTGAAAAGTATTCGGAGACTACAGTTGGTCCAGAATGTAGCCACGTGAGTGATAGCGGGTGTTCCTTGGTACATCCACGTTACACCTATCCTCCGCGAGCTGCACTGGTTGCCTATTGGTCTCCGGGTCCAATTCAAGGTGTTGGTTATTACTTTTAAAGCTCTATATGGCTCAGGGCCAGGCTATTTGCGAGACCGCCTACTACCTCATAGTTCCCTTCGTCCGGTTAGATCCCGCAGGCTGGGCCTCCTTCAGGTCCCGTCGGCCAAGCAGTGCCATTTGGCGGGGCCGCGGGGAGGGCTTTCTCTGTGATGGCGCCCACATCTTGGAACCAGCTCCCCCCGGAGATTAGGACTGCTTCCACCCTGTTGGTTTTCCGCAAGCTGCTTAAGACCTGGCTTTTCCGGCAGGCCTGGGGTTTATAAAATCTGACCCCTGGATGAATGTTACTGTATTGTTTGTCTTGTTAAGTTATATTGTGTTTTTATTGTTAGCTGCCCGGAGTCCTGCGGGAGTGGGCAGTCTATAAATTTTAACAAACAAACAAATAAATAAATAAATACTTGGTTAATAAACAGTTGTTAGAAAGGCTTAGGAAAATGAAGAGGATATACGATGTAATGTATTTCATTTTTAATCCTATTTTAATCTGAACTTTTATAACCAGATTCTCCCAACCTGGGACTATCCAAATATGTTGAACTGTACTAATCTAACCCATCTAGAACCCCCTTCTTTGGTGTTATAATTTCAGTGGAAATTAGTATTCTTACAAAAAAGAACACCAAGATTGTGCTTTGTAATGTTAGTGCATAACTGGGAGAAACTTCCAGAACACTTGCTTGTTTTTATTTATGAAGAAAATAATTTTGCTTCCTTTAAGACATCCAATAGAGTTGAGTAAATGCGTGTGGCATGAGATAATTATTATTGTTGTGTTTGCAGGTTAGAGACATTAAGAGGCAATGCATGGTGTAACAACAAGCTTTTTTTATTGTTCTCTTCTTACAACCAGCAACAGCAAAAAGGCACGCAGGCCTTTTATAGTGTCCAAAACCCGGACAGTGTCAGCCAATAGAAATCTGGCTGTTTTCGCGCCTTGCGCACGCGCAAGGCTGGCGACAGCCAGTCTGGTCTCGGGCAGCTTTTTGCCTGCCCGGGACCATTTGCAACATTTCTGAGCCTGCTGAATGCTTCAGCAGGCTCAGGACACAACAATTACCACAGCAGCAAATGGTATAATATAAATGTCTGCAGGGGACTTCTGGTTATGGTATATTCAGATGTACAAGCATATAATAACTTGCCTCTAATAACCTATTAAAAGACCTCCAAGGTCCCTTCCAACTCTGCTATTTATTATGTCCTGTGCATTACCATAAGTGCTAAAGTAAAATGCCAAAGATAAACAGTTAAAAAGGGAGATGGAAAACAGTTTTTATAAAATGCAGATACAAATCCAAAACCCATCAAATATATATTGTAGACTAATATGATTAGTGTAATATTATCGATTAATGTGGTTTGACTTCTTCATTGCATGTTACAGAAATAGGACCTTTCAAAAAATTGGCACTAGATGTAATATCAGTGTTAGGAAGGTGACAAGCATTAGAAAATGAAAACACAAGTAGTCCCCACTTACCAACTGCTCATTCAGTGATTATTCAAAGTTGTGACAAAGGAATAACCAGTCCATAAACATTGAATCTCTTTTTCAATAGTAATTTTGTTATAAATTACAAATAAATTGATGAGAAACTAATACAAACTAGAAGAAAAAAAATAGAATGTGCCAAAAAGAAAAAAAATAGAAAAGCATAGAAGAAAAAAGAAAAAAAAGAATTCAATAAAGAAAAAGTTGGCCTCCACATTTTACTTCTGCAAGCTGCTTTAACATATTTACAGTTATTGAACAGGAAAATGGCATAAGAACAGTATATTTTAATACATTGTTTTTAATAATCATAATTTTGCTCAGTGGTTTGTTGATCTGTCCTCTTTTTCTATTTTCTTTTTCTTCTTTTTTACTACCAGAACTGTAGTGAAGCCAAAATAGTCCCCAGATCTACTGTAGGTCACACAGAAACACAGTTCTGATGGATTTCATTTGGTTTTAAACAGTTGCAGTTCAGTATCTGAATATATCCCAGTTGGCTTATTTATGTGCTGAATTTTAAAAAGGATTTGGTGTCCAGTGTGTAATTTCCCCTGACATGTTATTTAACTGATGTCACAGAAAATAGAGATCAAATCCTGTCTTTAAAGTCATTCCTACGACTTACTTTACAGTTTGCCCTTACAGTATAAACCAGAAGCAAATGGTCATCATTCTGGATGAGATACAAGGTTCTTGTAGTAAATGCTTAGGTCTGTATTTTTAAACTTGCATTCCATGCTGGTTCGGGAGAATTTTAATACAATTGGTACAATTGGTACAATTTTAATACAATTTGGTACAATTGCATATTGGTAAAATATTTGAGCAAAGAGAATGATTAGCAGCCGTGTGGAATTGGTTTGCTTATATTTAAGAGATATACTTATCTCAGACTAATTTCAAAAGCATGCTCCTTGCTTAAAAGCTGCATTAGAATAAATTGTAGTTCTGTAAAAATGATTGAAAAATAGTCAGTAAATGTGTAAAAACACACTTATCTGCCACTTCATCTTTTAAACCGGAAATACCAGGGAAAGAAAATGGCATTTTCCACATGCAAGCATGCACTTTATTGCTGAGCAATATTCTTCCTAAAATACTGACCTTTAATGTGCTCTTTGGGTGTTAAATGGAGAATACATAGCTGTAGATTTTATATTGTCAGGAACAAAAATGATCTCATGCTACCTGCCTTTAAAAACATCTTGCTCTGCAACAGTCAGCAAATGAAATATTTATGAAAATGTTTGGTAGACATATAAAAAGTTAGAAAATTCTGGAGTCAAATACATATACTGATTCATAGGATTTTTAAAAAATAAGATATAATTGGAACCAGTCTTTCTCTGGGGATTACTGAACAAACGGTTGGAAAAAAGTTATGGAACTTTGTTTTTATAAATGGTAACTGCAATGAAATTATTGTATGCGTAAAGACGCAAAGATTTGGCACTACCCACAAAGTCTCATTTGATTTCTTTGATCAGAGAAAAGACAATAAGTATGTTTATTGTTGAGTGGAAACCCTGAAAGACTTTTTCATTGAAACAGAAAAAAATGAACTTAAGATATATGAATTTAATTATTAGAGGGGAAAATATATTGTAAGACAAAGAAAGTCATCCTGCATCCATAGAAGAGATTAATTTACATTTATACTTATAACTGCTATAAAGAAAAGCAGAAGCTACTTCTCTGTATCTTTTTTCTTTCTATTTTTCTTTTACTTTTTCTTTCTTTCATTTTAACTTTCTCTTTCAATTCTTTTTCTTTTCTTCTTCTTACTTTACATTAGTTTGCATTAACTTTTAGTTCTTTTTAAAAAAATCTTTAACAAAAATTATGATGACAATTAGCTAGTTATTATTACTTAAAACAATTATCATTAACTGTTATTTAGGCAAATAGCAAAATGTATATATGCAATTTAAAAATATTTATATTAAAATCTATGGTGCCACTGAAAGCAATGCAGAGTTCTCCTGCTATCCAACCAACAGGCAGAATTAATAACTGGTTTTCCATGGGCAATAGCTGTGACAGGGTATCAATAATCAGGAAAATAATCCCTGGAAGGGAATAGAATAAGCCATTCTACATCCGAGCAATGCTTCAGACATGGGGATGAGGAACCACAGCCCTCCAGTAATTGCTAAACCGCAACTCTCAGCATGTCTCATGCACAGGATGGCTAATGATGAAGGATTCTGAGAGCTGTAGTTCAGCTATAATACCAGGAGAGGTACCTGCTGTCTATCCCTGGCAAGCTAAATCTCCCACAGTGTGCCACCAGTTTGCACTGCTCTCAGGACTAATCAAAGAATAGGTCACAGAAATCAAGAGATGAATGTGACTTATAATTAAAGCCCCACAACTTTTTATATGTCATACGGCTTCAGTCGTGTCCACCATCTTGATCTTTGTGAAATCACCTCTGAGTGATTTGTGGACAACTCTGAGTGCCCTTTAATCAAGATTAGAGACTTCCCAAAAGCCCTACATATTATATGAAACCAAGAGAAACTGTTATTATAGCCCACAGCACATATTCCAGTAGAGAGATTTTCCTGGAGGATGGGTTTCAGCACAGTCTGAAAGCTCAGAAGAGTAACCTCTGGTCCCAGTGACCAACCCAGATTGTTGCTTTATTCAAAGAAAATAACATACCTAATTTTGTTTTCATTTGGTTTTGGTTTAGAAATGGATAGTATATATCAGACATGTCAAACTTGCAACGTCACGTGACATCACGCAACGTATCAGGACAGTTTTGCCATTGCTGGCAATGGGATGGGCGTGGCTTCTGCATGACACATCCGGCCCATGGGCCGGCAGTTTGACATCCCTGGTATATATTACTGTGCAAAAGTAAAATTTGGGACAGTAATGTTTATTATCTTCTACTGTGCTAAAAACAGAACTCAATACCCTTTTTCTTTTCCCCTTTTTACCCCACACTTTCTCCTCTTCCCTTTGTTCTTCTCATAGTTCCCATTATTTTCATTTTGCTTTGTATTTTATATTTTGATAAAGTAATAAAAAATGAAATACAGAAATACAAGATGCTGGTGATGGTTTGGTCGACAAACTAGGATATAAACCATGAATGGCATGGGGAATTATCATGTTTTATGTGAAGATAAGATCTAATTTTATTGCCAGGTGGATGCCCTATGTCTGGTGTGTGTGTGTGTGTGTGTGTGTGTGTGTGTGTGTGTGTGTGTGTGTGAGGAATACTATTTTAGTCTGGACAGTCATCTTGTTTTAGTTAAGTTTTTAATTTATGTATTGCATATTCTAAGCCAGCCAGGTCTTTCATCTTTCTGGAAGTAGGCAGCTTAATGAATCAAATAATTACTTAAAAAATAAAATAAACCTAGCCAGAACTGGTAGGCAAGTTTTTCCAGTCATTTTTTATCACTTCTTGCATATGTTTTCCTTGTTAAAGTCAATTACATTTTGAAAGCAATATTCTTATCCTGAAACAAATCTGTTAAATTTTCCTACTGAATGAGATAATGTAATAATCTAGTCTAGTACAGCACGACTTTCTATATATATTCCAGCAGAATTAGAGAACAATTATACATTATTAACAGCGAGAATACTATAGTACTATATTACTATGCTGCCATCTAGGGATAATCTAGATTTTTGCAGCCCAGATCTGGCAGCTCTATAACATAGTCCAGGGCTTTTCAACCAGTGGTACTGGCACCACCTGTGGTACATTGGCACCTGGCAGGTGCACACGACCATCCTAGAAAAGTGGTAGCAGGGGAGGGGAATGAGCTGAACCGGTGGCAGCACCGCACAAGCCTGAGCGAGAGATGGCTGGAGCTGCAGGGCTGTCAGGGCTCAGCGGAAGCGCCAGGATCAGTGCCTCTTTCCAGCTGATGGATGCTTCTTTGGGACTGTCAGGGCTCAGTGGAAGCACCAGAATCAACACCAGGCTCTAGCTGGAGCTTGGCGCTGATCCTGGCGCTTCTGAGCCCAGAAGAAGCGCCGATTAGCTGGAATGTTGCAGCATCTCCAGGGTCTTGTGATTTACATTCAGATGCTTGGCAACTGATTCATATTTATGACGGTCACAGTGTCCCAGGGTCATGTGAAGCAACCAAAACTTGCTGCAACCACCCAGCAGATGGGTGGAATAAAAACCAAACACTCCCCCACCCAACCCCCGCTGCCAATCCTCAACAGAAATGCTTACAGCAATGAAAACCTTGGACAGGAGGAAGAGCGCCACTGGGTGGACAGGCAGGTGTCTTGCTCGGCTGTGCCTTGGGGGGCACTTTTTTCAGTGCCATTGTAACTTCAAACAGTCACTAAATGAACTGTTGTAAGTCAAGGACTACCTGTATTTTATCACTTTTTTCCTTTTTGGGGGGGGGGGTCATCAAGTTTTTGACACCTTGCTAGGTGATTGGTAGTACTCGGATATTGCCATATCCTAAGAGTGGTACAATGGGTGAAAAGGTTGAAAAGCCCTGACATAGTCAACAGAGCCTTTACATTTAATAAAAGGTCAGGCTTCTTCTGAATCTGAAATCTCCCTGCATCACTTTAATGAGTAAAATATAAGAATTGTACCTATCCTCAACAGTGGAAAAAACAATATTTATTCCAGCAAATATAGGCGTTGACAGTATATCCTGTACATTGAATCACCCTGCTATCTCAGCTTTTAGAATTTTGAAATAATGCCAAGATCGGCTTTCATAGAACATGATTTCCTTATTCAAAGAGCACACTCTGCTGGTTGCTTATCAAATCTACTCTGCTAGCTTTAGAAGAGCCATGTGTTTATATAAAACGAAACCTACTGTTCTAAACACAGTAACCTTAGCAAGATCTACTGTTCAATAAACATGCAAAGACTTGTGCCGTGTACCTTTGTCCATGAAATATGTTTGAATGGCATTATTTCTTTGTCCATGAAATATATGTGAATGGCATTATTTCTAAACAATAGGCAGACCGTAATAAAGCATTTGGCACCCAGTCAAGGGGCTTGGCCAAATTATATTGGATTTTATCAGATGCAGCAAAGTAGAATTTTTACAAGCAACCTGAATTAAACTAGGAAACTTCATGAGTGTTTGGTGCTTCAGTATGCTGCAGAAAAGTAGCAGAAAGCTGGTCATCAGTACTTATCAGAACCGTCAGTGAATCGAGGTAAGCATGGTTTATTTGGAGGCTTGGTGATTTTGCAGTGATGCTGGCTGCACTAAAAATGATCTCATCCATTGATATCTTCCAGGTGAACTACCCACACTCTGTTGTTGCAGACATATTTACAGACTGCTGATATGGATGTCTTAAAAGAAGATAGAATAAGCAGATTTTTCTTTGATCATTCTGATACAAGTAGCAACAAATAATTTTTGCACTGTATTGTTCATTTAAGGATTTTGCATTTTGAGATATTAACTGTCGTCTGCACTCATATCAATGTACACACACTTCTGGTACATTTTGCTAAAGACTGATTATATTTTACTTCTGATACTAAACAATTACCATCCTGCAAATGAAATGTATTATAAGAAACACTCCTTCATTATGTTTTACTGAAGAGGCAGTCAGTAAACTACACTTCTGAAAGACATATTGCTTCTATATTATCCTCAGATAATGGGGATTTAAGCAAAATCCTCATTATTTTCAGAATAAATCAAGTTGGAGAGAAGACCATGAGCTGTCTCTGGATTTGGCATTTCTCTAAGATGTAAATCACTAGAACAATACGAAGTGCATCAAGCCCATCTTGACCACACCCACCCAATCTGCCATGCCCACCAAAGCCATGCCCACCCAGTGGGCTACACCCACCTGGCACCCAGCGATACATAAGAGTGTTTTGGGTTGCAGTTTGGGCACTCGGTCTCTAAAGGTCTCTAAAAAACTGTGTTTATCGGAAAATAAAGAAATTTGTATTTTCCAGTTTGTGTCAAATGAGATCAGCTCTTGTTCCACAGCATCATGTATTTGAAAACAAGTCCTTATCAGAGCTTCTGTTAGCCATTAGGAAACAAATACTGATTTGCAATCTAGTGAGATATCAAAGCATACACATATACAATTTTTGAGTCAGAATATATTGTGATTACAGGGCTTCATCAAAAGTTATCTTTTCCAAACAATTGTGCTTTGTGTTTGAACACAAAACATTTTTAATTAACAGGAAGCATTATTTCTGAATGAAGACTATCTGTTTAGTCTTCATTTGTTATTCAAAATGAATAAAAACTACATGAAAAACGTCCTAAAAAATTGTAGGATGAACCATAGAAAAGAGCTATCTCATTAGAAGAAAAAGGAAAGATTTGAGAAAGATTTCCAAGCAACTAATGCTGTGGAGAAAAATATAGTCAGCTAGTAATTGATGACTATATGCGCTGGTATGTATTTTAAATATATCCTATATGTGGCCAAAGGGCATTGCACTTTATTATTATTATTTAGGCACGATTAATATCTGTTTTTAAGTACAAAGAATCATACATATGCCTAGCATTTTTCCCCATTCCAATAGTCAACCATAGCAGCATTTCCACATTCTTTAACAACTGGAATTTAGCAGGATGTTGTTTCTACTGTAGCTCCATTTATTTATGTAATCTCTTTTATAATGTCAAGAGTTCTCTTGTAATACAAAATGCCACCGTATAACAATATACTGTGAACAAGTGCTTCCTTTTGCCTGTTATGGATAATCCCACAGTCTGGAATTGTGAGAAAAATGGGAAAGTGTTGTGGCAATTCAAGGGATGGAATTCAGCTTATTCAAATTTATTCAAATGTCTTATTGTATCAGATATTAATCAATATTGGCAAATTTGGAATGTAAAATACCATTTTATTTTTGCTTTCTTTACCAAGAGATCTTTATTCTCTAGTTAGATCCTGATACAAAATCAATAGATTCATGTTAACACAAATGGGGAAAGCATCCTTTTTTTTGCTTCTTAATACTACTATAATAATATTTTGGACTTATTGGTCCCATAAATAAGTGATTGTTGTTTCAAATGCAACCAGAATAATGCTTCATTAAATCACATAGCTTTGTAGTGTTCTAAAATTATATTCTGTGCAGAAGTAAACATATATTAGTTTGATTGTAAGACAAAGTTTAATAATTTTGGATCAACACATTCTTTTGAACTACTTATCTACTAGAAGCTGACAGCTGGACAATGGAAATTGATTCTCATGTCATAATTATTACTAAGAGATTAGTTTTTCACCTTTGGAAAGACAAATTTATGTTCCTAGTTACTTAGGAGATTGAAAACCTGATGTTAATTGCTTCTTACAAACAAGTCATCTGTAGATATAGAATATGTATGGACAATTATATTGAAATATGTTTATATTTATTGAAATTGATATTTAAAACACCACACACACACACACATGCCCACATTACAGAGGCACACATAAACAGAGAGAATCACTCATGTGTACAATTTATGTTGTTACTTTCTTGAGGTAATTTTTTTTTTAAATAATAAGAAAAAACCCTATTACTGCTTTGACAGAAAACTGATTTTATTAGAAAATGGAGTTGGACAGCAACTAAAACAGAGATAATGCCATGGTAACATAACTATAACTTTAGGCAGTCCAAGGAGACAATTCATTAACTGTTAGCAACAACATACAGTAGATACTACTGACAATCTATGTAATTGCACCAGAAATAAGTTAAAAATCCCTTCATCAATCTTTGGTAATTTTATTACAACTTACTAATTATAAAGTTGAAGGCACCAAATAAAGTGTGATAGTGAGGACAGCTTGCTGATAGTATAGAAACTGGCAGAGTTTACAGCAACTCTGTCATAAGTTCCAAACAGATTAGTACAGGGGTGCCAAACTGCCTGCCCACAGACTGCTTGCATCATGCGGAGGCCGTGCCCATTCCAGCTCTGGCAGTGCAAAAGTCACGATACGTCATGACATGTCATGTGATGCGGAGAGTTTGACACCTGTGGATTAGTAGGACAAAGAACAACAGACATTTGCAAGCCACCAACTTTTCCAAACAAATCCTTCTTTGTGACATTTGTTAAGCATTTTAAGATTATTAGTGTTGGGACAAATAGCAATAACAAGTAATATTCTATCTTTACATATGATTTTGAAGTCCTCAACTCACAACAGTTCATTTAGTGACTGTTCAAAGTTACAGCAGACCTGGAAAAAGTGACTTATGATCATTTTTCACACTTACAACTGTTGTGTATCCTCATGGTCATGAGATCAAAATTCAAGCGCTTGGCAATTGACTCATTTAGATAGTTGCGGTGTCCCGTGGTCATGTGATCATCTTTTGTCATCTTCTGATAAAGTCAATGTGGGGGCCAGATTCATTTAACAATCATGTTACTAACTTAACTACAGTGATTTGCTTAACATAAAATGGGGCAAAACGTCATTTAGCAACAAAGTTTGGGCTCAACTGTGGTCGTAATTCGAGGACTATCTGCATTAGACACTGCAGTCAAGAGAAACTGCCTGATGACTCTGGAAGTAGATAGTAAAATCTAGGTTGTCATCTATTTTATGGTATGTAAGAATCAATATGTGGGTACGATAAAGGCAATTTACTCCTCTCTCTGAACTGGACATCAGCATCAGCTATCTATTAATGTTAAATGGCATTAGAGTCAGGTAAAACAGTAATACGTCTACATATAGTCTAATAAACTAAGGCTTTTTATTCCATAAAATATGGTTAATCAGCTGAGAGCATTTTTTAAAAGATTAACAGATACAGGTAATTCTCAATTTACAACAGTTCCTATAGTGACTGTTCAAAGTTACAACATCACTGAAAAAAGTGACTTATGACCGTTTTTCATGCTTACAACCATTGCACCATCCCCCTAGTCACATAATCAAAATTCAGAAGCTTGGCAACTGACTCATATTTATGACGGTTACAGTGTCCAGGATCCATGAGACCACCTTTTGAGACCTTCTGACAAGCAAAGAATGGGAAACTGGTTTCACTTAACAACCAAGTTACTAATTTACCAATTGCAGTCATTCACTTAACAACTGTAGCAAGAAAACTCATAAAATGGAGCAAAAGTCACAAGAAATTTCTCACTTAGCAACAGAAATTTTAGGCTCAATTGTCGTCATAAGTTGAGGCGAAGCAGCACTTTATATTGTGAAGACTAGGTGAGATTTTTCTCTTGTGCCCAGCTACAACAGAACCATTCCCAGAAACAACTGGCTGACCACTTCAGCAAAAAGGATCTAGACCAGCTAGACTTTTGTCTGATTCAACAATTTCTTTCCTTTTTTGGACAAAAGCTCTTATCATGCAAGAAGCATCCATTATGAATGGTCTACCATTTTTTTTTTTAAAGCTATACATTTTTACAAAGAGCAATTCCAGGTCAGCATGGGTCATTCTGCCCCATCAGTCTTCCATCAACAGATACAGCAAAATATTACACCTCCAACATCTATAACTTTCCAATTAATCAGCAAATACAGGTAGTCCTCAAGTTACGACAAAACCCAAAAATTATGTTAAGAAATTTGTTAAGTGAGTTTTGCCCTATTTTATGACTTTTCTTGCCAGTTATTAAGTGAATCATTGCAGTTGTTAAGTTAAATGGATCTGGTTTCCCACTGACTTTGCTTGTGAGCAGATTGCAAAAGGTGGTCACATGATCTTGACACTGCAACCGAGTCGGTTGCCAAGCGGACAAATTCTGATCACGTGACCATGGGGATGCCGCAGCCGTCATAAGTGTGAAGCATGGTCATAAGTTACATTTTTCAGTTGTAACTTCGAACGGTCACTGCATGAACTGTTGTAAGTCCAGGACTACCTGCAAAAAAATTCCTCAGGGAACTACGAATAACGTCACATTAACTTCCTGCTCTAGTTCTGCCTCCGCCCTTTCAACCACATTCTTCCTCGTGCGACTGCCTCCGCCCTTTCAACCACATTCTTCCTCGTGCGACGCTGCGGGCTCGGCTGAAGCAAAAGGCCTCCGGCATTTCCAGCGCAGTGAGGAAAGCGCAGGCGCGTCGTCTGCCAGGCCGTCCCCCGAACAATACTTGTTTATGCGCAATTGGAACGCCCGCCCGTCTTCTATATCCCGTCTGGCGTGACGATGCGTTGTTCTGTTGCTTCCGGGTCACGTGTTCCCCGGTGTTTGGTGCCTCCCACATCTCGGTTTTGAGAAGCCTCTTGAGAAACACCGGGTCGGGCCGATGTTGAGGTGTCGCTGCTGGCCGGGAGGTTGAGGGGCGGCCGCGGAGCGAAGGACAGGGCCGAAGGGGACTGGGTGGCCAATGCTGGGCCGGCGTTCACCATGGAGAAGATCTTGGAAGGGTTGGTGAGCTCGTCCTATCCGTTGGCGGTGAAACGGATGATAGTGAAACGCGTGGTGGAGTCGGCTGAGTCGCCGCTGAGCGGACCGCAGTGCCAGGCCATGTTCGCCCTGAGCACCCGCCTCATTCTGCAGGGCCCTGACCAGTTCCAGCGCCAGGTCGGGCGGCAGGTACTCGAGGCCTACGCTCGCCACCACCGCGACGACTTCGAGGCCTTCTTCACGCGCGACCTGATCCTGGCCTTGCTTCGCGGGGGAAGCCCCACATGCCTTCTCCTCCCTCCTCCGTCGCCTGCTCCCGGCCTTGGCTCCAACTTGGACCCCGGCGTGTTAGACTACGTCCAGACCGGCCTGCGACTTCTCATTAGCTGCCCGGCAGTGCTGGAGCTGTTCGCGCTGCTCCAGAGGGAAGCGTTACGTCTGGTGAGCGAGAGGCCTCCGGCTTCTCTGTGCGCTCGCCTTTGCCAGCTTCTCAGCGACTTTCCTCAGTGTCTGCCCCGGGGTAGAAAACTCGCCCTCGCCTTTTGCCAGCAGTTGGTACGCAGTATTGCTCACTTCCAGACGCAAAGCACCCGGGAAGTTGCTCTACGCCTCTACGTCTCCCAAGTCACCCAAGTCAGCAATCTGCTGCGCAGCATCTGGAAAGCAGAACCCGATACGCTGCTGCCCTCCTTGCAGGAGCTTTTTGCCATCATCTCTTCCACCGGTAGGCTTACGTTTTCCTCGGTCTTCCCGTTGAATCTAATCCCATTGGGATTCTGTAAGTAAAAAACCAGAAGCTGGGGGATATCAAATACGGAAAAGGCATTCCAGTCTGCTCCAGAAAGGCTAGGAACAAGACTGGTGTTGATGAGCAGAAAGCTGTTTAAGGCTTCCACATCTAGTTTGCAAAAATCCGGATGGCAGCACAGAGATACTGAAAACTGAAATCCTTTGCTGCTTTCTAGTGTTCTCTGGATTTTTGCAACTCAAATATGTTATACCTGTCTTTGGTTATTTTTTTTAAATGTTAGCTAAATATTGGGGAACAGAACATTATTTTTACTGTCAATATGGTTCTGATGTGATAACTGATTAGAGCAAAGTTGCTAAAGTTTCAAACCATATAGGTAAATAATTGATTAAATTATTTAGCATTTATATTGATTAATAGAACTGGTGACTAGATTTTAGAAGTTCTTGGAGGAAAGTAGGAAGAACTGAATGTAAATATTTGGAGAGTATTAGATTAGCAAGGTATATATTTTTATTCCTATATGCCATGACTTCCTTGATTTGTAATCGGTTTTGATTCATAATATAATTCAGGCACTGTTTGGAGAAAACTGGATTCTACTTTGATGAGAGAGATAGGAATTAGTTTGTTTTTGTTATTTTTTTGAAATGTTTATGTCACTTAAATTATTACGGAATTATTAATGATATAGTTAATATTAAATGTCATTGAGTGGCTGCATAGTTTTAAAGTGCACTCATTTTTTTCAAAATGTGAGATTTTAACATAAGTAGAAAGTTTTAGTAGAACTAGTTTCATTTAATCAATTAAATATATTTACAAATATAAGTAAATAGTTCCTAGCACCCAGCTGTGTTGTACATTGTTTTGGTACTATCTGCATAGAGATAAATTATGGCTTCTCCATTGGCTTTCCTTTTGACTTTCTCTTTGTAAAATAAATGCCATGGTGTAATACGTTATGTGTTGTTCATCTAGAGCAGGGCTCATCAACCTTTTCACCCATTGTACCACTTTTAGGATATGGCAATATCCAACTACTACCAGTTGCCTAGCAAGGTGTCAAAAACTTGAGCAAAAAAAGAAAAAGTGATAAAGTACAGGTAGTCCTTGACTTACAACAGTTTACTTAGTGACTGTTCTAAGTTACAATGGCACTGAAAAAAGTGCCCCCCAAGCCACAGCCGAGCAAGACACCTGCCTGCCCACCCGACGGCGCTCTTCCTCCTGTCCAAGTTTTTCATTGTTGTGAGCATTTCTGCTGAGGATTGGCAGTGGGGGTGGGGGGGTGTTTGGTTTTTATTCCACCCATCTGCTGGGTGGTTGCAGCAGAATTTGGTCACTTCACATGACCCTGGGACACTGTGACCATCATAAATATGAATCAGTTGCCAAGCATCTGAATGTAAACCACAAGACCCTGGAGATGCTGCAACATTCCAGCTGATCGGCACTTCTGGGCTCAGCAGAAGCACCAGAATCAATGCTGCTTTCCAGCTGATTGGTGCTTCTTCAGGGCTCAGCAGAAGCACCAGGATCAGCACTGAGCTCCAGCTGGAGCCTGGCGCTGCTCCTGGCAGTTCTGCTGAGCCCTGACAGCCCTGCAGCTCCAGCCATCTTTCACTCAGGCTTGTGTGGTGCTGCCGCCAGTTCAGCTCATTCCCCTCCCATGCTACCACTTTTCTAGGATGGTTGCGTACCACCTGCCAGGTGCCAATGTACCACAGGTGGAACCTGTACCACTGGTTGAAAAGCCCTGATCTAGAGGTTAGGACCAGATGATTTTTACTATGTCCAGATACATAAAACCATGTAACTCAGAGGGTGTACTTTCTTTTTAACATGACTGTGTCGGAACTGTAGCATTTGCTAAAGTAGAATAATGGATATTGAAGCTGGTGTCCTTTTTATAGTAGTGTCACAGAATATACAACAATGAGTGTGAGACAAATTTACATACAAAAATGTAAATAAATTCTATGAATTGTTTTAGTCAGAAATTTATTTTTATTTTGCCTTTATATTGTTTTTATAAATAATTCAAGATGATAATTACATAAAATACTGCTTCCTTTTTCTATTTCGCCACAACAACCATATGAGATGGGCTGGACTGAAAGAGAGTGACTGACCCAAGGTTACCAAGCTGGCTTTCATGCCTAAGGACTAGAACTCAATTTCTAGCCTAGTGCCAAACCACTAAACCAAACTATGTTATATCCAGACTACCTGTGAGCTGATCTATGATATAGGAAAGCCCCATTAGAGGAAAGGAAAGAGCTGATTTTTCTAGTACTCTTGTAGTTTCCTCGGCTTTTCTCCAGATGAAAGTAGGAAGCAATGCTCCAACAGTATCTTTTATCCTTCCACCAAAGAGCTTCTACTGAATATCACTCCATTTGGGTTTGAGGAGTCTGAGAACTTTGAATTGGTTCAGAATATGGTTAAAGTTGAAACATGGCCTTTTAAAATTGATTCAAATCTTAAGGGAAAAAAGTAGAAGTCATGTATAATAATTTCTTATATGCTTGGTAATTATAGATACTTCTGAACCTTCAGTTGCTTTGGCAAGTCTTGTGCAGCATATCCCTTTACAAATGATTACAGTCCTGATTGGAAGCCTTACCACAGATCCAAATGTAAAAGATGCAAGTATGACACAAGCTTTATGCAGGTATAGTATTCAGTCTGGCAAAAGAGTACTTGTTAACTTAATTAAGCATCTTGTTTATTACATGCATTTTAAAGGAAAGATTATTATTTCAATTTATATCACTGCTTATTTCAAGTTCATCGCTCTGGATAGTGTGTAGTATTGAAACCACAGCAAACAAAACAAAAAAATACCGACAATATACATATAAATAGCAGATGAGTAAAAACAATGACAAATTAACATAACTATTGTATGGCCTACTGTCACAAAGCATGGATATCACAACAGAAAAGGCTCTCAGGACCCAACACATAGCATTCCCTACTAAACCTGACCTGAAGCATGCCTCTTCTGTCAGACTTAATGGCACAACTACAATCAGGCGGAGGTAATCCTTCAGATAACCAAGCCCATTCTAGTTAATATGCAGACTAAATCTGCATATATCTGAACATGGTGTTTACTGTGTTGGATTTGTATTTGGAATGGAATACTTTATTTGGCCAAGTGTAATTAGAAACATAAGGAATTTATGTCCAGTACAGAAGGACTCCATGTACTTGCAAGCAACAGAGAGAATAATATAATACCAATAAAATGGGGAAATGAAGATAATGAAAAGGATAAATAATGCCACAACCGCACTGCATGGTTTAATATGCATACAAATTAGATGGAAACTGCGAGAAGCACTCTGTTCAGCAGAGTGATGGCATGAGGAAAAAACTGTCCCTTTGTCTAGTTGTCTTGGCATACAAGGCCCTATAGCACTACCCTGAGGCAAAATAGTTTATGTCCAGGATGTGAGGTATCTGCAGATATAATTTCAACCTCTTTCTGATTTGTGTAATATACAGATCTTCTATGGAAGGAAAGCTGATTGCAGTTGTTCTTTCTACAGTCTTGACTATCAGTTGAAGTCTGTACCTGTCCTGTTGGGTTGCTCTACTAAACCAGACAATTATTGAAGTACAAATAACAGACTCAGTAATTCCTTTGTAAAGCTATATCAGACCCCTGGAACAGTCTGAAATTCCTGAGTTGATACAGGAAGAACATTATTTGTTGTGCCTTTTTAATGATGGTTCTAATGTTAAGCATCCATCGCAAGTCCTGGGAAATTATAGATCTCAAAAACTGAAGGACTCTATTGCTGATACTGTTCTGTCAAATATAGTAAGAAATGGTAAAAGAGAAGGGCTCCTCCTAAAATCCGCTCTTCATTTCTACAGTTTTAAGCATGTTCAACTCCAGACTAATCCAGCTGTACCACAGTCGGATAAAATTCCTTTTGCATTAATTTAGGCAGCTTAAATTGGCCATGCAGTAAGCTAGCCCTCTAAATAAGAAATTTATCTTTTCCTTTCCTATCTTTTCTTCCAAAATAGAATACATAGGAGTACAATAGCATATTTTATTTTCCGTTAGCTAAAAAGTTATTAAAAGGTGTGCTGACTGTATGGTATCTATTTTATATGGGAATACTTTTTCTGTGATTACAAAAGCTCACTGCACAAAATATGCCTATATATTTTAATTACTGTATTTATTTATTTATGAGACTTATATACCGCTTTAAGTGCAAGCACTCTCTAAGCGGTGTACACCAGTAAGCAATATATATATATATTTACATTGCCCCCAACAATCTGGGTCCTCATTTTACCGACCCCGGAAGGATGGAAGGCTGAGTCAACCTTGAGCCGGTGAGATTTGAACCGCTGACCTGCTGAACACAGTCAGTTAAAGTGGCCTGCAGTACTGCACTCTAACTGCTGCGCCACCTCGGCTCTACTGTAGACAAAGTCCATGCATGGCTTAGGAAAATATTGCCATTTCATTAGAAATGAGGATACTTTTGAAGGTGGATTGTGATTGACAAAAGGAACAGTAATCAAAAATTGAGAATTCTTAGAAAAGGTTTGTGTTTCATTGTAATTTCAAATCTTTTTTGAACTCCTGTACTAAACGTGTGAAGAATTTAGAACTACTGTTCCTCATATTTTCTTGTAGACATTTCCTTAGCCCTCTCAGGTGTCCTTACTTGATTAGCCACCTTTTTTCTTGGGGTTTTTCATTTTATTTATTCTACATTACCTAGGATGATGGGTAATGCAGCTTTCCTAGCAACTAACCTAATGTTAGGAAATGGGGAAGAAATTAACATTTTTAAAAATTAAATCATGAAACTTATTTTTCCAACAAAAATCAGTAGCACTTCTGCTTTCCAAAGAAAACTTAATGGAGGTCTCATGTAATTACAGAATGTAGAAACATGTTTATTGGGGATTACAAATCTGGGAGAAAAAATTATTTTAAAATTACAAAAATGGTGAATATTGTGACTTAATAGCAAATCTAACTTGAAGATTATTTGTGGAATATCAAATTATGCTATGAAGAATTTGGTTTTTTTTCTATAATAGATGTTTTGATGATGGATTGGTGATGATGTAAAGAACTTTGATAGTTTTGTTTACTTAATGTAACAAAACTGTATTGTGATGTCTATATAATTTATTCCATAGAGCACTGCAAATAACAGAATATGTGTTGCCTTGAGGGAAACAAGAGACAAAATATTGAATCTTTTCTATAGCTTCCCTAGAGGAAAAGAGCTATCTGGCAAAGTTTTTCCCTCAGCCAGAGCATCATATGGTCTCAGGGTAACCCATGACCTTCATATAATTGATATAATATGAAAACCAGTACCAGAGTTCAGAAATTGAGTAACTGGGATATAGATTTTGCAGCTAAAATACTAAAAAAGAGAAATTCATCACTTTTCAGGATGATTGATTGGTTGTCCTGGCCATTAGCTCAGCATGTGGAGACCTGGGTGATAGCATTATTGAAAGGACTGGCTGCAGTTCAGAAGTTTACTATCCTTATTGATGTTACTTTGCTTAAGATTAAATTGGTAAGTATTATTACTCAATGATTATTAGACTTTTAGTTGATGTTGTAATAAAATTGTAAACGGATTGCTTTTTTATAAAAATTCTTCACTTTAATCTGTGTATTTGTAAATATATGATACAGAATTATAATACTTCTGTACATTTCTTATTTTTAATAACAATTCTTCCTTTTCCTGCAAGGTATTTAATCGCCTTTGGTTTCCTCTGGTGAGACCTGGTGCTTTGGCTGTCCTTTCCCATATGTTGCTCAGTTTTCAGCATTCTCCAGAGGCTTTTCATTTGGTGAGTTTTTTCTTTTTTTGCTTTAAAATTGTCACTGAGAAAGAAAATACCTGTAAGCAGGACATCTCACTATTATATCAGTAAAGCCAAAATCATATCCTTACAACCCAGAAAAAAATGAAACATAAATTTTGATTATATTACAATTGATTCTTACCTTCAGTTTTATCTTCCTCAATCTTAATGGTTTATGTCATAAAACCATTAAGTCTATAACCTTATGTCTATAAAGTTCTTAACACTTTGTTTCTAAGAGTGTTGTATCTTACACTGGGTTGTATCAAATTATGTTATTCTAGTGGCCAAAATGTCTTTGACTGTGTAAAAATGTATGTCCCCTCTGATATTCCTATCTTGATAACCTCATGGAATAGGAATGGCTGATACAGAATGAAAGTGAAATCATCAAAATTATTTTTCCATTTTGCTTCATTGAAGCTTTAACTGAATTTAAATAGTCTGTCATCAGTGAACTTGGATGCAATTCATTTTATTTGTTACATTGCTACAGAGGTCTGTTATAAAGAACAGCATGAGTTCTTTATAACCAACCTCCAGGCTGGTTTTTGCTCAAAATTGGAGGAACAAGGAAACCCCAACGGAAGAAGAGATCCTGCATAAAATTTTAACATGTGCTGAGATGGACAGGCTTACAATGATTATGAAAGACAAAACGGAACACGAATACTTCGAAATCTGGGGCAAATTTTACCGCTGGTATGAATTAAGAACTGCTCGGACTTCAAACTAATGGTAGAACTAAAAGATATACATAACTGTACATATAATTGTATATATAATTGTATTGTATAAAAGATGAGGTTTATATAGAGGTTAAGAACAAAAAATTATAAAATTATAAAATTTTTGTACTATGATAGGAACTGATAGAAAAATTCACTCTGGAATGTCATGTTTGTCCATTGTTGTTTTAATTGTATTAATGAATAAAAATAAAATAAAATAAAAAAAGAACAGCATGAGTTATAATTTAGCAATAATTCAAATTAAACTAAAAATTATAGGAATGAACGGTCAAGTTGTACTCTGCTAATTCTAAAAAGATGGAGTGTTCTTTTTAGCACTTTCATAAGGTTTTTCCTTATTTGCTAGCAGATGTGGAAAATTATGGAACTGTAAAATTAATTTCAGGAAGAGCTCATAAAACATAGAATGTTTTATATGTTTGCAGACTTAACCATATATTTTAAAAAGTTACTAAATGTTTCAATCACAGCACGTAGGGCAACAATGTATTAGCAGTGGCTATCCTGATTTCAATCCCAGTAAAATATGAAATTATGTTTCTTAACTTGAAATTGTTCATTTAAAGAATAAAGATAAACTGATCAATTAAGATGTTCAGGTAAATAGAAATACCATAGTTAATTATTATGTTCTGACTTCATAATATAGTAATTGTCTTTAAAATGTGTTATGTTCAACCAGCAAGCCAATCATTAATCTATTTATTTTAAAATTAGATTGTTCCACATGTGGTTAAATTGGTAATATTGGTCAAAAGTAATGGTCTGCCTACCAGCACAGCATTCTTAGAACAGCTGAGTGAATTAATGCACTGTATGATGTACCATTACTCTGGATTCCCAGAACTTTATGAACCCATTCTAGAAGCAATAAAGGTATGCAAATACAAATATTTCAGTACTGAAGGGCTTAAACATCATTTTTTATTCTTATGCATAAAATTGTATCAGTTATTTTTGGATAACTGATGTCTTTAAAAACATTGAAATCAGTAAGCAGGTAAATGTACATCATTAATGTAAATCTTTTAAATAAGATCTTGAGTTGTTTTATCCATAAAAGAAAATGGTAATGTATATTTTTACTTCAACATGGTAAGATTTTCATAGAGGTATTTTTTGGCTATTAATTATTAAAAAGAAAATATTATTTTAGCTAATTCTTTATATCAGATATTGCTGTTTAAACTAGCCCAAAGATTTCCAGATTAGGAAAAAGATTTTCACATTTTTGTTATCACGGGAATTGAATAGTGTTTTAGAAGATAATACGTGTTTAGATTTATGTAATAAACTTCCACAAGAGGGGTTGGTGAGCACTTAGCTTTAATCCTTGATTTGCAGTGCAAGAAAGAAAAAAAATATATCATGATGAACAAGATGTTTATATGTTGTCAGTTTATATATAGGCGCTTTTCTTAGCAGAGAAGTTGTTAAGATTTGAAACTGGTGGGACATAGGCTGTTTGACTGCTCTTTTAGTAGATGTAAATGTCATGAAAACAATTGCATAATACTCATTGTTCAACTTGTCTCTCTGTTTTCATTATAGGAGCTTTCCAAACCCAATGAGGAAAAAATTAAGATGATACTGAATCAGAGTGCCTGGACATTTCAGTCCAGTTCCTTGCAATCTTGTCTGTCTAGATTTTCTGGAAAATCTGAAACTGGAAAGACTGGTCTGATTAATTTAGGAAATACTTGTTACATGAACAGTGTGATTCAAGCACTATTCATGGCTACAGAGTAAGTTTAATCCTATTTGTTTTAAGGTTGCAACTTTTTATGTGTGCAGTATGTTTTCTTTTTTAGAAAAATATATGGCATTTTTAAAATATAAGATTCAAGCAGTCTCTACCATACTGGCATTTCAAAGGGCCCTGAAGACATAGCTGTTGGTGAGGACAACTGGCACCCATTATCTTCCCTTTCCTTGTTACAATCTAGGCTTGTTTTCTTTGCCATGTTTGTTTCCTTGTTTTGTGTTCCTTGTTTTATTTCTTGTTTTTAAATGTTTTGAACAATTTGTAAATGCCCAGAATTGCTGGAAGTTGAATGCCATATAAATTTAAGTTATTATTTCTACTACTAGTTCTCTGATGGCTTGAATATAGCAGTAAGAATCTGAGTAAGTAGCAGAATATGTTTCCATGCCTCAGTTCACATTATGATTCTGGCATTTATATAGCTTTCTGTATGAGTTAATGCAGTGGTCCCCTTTTTGGGTCTGTGGACCAGGGGTGGGCAGCAGGCAGCAACAAGACAATGAAGAGGTGGGCAGCAGCGGGAGGGGATGGTTACGCGCATGTAACCTAACCCTGCACATATGCAAAAAAAGCTTCACGTGCTTTCCTGGCGCTTGCGTGGCCCAGTTCCCAACAGATTGCACACTAGTGCCAATCCATGGCCCGGGGATTAGGGACCCCAAACTTATATCTGTACTAGAGGAAATTTAAAGACGTCCCTTCTGCATTATTTATAATTGGACAATTTATTGAAGGCTGTTTTTTTTTTCTTCTAAATTTCAAACCAAAACAAAATCATTTCCGAAAGCGATTAAATTGTTCTTCAAAAGTATGGTTTAGTATTAAGATTTAATTCAAATTTGAACAGTCTCATATTGCTAATATGATTTCGTACATAGTTAAATTATTTTAAATTAGCTTAGTAAATACTCTTGAAACATCAGAGTATCTTTGTATAAATTTGTATCTGAAAACTTTATGATCTCATCTTTTGCAGTTTCAGAAGACATGTGCTATCATTAAATCTAAATGGGTGCAATTCACTAATGAGAAAATTACAACATCTTTTTGCATTTCTTGCTCATACACAGGTTTGTGTATTCTGAAAATTAAAGTAATATTGCAAAAAAGGGAGGTTTGCCTTATTTATGTGTAGAATTGATTGTGGAATATTTGCATTTTTTATAAATCAGTAGAAAATGCAGACAATTTTGTTTCATCTCTGAAATTTTGAAACAAGAATTGGATACTTCTGGGAAAAATGCAGATTTGTTGAAACTGAGCATTATACTGATACTGTGCTTGTAAAATTATAAGGTGCACTTATAAAACAGTAATTTTAAATTCAGTATAATCAAATGTTTTATTCAAACATTCCCCCCACAAGTTAAAGTAACACATTAGGGGGTTAAGATTAATGTCCAAAATTGCTTTGGAAAAGAACATTAAACAATTCTCATTGCACTTCAATACATGAAATTTCATTAGGTGTCTTTATTGTTATTTTTCCTGTATTTCAAATATACTTTTTATTCTAAATTAATATTTAAGATTGAATTTTAACATGAATTGGGAAATAGATATTACATATTTGGATTCTTCTGCTGTCAGAACAGTTCATTAATCCTTAGCTTTTCCACTATGTAAAAGTATGTGAGAAAGACTTTGAGAAGTGGGGTGAAGAGATCATGTCTAGGGAACAATCAGATAAGAAGGTACATCCTGCAGCTACATAACTCTCCCTAACTTCTCAGGTTTTAAATGAAATATGGTTGAAGATTTGTACTTTTAGATTTGCAAAATTCTGTTAATGTAGCCTTACAATAAATTAGAAGTAGCTTATAAGGTCTGTTTCCTATCTGATATACCTGTTAAGGCTGACATCTACTATATTTGCCTCCTATTCACTTGATTTCTGTTTTTACAAATTATGAATTGCTTTGTAGAATAATGCCAGTATTTCAAATTTGTTTTGTCTTTTTTTTTTTAATTTAGAGGGATGCCTATGCTCCTCGCCTTTTCTTTGAGGCATCTAGGCCTCCTTGGTTTACTTCTAGATCTCAGCAGGACTGCTCCGAATATCTTAGGTTCCTGCTAGACAGGTAATGATAATCAGAATTCATTATCCAAGATGTTATTTTTAAATACATTTTATATGCAAAATACGTTATAGGCAATGCATTTCTTGTAACTTTGTTGGGTAAGAAGTATTCACCATAAGCTTCTTCCACAGAGAGCTGCAAAACCTGAAGCAGTCTTCCCAATCTTCAGGTACAAAAAATATGGTATATTTGTAAAGACAACTATTACTTAAAAATAAAATAATTGAATTTTATATAGTTTGAAATAACATGCTTTGCTTTTGACATGTGTGACATCTCAGTCATAGTCTCTTTCAATACAATCTTGGTTTTCAGTTTCTGTTTCCATTTGAATCTCTGCAGTGGGATGTTTGTCTACAAAATTCATATGATATGCCAAACAGCACAAACATTACCCCACCGTAATAAACTAAAGTAAAGTAACTGTTAGAATTAAAGCAATGGAGCAGAGTATATTAATCTGTAGTTGGGGAGACGGCATTCAAAGTACAAATAGTTCTTGACTTACGACCGCAATTGAGCCCAAAATTTTTGTTGCTAAGCGAAACAGTTGTTAAGTGAAATTTGCCCCATTTTACAATCTTTCTTGCCATAATCGTTAAGTGAATCACTACAGATGTAAAGTTAATAATCCGGTGGTTAAGTGAATCTGCTTCCTCATTGACTTCGCGTGTAAGAAGGTTGCCAAATGTAATCACATGACCCCAGGACACTGCAACTGTCATAAATACGAGTCAGTTGTCAAGCGTGTGAATTTTGATCTATGATCTATTTTGACTATGAGGATGCTGCAATGGTCATAAGTGTGAAAAACTTCAGTGCTGTTGTAACTTGGAATGGTCGCTAAATGAACTTTTGTAAGTCAAGGACTAACTCTATTTTTTTCCACACTAGATTTGCCTAGTAAATAACTGGTTGTATGTATAAGCATACTGAAACATAGTAATTATCAAATAGGTAAACTGGTGGAGAACAATATAATTTGAATAGAATTTTTTTTTCCCTAAGGCTACATGAAGAAGAGAGAACCTTGAAAATTCTGTCTTCGTCAAAGTTTTCTGAGGATATGAATGAAGAGTCCCTGGTCCAAGAAGTAGCCAACCAATCTCCACTGTATATCAAGCAATCATGTTCCATGAAAGAGGAGAGAACCTTGATAGAAAAAATGTTTCGAGGGAAACTGCAAACAAGCATATGCTGTTTAAATTGCAAAAGTACTTCTCATAAAGAAGAAGCCTTCACAGATCTTTCACTTGCTTTTTGTCCTCCAGTATTCTTTAAAAATGTTGGTCCGCCAACTGTAGAACATTTATCTGATGAGAAAGATGACGCCATGGAACAGGTCAATGCTAGGGCATTGAGCCCCATGACAGAGATGCCATCTGGTGTGGTCACCGTTGGTGATTCCTGTGAAATGATCACAAATGATGGGACTTTGAAAGATCTCCCCACTGACTCAAATTCTGAAAATGTTACCGATCCTTTTATCTGTAAGACTGAACTTGGGGATAACTTGAAGAAACACATCAGTGAAGTTACTCCTTCAGTTACTGATTTGCTAAATTATTTTTTGGCACCTGAAGTTCTTAAAGGGGATAACAAATACTTTTGTGAAAAATGTGCCTCCTTACAAAATGCAGAAAAAATTATGCAAATTGTAGAGGAGCCAGAATACCTCATCCTGACTCTTTTGAGATTTTCATATGATCCCAAGTGTCATATTAGGCGCAAAATCCTAGATAATGTGTCTCTTCCGCTTGTTCTAGAATTACCTGTTAATAGAACTCTCTCATCCTTAAGTACATTGTCAGGCATTTGGTCTATGAGTGTTGAGTTTTCTGATACAGGGGAGAATCTGGCTAAAAAGCTAAAGCCTTCTGGTGCTGAAGAAGTTGGTTGCCCTCAACTAATCCCTTATGTATTAAGTTCTGTAGTTGTACACTCTGGCATATCTTCTGAAAGTGGGCATTATTATTCTTATGCAAGAAATGTTGCTAATTCAGGGTCTTCACTGGGATCTTTTGATCAGTCCCAAACTCTGGCTTTAGCTTATCCTCAGAGCAATTTAACTACAGCTACTGAAAAGGGTCTGGATGAAAATGAAGTGTCAAAGGAATGGTTTCTATTTAATGACAGCAGAGTGACATTCACCTCATTTCAATCAGTCCAAAAAATTACGAGTAGATTCCCCAAAGATACTGCTTATGTGCTGTTTTACAAAAAACAAAATAATGCTGGGACTATCAGTACTAAATCAGCCAGTGGAGTCTGGATCAATGGAGATCCCCCTCTGCAGAAAGAACTTATGGATGCAATTACAAAAGATAATAAGCTGTATTTGCAGGTAAGGTGCAGATATTAATCTGAAGGAAATCAGTTCTGTAGTTAATGTAAACTGTAAATGTGGACAGTATAATACAAGATTGGGAATACAAATCTGGGCAGATTATTCTGATTAACCAGCATTGTTAAGATAATGTTATAGATTGCTTTATAAAGTATTTTATTATTATTTATTTTTCACCCATCTCACAGATTGAGGTGAATCTGAGTGGAATTTTATCTGATCTGCATTTGTTGAATATATAAATATTATGATTATAGAATTAAAGGCTTTACATAAAATGAAGTCATTTAAAATTCAAGATACTGTAAACCACAATTTAAAATTCAATTTGACAAAAAGGTTTAGGTTGATTTGAGAATTTACTAAAGTGTTCATATTTTTCAATATGGCAAGTATAAATCTCTACCTCAGCAGTATACTTCAATTCTTTTTTAAAAACAAAGAGTAGGAGTCAACGTGGGGAATACCAGTACCTGTCAGCTCTTGACCTTCCATTATTTAATGAATATTCTTAGAGTTGTCAGGTTAACATATATCTCAATGTATTTTTTTATTCAATTTACCGTATTTTCCGGCGTATAAGACAACTCGGTGTATAAGACGACCTCCGACTTCGGAGATGATTTGCATGGTTTAGAAATACGATATATAGCTGACCATTTCACATGTGCGACTCTGGTGACTCACACACTATCTTTGAATAATTCTAACCTGAAAAAGTTTGAAGTGGAATCAGTTGAAATTGACTTGGGCAAAATTACAAAATCTTAGCATATGTTAAGTATACTCCACGATTTCAGAAGCACATGTGAGAACTAAGGTGATAAGTGTCAAGAGAGTGAGACAATAAGGAAAATGACTAGACAGAAGGATTATATACAGAAGATGACAGGGAAAAATGGATCAAGGAAAAATCTTAGAAGAATTTGAAAATTGCAATATTTATATGGCATTTGAGCCATACAAATGTGATTTTAGGTGCAGAGTTACTTGGTCATATAGATGAAGTGATAAATCATGATTTGGATTTTTTTTAATATAACAAGTTTTTATTGGTTTTCCAGTTTTACATTTAAGTATTTAGAAAGCAGCGTGGTGATTGGGTAGTCAATAATACAATAACAAAATCTTTAGTACATATCTCAGGTTACATCATCAAAAAAATCCTTCTCTATTTCTCTTAACATTTGCTATATCATATTTAAGCTAGTAAATTTGTAATTATAACAAGCTCAGTTAAAACATTTATCAATATATTTATGCTTATACATATCCACATCCTGTATTTAAATTTTACCTAATTTTTAATTACAGTATTCCAATTTAACCTTTAATATCCATAGTATTTAAATTTCAGGTAACCCAAATTTCTTTTATTTCACTACATAAAAATTATATCTAAAATACACTATTACTTACTTAAATATATTCTTATGTTATTTGATAGACATTTTCTATTTCTCCTAGTACATCACTTACTAACGGAGTATCCTTTATTGTCTCAAATCCATTGTCTATATGTTATCTGGGCTAAACAATAATTCAAAGCTATTTCCTAATAGTTAATTTTCATTTCCCTTATAAATCTAAATCCTTAATATTAAGCCAATTAATCCCTTATTTTTTATCATTTTCCAACAATAGTTAAATCTAATAAACATATTTCCCTTCATCTCAAAATCTCCCTTTAGCCATTAGTTGAGACTTTGGATCCTCTCTAATAAATCAAAAGACCCCATTTTTAAAATCTAACTCTAGCTTTCTTTTTATGCCAACCAGGCTTCCATACCAATGCGTTTAGATCATCAGATAGATCTCCATTCTTGTAGTTGAATCAAAGGAGACCATCTAGTTATCAATTTTCCACAGGAATTGGCCCATTTATGGTTGTTAAGTTGTCACCCTGGTGGCCCAGATCCCCATATTTGCTCTAGTACTTTTGTCTTCAATTCAATCTGGTCTTTTTCCTCAGGTTTCTTCTGGTGTAAGTAGAAAGTCATATCCACTTTTACAGTTGTTGTTTGGTTGTCTAGGTTTTCAGTAGGCTGTACTTGTTGATTTTTAGCACCCTCGATCTTGATATTACTTTCTTCCGCTTCTGTTGTTTTTTGGATTGTAGATTCTTTATTTGCAATCAGGGTTTGGTTGTCTAGATTTTCAGTACATTGTACTTGCTGTTCTTTAAAGTCCTCTTTCTTGGTATTAATTTCTTCTGCTTCTATTGTTTTTTGAATTGTAAGTTCTTTGGTTGCAATCAGGGTTTCGCTTTGTAGGTTTAAGCTGGTACCTTTGTCTTTCAGTCTAGCTTTAATTATCTCAGTAGCTTCAAGAATTTTTTCAAGTATAAGTTTGTAATTAGCCTAAATTTGTTGTTGGTCCTCCTCCATTTCTGATATGGCTATAAATGGTCTTTTAGTGAAGGCTATTTATTAAGCGAGAGTCAGTGAGTATTCACCTCCACAGTCCTAAAAAGCAATTTTACCGCCCAGCTGTTCTCTCAGCTTTTAATCTCTTTTAGATAATACAAAGGACAGATCTGGGCTATGAGCAGGTCTTTTTATCAAGAATATTCACTTGCTGTACCATATTTCACCACAAGATGTCCTCCCAAGCTAGGTTTTTGTCCAATTTAAGTTCTTTTTCATCTTTTTTACGTGTAGATAGAGTAGCAAATCCCCGTAAAAGTAGGACCTTTTTGGGTCCCTGAATATCAAATAGATGCAAATCCAATTATTTAGCTGTTCTTTTCAAGGCTTTATTTATTTATTTATTTATTTAGGGGACTTATATACCGCTTTAAGTGCAAGCACTCTCTAAGCGGTGTACACCAGTAAGCAATATATATATATATTTACATTGCCCCCAACAATCTGGGTCCTCATTTTACCTACCCCGGAAGGATGGAAGGCTGAGTCAACCTTGAGCCGGTGAGATTTGAACCGCTGACCTGCTGAACACAGTCAGTTAAAGTGGCCTGCAGTACTGCACTCTAACTGCTGCGCCACCTTGGCTCTTTTTGATGTCCCGGAGGTAAACAAACACTGCCATTTTAGAGGGTGGGAGGAGAACATTCCCTTCCCTCTCTCCTCAAAGGGGGAAGCAATTAAGAAGCTTTTTACAGGAAGATACTTGGGGTACAAAGAAGGTAAGATCTCACCCAATTCCTCCACGGTGCTTTCGAAGTACTTGTTAGTAATTTTGGCCTTCGCTGGTAACGGCTTAGTGATGGGTCATGTTAATGGCCGATCTTTTCCCTGTCAGTTCAAGGAGTTGCCCGGGATCAATCGGGAGGGCTGTCGCCCTTCCACGATCGCTCGGGAGTCATCTTCACGCTCGTCGCGCCTCCAGGGTGACTTCCAACTCTTTTCAGGGTCCCCTGGCGGGACAAAACTGGACAGCAGATGGAGTGATCGCTCTGCAAGTCCACCAGTGCCGAAATCACAAACCGGAAGCCCATAATTTGGATATTTATGTGGATAAGTGAAAGTAGGAAACAATTTGTTAAAAGCAGTCAAGTAATGTGTCAGTTTTTCAATTGGGCGTATTTTTGTCTACATACCAACTTACCCTCAAAAACGGCTTAAGTCATTATCATCATCAAGTTCTTCTACAGAGCATATTGGGCAGTGAATGTTTTCCAATGGTTTCGATCATTTGCAGCATCTTTAACATAGTCTCAAGAGACATTAATCTTAAGAACTTCCTTAAGTGGTGCCAGATTTTCCGAGGACAGCCTCATTTTCTCTTTCCTCCAGGAGGTATCCAAAAATAGCTCAGTCCTGCGTCCAAAAAAAGCAAATTAATGCTGGTACAGAATTAGCTACCTTGGTGTTAGAATAAGAAATTCCATATACATTTATTTATTAAATTTATATGCTCCTATCTCACTATCCAATGTAATTGAAGAATGCGAAGTCTAATTCACTTAAATTGTCCAATAATTTTGGAAACCTCCCTGACTGACTGCAATAAAGTCTGTTAATTCATTGTAAAGCTATGGTTTCAGTGGAAGTGAAAAATTAACTTGATGATAAATAGATTTTATCCACAAAACCCAGGTTAGGTAAGTCTCAAAATAAATTCCTATTGGAAAGTCTAGGAATCTGGTCAGTACTATGTGAATCAGGTTAGACTAGAATTGGAAATTTGAAGGTTCAACTTTGTGATTTAAAATTCAGCATAGTTCAGTTGGATTGACACCAGTTCAAGATTTCATTTGGAAAAAAAAGATTTGTCTTTATAATGAGAAAATTTTGAATGTCTGAAGCAGTTTCACTTCACTTTTTGGTATAATGGAATCCCTGGTTGCATCAAGGATATGGTTTACCTGTAATATCTTGGGTTAGCCAGACATGGCAGCGGAAGGATGTTAGTACAGTTACAATGCCATAATGATGGGCAATCCATAACAAAATAGAAAAGGTGTTACCTGTGCTTCTACACCACACTCTTATACACAACAGTCTTATTTTTGAAGAACAAAGAGGCTTAAAACTTTTCTAGCTGTGCAGAGTTTAAAAGTAAAGGAACCATACTCATCTACTTCTTATGGCTTCCAATGAGGTCTGACAAGAAGGGCATTATTGAGTTCTCTCAATTAAACAGGAAATGCACATCTCTGTGGTTGCATTTGTTTTGTAAAATAGCCCCAATATTGAAATGTCCCTGATCCTGATGATCTTCTATAATACATTAAAAACTTGACAATTTCTCTGGTAATTAGACCAGGAAGTTAAATGTGGTAATTATTGTTGATATTTTAAATTTTGATTTATTTGCCATCCAAGGTCATAAGTCAAATGGGTGGCTCTATATAGCTAGTTAATTAATAACTGAATCTATATTTATAATTCTGAAAACTGAGTTGAATTTCCAGTTGTGTTTGCAGGATGAGTACATTCCATTAGTACAAGAGAGAGTAAAATTAAGGCTTGAGACTGGCCATATTAAAGAATGTGAAAGAAACCCTAAGTAAGGTTAGCCCTTCTCATGTAAAAGAGCTGATTAGTAGATATAATGAACAAATAAACTACTGCCCAATTGTGTGTATCAGTGTCAGAAATCATAATATTTATGCTGAAGTAACTACACTGTATATTATTTGTAAGAATCACAAAAATTACCCAAACTCTGAAGTTCTTTGGATCCATTTCACTTGATTAAGAAATCTGCTTCAGTGGCTTGATTTAGTCAATGCTCTGTTGAATCTATTGACTCATTCAAAATGTTATACAGTTCTACCAGTTCATAAATGCAATACTCAATGGGAATAACAATAGGATAGACGTACTGATCATTTGAGTCCTTGATCTGTTATACATCTTAATTCATGGTTTAACAGAACTGAAAATATACTCCAGAAAGATTGCCAAAGAATTTATACAGGATTCCTGCAAGACTAGTATTTGATGTTCTTAATTGTCTCTGGTAATTTAGTAAACAATTCTGCCTACACCCTAAATTAGTGGTTCTCAGCCTGTGGGTCGGGACCCCATTTGGGGTCGAACGACCATTTCACGGGGGTCGCCAACAACACAGTCCACCATTTTTTTCCCCTTTTCCTTAGCTGTGCTACTCCCTTTTATTCTATTGGCTTTTGAAAGCCAATAGAATAGACTCTCTTGAATAGAGGCTAATTCTATTGGCTTTCAAAAGCCAATAGGAATTGTCCAGGCTGTCTCTGCCCTGCTGAGCCCGCCAAAAGTCCCATTCTGCAAACAGTGCTGCACCAGGTGAGTAGTCCTCGACTTAAGATCGGTTGGGTAGTCGTCAGCTTACAACCAGTTGGGGGTCGCGGCATTAAAAAGGTTGAGAACCACTGCCCTAAATCAATGGTGGCAAACCTATGGCACAACCAAATCTGGTTCCTGATAAGATCAAAAGAGATCTTGATCTCTTTTGACATGATGTCTTTATTTACATCCATCCCTCCCCATTTACCATATAAAGTGATAAACTGAAAACTAGAAGAGTACAATACAGATCAAAACAACCTAACTAGGATACAAATTATGAATCTACTCCAGTACTGTGAACGAATCTTTTTCGTGTTTAAAAAGGAAATATATGAGCAAATTAAAGGAACACCCGTGGGATCTCCAATATCTAGAGACATTGCATAAACACTCCTGTGCAAACAACAGCACTGTATTTTTCAAAATTACACCCCAAATTTTGGCACTGCTACATGGATGGCACTTTTGTCATAATAAATAGCCAGCCATCAAAACCCTAATTAACAGCTAAACCCACACCCGGGCACCATACAATGCATAGTGCACATTTTCTGGAGAGACAGAGGTTCTGTCTCGGATGGGCCCTAGCAGGAGTCCAAAAATTTGGAAGAATAAACCTTTGATCCTGGTGACCGACTGAGATTGGATCCTGTAACATTACCCTGGGACACATATATGTACCTTCATTCACGAAATTTGAAATGTTCTGGAATAGTTACAAGTGTCCTTAAGTTTAAAACAGGTTTCTAAAACTAGTAAAACAAATGGATACTTTGGTTTATTTTATGGGGTGTTTGTTTTACATTTATAGGGTCACCATTGAAGAAGTCTTGTGTAAAAATATTTGATATAGCTATGTCATATGTAGAATTCTGTTTCCTATTTTTTCCCCTGAAATTTGCATTATCACTTTTTTTAAAAATTAATGTCTGTGTGTATGACTAGCATTCATTTTTTTTTCTTTTAGGAACAAGAGCTTAGCGCTCGAACCCAGGCCCTAGAAGCATCTGCAGCTTCGTGTTCTTTTCGGCCAAATGGATTTGATGACAATGATCCCCCAGGGAGTTGTGGTCCAACCGGTGGAGGTGGTGGGGGAGGATTTAGTACTGTTGGCAGGCTTGTATTTTAAGGAAGATTGCATTGGTTTCTAAATAGCTTTGATTCCTGCACAGGACTGTTATGTTACTAACTGTATTAAATAATGTCCCAAGCTTTTTTCAAGATGTGATTTTTTTGTTCTAAAAACTTTTGTTTTTTGTTTTTATTTGAAATAAATAAGTGCATCATGGAGAAATCTACCTCTTAAATTCACTTGTTTTTTGGAAAGATACACTTGGCCAAAAAAGGAATTAAACTTTTTAAAAACCAATATACAGTCAGGTCCAGAAATATTGGGACATTGACACAATTCGAACATCTTTGGCTCTATACACCACCACAATGGAGTTGGAATGAAACAAACACAATGTGCTTTAACTGCAGACTGTCAGCTTTAATTTGAGGGTATGTACATTCAACTCAGGTGAACGGGGTAGGACTTATAGCAGTTTGCATATGTGCCTCCCACTTGTTAAGGGACCAAAGGTAATGGAACAGAATAATAATCATAAATCAAACTTTCCCTTCTTAATACTTGGTTGCAAATCCTCTGCTGTCAATCACAGCCTGAAGTCTGGAACGCATAGACATCACCAGACCCTGGGTTTTATCCCTGGTGATGCTCTGCCAGGCCTCTACTGCAACTGTCTACAGTTCCTGCTTGTTCTTGGGGCATTTTCCCTTCAGTTTTGTCTTCAGCAAGTGAAATGCATACTCAATGGGATTCAGGTCAGGTGATTGACTTGGCCATTGCATAACATTCCACTTCTGTCCCTTCACAAACTCTTTGGTTGCTTTTGCAGTATGCTTTGGGTCATTGTCCATCTGCACTGTGAAGGGTCGTCCAATGAGTTCTGCAGCATTTGGCTGAATGTGAGCAGATAATATTGCCCGAAACATTTCAGAATTCATCCTGCTGCTTTGTCAGCAGTCACATCATCAATAAATACAAGAGAACCAGTTCCATTGGCAGCCATACATGCCCACGCCCTGACACTACCACCACCATGCTTCACTGATGAGGTGGTATGCTTAGGATCATGAGCAGTTCCTTTCCTTCTCCATACTCTTCTCTTCCCATCACTCTGGTACAAGTTGATCTTGGTCTCAACTGTCCATAGGATCTTGTTCCAGAACTGTGAAGGCTTTATTAGATATTGTTTGGCAAACTGTAATCTGGCCTTCCTGTTTTTGAGGCTCAACAATGGTTTACATCTTGTGGTGAACTCTCTCTATTCACTCTGGTGAAGTCTTCTCTTGACTGTTGACTTTGACACACATACACCTACTTCCTGGAGAGTGTTCTTGATCTGGCCAACTGTTGTGAAGGGTGTTTTCTTCACCAGGGAAAGAATTCTTCGGTCATCCACCACAGTTGTTTTCCGTGGTCTCCCGGGTCTTTTGGTGTTGCTGAGCTCACCGGTGTGTTCCTTCTTTTTGAGAATGTTCCAAACAGTTGTTTTGGTCACGCCTAATGTTCTTGCTATCTCTCTGATGGGTTTGTTTTGCTTCTTCAGCCTAATGATGGCTTGCTTCACTGATAGTGACAGCTCTTTGGATCTCATCATGAGAGTTGACAGCAACAGATTCCAAATGCAAATAGCACACTTGAAATGAACTCTGGGCCTTTTATCTGCACATTGTAATTGGGGTAATGAGGGAATATCACACATCTGGCCATGGAACAGCTGAGAAGCCAATTGTCCCTTAACAAGTGGGAGGCATATATGCAAACTGCTGTAAGACCTACCCTGTTCACCTGAGTTGGATGTACATACCCTCAAATTAAAACTGACAGTCTGCAGTTAAAGCACATTGTGTTTGTTTCATTCCAACTCCATTGTGGTGGTGTCCAATATTTCTGGACCTGACTGTAGATCAGATAAAAGCACTTAAACATTTAATTCCAAGTCCAGTGATAAAATATTTCAAAAAAGACATGTTTGTGTGACACCAACAGTGCTTGTGTTTTTTGTTTTTATTTTGTTTTATTTCTTAAATATGTAAATTGTCAAAGGCATTAGAAATGATACTGTAACTATTAAATGGAAATCTAATCTTTTAAACAATGTAACCCAGAATAACAAAAGCTCTAATTCTATATATTTGTATTACAAGTACAAGTGTGTAAAAAATCAATTTCACGTGCTTGTTAAGTCACTTTTCTAAATGGGTGTTATCTTGTAGAGAGAGTTTTTGGAGAAAAAAAGAAAAACATTTGTAGCATTTCTTATTGTTTTAAGGATTTTAAAATTATTTCAGGGAATACATCTTGCTTTGAAGGAAGAGTTTTTATGTGCCTTGCCATACTGTAACAAAGTACAACATTTTCTGAATCTGAAGAACAGTGTAGAACATGAGATGTTAATTTCTTGTTTAATATGAAGTTCATGAATTTTTGAAAAGTGTTAGCTTCTCCAAAAGTAAAGTCTAATGGTTCCAAAAATATAGTAGTTGTTCATGTTTTTAGTACTAACACTGGTTAAAACTTTTTGCATTGAAAATTAACATCGCTGTTTTAAAAATTGGAAGTGAAGCTTTATGTATATTGCTGAGATTAAACCTCTTAGGATCATATTTGCTAGGTGTGTGGTAGCTGTCAGGAGAATTTGACTTTTTTCCTCCTACATGCAACCTTATCTAGATTTTTTTCCTCATATCCTGTTGCAGATCAAGTGAGTATGCAAGTTTTGGAAACACAGTTAAGAACATTTGAGTACTGGGAGAAGAGACTTCGGTGGCATCAGGGTTTGAAAGTCAAAGTAGTTTTGTGAGCCCAGTGTAGAATTAATATACACGTCTTACTAAAATATGTGATTTTTAACAATGCTATTTTGAAGGGCACAAAGAGTTGTAACACTGACTTGATTTGTATTACACCAAAGATGCATTAAACTAAAAACAAATTACACTCATTATCCAAGAATTCAGCCATTGTCTATTTGCCTGTGCTAGTGTTGTTCAAATATTTTTAGTAAATTATGGAAGATAAAAATAACTCACAGTGGTTTTTAAAACTTTACATTAGTAAAAAGAAAAAAATAAGTATGTGGTCCTAATAATTAGGAACTTTGGATTTTCTCTTGTAGGTTTGTTTGTGTTTCTGTCCATATTGCCTCCAATATAGGCAAAAAAACACCAAAATGAACCTGCAGCACCTGCAACATAAGAGCCAAAGAACTAGGTACTCCAGTATATTGTTTTTCTTGTTGCTAATCAAATGCTTTGACTGCTTGCCAACAGACTTGAGGACAACTGCCATTTTTTGTTATTTCCCAAAGTCAAAATACTGTATCCACTGACAATTGAATTAATATTTTAGGGCAGTGATGGCGAATCTTTTAGAGACTGAGTGCCCAAACTGCAACCCAAAACCCACTTATCCATCGTCGGGTGCTGGGTGGGTGTGGCCAGTTGGGTGGGTGTGGCCCATTGGGTGAGCGTGGCTGCGGTGGTAACAGCAGACTGGGTGGGACTAAAAAGTTCAATCAATCTATTCCAACTTTGCAAGATCTTTTTTTCCCCGCGAGAAGTTGAAATTGACTGATGGATTGAACCTTTTTTTTTTTTTGCACATGGTGGCAGAGGCCTAAAGTGAAAAGGTTTTATAAAACCCAGGTGAAGGCCTAGGACTGGGGCGATGGCATGCGTGCCCACAGAGAGGTCTCTGAGTGCCGCCTCTGGCACCCGTGCTATATGTTCGCCACCACTGTTCTAGGGCAGTGTCTTATGTAAATAGCATTTTATTTCCTGAAATTAGAAAAAATGGGAAAAAAGGTATCATCTTGAACAGTTCCTTGCAGTCACAATTCTACACAAAAAAGCACTGTCATGGGGAGTTTAAGGCTAAGTCTAAGAATGTCATAGGACAATTCAGCCAAAGTTCAATTCTTTATTTACTTATAGACAAAATCTTGCCAGGCTAAACCTTTACTACTATTGCCCTAAAGGATATATCTTGGAGATTCTCTCCACATTGCCTCCAATTAAAATACTGCTGAACAATTAAAATATATAATTTCCCCTTAGGTTCCTATTTGCAACTATCCTATTTTGCCATGATCTTGAATGAATGCAGAAATATTGTATTTTGAGACAATTATCTTTGAAATTACTCTTTAAATTTATTGAATAAACACATTTTGAAAGCTATTTGATTTGCACTGCACACCACAGTATATTTTCCATAACAATAATTTATCCAATAAATTGGTAAATATTGACTGCCACATCATCCAAGCTAAGCAAAGCCTATAAAGCATAATTGTTGAACACTGATACAGATTTCAGCACACATCTATAATTCATGTATATTAATATTTGAATTTGTTAATTATATCAAAGCTGTATTGTACAATTAATGAAAAGATTGACTCTTATAATCAAAGGGACAGAGGTTTATAATCATTTGGTCATTCCCTACCCCTCAATTTTCTGAGAATGTCTACTGACCTATTCTTCCTGCTGTATGTTGTATTTCATTTCTCTTGGAAATCAATAGTTCTCCCAACTGTGGGTGCGTGAATGTGTAGTCCATTCAGACATAACTTGAAATAAGTACTCCAGATGTGTATATGAGAAATCTGTGACACTTAGGCTAAAACAGTCCAGGACTGAACTTTTGCTAAGCTATAACTCACTGAATTCAAACAACATGCTGAGCTTAAACTAAATAAACTATATTATATTTGAAAATAAAGTGTGAATTCAGTGATTATACTGACTTGTTCAGTAAGAGCCCATGCCTCATAACACCCAAATTACACAGGATATTTAAGTAAAAATGTTTATATAAAGCAATGCTGAATTTTCTACCAGTGGTTTATGCTTCAAATTCCGAAAAATACAATTGTCAAAATATGGAGCACTGTAGAAAGATAAAAAATTACTTTACTACTTTTCACAGGAACTTTGTACATAGAAATATACAGCTTTCTTTGTCATACATATTCTCCAGCATGAAATTCATGTGGCAGGTCTGCTGAAGCATCAATCAAATGATGGCATTCCTTCCAAATTTTTGGGTACCAACTGTTTGCAAACAGACACAATTCACAAATCCTATTTTTACAATGGCAATAAATTTCTAAATGTGCACATTATTCCCAGTTCTTTGTCTGCTTCATGTTCTGCTTATCTCCAGTTTAATTACTATTTTCTTATTTCTGCTTTCTTTTAGTCCTTTTGTTTGTATTAAAATTGAATACAAAGAATTGTTCAGATCAAAGCTAAACAATTTTCTCATGGGGAATCCCTTTTTTCTTCTGTGTTAAAACACACAATAATTCCCAATTTTGTATTAAAACGTTAATTCCATGGCTGTAATTGACAACTTAAATAAATTATCAGACTAGTTAAAGCAGGGAAAGTACTCCAATTTAAGCAAGCGAGCAAGAAGAAATGAAACCTACTTCAGAGTAGGAGCAGAAATGCTATGGGCCACTGAAGAAAAAGATCCCATCTTCTATTCCTATTAGGCTAGTAAAAATACTTATAAATTATCTAAGAAATTTTTTTAGGAGAATGAATCTGGACCAACAAGGTGATCTGTGTTTTACAAGCATGTTCTTGAAAGTTACATAAAGTTGATACAAAATATACTTCTCTCTGACAAATGCATTCATTTAAAAGTTCTTCGTTCTAACATCAAGTTGCAGTTGCAGATGTTTAGAGCAGAACTTATGGCCTAATTTTATTCCATGATTTTTGTCTGAATTCTGAAGAATTTGAAAACTTGCAAGCCCTTTTATTAGGATTGGTCTTAAATAAATACTATACGCAAAACTAGATTTTTTTTCTGGTGGAGAAGCATTGATGCTACATTGTTTCTTTTTATTTAATTCATAATAAATAACCTGATAATTATATTATCCTGGCTGCTGCTCTTGGATTATGTATCTCAAAATACAAACTAAGGAATAGCTTTGGGAAGAAAGCAGAGATCTATTTAGTCTGAAACCCTATTTTGCAGCTGTAAATTCTTAATGAATAAAAATAGCAATAGTAAAAAAAAATTCCAGTCTAAATTTGGAGTATTGCTTAAAAAATATGATCAAGCATTCCATTCTGCCTTGCACTAGAGCAGGGATGTCAAACTGCTAGCCCATGGGCTGGATGCATCATGCCGAAATTGCGCCCACCCCATTGCTGGCAGTGGAAAAAAAGTAATGATACATCACAACACGTCACGTGACATTGCGAGTTTGACACCCCTGCACTAGAGGATGTCAAGTTAAACAGTTTTGCCAACATTCCTATAGTATACTGCAAGAGAAATAATTGAACTCAAGAGTTTATATTAAAGGGAACTAGTTCTTATTTTAAGTATTGCTTCTTGTTCATTTGTAACTTTAAGTGTTGCTTCTTTTTCACCTTTATTTGTAAGTAATGTGTGTGTGTCTGTGTGTGTGTCTGTGTGTGTGTGTGTGTAGCAGCTTCTGAAATCAAGACCATATGCATAGAAAGTTAATTTTGTACCTTTTTATTTATGATAGAATCTTTTTGGTCAATTCCTCTGACTCACACATCATATGATAAATAATGAATGTATTGAAATAATTATCATTATCATTATCAACTCAAGTAAATACAATAATAGTAACATATCAAAGTGGTCTATTGTTTATGTTGTGCTTGTTCTGCAATGATATATTCCTTCAACTGTTGACTCCTAACTTGAAAACTTAGAGTGAATCTCGTACCTCGAACAAGATCACTCCCTTGCTCATTAAGACGTATGGCGGCTCGTTAAGTGAGCATGAGGTATCTCAGGATGGGGAAGGCCATGGAGGACCTAGTGATGGAACAAGCCCCCAAGCACTTCCCAACCCACTAAGATACCTTATGCTTCCCCCTCCCTTCTTGCCATGCTGGACTCACCTTGAAAAAATCCATCTTCTCTCTGCCAAAGTTCCTGCTGCCGCCCAGATCTGAGGCCGGGGGATGCTTCTGCAGCCCTCGGCAGCCCGTTTCCAGGTGGCAGCGGCATGGAGAAGGCCTCCAGCACCCAGATCGGGCTGCCTGAGGGCCACGGAAGTATTCCCCAATGTCATATCCTGGTGGCAGTAGCCTGGAGAAGGTCTCCGGTGCCTGGATCGGGCCACCTGAGGGCTGCTGAAGCGTCCCCCTGGCCTCAGATCTGGGCACCAGCAGCCTGGAAAAAGCCTCAGACACCCCGATCCAGCCTCTGGAGGCATGCGGAAGTGTCTCCCAGCCTCAGATCCAGGTGGTGGCAGCCTGGAAAAGGCATCCAATGTCCCGATCAAGCTTCCGGAGGCATGTGAGTGTCCCCCAGCTTTGGTTCCATTCTCTGTTGCAGAGAACAGGGGCCTAAAGTACCAGGAGATCACGCGAGATCAGTAGTTAAGATCTCGCCCCACTGATCTTGTGTTACTTTAGGCCTCCATTCTCTGCAAATGCACCAAAGGCCTAGAGCAGACAAGAAAGTAAAGGATTTCGATCTTCACAGTATGAGTATTGAAGGCCTAGTGCTTAGGGAGACGCAGGATAGGGGTGAGGAGAGAATAACTAGGGTAAATGTTGCAGAGCCTCTGCGGTTGCTCATAAGGACGAATGACTGCCATGGTGCTGCAATATTTGCAATTTGCTCGTAAGCACTAGAGAGCACTTATCTTGCAACTTCGAATGAGCATTAAGTGGATGCTTGTAACTCAGGGATTACCTGTAATTGGTGGACCTAAAGGCAGAATGTAACAGTTTGGACCTACTGTGAGGGCTGAGAGTGGGAGGCAATGCTTTGCAGTGTTTCTTATCCTTTCTCCACAACCTGTTCCAGTCAGTGTTGGTGGGGAGGAGAGTTCGAGCCATAGGCCTCTGCCTTGTGGAAAACCTATTCACCAGAAATTTGCATGTGCCCACCTTTCTAGCCTTTGGAAGATTATTAAGATATGGCTTTTTATTGAGGTGTTTGGATAGTATGGAGAGAAAGCATGGAAGGAGGATAGCTGAGCCTCCTATGGGGCATCCCAAAGGGAATGATTAATAGAGGACCTTGGAGATCTCCTAATCCAACCCCCTGTTCAAGCAGGAGACTCTATACCATTCCAGGCAAGTTGCTGTCCAATCTCTTCTTTAAAACATTCAGTGATGGAGCACCCACAATTTCTGAAGATAAGCCTTTCCACTGAGCGTTCCCACTGTCAGGAAATTTCTTCTTAGTTTCAGGCTGGATTTCTCTTTGATAAGTTTTCATCTGTTACTTCTTGTCCTGCCTTCAGGTGCTTTGGGGAATAGATTGATTCTTCCTTCTTTGTGAAGCTCTTTAAATATTTAAAGATTTCTGTCATGTCACCCCCTAGACCTTCTTTTTGTTAAACTAAATATTCTCAGTTCCTGCAACCATTCTTCATATGTTTTAGCCTTGAGTCCCCTAATCATCTTTGTTTACTTCTTTGATTAAGATGCAGGATTTTTGTTTATTGTTTTATTTATAAGTTAAATGTTTGTATGCCACCCAGAGTTGCTTAATATGGGCAACTGTAGAAATCGAATAAATAAATAAATAGTAATTATAGGGTGATACTTCTTGTCTTTCCCCTTATGTCTGTATTGCATTGTTCTCCTCAAAGTTACTTCTCTCATCCCTGCCTTTCTCCTTTGGACAGTGATACCTGGGACTTTTACCCTACTTGTGCATACTGCCCATGCCTGTTTTCTCATTATCTTACCCCTTCACATATCTCCTTTAATTTGGCAGTCAAATCTCAATAGAATATAAAAATGATGTGATGGGGGATTGGAGAAGATTGGATAGGCAAACCCTTTGGCAATGGGTAATACCCTTCAGCAGATATTACTTGCTCGCAGACTGACTTCCTATTCAGTGACTCTGAATGACCTTGTAAAATCTCCCTGAAATAAGGATTCAGCTGCTGATTACCAACCTGATAAACCTATGATAGTCATTCCAGTTTTTAAGATATTTTCGAGAGGCAAGTTCTTTTCATTTTGTTCCACCCCTGATAGGTGCATAAAGGAATCTTTTTGGCTGTATTTCCAGAGTTTAGAAAATAAGATCCAGCTACCTTCCTCTGTGTCCTTTTCCTGCAATTCTTGCTATTAAGGTGATTTTTTTTTTTGCTGACTGGTTCCTTTCTAATTGATATAAATGTCTTGTTATATTTTATCTTTCTTATGGTTAGGTAGACCTGAATACTAATTTTAGAAAAGTAGTAGTAGTAGTAGTAGTAGTAGTAGTAGTAGTAGTAGTAGTAGTACTATTTGATAGTAAATTAGAAGAAAAAGATCAAATACTCTCTTCTTTCTTCTGTCAAAGTATTTCTGTGTTCCTATTTTTAACAGATAAAAGAATATGTGTTTATGTGTGTGTGTATAGCAGTATCTTTGTTCTATATGAATATTTATCATAGAGCACATTGTTGCATTTTTGCACTATTGACTTTCATTTGCTTATATTTAATTTTATAAGGCTTTTTTTAGTAAACCATAATTCTGCTTGCTATTGTGAGTATATATCTAGATGATGGTTAATAAAATGTTGGCTCTTAAATTGATGCATTACTAACTTGAAACGTGACTATAGCTATTGCTTATTGGCTAGTGACCACCAACAATAATTATCATGGGAATTAGAATTAATCTTGTACTTAGGCCAAATCCTGCCACTGATTGCTGATGATATCTCAATTTTAAATATTCTAGAATCATTGTTTTTCATGTGAAATGAAAAATATAGAATATTACCATTTTCAATGGTAATATTCTATATTTTTCATTTCTTGGTTTTTTTCCTAACTCAGTAAGAATTGAAGAAGCTGTTTGCATGAGAAGCAAAATATTTTCAAAGAAAAAACCAAGACAGTCCAGTTGCCTTTTGGAAAAAACACCTTTGGGACAACCATGACTTGGATGATTGAGAATCTCCATAGATATGAACGTAGAGGGGTTATTTTAATATGAATAGAAGTTAAATGTAAAAGATTTAGAATATTACCACTGAAAATTTCAAAATACCTGTTGAAGAAACACTTCAACAGATATACGTTTGAAACACTTTTGTTCAATTTCTGTAGTGTAGATCAATACCAAACAAAATAATGAGCACAATATGTACACAGCCAGTGTTCCCAGCTTGAAGCTAGGTGGTGCTATTTTTCAGTTTTTGAAAGAGTAGTGCTATGTGATTTACTTTGCAATTTGCACAACTGAAGGTTAATCCCTCTTAAAGCAAAACATAACATGAGAATTAAGCAGTCAAAACAGTTGAATGTCTCTTCAGTTCTTTTGCTAATGTGCTCATGTCTTGTCACCATTGTCTCCATTGCCACAGAACACATTAATTTTTCCTTCAAAAGCAAATTATGCATATTCTCACTCCCTTACCATTCCAGTCCTAGAGAGCTTCCTCTATCACCATCCTTTCTTCTTCTCCATGCCAAAAATATTGGGCACAGCTTTGGAACCATTGCTGCACTCAGCAGACTTCCAGCTGTGCTGGATGCATGTTTGGTAAAGCAGGCAGTAAAGGCTTATGGGGATGCTGATTTAAACAGAACATTAAAATCATTGTTCTGAATCTATGGATGTATTGCTTTTTAAAACTCTACCCCTCCATAAATTTCATCAGGAAGCTTGGAATGATGACCAGTTTTGAAAGAGCATTAAGCCTGCATTCTTGAGGACTCAGTAAAGTAGGAGAGTGAGATCTAGTTATCTGTCAAAACACCCCACCTCCTTCAACTACATCCCAACTATACCTTTGAGACTGGCAGATGATTTCCTGCCAGCTGCATCAGTGCAGTTTCAGAATTGGTGAGTAGACTCTGCTTCTCTGCATTGATGTGTGAAGTAAAGCACTAATCAAAACTCACCATTTCCCCAAATCCAATGTTTAATACTCTCAAAACCAGCAGATGGTTTTCTGCTAGCTGATGATATTTGGAAAGAAGAAGGGCAGCAAAGCTAGAGGGGTTAACCAATTGCTTTGATTAACATATCTTTGAAGCCAAGACACTCTACTGTTTTACAGTAAGCCTAGATAGTCATTACATGCAGGACTGGCGATGGTAGTAGGGACTGTGCATTTTATATCAGCATTGTTTTCTGCCAACATATAGATCAGGGGTGTAAAACTCGTCACATCACGTGTCGTGTCACAACATATCGTGACTCTTTTTGCATTGCCGGAAATGGGGTGGGCCTGGCTTTGGTATGATGAAACCAGCCCGTGGGCTGACAGTTTGATACCACTGATATAGATACACAGGTATCACTTTAATTCAGCTGTGTGGAAAAGTCTGTAGTGAGAATTCAGCCAGGACTCAGAAGACCCACTTTCAAAGTCTCTCCTCTGTAATAAAATTATTCATGATTTAGTTTAACTCTAAACTGGCATCTTATGCACAGATAATATTTGCTTGATTTACTATATTGTATGATCCTAGCCACCGTAATTTTGAAATCATGGCTTATTGCTTGGTATGTAATTGCAAATGCATCTAATTGAGATTTATTTAATAACAGTGTTTAAATAAACCATGATGTAGTGCAATATGTGAGTCAAGTTTCAAAAAGAGAGTATAGAGGTATACATAGATTGAACTGTCAGTAGCTAGATTCATACTAAATGGCCATATGATTAATTATAAAGTTTACATTGCAGAAAATGATACTTAACAATGGCAGCCTTTACTAACTAATGCCATCCAATTATAGTTTCTATCAGCCCCAAGCAATATGGTTAATGGCATCTGGATAGGATAGCCGGTTTATGTTAATTGTATTTTTATTATTAGATATCCTACATTTAAGGGGACCCTAATAAATGGATGTTTCTTGGCTTTTTGTTCTAAAACACCTGCTTTCAATAAAGCATTTCAGGCTGGACAAATGTGCTTTTCAGACTTTGCAGCAATAATTTGTGGTCAGATGATAGTTAGATTACAATGCTGAAGCTTTAAAGTACAGCTGCAGAAGTGACAGAAATGGGATCTAAGGCAGCTCCAGTTTAAGATGAGCTTTTATGTACTTCCCAAGTATAATGCAAACAAGCTTTGATTTGAGATCCAAGATGCAATTCTATACAGCCTTTCCTGAAGTAAATCCCAAGAAACTTAGTGGGTTTTCTTTTCTGGGTTGGATTTTATTGCTAGTCTCATAGATTTATTAAAGTAAGTTAGATACCAATAGTGTAAATTAAATCTGAAAGACTAAAACAGTTGAGGAAGTAGGCATTCAGTTTCCATTCGGTGCTTTTAATGTTCCACATGTTTAGTTTAGTAGGATTATTTTTTTCTCAGTAAAAGCTAACAGAATGGTTTTGCATCAACTTCAATTAGACACTCACATTGCTAATGTGTACAATGTCACATTAGATTATATGTATAGCCTACATAATAGAAAAGCAGGGGTTTTATTTCCATCATTATTTAATCCCTTAATATAGGGGTGTCAAACTGGTGGCCCACAGGCTGGATGTGTCACGTGCAGGCCACACCCAGCCCGACTCCACAAAGGCAAAAAAACATCATCATATGTCACAATACGTCACATGACGCAATCAAGTTTGACACCCATACCTTAATACATTGAACCCAGAGATAAGATGGAACTTGGTGAAGCCTTGAAAAATATAGAACTAAGTATTTACACCTACACATTTGCACATTTTATAAAAAGGATTTTCCAAGGATTTAGAGAAAGATTGTATGTGTATATAAGATGTGCAACTAAGATGTGTAACTAAGGCTGTTATCAGTTTATCGTAGTTGCAATTGTTACTGTATATGGCAGGGGTGTCAAACTCAATTTCATTGAGGGCCGCATCAGCATTGCAGTTCTGAGTAAAAAAAAAATTGAACATTCATGATCATCCCTCATAGAAGTCTGTTTGCAATTGTTCCGAAATTGTTCACTGATTTCCAAAAATAAAGCACTTCTTAGTCGCACTAGAAGACCTCTACTCTCTTAGCCTTCCAGAAAGCAATGAACCTTTCTCCCAGGCAGCAGACAAAGATGGCCTCCTGGAATGTGGATATGGTATGAGGATAACATGGCGTTGTGGGGAAACATTTGCTTTTTTTCCTGTCTTGCACAGGAATGTTATTTTATATTTATGTAGCCATATAAATCCTTTAATTTGTTTAAATAAATAAAAAAATACTTAAATACTACCCCTCCTTTGTTGAGAAGTTGTTGTGACCTATTACACAATTATTGGCAGGAGTACCAATCATTAATACAAAGGAACTGATCTGTAACTATGAATGCAGCTGAATGCTCTACAACTGAAATTGCAATCCTAATATGTTTTTAATAAAGCAGAACTCTATAAGGTCATGTTAACCACCGTATCTTTCTTCATGTATACATTACCCTATTTGCTCAATTTAAAAAATCTGATCACTGGAAAAATATCAAACTGATTGAATAAGCCCTATACCAGTTATAAATATAAGAAAATATTGCAAATGGGAGCATGTAATACATACATTAAAGTTTAGGTTTTCATGATGAATACAATATAACATGAATTCATAAATTAGGCTTGGTAGAATGGACCTAGCTTGTCCTGTGAATGTAAAAAAACAATCTTTCTTAACTTGGGAAAAGTCATACTTACAGATGATATACGTGGAGATAAATATGCATTGTTTTCTGTACTTTATGCATCCCAGATGGCAGCAATTATAAATTCATTCATATGTCATGGATTACTGAATGGACTTATAGGGAAAATGCTTATGTTACACAGCTATACAAGTAAGAAGGAACTATAATGTAATGCATTAAGGGATTTTTTTTATTGGCATTAAAACTTTGAAAGTAAGTAAGCCAGTGTGAAATATCTGATTTGTCATAAACATTCTAGTGCAGTGATGGCGAACCTTTTAGAGACTGAATGCCCAAACTGCAACCCAAAACCCACTTATTTATCGCAAAGTGCCAGGGCTGCATCAGCATTGTGGCGCCCTCAGGGGGGGCATGGGGCGTGGCCCAATGGGTGGGCATGGCTGCAGTGGTCACAGCAGACTGGCTGAGTGTGGCCAGGGCCAGTCCCTCACCATGTCCAGGGCATCCCCAGGTGGCCAACGCCTCTTGCTCGCTCACTTCCTGCCCCGTCGCTTCCAAATGCCATGTGCTCACTACTCTGGTGAACTCTGCTGGGGCAACGGTGTGTGTGCCCACAGAGATGGCTCTGAGTGCCACCTTTGGCACACGTCCCATAGGTTCGCCATCACTGTTCTAGTGCTTGGAATTCTAAATAAGAGAAAAGATAAAGGACCTTCCTTTAACTGTTCTGAATATTTACTGAACTGGGAAGAAATGCAGTGGAAATATTCTTACCTATCACATCAGTGTTATTCTGCTGCTGATTTTTATCATTAGTTGAATTCCAAATATGTTGGATTCCAAATAACAATCGCAAATATGCAGAATCAAGAATATCAGCATATATATATTCATAAGCATGTAGTACTTTTCATATGAATATGGTTACTTGAGGGGCTGTCTCACCTCACTGGGACTGGCCAGAGGAGACATGCTGCAGGTCCCATCAGCTCGATTATTCTGGCTGGTGGGGTCCAGGAGGAAGGCCTCCTCTGCTGTTGCCTCCTGCCCTCTGGAACTTCTTGCCTCCTGATGTGAGGTTCGCCCCAACCCTCCTATTCTTTCGTAGGACCTGGATCTCTCAGTTGGCCTGGGGACCCAATGGGGGAACAGTACAGTACAGTGGGGGTGCTTGATCGAGTTGATTGAGTAACAACATTCTATCCCCACCCTCCCTGTGTGTCCTTAGCTTTTAATGTTTAGTTTTAATTTATTTATGTTTTAATGTAGATATCTTTTTATGACTGTAAGCTGCCCAAATTACCTTATGGTAAGATGGGTGGCCAATAAATTTTATAAATAAATAAATATCAAACATAGAGACACTGGGTCTGGGGCACTAGATGTTTTCTTTCTGCACTTTCAGTGTAATCCCAGATTACCAGCTGTGGAAAGTAATCTTGATTTATTGGAGCACATAAAGTGGAAAGAGGGCCATATGAGGAGAAAAGATGCTTCTTCTTCCCAGTGCTACTTCTCTCTTTGTTTCCACTGCCACATTCTTTTCCTTAATAGCTGAAAAAAAATGTCTACAGAAATGGTGACCCAACTATGTTTCGTTTATCCATGATATAGACAACTCCAATCATATTTACCGTTAAAACAGGGTCAAGATGTACAGTGTGGTTCTTGTCTCTTTCTCTTTTGAGACAATATGTAAGTACATTTGCTGAAGTCCATTTCATATGAACTTTAAGCAATATAGAAACCTGTTTGAAATTGAACTCAAGTACTTGGAAGGGGCTTTTTAGGCCAGCTGTGGAGGGCAGCCACATGATCCAGGAGACAAACACAGCTGCTTTCCAGAATTGCAGATTGTGCTATGTTTGCATTTCCTTGTGATTCAAAGGACTTTTTTTTGGAATCAAATTCAAAGCACTGAGTACCACTAATGGTTAGTGCTATTAATAAGAAAAGTTCCTTAATGGGGACAATGTTTAAATGATAAATGCATACAATTTGTATTAGAAAGGGAGAGGCTGCAATTATATCCTTTTTTGGGGGGGTTTTGGTTTAATAGTAGGGGAGAGAGATTATTTTTGTGGTTTCCAGAACCTGAAGTAGCTTGAGTTGGGCAGCATTGGAGAGATATTTTTTTGCATTCATCAGTGCGGTGAGGAAAAAAGTGCTAAAATAGGATGAGAATTGCACTTGAAGACTGTGCTATTGGTTGTATCAAAGGAGGTTGGTTGTGGCACCAGGTTATTTATTTTTAATACTTTTTCTTTTTTATTGTTTTATTCAATTACATTTAGTTTTATTCAACTGTTGTGAGCTGCCCAGAATTGTGTCACTTAAGACAGTTATACTAATCTTCTAAATAAATAAATATGAAAACTCGGATTAGTTTCTGGTGTTCCTTGCTTTTCTCCACATTTAGAGAGCTGCAGGAAAAAAAAGTCTCTTCGGAGTGATTTGTAAGTAATTGAAGAGTGGAAATTCTGGGATGTCAAAGTCATAAATATTGTAAAGAAGGAGTGTGCAACTTTACTGTGGCCAACATTTCACTTGGCCTTTGTTGTGTGGCGATAGGGAGCTTGAATGAATCCAAGGTGAAGTTTGAATATAACTTTGGTCATTACTGTTTCATTAGGATAAAATACAGTCATATCTAAAATATAGCATTTACTTTTCAGTCTTATAATAATGATTATCCCTTTCATCTTGAAAATCACAATTTGGTAGCAACTTTTGCGGACATGAGTCTCTAATTGTGTAGTTTTTCTGTAAAGGACTGTGAAATGGGGATGGAAATATTAATGCTATTAACAGTTTAATTCCATTGTTACACAAGAAAGACAACTGTGTTAACAGAGTTGGTAACCTCAAAGCTCCAGTAGGTGTAAGTAAAGCAAGCTAAGTTGAAACTGCTGCCTTGTTTTAAATGAGAACATAAGATGACTTGTCATTATCTTGGGAGATTTCATAATCCTGTACTTTTAGAGTGGGAAGGCATTACGATTAACATTAGTCCTTGACAAAGGAGCATTTTATAGTTTAGGCTGAGCTTGTCTGTGAAATGAAAGTTTCTTTTTCCATATAGCAGAGCACATTTTTAAAAACAAAGATGTTAGCTTTGAATTTGCAAAATGATTCACGAAAGGAAACAAGGGCAGAAGTTGCACACATATTAACTGGTAGAGGAATCAATAAAGTGGTATAAATTAATACTTCTGTATTTCACAATTCTTTGCCTTTCTGTTTAAGACAAAAGTGGAAGTTCACTGCTACTTTTTTTGGTGGACTGCTGACTCAGAAAATAAACAGTTGACTCTTCTACTTTAAGGCAGAGGTTTTCAGGGAACTTAGGCATGAGATAAATAATAGTTTTGGCCTTGCAGATGTACAATAGTCTGAACTGGAGCAATAATAGTATTTACCTTCATGCTTCACTTTGGGTGGTCTGCAGTTCTGTTTGGAAAAGTATAATTTGCCTCTTTGGCATGGGAGAAAAGAGCTAATGATGTTACTGGCCACAAAACTGCAGACTGCAGTTCTACTGAAAGAATATCATGAAAATCAGAAATCCCTGGGTAACTTTTATAAGAATGCAGAAAGGAGGGTTGGGGTGGAGGCTAGGTCAGCTATTAGAAGTTTTCCTTCTATTTAAGAACATATTTAAGAGTTATATTGGATCAGACCACAGATCGGTCACTTTAGGATACTGTTTCTGCAATGGCTGCAAACCAGATGCTCCCTGGAGGTCCATAGGTATTGTTGTGTCCTGAGCCTGCAAAAGCAGGCTTGGGACGTTGCATTGATCCTGGGCATTCCAAAAGCTGCCCGGGATCAGACAGAGTGGCGCCAGCTTTGTGCGCATGCGCAAGGCGCGAAAACACTCTGTTCCTATTGGTTGACATTGTCTGGGTTTCTGGCCATATAAAAAGGCCTGCGTGCCTTTTGTCTTTTGCTCGGTTGTTGGAGAAGGAGAATATAGTTAACTGTTACTGTTGTGTCCTGAGCCTGCAAATACAGGCTCGGGATGTTGCAAGGGTCCCGGGCTTTGCAAAGGCTGCCCGGGATCAGACTGAGTGGTGGCGGCTTTGCGCGCGCGCGCAAGGCGTGAAAAGGACCTTATTATGTAACCATGTTGTTCGGGGATCTGGGCATATAAAAGGATGCCCGCATGCCTCTGCTCATTGTTGGAGTTTGGGCTGAAGTACAATAAAGAGTTTTGTTCTACAAGAGATGTGTCCTATTCTTTCACTTTCGTTTCAGGGACTTAACACTGGTGATGAAGGTGGGATGCTTCAACTGGTAAACAACAGGAAGCTATAAGACTCACCCAAAAGAAGTCCTGCAGAGGGAAAACAGCGTTTTAAGCCATTAAGCGCAGGCCATCCAATGTGATACTCACAGACTTTCAGAATTCTAAGGTGTGTGTTAAGGGGAGGCCACCCTTAAGGTACAGTACAAGAGTTTTGAGGGTCCATTAGATGTGTTAGTTGTTGGGGGTGAATGCACGAATCTCATTGGACTCGATTGGTTTGAGGCTCTGGGAATCCAGGTCACAGGGCTGAACTATTTGCAAATGTTAAGCCTTGCAGAAGTCTGCAAAGAATTTGCAGATGTGTTTAGTTATGAACTTGGATCCTATAAGGGGCCTCCAGTTTCATTGCGTTTAGATCCTTTCATAGCACCCATTAGGGTCAAACTTAGGAGGGTACCTTTTGCCCTCAAAGACAAGATTGATACTGATTTAGACAAACTGCTCCAGCAGGGCATCTTAGAACCTATTGATTCTAGTCCTTGGGAGACCCCAATAGTAACACCTCTTAAGGCTAACGGAGACATTCGTATTTGTGCAGATTACAAATGCACACTAAACAAGGCATTACAGCAACACGCTTATCCAGTACCAGTAGTGAGTCACATTCTGGCTTCCCTAAAAGGGGGGCGCATTTTTGTGAAACTTGACCTGGCACAGGCCTATCAACAGTTGCCTGTTGATGAGGCTGCTGCTGAAGCGCAGACAATTGTGACCCATAGAGGAGCCTTTAAAGTAAAGAGGTTGCAGTTTGGGGTGAACGTGGCCCCTGGCATATTTCAAAGTGTCATGGAGAACACATTGAGGGTATTCCTGGAGTTTGTCCATATTTTGATGACATCCTCATTGCTGGGGAATCATCTCAATCATTGGCTGAATGATTAAGGGCTGTCTTGCTTCATTTTAGAAGAGCAGGCTTTAAGTTAAAAAAAGACAAGTGTAAGATAGGTGTAAGTGCAACTGATTTTTTGGGACTCAGGATAGATGCTCAAGGCATTCATCTGTCTGAGACTAAATTAAAAGCCATCCAGCAGGCCCCAAGCCCTAAGTCTAAGGCCGAGCTACAGGCCTTTTTGGGCCTTTTGAATTTCTACCATGCATTTCTGCCACATAAAGCTGCAATAGCTGAACCCTTGCATAGGCTCTTGGACAAACAGGCCTGTTGGCAGTGGACTAAGATCCATGAAAAAAGTTTCAATGAGGTTAAAGTCTTGCTTACTTCCAATGCTGTACTAGCTCACTTCAATGAGCAGCTGCCTGTTTGCATTGCCTGCGATGCTTCTCCATATGGTGTAGGGGCAGTTCTTAGCCGTCTGATGGCTGATGGGACACAGGTCCCTGTGGCTTACTATTCCAGAACACTGTCTTCTGCTGAGCTTAATTACGCTCAGATTGATAGAAAAGCGCTGGCCATTGTGGCTGGTATTAGGAAATTTCATGATTTCATATATGGCTGCCATTTCACGGTCTACACTGACCATAAGCCACTGCTGGGATTGTTTACCACGACCAAACAGACCCCTCATATTCTTTCTCCCCGTATGTTGAGATGGTCCATTTTTTTGTCAGCATATGACTACACGCTGCTTCACAAACCTGGAAAGGAAATGGGCCATGCTGATGGCCTGAGTAGGTTACCTCTGCCACTTTTGGAGCCTGATCCTGCTCCGGCTGTAAATATTCTGTCTATTCAAGAGTTGCCTGAGTCTCCCCTCAATGCTTGGAATGTGGCTGCTGAAACTGCCACTGATCACACTCTTCAATGCGTGTTGACATGGGTATTGGCAGGTTGGCCTGACACGTGCCCTGACACAGAGTTCCAGGGGTTCTGGAAAAAGAAGCATGAATTGTCTACTTTCAAGGGATGCTTGTTATGGGGCAGTAGGGTAGATGTTGGGTTGAGTGTAGAGGGCTCAGCCAATCAACAGAGGGGCAGAACAACCAGGTACAGGGGTCAGCAAATCCCTGACCTACTGAGCTTGGCAGGAGAGCAGGTAGGTCAGGCAACAACACCAGGGTCTCCTGAAGTAAATGGCCATCCATGTCTTGGCTCACCAAACATAGAGGGTCATGGACTGGACCCAGGAAACTCTCCCGGTCTGAGGAGGTCGCAAATGAGCAAGGACCCCCCCAAATATCTTTCAGACTTTGTAAAACTGCTGTCCAGTTACAAGGGGTACTACCCTTAAGAATACTGTAATAATGTATTTTGTTTTGTTATGATTAAGTGTCTTGTAATAAGGAAGCAAGGATAGGAAGTGTGAGTGGTGGCAAAAGTAAGGAATCCCTTCCATGCTTGGTTGTCAGGGTGTTCCAAGCTAGGGGGGAGGGGTGTTGTGTCCTGAGCCTGCAAATGCAGGCTCGGGATGTTGCAAGGGTCCCGGGCTTTGCAAAAGCTGCCTGGGACCAGACCGAGTGGCGCCGACTTTGCGCGCGTGCGCAAGACGTGAAAAAGGCCTTATTATTTAACTATGTTGTTCGGGGATCTGGGCATATAAAAGGCCTGCATGCCTCTGCTTGTTGTTGGAGTTTTGGCTGAAGTACAATAAAGAGTGTTGTTCTACAAGAGATGTGTCCTATTCCTTCACCTTCGTTTCAAGGACTTAACAGTTACCATGTGTCTTCATCATTCGCATGCGAATGAAGGATTTAACAGATATGACCACAACAATATTTCCTGCTGGTTTTTCCCCCAGAAAGAAATTTTTTGAGGATATGAAGGTAGCATAATTATCATGGTTAATTGTTTTTCCATTCAATTGTTTAATCCACTGAAAATTACCAAAATCAATGGCTTTTACCACGTTATAGAAAGAATTTTGTTTAATTGCTCAATCAAATTTGACAATGTATATCACTTGCATGGGATTCTTTAATAGTAAGGCTATTATTATTATTATTATTATTATTATTATTATTATTATTATTATTATTATTATGTTTATGTTTATTTAAGCTTTAATTTTATTACATTTAATGAATTTTAATTTTATTTTAAATTTATTAAGAAAATGTATTAAAACTACAGTGTTCAAATCTGAAACTCCCTTTTAGAACACTTTTATTTTAATCCATCAAGTTTGAATTATATTGATTTTTGTATTTGCATTTAGTGTTACTGTAAGGTTACGCAAACCTACTTACATGTACCTCTATATCTATTTTATGCAAAGTACAACTATGCAATGTATAAAATCCTTTATAGATTAGATGAGATGACTGAGTTTCTGCAAGCTATTTATGCTGGATTGCATGGTTAATTAGAATATTTTGCAATGAAAATAGAAGCATAAATGATGCACATGTGTGTGGGTGAGATCAGTCCTCTTGATTAGGAGAAAATTTTCCACAATATTTTAATCTATTCACATTTGTGGCAGTTTCTTTCATGTTCCTTTTTTTCTTCTGGATTATGGGGCAGTAAATGTATGCCTTTCTTGTTTATAAATATACAAATAAACAGATAAATTTACAGAATCAACAAAGGCAGAGCAAAGTTCAAGAAACTACCAGACTTAAATTATTTTTTTTGAACGACATTCTCCACAAATCAGATATTTCTAGAGTACCATCCCATAAATATTGAGATGCCATTGAAAGGAAATGTTACTTCTCTCCCATACAGACACCACCACTGATATTAATTCCAAACTAGTTTTTATTGTTATTCAGTTGCTAAGTCATGCCTAACTCTTCACAACCCCAATGGACTATAGCTGGCCAGGAACCCTGTCCTCCAGTACATCCAAATTCATGTTCATCAGACCAATGACACTATTTAACCCTCTTATCTTCTGCTGTCCCTTCTCCTTTTGCTTTCAATCTTTTCCAACATCTGAATCTTTTCCAATGAGTCTTCTCTTCTCACTTGGTGACCAAAATAGTTTTGGATTAGAGTTTAATTATCCAAAGTACCAATAACCTATACCAAATTCTTTGTGATTCCCTAGTGAATAAAATAAGCTTCTGGCATCTGAAATGAAAAGAATATTAATCTGATGTCAATAATCCAAACCCAAAATGAAGAATTATCTAGAGGACATAATGAACTTATTTAAGTGCATCTAATTCTTATGAATTATAGCTGGTGTAACTCGTGTAATTTTCTTTTAAATTAAGAATGTTCCCTACCAAATATCTGGCTACATATAAAATCTCATTTTTTTCTACAACTATATGTAAACATCATTATACTTCCATGCAGAAGTATAATGATGTTTACATATTATCATATTACATATGATGTTTACATATTATAACAAATCAGGAGGGTTTTTTTTTGTTCATCCCAAACCAGCCAACCACTGAAATAAATGACATGAAAGTGTTTTGAATTTTGTGCTTTTTTCTGTGCTATTTTCCTAGCTCTTACTAAGAACCTTTGATTTTCAAAGAAAACTGTGTACATCAAGAAATCATTACAAGTAACTTTCATAATGCAGACAATAATTGTTTTGTTCCTTTGCATTATGCATAGAATGTCAGTGTCCCTTGGTGATTTCCAGATATCAACTTGTTGTTTACTGACTGACTTGCTAGACTGAGAAAAGCAAAACACAGAGATGAAAATTGCTGATGCTGTAGTATAGTCTTTTTACAACTGTCTGAGATTCTCTCAAATGATAAAAGACATGGGACAAAAGATTAAAGATGCTTCTGTTTTCTGTAAATAAATACAGAATATAAATCTTTTATTCTCATTAGCCTACTCCAAACTAGTGCTTTTCAGGATGTGTTGTTATATAGTTCCCATTATTATTAGTGAACATATCCACTGTCACATTTGGTGATTATTCATGAATTAAAGATAATCCATTTAAAATATGTCAACTATGCTATTCTAAATAAAACATTAACATAAGAAATATTTTTGTAGTCATCAGTATCCTTCATCTTTTATTTCATGTATCCCTGCAAAAGGTAAACATTTTTATAAACTTGGAATTAAGAAGTGCAAAAAACTTATCAGAATTTAGGTGGGACATAAATACGTGACAGAATTTGATACCAGGTATGGCAAACTTGAACACTGTACACAGTGATGCCTTCTGATTGGTTAACTGTTGGACAGTCTTCTATAGATTCATGTACAAGATATTATATAACATTTTAAACAAATATGTAACGGTGTAGTTGGATGATATACTTCTTTTTCCTGAGGACCCTTCCTTATATGATACTCAGATGGTCAGAGCCAATCTGGAAGTCAGGACAGCCAGTAAAATTGGGAGTAGGAAGACTTAAAGCAAAGCCACAAGATGTTAGGGCTTGGATAGATGATATGCAGTGAGCCTTGCAAAATGAGCCATCACTTTTCATGTCTCAAGATGGGCAGCATTTAGTTCACAGTGGTCATTTATATTTTTGCTATCCTTTAAGGGAAGAACTGTTACAACCATGCCCTGAGAACTGAAGGGCTTGGAATGAGAAAGTCTAGTGATAAAGATTAAGGGAAGACTATGTTTTCTCTTATGTTTGCCACCAGACAAAATTTATTTCTGGAAAGACAACTGGTTTGCTACAACCTCAGAATTCCCATTATGACCTTAGGACACAACATCCATGGATTTTATTACTGGCCTTCTGTTTCTGTTTTTTTTTGCCAAAAAGCTGGACTCAAAATTTACTGGCACCTTCCCTGTGGTTCAGCAAATAAAACCAGTACTATCTACACCTGCTTGCATTTTATATCTTTATTAGTCAAATGTACATATCCAATTCATAAAAAGTGACTCTGGCTGACATACAATTGATTGCTGCTTGCAGTTTATGGATTAATAGAACTCTGCCTTCCCCTTTTCTGGTGAGATGGAGGCTATTCTGGACTCTGGGTGTAATGGGAAATGTTTTACATACATGATTTATTGGAAAGGCTATTCAGAATCAGAGAGATTGTGGGAAAACTGCAGTGGATGTCCATGCCCTGTGCCTTGTACACTAGTTTCAACTGCAATCATTGAAGCTCTATCCACATGATCTACACTTCAAGGGAACTATAAGTCCCAGGACAAATAAGACTCTGTTTCCAGGGGAAGAGGACTCCACAGAACAGACTGGGATACAACCTGGGAGGGGAAAAACTTCCCAGACACATCTACATCTGTAATGCAACACTGGCTGGATTAAATGGGAAAGCTGCACGAAAGGGAGAGAGAAGAATAGCCTAGAAAGTAATAGGAGATAGAAATATCTGCTTCTTTTTCTTTTATTGTAATGATATAAACTTTGATGCATTGTATTATTTTAATAACTAATATTTATGTAATATGATTAAAATTATGAACATTCTATTATTTGGAAAGCCTCGAGAATTGAACATGAAAATAGTAAACTGTATATTGTATTAGTATTGATTGCAGATTGCAGGATATCAATATTAAAGTCATAAAAATTTCACTCTTCATCCAAAGTTAAATATAACAACAAAAACCCTGCTGTATTTCACATCAAAGTGTTGTTATATGAGGGCAATTCGGAAATAAACTTCCGTTTGGTTATCAATGACAGACACTCACAGGTACAGAACTTTTATTATACACATTAGAAAACTACATTATAATATTTTTCAACATAATTGCCATTCAAATTGAGGCACTTGTCATAATGTCTACAAGGTTTGAAATTCCTTAATAATAGTGGCTCAGTGCCAAATCTGGGCTATGGGGGGAGGGTGATCAAAAACATCCCAACGGAACTGCTTCAAAAGTTCTTGGGTGCGTCTAGCGGTGTGCGGGCAAGCATTATCATGAACCAACACCACACTGGAAGTCAGCATACCCTGATGCTTGTTATGGATGGCCTGTCTGAGTTTTGGTAACATTTCACAGTAGACTTCTGAATTGATGGTTGAACATGAATTTCACTAGCAGTATTCCTTTGGCATCTTCACATTTGGCAGGATTTTCTATGGCATCACTTCATGTGTGGTGTTGGTTCACAATAATGCTAGCCCGCACACCGCTAGATACATACAAGAACTTTCGAAGCAGTTCCGTTGGGATGTTTTTGATCACTCTCCCCATAGCCCAGATTTGGCTCCGAGCAATTACTACTAAGGAATTTCAAACCTTCTAAGACATTATGACAAGTGCCTCAATTTGAATGGCGATTATGTCGAAAAGTAATGTAATATTGTAGTTTTCAAATATATATAATAAAAGTTCTGTATCTGCAAGTGTCTGTCATTGATAACCAAATGGAGGTTTATTTCCGAAATGCCCTCGTATAAAAATAGTTTTAGAAAATGCCCACTTCTTTTACTGATGGCAGAAAATAGTGAAATTACAGTTTGTTCCCATGATTCTGGCCTGGGATTTTCAGAGCATAGGGGAAGAGAGCCTGAGACTAATATGTAAGATGATGTAGAAAATCAGAGAGATAACCTTGAGGAAATAAGTAAAATTGCTACATAAGCAAAGAGCATTGAAACATTCCCTAAGTCCTACAAGATCGTATTTGGAATATCCTTAGACAGGCTATTCCCTGATTCACTGGGATATAAAAATGAGAAGTAAAGCATTATGACAGTTGTAAGATAGCCTATCTCAATAATATGTAGTTCTTACTTATCTGAAATGGCAAAAATTTCGGCTTTTTTGAAAGATCAATCGCAAGAGAAGTATCTTTTGGTGTGGAAAAGATGGATAAATTTTATATAATATAAGTATGATATTAGAAAATATTATTTAGCCTTTGAATAATTTATATTTAAAGTTTAAGATATTATTTAGAAGTGTAGAATAGTTTTGTTTTTTTTTCTTTTCATTATTTTTATTTTCTTTTTTTTTCTTTTTCTCTTTCTGTTTTTTATATATAATGGAGTTAAAGTACTTAACAATTCGTTTACTGAATGTAATCATATTTGTTTGAGGCTTATTTGAGTTTAAAAGTTTTTTCTTTTAAGTTCTAGTTAACCCTGTATTCAGCTCTGGGAAGAATGGGGGAGGGTTTTGGGGAGGGTTGGGAGGGATTGGGAAAGGGGTTTTTATTGTGAAATTGTAAAAAACTATAATAATAAAAAATAATAATAATATGTAGTTCTAATCTTATGGAGTCTCCGTTTCAAGGGCCATTGAGCCAGCACTGTCTGAAGATGTTTCTGCAGTCATGTGGCCAACATGACATCACAGAGCACCCTTTCCTTCCCAACAAAGTGAGGCCTATTTATCTGTTTGCATTGGCACACTTTCATACTGCTAGGTAGGCAGGAGCTAGGCGAAGATGGGAGCTCACCCCATCATGCGACACTCAGGTCTTGAACCAGAGCTGTCAGCTTTCCAGCTGACAAGCCAGAATCTTAACTGCTGAGCCATCACACTGCCTGAATACTAGATAAGCCTCTACTTAAAATATAGCTTGAATCTTCATGAATTTTAATTTCCCCAAGAGATCATAATGCTGAAATCCTACTGTGGATTAAGATTTAAAGGACAGGAAAGGTTAGTAATTACCATTCACTTTCTTGAAAGAAGTATAGCAATTAGTTTAATAAATTTCAGAATTTAACAATAATTATTTTGTGTTGTGAAATCCTTAAACAATGAAATAATATAAAAAACTGAAAATTGGTAAACAATCAAAATTCATTAAATCGATATAATTCTGGACTTGATTTGCATTTTGCATTCTCATGGTTAGTTTAAGCATATATTGTCTTCATGTAAGACTTACATTTTGGTATAGTAAGGTGACCAACCATCCTCCTTTAAGGAGGACAGTCCTCCTTTTGTAAGCTCTGTCCTCTCTTGAAAAGTGTCCTCCTACATGTCCTCCTTTTCGATATTTGAAGCCTAATCTGCAGGGTTTTTTTTTCTCATAGAACGCTCAGAACGGCGTTCCGGCACCTTTTTTTGATTTTTTTTTCAACTTTTACATGAGCTGTGCTACTCCCCCTATTGGCTTTCGAAAGCCAATAGGAATTGCTGCTGAGCGTGCCAAAACACCCGGCTGGCAAACTTTGCACATGCACCTTGTCTGCAGCAAAGGTGAATTGGCAGGAACTTTGCACCCCTCCCTGCTACCCAACTATACCATCTCCTAGTTAGTCCTGAAGATACCTGGAGAAGATCAATTTCCATTTAGGGATGGAAAAATAAAAAAAGGGGAAATGCCATTTCAATGATAAATTGAATAAGGAATTTGCATTCATCACATCAAAGAAGGATAACACTGTTTTCTGCAATATTTGCAGCGGAGAATTTTGTATTGCAGTTGGGGGCAGAGCAGCTATTATGAAACACTTGACCACCAAGAAACACAAGCAATCATCAGATGCATCTGCTTCTAGTTGTAAAGTAACAAGTTTTTTTTTAAAACTTCGAAGTATTCTGAAGATGAAAAACAGTTAGCTGCAATGGAGGGAACATTTGCATTGCATTCCATTCCATACCATACTATACGTCACAATCAAAGTTTTCGTAGTATGGATTGTACAACTAAATTATTGAAAAAGTTTCACAATGCTCGCCAGGACAAAATGCGAGGCTATTATTAAATCAGTATTTAAAAATTATTGTTGACAAAATACAGAAGACTTGGAAACTGCAGCATTTGTAACGTTTTTATTTGATGCATCCAATCATAATGAAACTAAATTGTATCCAATACTAGTAAGATATTTTAATGTTACCAAGGGCATTCAAGTAAAAATTTTAAATTTAGAATCCATTCAGGGCAAAACTGCTGAAATTTTGTCAAACCATCTGTACAGAGTAATAAATGAAAACAATTTGAAATCAAGTTGTTGCACTAACAGCTGATAATACAAACACAAATTTTGGTGGGCGAAGATGCAAAGGGGTGAATAATGTGTATGTAAAATTACAAGATTTACTCCAAAAGAAAATACTAGGAATAGGTTGTAATGCACATATTTTGTCAAATGCAATCAACATGGCGTCATGTGCCATGCCAATTAATGTAGAAGTAATAATAACTACAATTTATTTGTATTTTAGTCGTTTTACCGTTCATGTGGCTACTTTAAAACAATTTTGTGAAGAAGCGAATGTTCAATACAAAAAACTTTTATGATATTCAAAAGTTAGATGGCTTGCTCTAACACCTGCTATAGAGCGTGTTCTACAATTATTTGAGCCTCTCCGTTCATATTTTTTAAGTTTAGACAAATGTCCTAAAATCCTGGAATCGTTTTTCAATAATGAAATATCTGAGATATTAATGTATTTTGTACATAATCAAGCATTTATTTTTCACAAAACGATTCAAAAGATTGAAGGTGAACACATTTCAGCTACAGAAGTTAGTCTTATTTTAAATGACTTTATCCTTCAATATAAAACTCGATTTGAAGAAAAAAATTCTTCCTTTAGTTATAAAAAGAAAATTGTCAGACTTAAAGGAATCAAATCTGGGCATAACAGAAAAGTTTATCAAAGAAGTGCAGAATTTTTATCAAACATGTTTTCAGTATATCGAAGAATGGTCTGAAATACCTAGAGCTGAAACCTTTTCCATAGAAAACTTATGCTTTACCCTGCGCTATGACAAGAATTGTCTGATATTATTTCATTTTTTCCCGTCCCAGGTAAATTAAGAATGCACAGAGTTATAGATCTTGCTTAGAATCCGAAATATGTAGCATGATGTCTGTCCAAAATAGCTAGAGCTAGACAAACACAATCATGATTTCAACCACTAACTTCACTTTATCTGCATCATTGTGTATAATTCATGGTTTGGAAAGGTGACACAATTTGCCTAGCATCCCATTGCTTGATCTGCCCTGCATATTTACTCTTTCCTTTGCAGAACTCTCACAAGGCTGTATCCCAATTATATGGATACACACATTTATGTATGTTACATACCATTAATGCTTTGCTGCTATGTTTTCAACAGAAGAAATGAAAATACTCAGATTTGTATACTCATACTCAAAATTTCAGATGTAGACATTGTCTTGACCTGTTGTCCTTACTTTGTTTTTCCTGGCCTTTAATTCAAAGACTAAAGAGAAATAAGTTCTTGTGCAATTTCCATCATTTCAATGATCAGGACAAGAATGCTGGGCAGTAAATTATAATAATTTTTTAAAAGAATCCAAGGTCAGAAGAGCTTCCACCATATTCTGATTCTCATTCCATATTTTCAAAGTTTCAATACTGATTTAAAAAAAAATTAAACTCCCATATTAGTATAAAGGTAAAACATAGTAATCCAATACTAGAGAAATACCAATGTTAAAAAAAATAGTGTACATTAACTAATACTTTGGTCTAGTGTTATAAACTGCAGTGCCATAAATTTTCCCATGAGGAAATCCAAGGGATTTTCCCTTTCATATATTTCCATTATAGCTTCCTCAATCTCTTACCAAACATTTGACTTACCAAACAATTGTAATTGCTTATGGTCTGAGAACTGTAGTTTTGAAATATAAGTTCTTCTACATATATTAATTCATCATCTCCATTCAACTAAGTTGTCAAACTTTTGCAATTTTTTCATCTAATTTTTGAGGAATTGATATATTGCTATTCTTTAAAAAATGGTTTTTTTTCTCTTTCTAAAAATGTTACTATAACTCTGCCTCTTTCTTCTCCTCTGCTCCCTATCCCATTTTCCTAATTTAAAACTACTCCTTTTTATTACACAGTCCTGGCTACGTCCATGCATTTTGCTAAAATTAGATCCTATCAGATTCCAGGCAGCTCTGGAGAATGTTTTCTCAAAACTGCCTGGCTATTGTATCACCCAGACTGAATTGTAGAATGCCAAATTCTCCTGGGCACTTTGATATGGTGGTTTGTAAGAAGTTCTTTCCTGCTTTATATGAAGCATGTATTGGATGGCAACTGATCAGGGACTACCAGGACTGTAGAACAGACAAAAATGCAAAATGTAATCAGAAGACAATTGTGTAAACCATGTAATCATCAGAATTAAGTATAATTTAGACAGGATTCATGGCATAAATCTCCTATGGTTGTATAGAAAATATTCCCTTCAGGTTCTGAAAACGTCCAAGAAGTAGGAATTGCCTGTTTTCTTAGATAATAATCTCTTCTGGTGTTCTTCTTTGTGAGAAATTATTCTGATCATAGATGTGAAGATGACTTGTCCAAAAATACAGTGTCAACAATAGGTTGCATATATTAGAAATTACACATGCATTTCAGTAAAACCAACCAATTCCCTCCATTTCAGTGTTATAAGGAAGGAAGTAGCACTGGAGAGATTATTTTTATTTTAGAAATTTTAGTTACTATAAAGGCATCACGGACTGTGACTACCCAGTTTCTGTCACCCTCTGCAGTTAAGGAGAGGAGAAGTGGCCCAAGAAAGGCAGCTGATAGCAGTATGAATGACCAAGCTGCTATCTGAAAGTGGAAAGTGGGGTTAGCGTACGAAGGCCCAGAGGACCTCTGCCGAAGAGATTTGACACCTTCAGCCTTCCACACTACACTACAGGCTCAGTCCAAGCTCTGCTACAGGTTTTTTTAGTGCCTTGGCAGTATGTACAGTACTTCCAAAGGAGGTTTATAGAATAACAGAGTAGGAAGGGATCTTGGACATCTTCTAGTCCAGTGATGGCGAACCTTTTAGAGACTGAGTGCCCAAAACCCACTTATGCATCGTCGAATGCCGGGTGGATGTGGCCCATTGGGTAGGCATGGCCCATTGGGTGGGCATGGCTGTGGTGGTAAAGGCAGATTGGGTGGGACTAAAAAGTTCAATGAATCAATTCCAACTTTGCGAGATCTTTTTTTTCCCGCGGGAAGTTGAAATTGACTGATTGAACCTTTTTTTTATTTTGCACACGGCAGCGGAGGCCTAAAGCAAAAAGGTTTTATAAAACCCAGCTGAAGGCCTAGGACTGGGGCGACGGCGTGCGTGCCCACAGAGAGGGCTCTGAGTGCCGCCTCTGGCACCCATGCCATAGGTTTGTTCTAGTCCAATCCCCTGCTCAAGCAGGAAATCCTACCATTTTAGACAAATGGCTGTCCTATCTCCTTTTAAAAACCTCCAGTGTTGGCGCATCCACCACTTCTGGAACAAATCATTCCACAGATTAATTGTTCTAACTGAAATTTCTCCTTAGTTTTAGGTTGGTTCTCTCTTTGATTAATTTCCATTCATTGTTTCCTGGTCTGCCTTCAGGTGCTTTGGAAAATAGGTTGACCCTCCTCTTCCTTATGGCAGCCCCTTAGATATTGCTAGACACTGCTCATATCAAGCAATACATTAATGATAATATTAAAATGAATTGAAAAGCAAAATAATTAGTACTTCTTACCTTTTGGGGAAAATTGTATCATGTTTCAGTAAAAAAATTGAATAGACTATAGCCTTAATATATACAGTTATTTGCATAATAAATCTCTATACGCTTAATCATAAGCTAATATAATTAAGTTTGAAAAGAATTTGAAGAATTTGAACAGAGATGATATATTTTTTCAAAAAATTATATTCACAAATTACATTAAGCCGCTATTTTAACCATGGTTTATTGCATAAGCCATAATTGGTTGGGTTCACAAATACCGAACTGTATACAGTGGTATACACATAAGAGATGCATAGTTGATGCATCAAAACATCATGTAGTTTGGTTAGTTCTGGCTTAGCACAGCATGTGAATACTTCCTACATTGTAACAAATGGATGAAGTTGCAGTAGATGTACTTTTGTACACATTTCCAACAATCTAAACATTTTATTGAATTTTAACAGAATCTAACAGAGTTGGAAGACTAGGAGGTCTTCTAGTCCAGTGCTTGTCAACCTTTGCTACGAGTATCACTGATGGTACTTCAGCACCTGGCAGGTGACACGTGTATGACGGGTTGAAAAGCACTGTAAAAAAAAAAGTGTAAACGTTTAGCAGTGTAGGAGCTAAAATGGTGGCAGCACTGCACAGGCCTGTGGGAGAGTCAGCTGGAGCTCCGGTGTTGCCGAGGCTCTGCTGAGCACCCATGAGCACCCAGGATCGGTGCAGGGCTCCAGCTGATCAGCATGGAGCTCCAGCTTATCGGCACCTCTGGGAGCAAAGCGCAGCCTGAGGGAATCAGCTGGAGTTGGACTGAAGAGAAAAGAAGGAGGGGAGAGAGGAGAGGATATAAAAGGAGCAGGTTTTGGTGGGAAAGGGAGAGAAAGAGAGACGGAAAGAGAAGAGGATGGAGAAAGAGAGACAGAGACAGAGGAGAGGCTTCTTTTTTTTTTTTTTTTTTTTTTTTTTTTTTTTTTTATTAAAAGTTTTATAAATTTTACAAAAAAAACAAGAACAATACAGAACAAAAAACAACATATACAAAAGAAAAAAAAATTAAACAATACATATAAAAAAAAACCCCCCACCCCACACCCCTCCCAAAAACCCTCCCTTCCCCCCCCCTGAGCTTCCCAGAGCAGAATATAGGCTTAAGAAATAATAATAAAAAAAAAAAAAAATAAAAATAAAAATAAATTAAAAACTTTATATTTATATATATAAAAAAGATATCTATAATATATATAAAAATAAAACTTATGAAAAAGCTATATAATATTTTTGTATACCCAATCTAAATTGTATAAATTTTATCCATTTGTCCCAGATAGCAAAAAACTTCTCTTGCGTTTGTTGCTTTAAGAAAGCCGAAATCTTTGCCATTTCTGCCAGATAAGCTACTTTAAAAAACCATTCCTGCAATGTAGGCAAAGATTCCTTCTTCCAATATTGTCCAATTAACAGCCTCGCGGCTGTGATCAAGTTTAACATCAATACAACCTCCTTTGTATCACAATCTGTAACAATACCTAACAAAAATAATTGCGGAGTAAATTTTACCCTCCTTCTAAAAATTCTCTGGATATTCCACCATATTTTGATCCAAAATGCTTTTATCTCTCTACATGACCACCAAATATGATAATAGGAAGCCTCCTTATAACCACATCTCCAACATTTAGGTTGCACGTCAGGGTACATGTAAGACATTTTTTGTGGATCAAGGTGCCATCTATAAAACATTTTATAAAAATTCTCCCTTAGATTCTGTGCTTGAGTAAATTTGACATTTCTCACCCAGATAGTTTCCCAGGTGTCCAATGAAACTGGCTCACCAAAGTTCTGCGCCCATCTAATCATACAATCTTTAATTAGTTCCGTTTCTGAGTCCAATTCAACTAAAACCCCATAAATTCTCTTAATGTGGGTTTGTCTTTGATCCCTCAGTTGCTTAATAAGATTTTCATCTTCTCTAAGAAAACCCACCTTACAATCCATCTTCCATCTATCTAGTAGTTGCCTATATTGGAACCAAGAATAAGTAAAATTTTCTTGTGCTAATTCTTCCCGTGATTTTAATTGCCAGTTTTGTCCATCCCATTTAAGTAACTGTCTGTAAGACACCATATCCATTTTAACCCCTCTTTTTATTCCTTCTATCGCATGCCAAGGTATAGCCCATAATGGTACTTTAAAATCACTTTTATAATATTTTCTCCAAATCCTAAGTAAAGAAATTCTTAAAATATGAGATTTAAAAGCCCAATCTATTTTTTTATTAAATATTAAATAGGCATGCCACCCATAAAGTAAATCCCATCCCTCTAGATAAAGTATCTCAGAATTTGTCAAATTTACCCAGTCACTAATTAATGTTAAAACCACCGCATCATAATATAATTTCAAATTTGGTACCTTGAGTCCGCCCCTCTCACGGAAGTCTTGCATAATTTTGAACTTAACCCTTGGTTTTTTCCCTGCCCAAATAAATTTATTGAGACCCTTCTGCCACTCATTTAAATTAATCTCATTTTTCAAAATTGGTAACATTTGAAACAAAAAAAGAAACTTGGGTAGAATATTCATTTTTATCACTGCAATTCTTCCCATGAGGGATAATTGCAGCTTTTCCCAATTCTTCAAGTCTTTCTGTACCCCGACCCACAACCTTTCATAATTATTTTTAAATAGTTTTGCATTAGAAACAGACAGCATCACCCCCAAATATTTTACCTTATTAACAATCTCAAAACCCGTCGAGTTAACCAAAATCTGCTTCTCCTGACTCGACAAATTTTTAGGTAAAATTTTAGTCTTATTTACATTAATCTTAAAACCCGAGACCAAACCATAATGGTGAATCAACTGTAATAAGTTTACTACAGAATAATCAGGTTGCGACAAAGTAACAACCAAGTCATCCGCAAAAGCTCTCAACTTATATTCTTTTTTATTAACATATATTCCTTTAATTTCCTGAGACTCTCGAATTTTAATCAATAATATTTCCAATGTTAAAACAAACAACAATGGCGATAAAGGACACCCCTGTCTAGTACCTTTCTCTATTGTGAAAACCTCCGACAAACCTCCATTAACAATAAGTTGTGCTGTTTGTTTTTGATATATTACCTTAAGGGCTTGTAATATGTTTTCACCAAAATTCATTTCTTCCATTACTCTTAGCATAAAATGCCAATTCAGTTGGTCAAATGCTTTTTCAGCATCTAAAAATATGAGCCCTGCAGGAACTTGGTTGTTCTTATCTAAGTATTCTAATAAGTTAATAATTTGTCTAACATTGTTTTTCATATACCTTCCTGTTATAAACCCTGATTGATCTTTATGCACAAGATGATGCACCACCCTCATAAGCCTATTTACCAAAATTTTTACAAATATCTTATAATCCACGTTTAAAAGAGATATAGGCCTATAGTTTTTTGGTAAAGTAAGATCTTGATCCTCCTTTGGAATCAATGATATAAAAGCACTACGCCATGAAGGAGGAATCTCTAAACCCTGTAAGATACCATTAAAAAGATCATTTAATGGTTGAATCATCTCCTCCATTAAAGCTTTATAATAAACAGCTGTTAACCCATCCGTACCCGGTGCTTTCCCTAATTTCAATTGTTGAATTGCTGAGGCGATTTCCTCCTTAGTAATTAAACCATTAATTTCATATTTCTGATCCTCAGTCAGTTTAGGAAAACTTGCCTCAGCTAAATATTTATTTATATCTAACAGTTGTACATTAGTAGATTTGTATAGGTTTTGATAATAATCCAAAAAAGATTTTTTAATTAATTCCTTCTGAGAAACTAGTTTACCCTTATAATTTATTTTCTCTATTATTCTCAGTCTCTGTTTCTTTCTTAATTGATAAGCCAACCATCTCCCCGGCTTATTAGCATTACAAAATGTATTTTGTTTCATAAATAATAAATTGGTTGCAGCTTGATCTGCTATCAACATATTAAATTGTGACCTTAATAACTTTACAGATTCTTTAGTACTTTCATCAGAAGGATTTAGAATCAAAGCCCTTTCTTTTAGTTTAATTTCATCTTCAAGTTCTCTACGTTTCTGAGTCTGATTTCGCTTATAAAAATTATTCATTTTTATCAAAACACCGCGCATAAATGCTTTACCTGCATCCCATACCATTGACATTGAAGTCCCCTTATACATATTCAAAGCAAAATAGTCCTTTAAACACTCCTTTAGTTTTTGAACATTCTTCTCTTGTCTAAACAAATTTTCATTAACTCTCCAGGATCTTCTTTCCTCTTTCTCTTGAATCAACTCCATCCAAACTGGACTATGATCCGTCAGTGATCTAGGAAAAATCTTTACATTCTTTACTTTATTATACAAATCCGTGGTAATCAAGAAAAAGTCAATTCTTGAAAAAGATTGGTGTCTGTCAGAAAAAAAAGTAAAGTCTCTCTCCTCTTGATTACGTTCCCGCCAATAGTCCCTTAATTCCCAGTCTTCTTTCATATCAAAAAAGGCTTTAGGTAGCCTTGCTTGTTTAAGAAAAGGAGAGGAACCTTTCTTATCCCTTTGTGTATCTAAGACACCATTCCAATCACCCATTAATACCACCGATCTATAATCAAGCAAAGTTATTTTTTGGTGTAACTGTTTATAAAATTGTTCCTGTTGTTGATTTGGAGCATAAAGTCCAACTATAAGTACTTTCTTACCATAAATACCAAGTTCAATCATCACATATCTCCCCTGGGGATCTGATTCTACCAGACAAGCTGGCAGGTTTTGTTTGACATATATAACAACTCCCCCTTTCTTCCCAGGTGCAGGAGATATAAAATGAGATCCCAAACGAGCATTAACTAAATATTTCTGATCTTTAAGTAGAATATGAGTTTCCTGTAAACAAATAACATCATTGGTATGTTGTTTCAAATAATAAAAGATTTTTTTCCGTTTCTGAGGAGAATTCAATCCATTAACATTCCAGGTCAAAAACTTTGCCATCTCCCTTGGCACGCAGCCTGGAGAAGACACCATCAAACTCTGACAGAGCTGCGTGTGTTGCATAACTCTTGGGTCTTGCTCCTCCCACCGGCGGTGATGCACTTCCAGGAGAATTCTCTTTGGGCTCTTTTTTACGTTGCTCTTTCTCTTTACGCTTATAAGCTGCACGAGTCATCCTCTGCTCTTTAGCCTCCATTTGGCGTTGCTTTGCCACTTCTATCATCCCTGCGGAAACCAAATCTAGTGCCTCAGATTGCTGCTCAGGTTCCTTAGCACTCAAAGATTTCCGACCAGATGAAGTTGAGCCTGCACTCAGGACCGAAGTATAGAAATCTCTAGCTTTGTCAACTGTGTTCAATCTGTAACGTGTCCCAGCATGGCTCAAAACGATACCCATCGGAATTTCCCATCTGAATGGCATCGATCTAGCTTTAAGCTCATTGGTTAAAAAAGCAAAGTCTTTCCTACTTCTTAAAATTTTAGATGGGATTTCCTTTAGAATGATGACATCTTGGGCGGCAATCTGAAATCTTTTGTTGTAAAAAGCTTGTATAATCTCATTCCGCAGGGACTTCTTTGTAAAGTAAATCACCACATCTCTGGGCAAATTCTTCTGCTTAGCAATCCAGGAGTTGAGTCTATAAATTTTTTCTACTTCTCTCTGTAATTCTCCTTTATCCATATCCAAAGCCAGCGCCAGATCACTAAGAACCACCTCCATCAAATCTTGATTCATATCTTCCTTGAGGCCTCTAATCCTCAGAGCATACTCCATTTGTCTGTATTGAAACATCAAAATATCTTCTTGTGAGGAGTCCACCTTCCTTTCCACGTCTTGAATTTTGTCATCTAAAGAGTCAACTTTGTCTTCCACTTCCTCAAGCCTTGCATCGAGCTTAACCACCACAGTAGCCAAACCTGAAACAGCTGCCAGTATATCTTGTCGTAATTCATTATTATTTTCTTGCAATTTAGACTTTATCCCCGTTATCTCTTCTTTGAGATCAGATTTAATTTCTGATTTAATCTGTGAAACAAATTGAGTCATTTCCTCTCTCATTTGAACTACAATCTCTCCCATTATGCCTCTAACCTCTTGCACTGAAAGTCCAGGTAGAGGAGGGGAGGGTGGTGGCTGAGCCGGTGGTGCATGTTTAGATTGTTGTTGTAGCTGTGCAGTGGAAGTTATAGGAGAAGAAATAACCTTGGGTACTGAGGAAGGCTGCTGCCTCTTTGAAGCCATTTTAAAAAGCACAATTGTCACTTCCCTTTCCCCTCCAGCCAAAAAGGGAGGAGGAAAAAAAGAAAAAAAGAATTTTTAAAAAGAGACAAACTATAATCATTAAAAGTCCAGAATAAATCCCAAGAATAAGTAATAAAAGAACAAACAATTCAAAAAAAAATTCTAAGCCAAAAGCAAAAGCAAAAGCAAAAAACAATCCTTAAAAAGGGAAAGTAAAACAAAAGAGAAAGGAAAAAAAAACTCCGACACTTTCAAAACGCCATCTTAAGTCCTTTCACTAGTATAACAAAGAAAAGGAGGAAAAATAGTAAAAATCAAAAGATAAAAAAATAAACACCTAAAATATAAGAAAAAGTCCTTTAAACTGCTCCGTCCGTTTAAAAATTACTCACCAAAATGCTGTAAACACGGAGATAGAAGCGGCGGTTTCTTTTGCTTCCAAGGAAGCAAAAACAGCTGGGAGGCGGAGATCAGCAAGAGCTCCGAGGGAACACTCCTTTCACCCCCTCTAGAAATAAATCCAGAGGGGGTTCAGGGGTTCTACCTCTACTCTTGCGTTCTCTATCCCTTCCCTTTGCCCGGGAAGGGATTTCCGAGCCGCGGGCCAGCTGATGCGCGCTGCGCTCCGCGGCTCTGACACTTCCCCAGCTGGACGGCTAAAAGCTAGCCGCCATCGCCGTCGCCTCCCACCGGAAGCTCCAGGAGAGGCTTCTTTAAGACAAGCAGAGGGAGAGAAGGGGATAGAACAGTGCAAAGATTAATGTCAGAGAAACAAGCATAAGTTTCCCACTAAAAGTGTGGTAAGTGGGTGTACAGATAGTCCTCAACCTACGACCACAATTGAGCCCAAAATTTATGTTGCTAAGTGAGAAATGTGTTTTGTCCCATATCATTTTAGACAAATGGCTGTCCAGTCTCTTAAAAGCCTCCAGCGATACAGCACCTACAACTTCTGAAGGCAAGATGTTCTACTGATTGATTCAATGGAATTCAGTATCTAGACTGATGAAATCCTTCTGACTTTTAACAGGGTCTGAGTAGCTGAAATGGTCTTAGTTTATTTCAGTTTTAAATTATATATTAATTAATGTTATTTAAGTAATGGGGTCAGAAGGAAAGTAACTATTATTTTTACAGGCAAAGTACATTGTATAATGATATTAAAATTTATGTTTTCCAAACTAATATATTCATGAAGAGCTGGCTAATAACGTTTTGCTGGCCAGCAGCTGATTTCTTTTTAAAATAAACCCAATGTGTTTCTGACCTCTAACCACAAATCCTCCTATATAACAGTATGTTTTGATTTCTGAATCAGCTCTAAAGGCAATTCACTGAAGAAAAATGTTATACTGTAGATTTTTTTTAACATGTCTCCATAGTGCCAAATGGATCCAGGACACCTGGAAACATTCATTTATTCCATTGCATGGCTGAACACTTAGATCATATTTACTAAAAAATTAGCATAAGTCCTGCCCAACTAGCAGGAATGATACTTGTACATTTAGAAATCTACAAATGGGCTTTTATTATTACTTCAGATTGCCTCTCAGATATTGGCTGACACTTGGAATGAACAGACATTCTATCTGTTGAATTTAAGAATATTCTGATTTGGCCCCAGTACAAAAACTCTAAGTATGGTTTATGATATATTTGTAAGTAGTCCATAATGCTTGATCATGCGCAATAGTAAAAACAGAATTTCTGGGTTGGTACATATCCTTCTGTCACCAAAATTGTAGTTATAGTGGATATAATAAAGTATCATACACACATACTTTCTAAATGTATTTTCTTTTGGTTATGGATTGTTAGCACAGTGGTTTTGGAAGTTAAAATATGTTCCCTTATTTAATGAACTAATCATACCAACCTCATTTCATACAATCACATTTTGCAATGATCTGCAATTAACCCAGTAGAATCCCATGGAAATAAGTGTAATTGAGTTCTGCTGGCTGGAAGTACACACTATTAAATGAATTCAGTAGTTTCTTTTAGTTACACATAAACTTGTTTATTTTCTTAAAAATATTAGGAAAAACCCATTATATTTTGTTTTCCTCAGTGGTCAGCTAAATGCATCTGGATGAAGACATGAAGACAATTGCTGTTTTGCCTTGCTGCTCCTCAGGAAATGGAATTCAGCAGCATATTGCCCTGAGTTTTTGAAATAATTGGAATAAGTTTCCCTGAATGCACAATAAAAAGACATAGGGCTGATCCATTCATCCCACTGTTGAAAGAAAAATTTTCATCATGGTCTAGTCCAAGTTGGGAATAAACAAAATGGAGACTACTTTAGAAAGAAGGTTGTAGTTTATTGAAGAGCAGAACCACGAGACATGAAGCTCTAGAGCAGTGGTTCTCAACCTTTTTAATGCCGCGACCCCAACCGGTCGTAAGTCGAGGACTACCCAGCTGGTCATAAGTCGAGGACTACACAACTGGTCGTAGGTCAAGGACTTTCCCTGCCCAGGAGCGCCGCGCATGCGTGGTGCCGCCCCCTGCACTGGCCGAGGTGTAGCTGGCAAGGGGCAGAGACGGAGCAGGTCGACCACTGGCTGGGCCACCAGCTGGCCCAGCCCAAGGGAGGTAAGGCACCCGCCGGGCCCCACGAGCACCAGCAACCCTCCTTGCGCCCGCTGGCCTCCCACCTCCCACCCTGGCCCTCTTTTACTTACATTTTTAGTAGTTGCTCAGCTGGGAGGGGTGGAAGCTTCCAGACAGCTCGCCTTCGCTGTAGATAACTTGCAGCACCGTTTGCAGACTGGAGCTTTTGGTGGGCTCAGCAGGGCAGAGACAGCCTGGACAATTCCTATTGGCTTTTGAAAGCCAATAGAATTAGACTCTATTCAAGAGAATCTATTCTATTGGCTTTCAAAAGTGAATAGAATAAAAGGGAGTAGCACAGCTAAGGAAAAGGGGAAAAAATGGCAGACTGCGTTGTTTGGCGACCCCCGTGAAATGGTCGTTCGACCCCAAATGGGGTCACGACCCACAGGTTGAGAACTGCTGCTCTAGAGCAGCAGACCACATGTTGTTGGGAGTGGTGGGTTTTTATACCTTCTTGGGCTTTTGTGTTTGAAGTCCCTGTTCCTGTGTCATGAACTTTGACCTGAGATTTTGAGTATGTCCTTTTTGGTATTGGTGGGTTAATCCTATTATGTCCCAAAGATCATATCCTGCTTCTCTGGGGCTGTGGCTGCTGTCTTACTTCTGTGTTGGATTTCTTGGGTGAGGGGTTGCTGGTTCTAATTCTATCACTCTGTTATTGTTAGCTGTCAGTTTTGCTGCAGGGGATTTCAAAATATTTTGTCTTGAATGGGCTTCTGCCTGGTGGTATTTGCTCATTAATGGGGCTGAATGCATTTCTAAAAGGTGGTTTCTTGAGTTTCTTTTGTTGTTGTTAGTTAGGAAGTTGTGTCTGATCCATTGCGACCCCATGGACAACGTTCCTCCAGGCCTTTCTGTCCTCTACCATCTTCTGGAGTCCATTTATGCTCACGCCTATTGCTTCAATGACTCCATCCAGCCACCTCATTCCCTTCTTCTATTGCCCTCAATCTTTTCCAGCATTAGGCTCTTCTCCAGTGAGTCCTTCCTTCTCATTAGGTGGCCAAAGTACTTGAGTTTCAACTTCAGGATCTCGCCTTTTAAAGAGCAGTCAGGGTTGAGAGTTTCTACTGGGAGCTATTAAGAAAAACTGGGCCTGCTTCTCTGCCTTTAAGATCCTTTGGGAAATATAATATTCTGCCTTTTTAATATCCCCCAAAATATTTCTTTCTCTGGGGGGGCTGACTTCCCACACCACTAATTTCAATGGACAGTAAGAGCCTTTTCTGCATAGTGTTTGTATGTGCTACTACGCAATGTTGAGAGGCACTTAGAAAGGATCTATGCACAATTCATGATTCTACTTTAAATAATCCCTAATGATCTCCCAAGAGACAATTTGGTATAGTGGTTAAGGCAGTAGACTAGGAATGGTGAGACTGTGAGTTCTAGTCCCACTTTGGGGCTAAACTGGCTCAGTGACCTTGGGCCAGGCACTTCCTCTCAGCCCTAGGAAGAAGGCAATGGCAAACCACTTCTTAACAAGCTTTGCCAAGAAATCTTTAGGAACTTGTCCAGGCTGTCTGAGAATTGGACATGATTTAATTTCTAAAAAAACAACAACTGCAAATTAATTTTATTTTTCAAAAAATAAAGTCTTTCACCTAAGTATTTAGTAGATGGAACCTGCTTCAGGAACTTCTGCCAAACTGTTATTTTATACAAGGATGCCAGCATTGCTTCTAAAAAACCTGTATTTTAAAATTGGTTAACTAGGATGAATGTGCTGAAAAAAGAAGTATCTGAAGATATTGAACATACGTTTACACTGTATTAAGTTTAGAAAAATCTGGAATTTGTATAATAGTGATCAGTGATCTATGAATATTTCATGAATTGGGCTCACAAGAACAGTTTTTCAAACTCCACCTTGTCTCTCCACCTTTTAAACAGTCAAAAGCAAGAAGACATCTAGTTGAAGGGCTTGCTTTAAATCCTTGTTTGTATGCCACAGAAAGACAGCAAGTGAGATACAAGCTGCCTTTTTCTTTCTAGCTACCTGGATTTGCAGTATCCATATGTTGAGGGCAAGGTAACCCTTGACTTTCCCATCTTCACTCCACTGCACTATGAGATACTTTATTCATCAGTCTTCCTCAACTCTGGCAACTTTAGGATGTGTGGACTTTATTCCCCATCTTGCCTTCTGGGACTGGAACTCCACACACTTTAGAGTTGCCATGTTGATAAACAGTGTTCTTTATTATCCTCCCTTAGCAATTCTTGGGAGAACCAGCCTAAGAGCCTTTTCCCACCCACATTTAGTCATAGCACGTATCAGTTTAAAGACACTTTTCTCTATTTAAAATACAATTAATGCAAACATTTACAAAAGCTCTTTATACCAATCATGAAAAGTAGGCAAAAAAGTTGCATCTTTATTTTCCCAAATCTCCACTATTTTGCTCAGTGTTATCCTGGCTTTTCTAGAAAGGTTTCCCTTATTTTGTAGGCCCTTCAGCAATTCTCCACCATCTTTTTATTGCTTTGTTGTTACACCTTAGAGATCCCAGGATTCTTCTGAAGCATTCATTAAATTTGCCTTCCTACCTTTTTTGAAAGAAAGCATGCGTCTGAGAGGAGGAAAAAAAAAAGAAAAACAAAAACCTGGCCAATTTCTCAGAGAATCTCAGCTTTGGATGTTGAGTGCAGTACACAGAAAAGCTATGAGGCCAACTTTGGGGGAAAAATTTACAGCAGCGAGAGTGAAAAGTCAGCAATTGATTAGTGCAGGCCCGGTAGGGCTTGCAGGAGAACTGGCTAGAAGGGGGGGGGGACTGAAGAGTATGTGCAAGATCTACATCTTAGTCAGATAGATAAGATACTAAAAACTGGGTAAGCTCACACATTGTGCGAGATTTGGATTTGATTTAGACTCTCCTGGTTTGTAAATGATGATTTAATGGAGTAGCATAATATGTAAACATAGACAAATGAATATGTGCATTCAACAAATACAGGTAGTCCTTGACTTACAAGTTTGTTTAATGACTGTTCAAAGTTACAACGGAACTGAAAAATGTGACTTATGACCCTTTTTCACTGTTACCACCTCTGCAGTATCCCCATGATCATGTGATCAAAATTCAGATGCTTCACAACTGGTTCATATAATGACTGTTGCTGTGTCCCAAGGTTATGTGATCACCTTTTGCGATCCTCTGACAAGCAAAGTCAATGGGGAAGCCAGAGTCTCTTAACAACTCGGTTACTAACTTAGCAACTGCAGTGATTCGCTTAACAACTTTTAGCAAGAAAGGTCACAAAATGGGGCAAAACCCACTTAACAAATGTCTCACTTAACAACAGAAATGTTGGGCTCAATTGTGGTCGTAAGTCGAGGACTACCTGTAGTGATTACGTTCAGGCTGGTTTCACAAGACATGCTTACTCATGGTTAACCAAAGTCAGTTGTCTGAGTTCGCAGGACGCGCTGTACCACAGACGCGCTGGCTCGGTTCCTAGAAAACGCTGGACTCAGCTGCGGCTGGCTGGTTTGTGGTTCAGGGCTCCCCCGCACGCAGCTCGCCCGGGACCACGGGCCCGCCTCCCGGTCCATCCCCACATTCCGGGCAAGAGGTCTCGTCGGGCTGAGGCGCCGCTAAACAACGAGTTCACCCTTCCAGTCGCGAAGACTCGCGCCTACACTCAAGGCGGCACCGGAGGGGCGCCCGAGGAAGCCGCGAGGGGCGGCAGAGGAGCAGAAGAAATTGAGCGCGAACGGCTGGGCTCCTCCTCCCTTCCGCGCTGCGCTGGCCACGGGCACGAGGGAGTCGCTGTGGGCGGACTCGAGCCTTGCCCAGCCGAAGCGAGGGAAGCCCTCCGCCTCACGCTTCAGTAGAGTGGGTGGGAGGTTCCTGCTCTGGAGAGGACCGAGCGGGGAGGGCTTTCCCGACGCCGGGCTTCCGTGCAGCTGCTGGCTCGCAGTAGCTGAAAGTTAGCAAGAGAAACCTCGTTTGCGTGGAGGGAAGGAGGGGGCTTCATCTCCTCTGGGCTGCCTGTCTCGGCTTGGAGCACCCGCGTTAATATTCACAGACGAGCCCCACACGCACCGTTCAGCCCTCCCTCTCCGCCTTTCTCTCTCTCTCTCGCTCCCTTTCCCGGCCGTCTCCTCCCTCTCCTGCGCTTCTCCCTCCTCTTTCCCTTCCCCCAGAGAAGCTGCCGGAGGAGGCCGGCAGACAGGCGCGGCGCGGCGCTCCTCTTGTGTTCTCTTGGGCTGTTTCCTCGGCCCGGCCCGGTAGTTGCAGCTGCGGAAGAAACAGCTCCTTCGCTCCTCGGGGCGCGACGCAACCATGAGCGGCGGGGAGGTGGTCTGCCAGGGCTGGCTCCGAAAGTCGCCCCCGGAGAAGAAGTTAAAGCGCTATGTAAGTGTCTCCAGTGGCTTGGCGGGTTCTCCTGCTTGCAGGAAGCGCCCTTCTCCGTTTCTGGCCACTCTCCACGGCGTTTTCGGTCTCGTCTGGCCGGGTTCCCTCCGCGCTTCTCCCCTTCTTTTCTTGCCCTTAATGCCCACGATAGTTATGCGCTGCCCAGGGTCTCAACGGTCGGCTACCTCTGCGGGTAGAATTATGTATACACAAATGCTTTGGTTCTCGTGTGACTTTTAAAACAATCTGATAATGTCTTGTTTACAATCTGACATCTTTGAATTGTGTAGTAGTAGAAAAATATTTTTTTTAAAAAAAACCTCTACGTTCACTTTTCATAATTGCAAGTACGCAGTTGTCTTCCTACTGGGGCTTTGCAAGGCCCTGAACAGACCCAACTTTTTCTCGTCTGATTTATCGCCCTTTGCGACGGAGGATCGGGGAAGAGCGGACGAAGTTTTCCGGAACACATACCGTATATCTTAAAAAGGGGGGGGGGAGTCTCCGAAGCACTCAAGACGGAACTCGGCTCTTTGGTCGCTTTAAAAAAAGGGAGGGGTGTAGGAGAAGAAGATCCTATGGAAATCTGCAAATATATTTTCTCTTGGAACTTTCAGAAGTTATTCCGCGCGTGATCTCTGTCTAGATGATTTTCGTTCGGTTTTGGAAAACTGTATTTTAGCTGCCTTCTACCATGGGAAACAAACATGTAGGAAAGGAGAAATGCAATCAGTGTATTGATTGCATTGACTGAACTTGCTGGTTGAAGCTGCATGTATACATAGTTTCGTTGTGTTACCTGAAGCAGTTATGATTTACAATGTATTAAACATTGAGTGTAACAACTGGACATGTTTTTTTTCTGAATGACATGATTAGCAGGCTTTAGAAGTGTGTTTGAGAAATGCATTGATCTTTTGGAATGCAGTGATTCTAAAGGGTAAAAATCATATACACAAATATTTTAGCTTTTAAAACAATCTTATAATGTCTGTTTACAATGGGTTAATTCACCAAAACTGACATCTTTGAACTATGTAGTAATAGAAAATAATTAAAAAAGACCTCTACCTTGTCTTTGCTTTGATCTATAATACTATTTCTACAGAAATTTGCATTAAGGCCTGTAACTAATTTGTTACATTGCACTTAAGTATCATGTATCATCTGGAAACATTTGATTATTACACAAAGACAAAGAGAATGTTTGCTCCCCATCTGATATAATTTTATATTCCAGAAATAGGTACCTGTTCTTTTCACAGACTTCTCGTCAAAACATTTCATAATACAAATGCTCCTAACATTGGGAACATAAATTACTTCAAGACAGACCCAACTCAGCAAATCAAATTCTGTCAACTAATTTATTGATGTGGTGATTTAGAACCTTCAAATAGAATAACATTTATCCACTGGCTTCCACATATGTTGATTTACAACATCTAAAATTTGCAGCCACACAGTCCAAAACTTCAAGAATAGATAGTGCCATAAAAAAACAACAATAAGAAAAGGTGTATTTTAGGGATAGGCTGTTTTGTTCTTGAAAGTAGTCTGTAGTAGTTGGTTTTTAAAAGAATCCAGTAGTATAAACTTCTGGACTAATAAATGGACTTGCCTGCCAATTGCTGTTTCTAGTTAAACAAAATATTGTTTATCTTGCACAGCTTTCCTGGCTGCATGGTACTACTCTTACTAATGTAGCATAGACAGTTTTAAAATACATAAGTATATAGTAATTATGTAGTTATTTAATTGTTCTGAGAAATAAATGTAAGAATGCTTAACAGTTCTTAAGTATTGTTTAATACCTTTAAAAAAACTTAGACTGAAAGAATGAGATAGAATGAAACAAGTCTAATTCATACCAGAGACAGTTCTCAGATTTTGTTTTTCCACAAATGAAGCGAAATTGGGCTCCAGCAGTTCTAAAAAGGTATTCATGGTGATTTTGAAATAACATCGGTAGGGTTACTGGCATGTATAGACAAGGTTGTGAGATTGTTGGGAAAAAGATAAAGGCTGGTAACTGCTTTCATTGCAGTCACCAATCAGGCTGAACATAGGAGAAATACTGTTTAACTTCTTTGGTTGAGTATTTGGAGTAGAAAGTGACTTTTTTACAGTGGGAAAAGCCTTATTTATGTGTCAGGGAATCTTTCAGCTAAATTAATTTGGACCTGCTGCTGAAATATTTTAAGTATTCAGACTATTTCTCCCTTTCTACTTCTTTATGGCATTCAATAGAAATAAGTATAAAAATACCTTAATTATTTTATTAGATCTTTGGTTAGAACTGGGCGCATCTTCTTGTGCAGTTTAAAAAAATTCCTAACTATATTGGAGTATATAGAAAGTGAAGTGACAAGTAGATGAAGAGGCTCCAAGCTGTATATTAGATGGAACATAATATTACAGTATGAAAATATTGCACTGCAATTTTCAAAGACTGAATTTCATCAGTTATCATTTAAAGGTTATTGATAGTCTTATCCATAAGTTCTGCATTCTTATATCAAAAAAGAATAGAAATAACTGATATTTTGTAAAAATCACATAGAAAAGCTACAGTCTTTTGGTACATCTGATGTAGTTGACTATATTGCACAGTTAACTTACAATGTTAGTGTTTAAAGTGTAACTATTTTTGCTTTTAAGAGTAACACAGCTACCCTTTTGGAACTGGTATAGTGTACAAATGGAGGTTATGCAAAGTAGTAAGCCTGAATTACACATATAGGAGGTAAGCCCTAGTTCAGCTTTTCATTAATATGTAAGAAATTAATAGACAAAAGTTACACTTTAAGATATTCTCATTCAGCAGTATTGTTTTATAAAATTAATAGCTGTAGATATATTAATAATGGCTAATAAATTAGAACAAAAAAGGTTGGGCTAATGTGCCAGTAGCTTTTTAGTTCTTTTCCCCCTTATTATGTCTTGAGGCTACAATCGCATAAGCCTCTGGGGGAGGGAGAAACCTGCCTTATATAGCTTTGTAGAAAGATCCTGAGTCTTGACATACAGAGTCCCTAATGTTAGAAAAATAAAGGATTGTAGTCTTAAGGATATGTCTATCGAATTCTTGAGTCACTTGTAATATAACTTCCTATTTTAGCTTCTTTCTGGGAAGCAGTTCAGGCAAGTATTTGTCCACTAAGTCAGAGGTCCCCAACCTTTTGGACACCAGAGAAGAGTTTGGAGAAGAGTTTTTCCATGGACTGGAGGGGGCATGGTTTTATGTGCTCACTTCCCATTTGGAAGGTTGAGAGTCAATCCTAAGCAGTGGCAGATGTTTATCAGGGTGCAAAGAGAAAATATCTGCTGCGAACTCTGCATAGGCTTCAGGAAGGGCATTCGGCCATAAACGCTCAGCTCCATTCAGTTGCCCCAATGGCATGCCAAATAAAGGGATTAAAGGGTTGTAAAAATTATCTATCTATCTATCTATCTATCTATCTATCTATCTATCTATCTATCTATCTAGGTCTTTGGTTATTTGGGTTTTCTCCCGCGTCAACTTGGAAGTGTCTTGGCGACGTTTCGACGAAGTCTCATTCGTCATCTTCAGGCTGGTGTTTTCCGCTTCGTGCTTCTAGGAGCAATGTGTGATCGTAGCTGTTTCTTCCTTTTAACTGCCAGTGGGGATATGAACTGATTGGATGAGAGCTTGGCTGTGTTCTGATTGGATGAAGATGTGTTCTGATTGGTTAGGAGCTTGGCTATGCTCTGATTGGATGGGGGGTTGGTTTTGCTCAGGTTCTGAGCACAACAAAGCCCCCACCCAAACAGAACATTCCCCCAACCAATCAGAGCACAGCAACCCCCCATCCAATCAGAGCACAGCCAACCCCCATCCTATATATATATTCTTTTTTTATTAAAAGTTTTAAAAATTTTTTACAGTATATAACCCAAATCCCTCCCACCCCTCCCCCTCTCCCCCACTTCCCAGAGCTGATTACAGGGTTACAAATAAGCAATCATAATCTAACTAACATTACCCAACTCTACTAACAATCAAATCCATAACTTTAACTCCTTTTCAAAGTAAATATTAACAAATTAAAAACCAAAAATAATAATAAAATTAAACAATAATACTAAAAATAATATAAATTCAATCATATTAAACTATTAAAAATAATCTAAAATTTACTCATAAGTTAAATAATACATTTTAGTCTCATATTTATTCTGGATATAATCTATCCATCTTCTCCAAACCAAAATATATCTTTCTTGTGAATAATCCTTCAAATAAGCGGAAATTTTTGCCATTTCTGCTAAATTAGACACCTTAAGCATCCATTCTTCCATAGTAGGCAATATATATATATATATATATATATATATGTTTTCTGAGGTTTTCGCGGGTATTTGTATGTAGGTCTTTGGTTGTTCGGGTCCTTTCCAAAGGATTCAACTTTGCAGTCGCTCCCAAACACATCCCCACTGAAACCATTATATGTGGAGTTGAAACCAGCCTGACTAAAATCAACCCCGACGACGCCAACAGAATCAGACTCGAAATCACCAACATCCTCTGCACCAGCAAGCCACCCAAAAGCAACTTACCCAAAGAGGAACAGACCGCACTACGTAACCTTAAAGAAGACACCAGCATAATAATCCTACCAGCAGACAAGGGCAACGCCACGGTGGTTATGAACACATCTGACTACCAAACCAAATTAACCAACCTACTCCAAGACTCCACATACAAACCCCTAAATACAGATCCCACCACCTACCTGGAAAAAAACCACCAGAACCAAGATAAAAGCCTCCCCCATTAGCGAAGAGATCCAGCAAAGAATCATTCCCAGAGAGAAATCATCCAGATGCCCCAAACTCTATGGTCCCCCCAAGATACACAAGGAAGGAACCCCACTCAGACCTATAGTCAGCTCCATAGGCTCACCTCTACAAAACCTAGCCAAATTTCTCGCCAAACAACTACAGCCCTATGCAGAATCCATCACCTCTCACGTAAAAAACTCATTCCAGTTTATAGAGATCATAAAGAAACAAAACTTACAGCCCAGCGACCTACTAGTGAGCTTCGATGTCATATCCCTCTTCACCAAGTGCCTATCAAAGAAGCCTTGACAGCTATTCAAAACAAATATAACCCCCCCAAACACATCTTAGATCTGACCAACCACTGCCTATCCAACACATTCTTCATCTATAACGGACAAAAATACAAACAAACAGAAGGAGCACCCATGGGATCACCCCTCTCACCTGTCATTGCCAACCTCTACATGGAACACTTTGAAACCCAAGCTCTAGAAAAATCTGATCACAAACCCAAACTCTGGCTCAGATACGTAGATGACACCTTCATAATCTGGCCACATGGGAAAGAAAAACTGGACAACTTCCTCACACACCTCAAAAGCCTACACCCCAAAATACAGTTCACCATGGAAACAGAAGCTAACAACCAACTTCCCTTCCTGGATGTCTTAGTCTACAAGAAATCCAATGGCTCCCTAGGACACACCATCTACCAGAAGAAAACACACACAAACCGCTATCTGCACGCTCTCTCACACCACCACCCAGCACAGATCCACTCTGTAGCCAAGACACTCATCTCCAGAACAAAACGCTTAGCTGACGAACAACACCTAAAACCCGAACTACACACTCTCACCAATGTACTAACATCCAATGGATTCCATAGAAATAAGATTACAAACCTAATCCAAAAAGAAACCCCCACTAAATCCAAGACAAAGAACAAGAAAACGGCAAAGCCCTCCTCCCATACATAAAAGGCACCACAGACAGAATCAGTAAGATCCTCCATAAACACAACATCAAAACAGCATTTTGCACAAACAGAAAAATATCCACCATCCTTAGAAACCCAAAGATAAAATTGAATTAGAAAATCAAGGAGTATACGAAATCCCATGCACCACTTGTCCCACCACATACATCGGACAAACCAACAGAAGAATAAGTGCACGCATTGAAGAACATAAGAACTCAATCAAAAAAGAGGAACCAAAATCTTCCCTGGTCCAACACCTTAAAGCTACAGGACATGAAATTGACTTTAAAAATACCAGAACCATTGCCAAAAGTGAACATTTTAATAACAGAATAATCAGAGAAGCCATCGAGATAGAAAAAACGCCCACACAGCATGAACAAGCGAGATGATACCTCCCGCCTACCAGCCATTTGGAAACCCGCCCTCATTGACAAACGACTCCTAACACAAAAAATGATACCAGACCCACACTCACAAAAACCACACAGGATGTCACCACCAAACATCCACGCAAAAAACAAACCCAAAGCCACACTGACTATGAGGCACGACCACAAACCAGAAGCCAGACCACAGCTGCATCATTAGCCACTTTAAACCCCCCCACTCCATACATGAAGCAAACTGACACCCTCCATGAAGAGGAAGCACGACCACGAACGTGAAGCCAAGGAATGGCAGGGCAGCCCAAAATCTTGAATCCCTCTGCAACTCAGACTAACCTGAGCACAACCAAACAGAACACTCCCCCAGCCAATCAGAGCACAGCCAACCCCCCAGCCAATCAGAGCACAGCCAACCCCCCAGCCAATCATAGCACAGCCAAGCCCCTAACCAATCAGAACACACCTCCACCCAATCAGAACACAGCCAAGCTCCCACCCAATCAGTTCATACCTCCACTGGCAGTTAAAAGGAAGAAACAGCCAAGACCACACACTGCTGCTCGAGGCACGAAGCTGAAAACACCAGCCTGAAGATGACGAATGGGACTTCGTCGAAACGTCGCCAAGACACTTCCAATTTTACGTGGGAGAAAACCCGAACAACCAAAGACCTACATCTATCTATCTATCTATCTATCTATCTATCTATCTATCTATCTATCTATCTATCTATCTATCTATCTATCTATCTATCTTCTAAATAGCCAATAAAATCGTGAACACCAGGAATATAATAAACTAAAAAAGTTTAATACTGTGTTTATATATATTGAAGTACATGGTTGATGTACTTCTTCTTTTAACTGCTCTTAGTTTTTTTATTTAATTCTTGTTTCCAGTTAGAAAGTTGTTCCTTGACTTACAATCATTCATTTAATGACTGTTCAAAGTTACAGTGGCACTGACAAAAGTGACTTATTACCATTTGTCACGCTTATGACCATTGCATCATCCCATGGTCACTTGATCAAAATTTGGGTTCTTGGCAAATGGCATGTATTTATGACAGTTGCACTGTCCCAGGGTCACGTGATCACCATTTGTAATTTCCCCAGCTGGCTTCCAACAAGCAAAGTCAGTGGGGGAAGCCAGATTTGTTTAATGACCACATGATTCACTTAACAGCTGCAGTGATTCACTTAACATCTATGACCAAAATGGTCATAAAATATGGCAAAACTCACTAACAACAGCAACAGAAGTTTTGAGCTCAATTTGGGATGTAAGTCAAGGACTGCCTGTATAAATATTACAATATTATTTTGTTTGTTTGTTATACATTGTACTTTCTGTTCATGGATTTTGTTTCTTCATTTATGCTTTCTAGTTCCTTTCTACTTTTTTGAAATTGGTCCTCTTATGCTTTCTAGTTTCTTGGACTTTCTATCCTCTTTTGAACATTGTTCAAACTCCAACTGCAGTTTTATTAGCTTCTTTCAAAAGTCATGAAAAACTATACTGTAACTTTTTTGATGTTTCAGAAAATCAGATTAGATTGGTGTTGTACAAAAGAAGCAGTTTCTTTAAAAACAAATCTCATAAAGAAAATTTAAATCATTATTTGAACCAGCATTGCAACTTATGTATTTGATACATTGTAGTTCTGTCTGTATAGCTTGGCAGGTAACATATCATAAGGAAAAAAAAACCTCCTGTCACTCAGATTATCCTGCTGAAACGATAAAAGCTTGTTGTAACCAGACAGAACGATTTTTGTCTGATATGATTTGAATTTAGTTCATTTTAGTTCTCAGAATAAATTTCTGGACTCATGATTCTTTCAGTTGATCTAAAAATTGTGGCTAAAAGCAAAGTAGACTAAACAAACCTATAATATTCTTACCACTGAAATATGAGAGAGAGCTTTTATACCTTGAATAAAATGGATGTCTTTTCAGAAATAATAATGTTTTCTCTTTAAGGGCTTATTTTTTCTTCTCTTTATGCCCCAGTGCTATAATTTTTAAAAAATGCAAAAAGAAGTAATTGGCAGAGATCTTGTCTCCATACTCCTCCCATTTTTCTCTTTAAGCTACGGGAGGGGGACCTATTAAGGCTTCTTTCAAGTCCGTGGTACATGTAATTTTTTAAAACGACTCAATTCCTAAAAAATTGCCAAATCTACAAGATTGGGTGTTACTTCCACAGCATTACTGGTGGGAATGCTAAAACCTCATAAGATTGTAGCCGGTTATATTTTTCAACTTGATTTTATTTTAGTATGCTGTCTTATCAATAAAAGCTGTGGAAAATTTAGTGAACGGTGGTACCACAGATGCCAGATCACTGTCACTTGTTTATCATCTAAGGCAGTGGTTCTCAACCTGTGGGTCGGGACCCCATTTGGGGTCGAACGACCATTTCACAGGGGTCGCCAAACAACGCAGTCCGCCATTTTTTTCCCCTTAGCTGTGCTACTCCCTTTTATTCTATTGGCTTTTGACTCTCTTGAATAGAGTCTAATTCTATTGGCTTTCAAAAGCCAATAGGAATTGTCCAGGCTGTCTCTGCCCTGCTGAGCCCGCCAAAAGCCCCATTCTGCAAACGGTGCTGCACCAGTTGAGTAGTCCTCGACTTACGACCGGTTGGGGGTCGCGACATTAAAAAGGTTGAGAACCACTGATCTAAGGTTATAAATAAGAACTGGTGGTCTAAATAATCTGTGTTTATCTTGAGAATGAATTTATTTCTTAATAGAATTGAAATCTAAGTGCACCTTCTAAGTACTGTCTCAAAAACGCAATCATGTGATAGTCATTATAACCTTCCTGGTATCCTGGTATTCTATAATACCATTTGTCCTTTTCTTTGTAATTTTAAATAAGATATTTCCCATGTGTCTTTTAAAGGTAATTGTTGTTTGACTTTAATAACTTTTTCATAAAGCAGATAATTTTTAATACAAGTGGGCTCTTTATATGATTTGTCACCAGATGCTCTTACAAAAGCAAAATAGTAACTAAAATCATAAAATTTAGTCACTCCCCCCCAAAAAAGGATGTGGCTACCTTACACCGTCATATGATGCAGTAAAACTAGTTTACCCAATTGCTATTGATTAAATAATATTAACAATCAACAGATATCATTTTAAGGAATTATTGGCTACAGGAATCTTCAAGGTGAATGTAAAAGTAGTTGAATAAATTCCATTATTAGAGAATAGTTTTATGCAGCAGAGAGCATTTGCTACTCTTAAAAGTGTTGAACACAAATGGGAACATTAGGAAGCCTGAGATCTTAAATTCACAGAGTTTTTATAAGTTCTTTTATATCTTACCCAGATATCATTTATTATGTATTTGGTCAGGGCTTCCCTTGAATGCTTTCAAAATGACTGACAGAATTTATTCTAGCAAATTTCTATAAAGATAATTTTTACTAAATAGTTTCATATACGATAGTTTCATATGCAGTTGTTCTGACCCTCAATTTTTTTAGTTACCAACAAAGAGAAAAATGGGAAACCATGATGATGATGATAATAATAATAATAATAATAATAATAATAAAGTTGGAAGGGACCTTGGAGGTCATTTAGTCCAACCCTCTGCTCAGGCAGGAAACCCTATACCATTTCAGACAAATGGTTGTCCAATCTCTTCTTAAAAACTTCCAGTGTTGGAGTATTCACCGCTTCTGGAGGCAGGTTGTTCCACTGGTTAATTGTTCTAACTGTCAGGAAGTTTCTCCTTAGTTCTAAGTTGCTTCTCTCCTTGATCAGTTTCCATCCGTTGCTTCTTGTCCTGCCTTCAGGCGCCTTGGAAAATAGCTTGACTCCCTCTTCTTTGTGGCAGCCCCTGAGATATTGGATATACAGAATATACAGGAGGAGAGGATACATGGAACACTTGTCTCTTCTATCCCTAAGTACAATTGCATAAATTTCTTAATACGTCTTTTTTCATAATAAATCTTATCTGGAAATAATCTAATTTTAATACCTCTTTATTTTCTTTAAAAGTACATTAGGGATATTTCAGTCAATTGATTCTTCAGTTTTTAGTGTTCCAAGCCATTAGTTTTGTTGTAAATAATATGTATGGTAGGCTCTTCTCCCTTTATAAATAAAGATTGTTTGTTTATTTGCCACTTTGTTTCTGGATGAAATACACCATTGAAAATATATCTGGAAACTCATTTGTAATTTTATTTCTTTCTAACTGCCCAGGAGCAAAATATGCTATAATTGTGTGTTTATTGGTGTAATTAAGACCAGGTGAGAATGCAATGTATCCCACCAGGAAATGTACTTCTCACAATAAAATAAAATAACTGCATTAAGCTTGTACAGAGTTTGCCTGGAAGAAGAGCTTTGTGGTACAGGTGATATAATTCTTTTTGATGAAGCAAAAAGACAATGTGATATGTTCAGAAAAGTACTTCACATAGTCTCATAGTATCTTCCAATCTTTGCCAGTGGCCAGTAGCGTATACAAAAGCTAGAAGATACTGTACACGTGCAGAACATTTTCCCAACTTATGCAAGTCTTGTAGGGCTGGATGGAAGAACAAAATAATGCAATCTGATCACTTCATTTTAGAAGCAAAAGACCTCATTGTTTTGCAAAGGAGCTTTAGAGCTTTGCTTGGCTTTAAGCAAAGACCTCTTCAAGATTTATAGGCGATGGTGAAGTGGCTGCTTTATATAACTTTTCAGGCATTCCAAATAAGATGTTCTTCCTGAAACATTGTCTTTGCACCAGCCTTAGTTTTTTGTTGTTGTGTTGTTGTTGTTATTCAGAATGGCGTGTTTCTGCTTTTCTGGTTCCTGGAAGAGAAAGGATTAAGCAATTAAACAAAACTTTGTTCTAAAAAAAAAAAGATTTATAGGCCCCTAATCAGCATATTTGAAGAATAAAGACAATGTTGGTAAATAAACACAGGTGTTTTCAGGTAGAGCAGTTATTGTGAAACTGCTTTGTTTAATTGGTAGAATTTTACTAGGCTTGGTGAAGATAACAGTAATGTGTTGCTTTGTAACTTTCACTAGTTTCCCACAATTTTTCTATCTTTTCTGTTCTCCCTCCAAAAGTGAAGTAGTAGAGGACATTCTGATTGGTATAGCTATGAACTGTCTGCATATTTTATCTTTAAAAAGACAGATAAAAATTATTCTTTGGGTCACAAAAATGTGAATTAAATGCCTCATGTAACCAGTTTTGTGAAGTTGGTATCAGAAGCTTAGTGAAGAAGACACCAGATGCAATATGATTCTCAGACATTCCATAAATAAATGTAGCAGCCCTTCAGCTGAAAAGGCCTCTTTCAATTTTTTGCTTGCCTTACCTCAGAAAGAAGTATAAACCTGGAAAGAATCACTAATGACTCTGAATGCCTTTGCAGATTCATTCATAGGCAGACTTTTAATTTTTTATGGAAAAAGATTGCATGTTCCTGGTCTGGCAAGTGGATACAGGGAGAACTTATTGATATGATTATTTTGAGTATAATTTTTGTTATTTAACATGTTAGGAAGTGATTGCAATCTAGATTTTTAGATCTTATTTTGATAATTACTTTTAGGTTCCCGGGATCTGATTTCTTTTAGAAAGAAAGAATTTCTGAGGCCATTTTTACAACGGGATCAACTGTTTTATTATTGTAACATTTGAGAGGGATCCTTTTTGGGCTGTTTTCAGTTCATTGGAAGGAAGCTTTCGCTTTGGGATAAAAATGCTTAAATTGCAAATTACAGGAATAAAAGAGCCCAAAATATTGTTATTTTTATAGCTCCCTCCTGTTTTTCCTGTGCAAGTATTTTAGTAGGCTACAGTTGATCTACAGTTATGCTACAGTTGCATAAAATGTCTTGTTTGCTGAGATGGCACATTTCTTAACATGGTAATAGCAGAATTGTTGAGCGTTAGTTTTTCAGATCTTTCAATCTAATTATGCTGGGACATTGGGTATTGCAGAAAATGTTTTGTCTGTGAGCTCTTTATCCTAAGATCAAGAATGTGCTGCCTTTCTTACTTAACAGATGATGTAGGCTTTCATGAGGATTATTCCTTATGTGATAATGTGGGCCTGTCCTTCTCCCTTCCCCCCATCTCATTCTCTTGTAGGTACACACCCCATTTGACTCCCCTGAACCTGATAGAGCATATGAGGAAGATGAAATTTGAGTTTGAGTCAGTTGATTATTATTAATTGCATAACATTGCTCAGTGTTACAGTGTTGAACACTTGTACAGAAAGCATTTCTGAGGTGGAAGTTTCCAAAGAAAATGTGTTATTAAATGTAGGAACCTTTTTAAAAAAATCTGAATTGCAGCTGTTAGCTTCCATGTATAAATCTTGAACAGGAAAAACAGAGATATTCACATCTGTTATTCATCTTGGAAATGACAAGACTTAGATTTTTCATCCATTGTTTTGGGCTCTAGATTACAAGCTTCACAAGAAAATATTTTGTGTCTTACCAATGATACCAATGACACATTATGAAGTTATTTGCATTAGAATTAAAGTATTTCCTTAGTAGTAGCCGTTGTTCAAAATGAAATATTTGAAATATTTGAACTGAAGTATACCAAGTTTAAAGATGAAAAACTAGTTCTTTTACTGAAGAAAGCAGGTGTTATCTTCTTGCCGCAGGAAAGAAATTGTACTACTTATATGTTGAAGCCATATACAGCTCTACTTGGTATGCAAGCAATCCAGTTTGACTATTTGTTCATACATTTTATTAGTATGTTCATGTTCAGTGTTTCCTTTAAGTAGAGAGCTTTATCCTGGAAATGGGAGTTGTGCTTCCCTTACTCAGCTGGTGTCCATGAAATCTGATCTGCTGCAAAATTATCCAACGATATTTTGCTAGAAGTCTTAACTCACCTAACATTCATCAAGCGTACAAAGGCATCTAGGCAAGCTTGGCTTTTTAAAAATAGACTTTCATTCCTAAAATATTATTCTTTATCTCTCTGCTTTCATTGCTTTGAAATGTAGCATAGAAATGTGCTAAATGTTCATATAAGATGGTGATATTAGGTCTTAGTTTTTGAAAAACTCAAGCTTGTGGAACTGATTCTGGCTAAGGTCTCGTGTAGAGTTGATTGATCAGAAAATTATATTTAACTACAGGATAGGGACAGTTTTAATTTCTTTACTGTTATCTTGTTGTCCTTTGGATTTTTACAGCCCAGTTAGGTCATTGCTCAATTGATGCGAGAGCTTGCAGAATTTGTCTGATCTGTGCTTTTCCTCTGAGGGGCAAAACCATACTTAATGGTTGGTTCTCAGCCTGATAAAAAGCCATTACCTAAATAGCTCACTACTGCAGACCACCTGATGTCTGAGAAAAAAAAAAGATTTAGAGTGTGAAAAAAAATCAGGAAATCACTGTCCTCATATTTGCAGACATGTATTGGTTCTATTACTTTCATCTTAATAAAACTTAGTAATGAGAAGGTTGAGATTTATGCTTGGGAAAAATTTACTTTTAGTTGAGACAGATCTGATAGTCTGATACCATGTCCCACAAGCTCCACAATTAAATAAAGCCAAGGCAATAGTTTTCTTCCATTGTCAATTATGGTAAAAGGAGAGGGAAGAGCTTAGTTATTACAATAAAAGGACTCAGAATAAAATCGGTAACAAACTGTTCAATTGAAGTTCCAAGTCAAACTAAAACTGAAGAAAGCCAACCACATTTCATAATATAATTTTGAGCATAACATTACAATTTTCAGGGAGAACATCAGGAATTACTTTGAAGTCCTGAACCTTCAATGATAGCAAACAGAGGAGAACTGTGTAATAAAATCAAATAAGATAATGACATATGTTAAAAGAAACTGTCAAGGACCTGAAAACAGAAGAAATCAAACTGTGTGTCATAAAAAATTAGAAATTGCCAAGAAGAGAAGAGAAGCTCAAGCCAAGAAAACTATGGAGGTAACTTAAATAATTTCAGAGAACTGTTGGAAGAAACAAGAAGCAATCTTACAGTGACTTCTGTAAAGACATTGAAGATGGAAATAGAAATGGAAAAACAAGGAAATATTTTGGAGGTTCCCATATTCCATTGGTATGCTGTAGGATGCTGATAGTAATATTCAAAGAAGACTAAAGGTAAAAGTAGTCTGAAATGTGCATCCAAGATCCCTTAGAATATATTCTAACAAGAACGATGATTATTAGAACATAATATTAAATCAGTGTTCTAATCATTATCAAGTTGGAAGGCTGCAGTATTGATAAAATATACACAGAGATAATGGCAAACAACTGAAGAATTTTAAAAATATTTTAACTAAACTATGTCAGTAATCAGGGGAATAACATAGAGGTTGAAAGACTGGAAGATGTTATACTTACCAATACCAAAGCAAAGAGTTTTAACAATACTGATAGAAGAAAATATTTGGTAGCCTGGCGTTGAACTGCAGGGTCCTTGGTGCTTTCTAAGCTTGGGTGTTTTCTTGCAGACATTTTATTACCAAACTGGGTAACATCAGTCCAGTGCATCTGCAAGAAAGCAATGAATCATGATTAGAGGGCACTAGGGAACTCACAGTTTTAACAGTATATGCAAATTATCATACAATATCTTTAATTTCACATGCTACAAAAGTAATGCTTGGTGTCAAACAACACAGATTAGAGTTCTATATGGAAAGGAATATGCCAGATGTTCTAGTTGGCTTTAGAAAAGGCTGAGGAACATGAAACATTATTGCTGATGCACACTGGATAATTGAGAAGACCAAAGAATACCAAAAATAAGTCAATTTGTTCTTCCTTGATTATAGAAAAGCCTTTGATTGGCCAACTATATCAAGCTCTATGTGCTTAAAAAATCAGAATCCCAAAATATCTCGTCCTCATGCAAAATCTATACACAGAAAACTACAGTGCAGATAGGTAAGGCAAAACACACTGATTGCATATTCTCACCTATATCAGAATGAGGCTCTGACTTAAAAACTGGATGAAGAAATCAGTAATCTACATTATGCTGACAACACTGTTCTGATAGCTGAAAATGCAAATGATCTGGAAGCTTTAGTAATGAAAGTCAAGAAGCATAGTACACTCAGCAGTCTGCCTTAGAACTGACAGTGAAGATACTGAAGGGCTGCATAGTTTGTTTTTTAGGATTGACTATCAACAATAAATAAATAGAAGTCAAGGAATACATCAGTTGTAGTGTTTGGTAAGTAGCAATGTAGACCTCTGAAAAGATGCTGTGTTGTGACTCTGGCTCTAAAGATCTGAATTGTGTAGACAATGATAGCACTGTATGTGCCACCATTTGAAAATTAGAATAGAATAGAAAGATTGAACTTTGGTATTGGAAGAGACTCTTGAAAATATCATGGAGAATCGAGAACAACCAATAGAACAGTTCAGAGTTGTCACTCAAAGTACAAATGACCAGTGCTAGTTATTGTATTTGAAATGTATTGTGCATATATTTACTTCTATGGAGAAGTCTATAATGCTGTGAAAGGTAGAAGGAAGGAGAAAAAGAGAGTGACCAGTAGCAAGGTGGAGGGACATCCAGCTAGTCCTTGACTTATGACCACTTGAGCCTAACATTTCTGTTGCTAAGTGAGAGATTTGTTAAATGAGTTTTGACCCTTTTATGACCTTTCTTGTCACAATTGTTAAGTGAATCATTGCAGTTGTTAAAATAGTAATGAAGTTGTTAAGTGAATCTGGCTTCCCATTGACTTTGCTTGTCAGAAGATCTCAAAAAGGGATCACATGACCCCGGGATACTACAACTGTCATAAATATGAACCAGTTGCTAAGCTTCTGAATTTTGATTATATGACCATGGGGATGCCGTAAGGGTGGTATGTGTGAAAAATGGTCATGAGTCACTTTTTCAGTGCCGTAACTTTGAAAGGTCACTAAATGAACTGTTGTAAGGTGAGGACTACCTGTAATTACAGTGGTGGGGGTTACATTGCTGAGAAGCCTGGAGAACCAGTTTTATCCTGGAGAAGATCCATCTATGTGGTCACCAAGAAGTAACACTGACTTGGTAACACGTAATTAGTCAAAGTTTAAGAGGGAGGGGGTTGTTTTGGTTGATTTTTTAAAATAATGGTTCTTTTATGAACTCATAACAAGTTTTTAATGAACCTCCTTTATGATCTTTTTCTGTTGTGTACTTTAAAAAAGAATGTTTCACTTGGATATTTATAGGGTCACAGAAAATAGAATAGTGCTTATTTGGTTATCTTGCTGAAAATATATGCAACCGAAGTATGTCTTATTAAGCAAGAAATTTGCGGTACAAAAATTTCTCAGGTTTAGATTGATAAAAGAACCCCATCATTATAAGCAGCTCAAACTTTGCTCTGAGGTATATAGCAAAACAATGATTAAGAGGTTTTGTTTGCTGATTCTTCTAGATTCAGAGCAGTATTGAAAGTAGGAGAATGCCAATCAAGTTATCTAGATTAAAGTTTCAAACTTTGAAAATGTTTGGGAAGCATTATAGGGCATTAAACATTGTAATTAATTAAAAATATTCAATGGATATTTTGTATTTTCCCCCAAACTAGTCAAACTAGAAAAGTACAAAATGACAATTTAAAAAGCTGGGTTTTTTGGTTGGGACATAAATTCATTTTCTGATAGACTCACATGTGACATAGTTTAGGTTTATTTAACTTAACAGAAACCAAATTTTTAAGCTAAGGCCTATTTTTTCCAGAATGCAGCATGTTTTTGATGTTAACAGCCTTTTAAAATATAAGGAAATCATATACACTGAATGAAAAAGCTGAATAAAAATATGACTAATACTTTTGGTTCCAATATCTATAATAGCATCTTGGTGATGATACACTTAAGGAGTTCTTGCTGAAAACCTAGTCCCAACAGGGCAATTACTTCAAGACTTGTCATGGGGAGACTGAAGGGGAAGGACTGACCATCTTTGAAAGTATTTCATGAATACCTGCCAGGTGAATCTTGAAAACTTCACCTTGTACTCTGTAAGGAAAGCATAGTATTCCATCTGGATCACAGATGATAGCTGCACAAGCTGTCCTTTATGGTGTCAATAGGGTATTTTAAAATGTGAAAATAACATCACTTAGAAATTATTACGCATGTGAACCCTTGAACTTCTCAGTCTTCCCCAATTCCTGCCAAAATGATCTGACACAGCATTCAAGTAAGCCTCTAAATACTTAAAACTTTAAAAACATAACTTACTTACATTGGAGAGTTTCATTTTATTGAATATATGTGAGAAAACCTCAGCATGTTGTGTATTACAGTTTCTTCTGAGAACTAGTTTCACTTAGCAGTCAGTGAAAACATCTTGTACATATGAAAGTTCTTAAATTGTGTCTTTTAATAATTCCTGGTGCAATCTATAGCAGCTTGTGTTACTATCTTATTTCATGTTTTCAGGCTTTGTATATTGCTTTGCTTTTTAAAAAAGTATTAGTTAATAACATGAGACAGACTGTATAAGGCAGCTAGTCCTGTAAGTCTTTAAGCTTAGTCCTAAATTTTATATAAGATTTTACATATCATCTAAGCACACTGGATTGGGCTTGGAAGCCAATAACATTGTTTCAGTTGTTTTCTGTACATCCTTCAGGATGCATCACTAATCACACGCACCACTACATTTTTGTGTTGTCTTCAAGATTTACTCCTCAAAGTTCAGTGGTATTTAAAAGTTTGTGAATTCTTTTGAATTTTCAATTTTTTAGCATAAATATGATTAAAACATGATCTGTTCTCCACACAAGTCCTACAACTAGATAAAAAGAATTTAATCAATGAAAACAAATGAATCAAAAACATTATGCTTGTTCATTTATTTATTGATGAAAATGACAACAATCTTTCTTTAATGAGGGACAATGTGGCTTTATCAGTTGAAGGTTAAAAAGGCTTTTCGTGCTACTGCTGTTAATGAATTTAGCATTAATGATGACTCCCAGAATGCAAATCTATTCCCTGGCCCACCCAGAACAGGCATTTCTGCTGAATCCTAAAGTCTACATCAGTTATTCTACATCAATTGTTACCTCACAGCAATCAAATTTATTATGGTTCATGACCAATACAAAAGATATTAAAACAACTCAAGTTCCATCCATATTACACTATAACACTTTCCTGTATAAGTATGTTTTTATTAATTAATATTGATATGACTTAAGAAATAAAAGGGTGATGCCACTTTAGAAGACTTCTAACTAACTGATGGGGATTATTTCTATTACAGGAGTGAATTATTTAAGAATGTAATTCTGCATAGAATTTACAACATAGAGAATTATGTTTTAGAGTTTCAGTTTCACTAGAGGCACAAGGGCATTGCCTAACCACTGCATGAATCCATTTTATCCACCTTCCATAATTGTAAAGGGGAAGACATTAAAATACGCTCAGCAAATAGGACGTCGGTAATGAGCGTAATATAATAAATAGTAGCAAACAAGTTCAAGTTCCCTCAATTCATTGAGAAGAAGATATAATCTAAATTATTCTGAAGTTCAATATCTTCTAATACTGTAAATTTTCTGTCTTATTAAGTGTAACCAATATTTAGAAGGCAATTGGAGAATATGCCAATATGAAACAGTTTGCTACTTTCACTGCCAAGTTTCAAATATGGTATAATTCCCCTAGTCTTCTTAGCATTTCCCTTTCCTTCCTTCCTTGTAGTACCACCTCTGATAACTTTGCCTTTTTAATTCTCTTGCCTCCTTTGAATACTGCTGCCAGTGATGGCTGTTACAGACATTATATAGTTAAGAAATGTTTTGTGCATCACTCCACATACTGAATTTGTGGTCCAAAAGTCTCAACAAGATCATATTCCCCATCTATCTCCCTTTATAGATCATTCATCAGGGAAATCAAGACTGTTTTCATGCCTAACCCAGGTCTTAAATGCAGATTAAGAAGGGTAAAGTACAGTCTAAATGTTGCTGGAGATGCAGTACTGCTTCTTTTTCAGCCAACTTGGCTTTAATTAATAAAGCCAACCTGTCCAAAAATGTATCTTAAAAAAGAGCTTGGTTGCTACAACTTTTGAAGAGTCAGGAAACTCTGCCTATAAAAAAATGACTGTTAATTATCTTAGTCATTATTGGGAGGACAAAGTCCTTAGAGGCCCTTATAAGTCAAGATAGTGAATGATATAGATAGCAATCTGAATAGATCTGAAGAACTGCATTTGTTACTTAAAGAAAAAATGGTGTTGCACACCATGGATGCAATATTGTTCAAATTAGCTTTAAGCCTTGCATGAGTTTTAATGATCTGGTGTCTGAGGAATTGCTCAGAGAACTGCTGCTGCTTCTCTCTTTTGCTGTTATTTAGATCTTATGGTAAGGCAGCCAATGATGTGTTGTTACTGCTACCTGTGCAGACAGCCAATTACAATTCCTGGGCTTTTTTTATCTTTTGTATTCAGAGTCTTAAACTCCCCACATAATGGTGAAATCATTGTGTTGAGTAGGCCTTTCATTTGCGGCAGTCCAGTTCCCATTATCAGTTAAAGATAATTTTGCTGATCCAGTGTTGTATGAGCGAATTTCATCTTTCACAAAGGTTTTCTTCCCCTATTCTATCCTGGAGTAAACTCCTGGATATCCAGATTAAGTTTAGGGGACTTGGAAAGAGATAAATGGAATTTCATCTACCATTAATATCTGCTTGAATTATTAAAGGAGACCATGGTTACCCCCCCCTTTCAGAGTGTTTCATGTTACACTTTGCTCAACAACGTTTCTTATTTGTTGGATTGTGAATTTCATTATTTTATAGTTTAAGAATAGAATTTGATGAAAAATGAGATAACTAGAAAAAATAATTTTTATACAATTATACTTGCTTTCTATCAAGCCCCTCTGCAAATTCACTCTGTGTTTGTTCTGTGATGAAATTATGAAGTAATTTCTGAATGTATTGTTAAAATTCAGAATAATGTAACTCACCCATAGCTATTTAGAAAGAGAACTATAGCAGTGAAATATATATAGTAATGTAGTTAATGACAAGAGGGCAAAGCTAGGTGATATGTCCACCAACTCATTGGTGACCTCATAGCATCTTAAAATTGAAATGCCCATTAAATAAGAGAAAGTAGAAAACCTGACCTGAATATGTTGCAATCCATACTCAAATGGACAAACTATTGACACCAGCTGAAGGTGATTTTGAGATAATAAATTACTGCTGGGTTCTCCAACTCCTTGCATCTATCTGTCATTCCTGTATTTTTCCAGCCAAAAGGAAAGTTGCAAGTAAATTATATAAGGGGATTTGAAACACTGTTGATCAGCAAGATAACTCTTTGAAAATAGAAGGCAATGGGACCAAATTTTGTGTAGAGTAAAGGTAGCAAAAGAAAAACTAAATAAAAATTGGGCAGAAAGGAGCAGAGAAAAAAATCCTGAAAATTTCTCTAACGTGTCTGTGGGAAAGGTGGATCTGAATGTTGGCAACTACTCCATTTTAAATCTACTTTCTGGCTCTTGGGCCCTTAAGCTAGCGTGGACATTTAGTAGCTTGCCTCTTACTACCCATGCACACATGTAAACACACATAGATACTATATGCCAGAACAGAAACACCATGTACAGGTAAACATTATTTTGTTATACAAAAGAATATATAGATACATCCTATAGCCACTATCAGTAAAAGTACTGGATGAAATTTCAGAATTGTATGCTATTACTACTTTGTTATGTTATTCAGATTCTTCTAGGATCATTCTATTGAACTACAAATTAAAATTATAAAACTCTTGAAACTCTTGTGAAGGCAGTTGTTCTGTTTAACAAAACATCGAGGTATTTTCCAATTTTGTCATTGCATTTATCAGGCACTATTTTAAGAAATGATTATTATATAAAATAGGAATACTTAAAAATGAAAATACCTATATTTTATAAAATGACATCGGTGAGTGATGAGGGCAAGTGTTTGTTCTAAGATTACATTACTCATATATATGTTTTATACATACATACCTCTTTTTCTTTCTAATAATGTTTAAATAATATGCTCACTTTATATGGATGTAAAACATTAGTCTTTGACTGCCAGTTAATAGTTGTAAAATTGTTACAAAAATGTATCGAGGATTGTGCCATACAAAGTTTTTGAGTCCTTGGTATTTTGGACAAGAGGAGTCTTTTGACTTTCGATTAACAAAATGTATATTTCAGAAAAAAGAAACTTATCTTCCTTACCATTTGAAGCTATTTTATTTTATCATTGAGTGCTACAGAATTGGGAAATACTCAGCTTGTGCCTTTGTGCAACAGATTATGAAAGTCTTAATTATATGTATGACAAAATCTATTTTGTAAGGGACAGTATAATCACTGATATCATTTTTTTCTTTGAGAAGGGCTGCTTTAAAAAAAAATGGGAAGAGAATGTTACTTGAATACCTTAATAGCTGATCTGTGATGGTTTGATCCAAGAGCTACAGGTTAAGACATTTCTACACACTGTGGGTTGTCTCAAATGTTACACTTTTTCAATTCATAAAGCACCTACATTGAGAAAATGATGCCATTTTTATTCACTTCATATGTTGCTCTGGTACTTTCCTGGAATATCTCTTTATGATCTTGCCTTCCAGGTGTGAGTGTACAGATTCAGTGCAGACACAGCTGTAAACTGCTATTTAGCCTTACCAGAAAACAAATTGTACTCCATAATCTGTTGCATTTCTGTTTTAGATTAATCACACAATTGAGTTACCATCCAATTGTAGTTAATCTAAAGCAGGGGTGTCAAACTGCCCGCCCACGGGCCGGATGCATCATAGCAAAACAGCACCCACCCCATTGCTGGCAATGGCAAAAAAGTCGCAATACATCGCGACACATCACGTGACATTGCGAATTTGACACCTGTGATCTAAAATATTAAAAAATGACATGAGCCTGATTCAGAGCACAGTTTATGAAAATTAAACTAGTTACAGTTACTAAACTAATAGTTAAATGTTGGATAATATGGTAAATCATGCTCAGTTTAAATTAGAAGAGAAAGTTTCCAATTTCAGGAATGGAATGTGAAACCAAGCCTTGGTGAGGCTTTTTCCTGAAGTGCTGGACATTGTCTTAGGGTTAAAAATGTAGACATACATATTATTAATTTCCCTGCCTAAGCTTTCTGTTTCACCCTAGAGATAATTGATTTTAATATTTCAAGTCTTTTTTTTTTTCAGAAAAAGCCTTTGATAATTTAATATTAATAAAGGAGAATATTTGTAGCTCAGGGTTGACATGAGGGTTCCTTGGGGCTCTCTGAGCTTGCTTGTTTTCTTGCAAATGTTTCATTATCCAAACTAGGTAACATTATCACTAGCACTGATGATGTTACCTAGTTTGGGTAATGAAACTTCTGCAAGAAAACAAGCAAGCTCAGAGAGCACCAAGGAGCCCTCATATTTTAATATCTTTTTCGTAGTTATTTTTATATAATATTCTCATACTAATTCTAAGCAGAGTGTGAAATTTGAATTTTCACATTTGTAATATTAATGGAACAACTGTATTTGGCAAATATTCATTTCAATTTTAACCAGTTGTGTTCAGCTCTGATTAACATGGAATATAATGAGGAAATTTCTTAGCTTATATCCAAGCCTGAAAAAAGTTCTTTTCTTGGTTAATAATAAAATCCAGATGCAATACAAGCACTAATATTTGCATATTTACTCAATATATGTGTGTGCTTGTATAGAAACTACAATTTGTGTACGGTTGCAATATTTTATATGTTTACTTGAAATTAAATTCCAATTATCAACAGGAATTGAGTTTTGAAAATTATTGCCTTAAAGTTTTGATTATACCTGGCACTATAAAAATATATAAGAAATATTACTCACACTTTTTAATGAAAACTAGAAACAAACAAGATTTAAGATTATGTGATTACAAATAGTGCTGAGAGCTAAAATCATGTTTTGTTTTCAAAAGTCTGTATAGAAGATAATTAGTTTGAAATCTACCTAATAGCAATATTGTATTAATGCTCATAGCATTAAATAATTCCAAAACGATCTATAAATAAAGTGTTTTAAAGTTTGTCCTCTTAAAATGTTTTTAAATCTTATGGGAAAAAGTATGAGAGTTACAGGTTTGTTTAATAATAAGGGAAAAGCCTAAACAGTTTATCTTCAGAAAAGAGAAATTCTAAGGAGGGATGTACAAAATGTAGTTCGCAAATGAATCTTATTTTTTAATCAAGAATGCAAAACGACTGTTTTCCTAGTTTGTCTTAGTGATTGATGGGTTTTCTTTTGCTGAAGGTATTTAAATAAAAACTGGTCTGCTAACTGTCAGGGATGATGAAGTTATAACAATGTCACACTGGACAAGGAATTAGAGAAGCTGACCTCTAAGCTCCTTCAATTATGTTTACAGTCCATCTGATTTTTTTTATCATTAAGTTGCATTTTTGTCTGAATCAGCAACAAGGTCTTTGGGTTTTCATGTCATTCTTCATTTTCAAAATGGTTTCAGAATTCAATCTTAAATTTCAGTACATTTTCATCCTTGTTTAGTAGATATGAAGTTTATCAATTTAGATATGTAATTCACTTCATTATTTGATTAATAATATTTATGGTGTCTTGAATTATTGTTTTATTTCTGTCAAAGTGAACCCCATGGGATATTTTTAGTTACAGTATCTTTCTTGAAAATCTTAAGTGTCAAAATCACTTTCTGTCATAACCTGATTATATTACTGGAGATGAAAAATGCTTGTTGCTTTTGATTTTATGGACATACCTTGCTTCCAGAGTACTCCCATGTTCCACATGACTATCATGTGGAGCTTTTTTTGTCTGTGAAAACAGAAAACAGAAGTCTTTAAAATGAAAAGGTGAATTAAAGTTGCCAGAAAGTTCTTGGTGGATATATCAATTACATCTAAAGTAGATCTGGTAAAGTTGAGATAAACATATTTTTACTAGCTACATGCATACATACATATATGCATTTTTATATTCTTTGTGCAACACTGAGGTACGAATGTAACTTCTGCTAGATATTAATAGTTAGTCTTAGAATCTCCCAAAGTACTGGAAGTGTTGCGACGATACCAAAGTTTTGACAAATTTCCAGATAAGATTGGTCATTATCTGAGATTAAGAAGAGGTATCTGAGGCCAGAAAATGTTGCTAATCTCTGGCATATATCAGTGCAATTAAGTAGAGATTTAATTAATCCAAATTGGGTTGTTTTCTTGTTGAGTTCCCCAAGTTTCCTTGTTCTTTGTGAGCATAAACTTCCGGAAGTGGTGTCCATGTAGAGAACCAGTTGTTCAAATGTTTGAATCCCACCATTGCATCTATGGTATTGATCACTGATGTGAGAACACATTGTGAGTTTCTTTTAAGGAATCAGTTGAAAAGGACAGATTTATTTTCCCTTTGTCTGGTAAATTCTTTGATTAGATTCAAGAAACTAATCTGATTGTTCTACTCTCATCAAATTTATGCTCACAAAGAACAAGGAAAGGGGCGTTGGTCTTACCTGAACGCCTTTTCTCAGTAAGGAGATGGATAATCCATGGATGGGTTTTCTCTGTCTGCCTGCTCTTGAGACCAAGTAGCCAAAGCTTGACACGCCCCCACTTCCTGTGGAGTCCATTCTTAACGAGGGCGAATTGGCTGATGATTGACGAGGTATTGGCTCTCAGCTCCCTACTAGCGGCCTGCTGGCCTTGGGGTGGGTGTGGATTATCCATCTCCGTACTGAGAAAAGGCGTTCAGGTAAGACCAACGCCCCTTCTCCAGTACAGGAGATGGATAATCCACGGATGGGACGTACCAAAGCCTCACTGTCCCAAGGGGTGGGAAACAGATAAGGCCGGTAGATTGATCTCTGAGACAACTTGCTGGAGGACCCTCCTACCAAAGGAGGCGTCCGCCGATGCAAAGCGGTCTATCTTGTAGTGTCGTATAAACGGGGAAGGCGAGGACCATGTCGCGGCCCTGCAAACTTCCTCGATTGACGCCTGGGTAGCCCATGCCGCCGAAGTTGCAGCGCTTCGGGTGGAATGGGCTGTGAGATGACTTGGGGGTGGCAGGGATGATACATTGTAAGCTTCTGCGATACAGCTTCGGATCCACCTTCCAATGGTGCCCGCGGAAACTTTCCGCCCCAAGGTGCCCGCTTGGAAGGACACAAATAGGGCCTCCGATTTGCGGAAGGGTTCTGTACGCTTTATATAACGCCGCAAGGCTCTGCGGACGTCCAATGTATGCCACTGCCGCTCCCGGTCATGTGTTGGATTTGGACAGAAGTTTGGGAGAATTACTTCCTGTGTCCTGTGAAAGAGTGAATTCACCTTCGGTATGAAGGCAGGATCTAACCTAAGGACCACCCTGTCCTTGTGGAAAATGCATAGGTCGTTTCTGACTGACAGTGCGGCCAGTTCCGAAATTCGTCTGGCCGATGTGATGGCAATCAGGAACGCCACCTTTAGCGACAGGTGTCGCAAGGAAACGGTCGCCAATGGTTCAAATGGTGACCGAGTGAGTGCGTGAAGGACTCGCGGTAGTTCCCAGGACGGGTACCTGTGAATTACTGGAGGTCTGGTGTTATAGGCGCCCTTGATAAAGGCGCGGATCCTGGGGTGGTGAGCTAAGGGAACCGAATCCGTGCAGGTGAGGAGGGTGGACAAGGCCGCCACTTGCCTGCGGATGGTCGCGGGGGCGAGGCCTCTGTCTAGTCCCTCCAAGAGGTAATCTACTATCTGAGGGATGTAGAGTTTGTGTAAGTCAAACTGCCGTTCCCTGCACCAAAGGCAAAAATTTTTCCAAGTGGAGTCATAAATGCGGTTTGTTGCCGGACTGCGTGAAGCTTGAATTATGGTAATGGCCCCGGGAGAGAATAGTTCCTGTGCCATTATCTGGCGCTCAAGTGCCAGGCGGTCAGTTGTAACCATTGGGGTTCCGGGTGACTGATGGTTCCCTGGTGTAGGGACACTTGTTGAGGGGGAATGTTCCATGGGGGCGACTGAGACAGGTTCATCAGGTCGGCGAACCACGGTCTCTGTGGCCAATATGGTGCTACTAGGATCACTTCTGCACGCTCCTGAATCAGTTTTCGGATGACCGCCGGTATGAGTGGTAGTGGGGGAAAGGCATAAAGCAGACCCTGAGGCCACTGAGTTCTCAGAGCGTCCGTCCCCTCTGCTCGCGGGTTGAAGTAACGAGAGTAAAATCTGGGGAGCTGGGCATTGTCTGATGATGCGAACAGATCGAGGATCGGGTACCCGAACTTGCGGGAGATGTCTAGGAACAAGTTCGGGTGTAGCCCCCACTCCGAAGGGTCCACTGTGGTGCGGCTTAGGAAGTCCGCTTGCTGGTTGTTGACCCCCGATATGTGTTCCGCTTTTAGTGACTTCAGATTGGGCTCTACCCAGCTGAATAGGAGTCGTGACTCTGTCATCAGGGTTTTTGATCTGGTCCCCCCCTGCCGATTGATGTGCGCCTTGGCTGCTACGTTGTCTGTTAGGACTAGAACGTGGTGGCCTCTGATTCTGTCTTTGAATTGTTGCAAGGCTAGGTGGATAGCCCTGAGTTCTAGCCAGTTGATGTTGTTTCTCAGATCCGTGGCGGACCAACGTCCCTGTACAAACCGGGAGTCCAGATGGGCTCCCCAACCATACAGACTGGCGTCTGTAGTGATGGTAACTCTGACTGGTTCCTTGAAGGGTGACCCCTTGGTCACGGCCCGAGAGCACCACCAGCGTAGCGCCCTGCGGATTTGTGCCGTGACCCTGACTAGGTGGTTGGATGCGCTGGTGTTCTGCCGTTGGTACGGGAGCAGAAACCACTGTAGTTCCCGTAGGTGGAGCCTGGCCCAGGGTACAATGGCTATGGCCGATACCATCTTGCCCAATAATTGGGAAAGTGTTAGTATCGGAACTGAACGTTGCCTGTGAACACAGCGAGCCAGTTCCCTGATGCCGGCCACCCGGTCTTGGGAGAGATAGACCATACAGTTGGTTGTGTCTATCATGGCCCCCAGATGCAGCAGCCTGGACGAGGGAACTGTCTGGCTCTTCTGAAAGTTTACTGAGAATCCGTGTAATTGGAGGACGCGAATGACGGTCCTTACGTCCGCCTGAGCTGTCTGTAGGGATGTTGCTTGGATTAGTATGTCGTCTAGGTAACATTGGACGCGTATTGGGATTTTTCTCAGTTTGGCGGCTACCGCTGCTAGTATCTTGGTAAATACCCTGGGTGCCGAAGATAGACCGAAGGGGAGAGCTCTGTATTGGAAGTGTTTTCCCCCGTAACAGAAACGTAGGAACCGGCGGTGGTTTGGGTGGATGGGGATGTGAAGGTAGGCTTCCGTGAGGTCTATCGATGCCAGGAAGTCTCCTTCTCTGATGCTTCCCAGGATGGACTGAAGGGATTGCATCTTGAATTTTTTGTATGTGATGTAGCGGTTGAGGTTTTTTAGGTCCAGGATTGCCCTCCATCCTCCTGAAGTCTTTGGAACCACAAAGAGGATGGAGTAAAATCCTCTGCCTCTGTATTCCGCTGGGACCGGTTCTATTGCTTGAATGTCCAACAGGTGTTGGATGGCCTCCTGCATGAGTTTGCGTTTGGTGGGGTTCCTGGAGACCGAGCAGTTGATGAGTCGGTCTGGGGGTGTGACCAGGAACTCCAGGGACAGCCCGGACTGGATGGTTTGTAGTACCCAGTTGTCCGTGGAGGTCTGCTCCCACTGGTGGAAGAAGTGAGCTAGTCTTCCTCCAATGGGTAGGTCTATGTAGGAGTCATTTTGTCTTCCGGTACGGACGACCCGTTCCACGAAAGGGTCGTCTCGACTGGTTTTGTTGTCTGGGCTGGAACCCCGGTCTGTCGTAGGGGCGGCCGTACGGTTTGTTCTGCCTGGGAGTGAATGGCTTGGGTGCCTGACTGATAGGCGTGGTTGTCGGTTGACGAAAGGACTGCCTACGAAAGTAAGGTGTGGTACGTTTGTCTGACCTTTTGTTCAAGTGTGCCATGACCTTCCGCTTGTCTTTGTTCTCTACAAGATAGGGGTCCAAGGCCTCCCCAAACAGACCGTTGCTTGAGTAAGGGGCGGTCGCTAGCCGCCACTTAGCCTTGGTGTCAGCTTGCCAGTGTTTTAGCCATAGCATTCTCCTGGCAATTATGTTGGATGCTATGGATCTGGATGAAAAAATGGCCGATTGGAACATTGTGTCTGCAGCGTATTCCGTGGCTGCTACCATCTTAGCCAGGTCCTGGTGTGTTCGTATGTCCTCCATAGGAACTATGGTTTGTAGTTGTTGCAACCAGATGAGGGTGGCCCGGACAAAAAAGGAGGCCGAGGTGGCTGCTTTGATGGCCCATGCCGCTGTCTGGTGGGTTTTGCGAAAGGCTTGTTCCCACTTTTTGTCATCTGCCTTAAGGGCCTCCACTAGGTCCCCAGCCATGGCTGTCTGGGAGACCAAGGGGGTCCAGGCTTCATCTACTTTAGGAATTTCTAAGGCCTCATTGAGGTCTGTGGCAGTGCTGTATAATTTTTTGTCCGTACCACTCACTGATGGGAAGGAAGCGGGAGAGTCCCATGGCTTCTTGATCCCTTTCAGGAAAATGGCGGGGCAAGGTATATGGTGTTGCGTTGTCACCTTTTCTACGAATACGGGTCTGGATGTGGTGGCCGGTGTCGCTTGCGGCTGAGAAAACTGATCCGTCCCCATGTCCGCAATGGCTGTGGCCTTGCGTAGTATCGTGAGGAAGCGGTTGGGATTAAATAATCCCCCTGAGGGGGGCTCAGGGGGAAGTTCCTCATCCTCTGACATAGAGATCCCAGGTTGATCCTCCTCTTGTGGTGAAGAATAACCACTCATGGAGGACTGGGCCGGGGAGACGGGTTCCTGAATGCCTGAGGACTCTGAGGGGAGTTCCGAGTGTGGCATGGCTGAGATGGAGGGCCCCTGGTCGTGGTGGGCGGAGCGCTGTGCTAGGGCTCGGTCCACCACTTTGGTTAATAGGGCCTCTAGCCGTCCATCTGCCCAGATGTCCCCTATGTCATTACCTTTGGGTGTGGTGACCGCAGGTGGAGAGTTGGACTCAGTGGTTGTGCCTGCCGCCGTGGTTGTTTGTTGGGCTGATGTAGATGGCGGATCCAGTGGTTGCGGTGTTCCTGGAATGGACCACGCGCTCTGGGTTGATGTGGATGGACCCAATGGTAATTCCATCTCGGTGGCCGCTATTTGAACCAATTCCAATTGGGCCTGCCTCTGCGCTCTGGAGAACTCCTTCTCCAGGGCCTGGTGCCTACGGCTGGCTTGCTTTTCCGCCAACTTGGAGGGCCTCTTGAGCGAGTGTTTTGTCTTCGCTTTGCACTTGCCTGCCGCCTTCTGGTCAGAAGGTGTGTTGCAGCCGTAATTGGGAGGTGGAGGGGTCGTGCTCATGGATTGAGGCAACGAGGGTCCCTCCATTCCGCTTGAGCAGTCCCAGAAAAACTGAGAAGACGCTCAGGCAGGCAAGTATTGGCGGGAGCGAAATTGGAACAAGTACCAGGACTGTTCCCCTGATCACCCGACCACAACAAAAATATTCTCTCTGGGCTAAGGTCACGGTAGCTGAGGGAGGTACCGAAGGCACGTTTGGAACCACTCTTTGGGTTCCGCCCGGAGGCCTTAGGTGACCAGGCAACGTGCACCAGTAGAAAAAGGAAAAGGGAGGCAAAAAATATCAGTGGCGACCTCAAAAGGGTCTGTAGGCCTGACTTAATACACAGCAGGTATCAAATGGCGGTCACCTAGAGCGGAATTTATTCTTATTAATACTATTACTATTATACTAATAATAGGAACAACAATAATAATAAAATAATAATAATAATAACAACAACAACAATAATGGTGATGATGATAATATTGTGTGTTCTGTCTTTAGGCCTGTTGGCCCTGCAGTCGCTTAATTTTTAGCTTTAAAAAAAATTTTTTTTTAATTATTATTATTATTATTTTTAAAATTTATGTATCTATTTTTATTATTATTATATTTTGTCCTATTATTATATGTGTGTATCGGGGGTGGAGCACTGGTTGTGTGCTCCTATTCCGCCTCTATCAGTGATTCCAGATATGATGTAGAGCTTCCTTAAGCTCGGTTTGCCTTTCTCTGGCAAGAGATGGCAGCCACAGCTCGTTTCTCCCTGAAAAAGGGCTTTGCAGATCCCAGGAGGGTTCTCTAGCCTCCGTTTCTTGGTTGGGCTTACTCCCTTCCTGTGCTTCGTTTCCCTCTGAAGATAAGCTCCGCAGCCTCCCAGAAGCTGCTTGTGCCCGGGGATTTAAATTTGGCGCGCTGTGACGTTTTAAGGGAATCCCAGCCAGGGATTGCCTTTGTTGTCTGAAAACGGCAACTAAAATGGCGCCCGCGGTTGCCCTGGGCTGCTAGGGAATCTCCGATGATCCGAATTCAAGTTTGAATCCGGACCTGGAGATTGTTATTTTTTCCCCCAATTTGAGGAAAAAATCCCTTGGAAGGTTGGGGAGAAAAGCTCAGCAAGTGGTCTCTGCTGATGCCTTTGTTCCCCCCCTTTTTCACCTCCAGAGCCCTGGGGCTGACTGGGATCCGTGGGGAGTTTTCCCCCCCCACACCCCCTTTTTCAATTTTAATATAGGATCAGGGATGATCCCAAGGAAAACTTAGTGGTTGGGGAAAAGGTTCAGCAAGTAGTCTCTGCTGATGCCTTCTTCCCCCCCTTTTCACCCCCCAGAGCCCTGGGGCTGGCTGATATCTGTGGGGAAATTTCCCTCCCCACCAATCCCCTTTTTAATTTTAGGTTTGAGATCAGGACTGATCCCCAGAAAATTTTGTGGTTAAATTCCTATAGGTGGAAAATTTTTTTGGGAAGGGGAAGCCAATTATCAAGGGATAATCAATCAATGGATTTCTTGTCTAACCTGATAAGCTGAGAGCCACGCCAAAACGAGTCTTTCTCCGAGCAGAGACCAAGTTAAGAATGGACTCCACAGGAAGTGGGGGCGTGTCAAGCTTTGGCTACTTGGTCTCAAGAGCAGGCAGACAGAGAAAACCCATCCATGGATCATCCATCTCCGTACTGAGAAAAGGCATTCAGGTAAGACCAACGCCCCTTTCCTTGTTCTTTGTGAGCATAAATTTGATGAGAGTAGAACAATCAGATTAGTTTCTTGAATCTAATCAAAGAATTTACCAGACAAAGGGAAAATAAATCTGTCCTTTTCAACTGATTCCTTAAAAGAAACTCACAATGTGTTCTCACATCAGTGATCAATACCATAGATGCAATGGTGGGATTCAAACATTTGAACAACTGGTTCTCTACATGGACACCACTTCCGGAAGTCTGCTCTGAGCCTCAGAGGCCTGAGTTCTGGTTCGCAGAAGTCAACAAAAAAATAGCTACTGATTCTACTGAACCGGTGCAAACCGGCTGAATCCCACCACTACATAGATAGATGCCTGCTGGTGTTTGGAATTCTGTTTCACTTAAAAGAGTAGATTTGCCCTGCACAGTCTTTGATTTAAAGTTTTCTGTGAGCATGCTATTTTCAAAGATAAATTAATATTTCTGCAAAAAAACAAAAAAAAACATGTCAATTTCCATAATGGAAGAATGGATGGAGTGGGCGGTGATGGCAAAGTTGTTTTAAATAAAGAGAACTTTTCCAGTTTTGTTTCTACTTGGAAACCACTTCTGGACTTTCTGCTTAAAACAGGAAAAAATGAAAATTTACTTAGGTTTTGATAACTAGATTGTCATTGTAGAAATTGCTTGTATATTAGAAATGTAAAGCAAAAAGTTGAAGCTGTAATTGTATTTTGTACTGCACTAAAAAGAGTCAGAAGTCAGTACTTTTCTTTCTTTTTACTCTACATGTCCTTCTCCTCTGATCCATAATTTCATTTGTATGTCATATTACAATAAACTATAATAAATATTTTAAGAAGTAATAAAAAAGTGTGACTGCTCCTGAATCATCTCCTCCAGAAAAGGAGATAGAGAAATGAAGTTGCATGCAAAGATGAGACAGGAAACAAATAAGTGTGGTGAGTGGGTGCAGCAAGATTGGATATGCTCCAATGTACAGATTCTGATTAGGAAAGGAAATTATGTTGGGATGAAAGTAAACTGTGGGAAATTTCTGCAGGGCAAGCAGGGTAAGGGGTCTGCTGAGGTAATGTGAACTTAGCAATTATATTATGATAAAGCAAGAATTAGTGACTAAGTGAACAGGGTTTCCTCTCTGTCCTCAGACACACCCAGGCAATTTCTTCCCAGCTTGCAGAGGGCCTAAGAATCTTCTTTCTATGCATGTTGAATGTTTTTCTGGAATTCAGCCCTGATACCCCAAAATAGCTGTTCAAGAAAAGTTGGTTTTGATGTTGCACACCACGGATTTCATCTGGTGAATGTTTAAGGCAGTGATGTATGCTAAAGCCATCTCTGTCACCTCTTTGAAAAGTGATGCCACATATATTGCTAATTCAGTTTTAGCTATTTTCCTAATTTTCATATTGGGATATAATGGATTTTATTATCGATTTTAGTACTGATTTGTACTGTTTTATAATGTAAGACACTTAGAGTCTGCTAGGTTTCAGGGAATAGACAGATTGCAAAAGTAAATCACATGGGATATATAAAGTATGCACATCAATAATAACTTGTTTATTAAAGAATTACTTTATAATTCTTTATATAAAATAAACTTTCCATAGGAATACAGAAAATATCATCCCTTTTGGATCAGATTAAAAGACTACCTAGTCTAAAATTCTGTTCTTACAGTCTTCTGTCCTGGCAAATGCCTACGAGATCTTTCACAGGTATTCCCAATAATTGGTTTTCAGAGCCATATGACCTTTATTATTGAAACTAATATAGTCTAGACCACGGGTGTCAAACTCGCCACATCATGTGACGTGTCGTGACATATCACGACTTTTTTTCACATTGCCAGAGCTGGGGTGGGAGTGGCCTCCGCATGATGCAACGGGCCCATGGGCTGGCAGTTTGACAGTCCTGGATTAGACGCTAAAAGCTTTATTCTCCAGCATGATGACTGAAGAATCCACCAATGGGTTATTTCAGTCCTCCTGCCCAATCAGACCAAGTTGTCAAGTTGTCACGCCTCCTCATTATCTGGGACTTCCCAGTTTTCATCTTGGTCTTCTCCCATGAGGGCGTGATTTCTTGACTCTCAGTCATTTGGAGCAAATCAGACTAGAATTTATTGACCATTGGTGGATTCCTTTTGTTTTGTTTTTTTTGACATTGGGAGAAATATGTAGTGGAGATTATTACCTTTCTCAAATATCTGAATCCCATTTCTTTCCCTGCAGGGCTAGAGTAGCACTCTTCTCCAGGACTGGGAGGGGGGTGGTTTTCCTTTTCTGAGTTCAACTTTTTCTGAACTCTCCAAAAACTTTTGGATAAAAACGGGGGGAGTTCTTTTCCTTCGTTGTGTGTGGGGGGGATCGAATATTCACTCTCCCCTGGCAAGCACACATGTTTCTAGCTGCTGGCCGCCATTTTGAAGCCTCATGGCTTCTTCTCTGACCGGGCTTGGTCAGGGATTTCTATAGCGGCCGCCATTTTGAATTCGTTTAGCACAGCTTTGCTGAAGTTATTTCGGCCAAAGTACAGCTGTTGGGTTGTTTGGAGCAAGCGCCAGGGGGAATTTGTCTGGTTTTTCTGTTTGGTTTGCTTTCTGGCTGAAACTGAAGAGGAGGAAGCCTCGCTTCAGCAGCGCTCTATTTTCGTGCCTAACAGCTGTTAAGCACGATTTCCCAAACTGCTCTATTCACTACGGAAGAGCCTGGAAGCTTGATTCTTTACATTTTGGGTACGTTTTGATTATTTTATGAGCCTAAATTCTCCTCATTCTCGTCCTCCACCCCTCCCCTTCCTGTCTCACGGAACTCTAGGCGTCCGCCATTTTAAGGCCATTTCCATAGGAAAACGCCCATTCACACTCTGGCCCGGATGCCATTTTGTGATTGTTCAACAACTTGTTTCAGTTATTTATAATTGCTCTACATAATTTCACTGATCTAATTGCATAGATTTGCATTGGCTTTGCATCATTTGCACTAATCTTGCATTTGAGCTTAAGTGTTTCAGATTTCATCATTCCTATTGAGGAAATCTATTATCAACCAGAGTGTGGAATCAGGAGAAGTAATGGTCCTTCAGGCCCTGCTCGCCATATTGCTTATATCTGCCCCTCTGCATCTAGTGGTTGCTTCAAGATCCTGACCATCGCCACTATTGTGAGACACGTGTTATTTTGTCACCAACTTGATCCAAGTCCATTGCCGGGTGACAAGCGCTGCTGCACCAAGCGTGAGCTCAGGTTAGCCAGTGGGTTGACTCACGCTAATCCACGTGAAGTCAGTCCCTCTTCAAGGGGGTTCCTGATGTCCCTTGCAGAACGAGTCTGTCCCAGAGTTACCTCTGGGTTGCATCTTGGCTGATATGGCAGAAACCACTGAGCCACAACCCTTGGACACTGACAACAACCCCGCCCAAGTTGAGCTGGCACCCGAGGCACCTGGAGGTAAGGCCAAAGCCAAATTGAAGTACGGCAGAAAGGCTGGCAAGGCAAGCGATAAGCAGGCCGAACATACACACAGAGCCCTGGAGAAGCAATTCTCCCAGGCCCAATGTTTGTCTGCTGAACAAGGTCATACACTATCATCCTCCACACCACCTGACATGGGAGTGCCTCTGCCATCCACATCGAGAGCGTGGTCACTTGAGAACGTGCTTCAGCAGGTCTTGACTCAGACCTAAAAGTAGATGAGTCATTAGCTCCACTTTTTTAAACTGCCAGTCTCCCAGCAGATGTCTCAGACACCCTTAAGGCGGAAGATAAAAAATCTGAAATGGCCTTACGCAAGGTCCACTTCACATCTGCATGGGCAGCTAAGGCGGCAACGGCCACTTCTTTCTTTGCCAGGATTTCAATTACCTGGCTTTGTCAGTTGCAGGACAGGGTTACGTTGGAAGAAGTCAGAATCCATCAGGATTTAACTAAATTAATAGCCACATCTGAGTATATGGCGGATATCTCCCTGTATTCGGCTAAGCACTCAGCCCGAGTAATGGCTTCCAGCGTAGTTGCTAGGAGGCTCCTTTGGCTCAAAAACTGGAGGGCTGAGAGCAAACATAAGTGGCGGGCGGCCACTGCCCCCTTCAAGGGTGGCAGATTATTTGGAGAGGCCCTAATGCCATTCCCATAGAAAATGAACAAAAACAAAAGGTTATTTCTCATTTGGCAAGGAGAACTAACAGACGTTTCCTCCCTTACAGTCACCAGCAGTCCTTTCAGACTGGGACTGTGACAGAGTCTGCACAACCATACCGACCCCCAGCCCCTAAGATTGAGCGCTCCTTTGACAGGACAAACTATAGGGACAGAACCCGGTACCTTTTGTGGCAGAGGGGGTCGCCTTTTCTGTCGCTCCAAGTGACTCAGAGGGGACTCCCCCCATTGGCGGCAGACTTACTCTTTTTATCTGCCAATGGGAAAACACGACCACAGACTCCTGGGTTCTGCGTACCATAAGAGAGGGCCTGTCCCTGGAGTTCAAACCCAGGCCAGTAGATCATTTTGTGTCTTGTCCAGCCATGAGAAACCCTGTAAAAAGGGGGCTCATGGAAGACGTCATCCAACACTTACTCACCATCAAGGCTATAGAAGAGGTCCCCCTGAATCAGGCGGGATGCGGGTATTACTCCATTCTATTTGTGGAATGGAGTAAAATAAGCACAAGAGGTCATTCTTCCTGATTTCTGTCCTCATCCGTCACATGAATTGGAATGGTAATGGCACACCCTTGATGTAAGGAGAGCGCATGGTGCCTTTCCATAAATATGAGGCCCTCTTTGTGTCCTTTCAGCCTTCTTCGATGGGTCTAAAGGTGTCAGCTTCCACCATAGGTAGGTGGATCAGGGTCTATATCGCAGGCACCTAGGTTTCTCTTGCCTTGCCTGTTCTTCTTCATGGAACGGCCCACTCCACCCGCAGTGCTGCCACAACTGCGGCGTGGGCAACCCAGGCGTCCATTGAGGACATTTGCAGGGCGGCGACATGGTCTTCGCCGTCAACTTTCATTAGGCATTACCGTTTAAACAAATTTGCATCAGCTGAGGCTGCTTTTGGTAGGCGTATTTTACAACAAGTAGTCACACCATCTGGGGGTCCGGCCCCAACTGTCTCCCACCCTTAGGAACTCTGCAAGGTTTGGTACATCCCATTGGTGGATTCTTCAGTCATCATGCTGGAGAAGGAGCGTTGGCTTACCTGAACGCCTGTTCTCAGCATGATGATGAAGAATCCACACCCTCTCTTTTAGGAGTCAGTCAGGGCCGGGTTAGGCACTTGTTATTGTAGGTTTTTTTCCTAATACCTGCTTGAGAGTCATCACGTCGAACTGTTGTCATTGGCTACGCTGTCGATGAAAACTGGGAAGTCCCAGATAATGAGGAGGCGTGACAACTTGACAACTTGGTCTGATTGGGCAGGAGGACTAAAATAACCCATTGGTGGATTCTTCATCATCATGCTGAGAGCCAACGCTCCTTTTCAATAAATGCTTAATTGTTTTTATCAAAGTTACTGGTTATCACATCTTGTAATAAAATTCATAATTTATCTATACAGTGCTTGAAGAAGTAATGAGTGTCCTTATCCTGTACATCTCATTCAATTTCAATAGATGAGTCTTTTAATCTTGTCAAAGGAGGAAAAAAATTCTCATCCATTTTTTCTATACCTTGCCTGATATTGTCCATTTCCTTTTATGTCCACTTTTTCTAACACAAACTTTTACCTTCCCTTGTGGTGGAGCTGCACAGGCTTCTTGGTTGTGTACTTTTTAAAAGCTTGACATTCATAGCAGGGCTAGAACTATATATATTATTCAAATTTAAGTCCTCCATAAATTTATTGAAAACAGTATTAGTAATAGATAATTTTATGGTTCACATTATGATATAGGTTTGTGTTAGCCATTGTTAAGTTACACAATAGTGGCTGGATTCAAGGTGATCCAAAAGATAACAAATTATATTATGGCTTAATAGAGTATCTGAATCCAGCTACTGATTGCATAGGACTAGTCCCTGGTCTTCCTTACTGATATTTATTAACTGGTAATGAACAAGCTATATTAGGTTAGTGAATATTGCTGCCTATAGTATTCTATTCTGTTCCATCCTTTTAGAGGAAGTGGTTTTTTTTTTAAGAAAATAGCAGAATGCCATGAACAGAGCATTCTGCCACTTTTTCAAATGTAATTCTAGGAAATTGTTACTAATAGACTGTCCATTTGGGATCCTCACACAGAACTGATGCACAATTTTTACTGCCTACCCTGTCCCTGCTCATGCCTGTTGGAACCTGGGGAGGAAAACACTTCCTATAAAATACACTGCAGAAATTGGCAGAAAGAATCGGCATATATTGACAAATCTCCGGCACATCTTTGTGCTAGATCTGTATTTGCATCTGACTGCCATTAGCAATAAAAAAAGACCTTTCCCCTCATTCTTGGAAGATTCTGATTCTAGCTTGTTCTCCTCAGCTAGAGTTTAAGCAAACCTCAGTTTCATATCTTTGGTCACCAGGAAAATGCACTTCAGAGAGAAAGTTGAAAATGGAGTACAAAAAGAGATAGGGGAAAATATGGCAAGACTGGAAACCTGAAATTCATGCAGGCCTCTTCATATGACTTAGTTGCAGCCATCTTTGCTCTAATAATGTATGTGACTTCCAAACCTTCTAATGTTGTCTTTAAATCCACCTGATGGCATCTTTGGATTTCAGCAGCAAACTTTCCTACCTTTTCATGTTGGAAACAAACTCTAGTCTAAAAATAGAGATTAAAAAAGATGATCTCCAACCCTCCAAACATGAACAAATGGCAATCTAGTCTCACACAATTTATGTTCTGCTGTATCCACATATACCATTGGCTATTTGTAATATCTTTGAAAACTACTTTTTCCCATTTCATCATTCTAGACTAAAAGTAAGAAATAAAGTGGGTGTTGTATGTAATAAATTATAACTTTTTTAGATTAACAAGTACAGCATGGATGGCATACATGAAGCTGAAGTTGACTTACATTTTAATATTAAGAATTTTGAAAATACTTCCCTATTCTAACAGTTATTTTTTTTTTTTGACATGGTCCTATTTGCATCAGGAATAAATCATTTCTAAACACATTTCAGTTTTGTTCAGATTGTGGTAAAATTACAGCTTGTCTTCCTTATTACTTTGACATAAAAAGTATTTGGGACTGACGGTTCTGAATAAATTTATCTCTGTTGAGGCAGTGAATTAGTGGCATTAACTGATACCAGACTAAAGCCAGTAAAACAGCTCACCAGTTCTGTATGGTAGGATAAATTCCTACTCAGACTGGTTAACCCACCAGATCATATTATGGGAGACCACATGGCATTACACTTAGTATTTAGATCAGGGGTCTTCAAACTTCGCCCTTTTATGATTTGTGGACTTCAACTCCCAGAATTCCTCAGCCAGTGTGCCTGACTGAGGAATTCTGGGAGTTGATGTCCACGAGTCATAAAAGACAAGTATGAAGACCCCTGATTTAGATGTTTATTTCAGTTGCAGTATATTACTCTTGAGTCTGAATGAATGTGAACAATAAAAAGTCATCACAAGTATTTCAGTTGCACTATTCTTTCTAGTTAAAGTAAATTTTACAGTGAGATTGAAGAGAAATTATTTTACTGTTCTTCATTAAAGACAGCTTAAATGTGCTAGTTTGATAGATTTGAAAAAATATTGAACTGAGTTATAGATTATTATCTGCTCATAAGTAGATGTGATACTGGAAGAAGTGCTGCCGCCCTGTATAAATGGGGCTGGACAGATTCTCCTTGTTTTTTGACCGTGGTTCTAATATGCAAACTATTAAGCATATTGTGCAAAACTGCCCACCAAGCACATTTTCTGGTTCCTTAGAAGATCTGGGTGAAGCAATACCACAGGCGATTGCTTGGATAGCAGAACTGGACATCCACTTATGAGGCCATTGCCATTTTCTATATAATTAGGTGGATTGTGTGTATATGGTTAGTTCTCTTTGTCATGTTCTCATCATACACTAAATAAATAATCTGCTCACATAATTTGCTAAAAGAAACAGCATTGTTAAATAATTTACTCTATCAGATGGAAGTCATTAAAATTTAATGCATGTATCTACTATGGTTCTGCAGTACTTGTATATGTGCTGATTTTTTTTAAATAGGCTGAATACGCATATAATATATAGTGCATTTGGAAATGCAAGCTTCTAGGAACAAATAGTTCTAAAGTGCAAAAAGCATGAAATGGATCTGGATGACTTCCATTCTTCCACCTCGCTCTTCTGGCATCATTATGCTTTGACCATCTTTTGTTTTTATCTTTTATCTTTTATTGGTTTCACTGATTTCTTTTATTGTTGTAGGCTGCCAAGAATCATTAATAGTTGGGCAGTATAAAATATTAATAAATTATTATTATGCATTTAATAACTAGTTAACATATGATAACTGTTGCACCAAACAGAGAAAGACTTTATGGTATCATATTAATCCCACTACAATAAGGGAAAGTAATTTGGATACATATTTGTTATTGTTAACCATGATAAGAAACATAGTAACATGATATGTATCACATATTTTTCTTCTTGAAATAGAACACATGTTCTGAAATCAAAAAGTTCTGATGGAGTGTAATACTGACTATATTTAGTTGTTGGACCTGTTGACTTACATAATGTAAGCTATATTACAAATTGACTTTAATGTACTTTCCTGAGGAATACTATTTTCTCTAATTTTTTTTAGTGGTGGTGTTTTGTATTACTGGGCATACATAGATTATCTGTGCAACATGATATGATTGTTTTATTTAGATTTCATCATTCCAATCTTAAATACTTGCTTTTAGTTGGTTGAGAAAAAAACTCAGGCTATCTTCCCACATACACTGAAAATTCCAGGCCAGAATCATGCGAACAAACTATAGTTTTACTCCTATTTTCTGCCATCAGTAAAAGAAGTAGGCATCTTCCAAAACTATTATTATACAAGGACAATTCGGAAATAAACCTCCATTTGGTTATCAATGACAGACACTCGCAGATACAGAACTTTTATTATACACATTAGAAAACTACAACATTACATTACTTTTTGATATAATCACCATTCAACTTGAGGCATTTGTCATAACGTCTTACAAGGTTTGAAATTCCTTAGTAGTCGTTGCTCGGCACCAAATCTGGGCTATGGGGGGATGATCAAAAACATCCCAATGGAACTGCTTAAAAAGTTCTTGGGTGCATCTAGCGGTGTGTGGGTGAGCATTATTGTGAACCAACACCACACTGGAAGTGGTGCCATAGAAAATCCCGCCAAATGTGAAGATGCCAAAGGAGTTCTGCTAGTGAAGTTATGAGGTGTCCCTCTGCATGATCATATGGCCACATTTTAGGTGCTATGCATTTATTTAGTTTGCAGCAACCCTCAGTCACATGACTGAGATTTATGATGGTTTTGCCAGAAACTGGCATTTGCTTCTGATTTCCAGCAAAAAACATCCATAATGAACAATGGGTTCATTTAATGATTGTGGCATTTGCTTAATGACTATCACAAAAAAAGTCAGGCCCAGTCATATGCTAACCCACTTTATGGGCATCATGACTTACAACCCTGATTACCAGGCTCAATTAGGGTCATAAATTGAGGACTGGCTTATTAACAAGACTTATAATACAGATAGTCCTCAACTTACAACAGCTTGTTTAGTTTGAAGTTACAGCACTGAAAAAAGTGACTTATGACCATTTTTCACATTTATGACATTGCAGCATCTCTATGGTCATGTGATTTACTTTACTTGACAGCTGGTTCATATTTATGATGGTTGCAGTGTCATGTGATCATATTTTGTGACCTTCTGACAAGTAAAGTCAATGGGAAAGCTAGTAGTAACAAAAGTGTTACTACTCTAACAACTGCAGTGATTCACTTAACAAATGTGGCAAGAAAAGTCATAAAATATGGCAAAACTCACTTAGCAAATTCTGGACGGAATTGTCATAAGTCAAGGACTACCTGTACCCATCTTTTGTTAAATTTTTGTTTGAATGCTTCTTTGATATTACCATAGTATTAACATAGTGTGTTATCTCAGGGTGGCATTGACTAGGTATTACAAGATCTACCTGTTCTACAGATTGCTATTGCTGGGTAGACAGATGGAAGTTTTACTACGTTTTGCTGTTACAGACCTGTTTCCCAGGTGTAGTACTTCTTTCCAGACAGACAAAATTTGAGCTGACAGATAATTTCAGTGCACAAACATCAACTATATCTTTCTTGTTTCATCTCAGCTAGACTGCAGCAGCTTCTATATATTTGGACAAAACATTGGCAACATTGCTGGTTGATGTGTTAGTGATCTAACCTACAAATAGTAGACTGAGCTCTCAGAGTGTTTACAATCATGCTTCACATGTTTAATGCATTTGTTTATTACATTTCAGGCTGAATGTTATGTTTTTGGGTAGACAATGAAGGAGAAAAAAGAAGCTGAGATTTTAATTCACTCTGCCAAGCAGTAGCAGTACACTGATATTAAGAAAACAACTTTAACTTACCAAGGCCTAACTAAGTGTTTCAACTTGCCCTACCACATGCTTTCTTTTAGGCTTGCTTGTCTATTATACATTTCCAACTGGCTTATCTTGTTAAACAAGTACTGCTAAAAGTTCCAAATTTGCTAAGAGAATGACAATAGCATTACTATATAACATATTATCCCAGGGTGGCATTGATAATTGGTGTCATCAGTCTGTCTTTCTACACAGTTCTTGGATGAACATCATCATCATGGTGGTTTTTATTGCTTTCTCACAGTAAAATATAAAAATATTAAAAGATGTCAGAGTTTAGTAAACATTTAAGTATTATTTTGTTATAATTTAACCAATTATTTTGGTTAAAAAACATATTTTTTAGCAAACCTCTTGTAAATAAGAGTATTATCTTGTACATCAAAATAATGACTAAGCATTTTGTCTGAAGGAATTTTGTGTTTGTTCTATTCTGTTGGAATTATTCAGATTCTTAATTTATGATTCTATTAAATACATTCATATCATTCCCATCAAGTTGTACTAGAATTATATCTGTTTTGGCAGTAAACCTAACAATTTTGGCAAGTAAATATTGCATATAGGAAGATCTGTTCTCAAACTTATCATTGAACAACTTTCTAAAGCATCTCAGTTTTTGGCTTTAAGTTGCATTTTGATTGATAGAATTCTTAGAAAAGTGTGTGTTATTTTCAGAGACGTAACTTATTGTGTATTGTATATGATCATTTTATTTTGGGATACAATTTATTTTGTTTTAGCAACAAAAACAGATTGTAAATATTGTAAATATTTTTTTAATTTGTTCCATCTTTTAAAAATTCATATTGTCCACCTGTATAAAATACTGACAACTCAAAAATGTTTATAGAATGTAAAGAATTTATATCGGATTACTCTCTAGCATGACGAGTAGAGAATCCACCAATGGGTTCTGCTTGTCTTCTGCCCATAGACTAAGTCAGCCAAATTTTTGCTCTGCCTCTCCTCCTGAGACACCTCTTTCCCAGTCTTGACTTAGTCTCAAGCCCGGACAGACAGTTTTTTCTTGGCTCCAGACTTAAAGGACTTTAAATCAGATTGTATTCTTCTATTAATTTCACCCAAAGGGGGGGGGGGAGCGAAGGACAATCGGAAATTCACCCTTCACTGCCTTTTTTATTGTGGCAAATTCATTGTGGCAAATTACAGTGTAGCCACGAGGCTTGCCTTTAGGACAGCCGATCCTGGAAGGCGAACAAAGAGCCGGATGCCATTTTGGCTCCACGTGGGCTCCAGGACCAAGGGAGGATTCCCCACCACCACCATCCCCCTTCCCCCTCCACACCTCCAAACTACAGGGAGTGCCTTAGTTCCCCTCCTTCTGGAACAGCAAGGATTTTAAAATCTAAGCAGCCACAGGGACTGGGATTCCGCAGGGATTTCCCGAAGCCCAGCTAATCCGCGTAAGCCCAGCTGGCCCACGGACAATGAACTGGTCCTCGAAGCCTACCGAAGCTCAGATCTCCCGCGGCTCTACCTTTTAGTCCAGCTGATCCGCGGCTTTAGTCCAGGGCTCCTGCGGCTTCCATCAATAGCTCTCTATCTCTCTTTCTGAAGCTCAGCCAGTCGGCAGGGAGCTTTAAATTGCCATGCGCCTTTCTTTTGTTTTCCTGGAGTTCAGCCAGCAGGCGGAGCACAAGAAGGCTTCTAGTTTTTTTTCCTGGAGCTCAGCCAGCAGGCAGAGAGAAGGAGGCTTCTAACGAGCTCGGGGGACTCAGCCGAGCTGAGGAAATCTATTCAAGGACAGAATCTTCCTCCGCTATCCCTAGCCTCCATCCAATAATATTAAACATTAAATATTGAAAAAAATAAAATAAAATAAATTATCTCTCTCTTAGACTTGCATTGGGATATATCCCATTGACAAATGGCAGACACAAATGCTATCCAGTCAGAGCAGGAAGCCTCCATAAACCCCCCCTGGTCGTAAGAGACAAAAATCATCCAAGCAGGAGGCGGCTGGTAGGATCAAAGCCAGGGCAATTTCTGGTAAAAGACCTTCTAAGACAGCGGATAGGGAGGCCAAACGTCGTCACCAGGCTCTGGAAAAACAGTTTTCTAAAGCTGAGAAGAGGCAAAGCTCAGTGGAGGAGGGACTAGAACCACCTAGTTACAAGGAGGAGGAAATATTTCGCCCGAGAACGCCTAATCAGGAACCTCTGGAAGCAGAGGCTGACGCGGAGCAGGGTAGTGGATCTCCCCTATATGAGGAGCCTGGAGGTCCGGGGACAGAAACAGGCACCCGTATTTCAGACAATCATGGAGCACTCATCAGAACACTTACAATCCCTGATATCTCAGGCCGTCGCTCAGGCCATGGCCTCTTCAAGACACCAGAATAGGGTCTGTGGCTTCAAAGGGTGGCTCCCGCCTTTCCCAAGAGGAAGCCTCTGGGTATCAGGACTCAATTTCCCCCTCCCGGTCCTCCAGAAGCAGTAGGTCTCCTGCAGAGGACCATGAGCTGCCAGATAAAGGGCTATCAGAGGAAGAGGATATATCCCCAGATCCTCCACCATTCGTGGGTCTCTTTAATCCATCTCTATTCAAACCCCTGCTTCACAAGACCAGCAGCACCGCGAAGATCAAGAGACCTTTACTTCCTCAGAAGGGACCCTCAACTAGTCAGGTAACAAACAATGAGGTGTTTTCACAGCCCATTTACACACAACAATTTATCCCCTGCTCCCCTCTTTTCTTTGATTCAGTTCAGAATAACATGGGGGCACCAGGGACTTTCCTCCCAATGGGGGGGACAGACAAGAAAATGTTCAACATAGATCTGGCATTGTTGGAGGTAATAGAGGTTCCGACAATAGATGAACCCATCTATACCGGGGATGCGGCGGAGGCCCTGAAATCAGAAGATAAGAAGATGGACCTCACCAGGCCTCGGCGTGGGCAATCAAGGCAGCCATCTCTACATCCTTTTTTGCTAGGACTTCACTACTCTGGCTGCGCCAACTCCATCTCACCGAAGGAGGAGAGAACCTACCAGAACTTAAGAAGGTTAGTGGCGGCAGCGGAGTTCATGCAAGATTCATCCTTACACACATTAAACTATTCTGCTAGGGCAATAGTGTACAACATCGGAGCACGCAGATTGCTGTGGCTCAAACAGTGGAGAGCTGACATGAAGGCAAAGTGGCGGCTGGCAGCAGCACCCTACAAGGGCGGCTGACTTTTTGGTGAGGCCCTCAAGCCTTATCTGATAGAGAACAAGGATAAATGCAAGATTCTGGCACACCTGACAAGGAGAACGGAGAGGAGAGTCTCCTCCTACCCCTGCAGACTGTCCTTTCGATCTGACATAGGCACAGAACAAGGTTCCTTTTCCTGCCCCTATCAGCCTAGGTCAGACCGACAGGGTGAGAGAACTGGCAACAGGGACAGATTCAGACAACAGTTCCAATCAAAGCAGCCCTTTCGGGGAGCGGGAGGTTGCCCCTACCGAAGATCCAAGTGATGGCAGGGAGGACTCCCCCATTGGTGGCAGGCTAGCTCTCTTCGCTCACAAATGGCAAGCCACCACCATGGACCTTTGGGTCCTAAATACTGTCAGATTCGGTCTCTCACTAGAATTCATTTCATCACCTCCGAACCACTTCATTCCCTGTCCATCTCCAAAGGATCCAACCAAAAGGAACCTTATAAAGGAGGCCATCCAACATCTACTGGACATCCAGGCCATAGAACCGGTAGAGAAGGACCAGCGGGGACAGGGATTCTATTCCATCTTGTTCATAGTCCCAAAGAGTTCGGTGGGGTGGAGAGCAATCCTAGACTTAAAAAGCCTCAACAGCCATTTGGCTTACAGAAAGTTCAAAATGCAAACCCTACAGTCAATATTAGCAAGCATCAGAAAGGGAGACTTCCTGACATCCATAGATCTGACGGAGGTCTACCTTCACATTCCCATACTTCCGGAACACTGGAGGTTTCTCAGATTCTGCCACATAGGGCAGCATTTTCAGTACAGAGCCCTGCCTTTTGTACTTTCCTCAGCTCCCAGAGTATTCACAAAGGTACTGGCAACACTCACAGCACATCTGTGAACAATTCTCATCCAATCTTTATCAGTTCAGACAGCACAGTCAGACCTAGCACTGACCCTAACAACCCTTCAGGAACATGGTTTCTCAGTAAATTTTCAAAAGAGTCAGATGGTCCCTTGACCCGTCTTTTACATCTGGGAGCTGTGATAAACACATTACAGTGCAGGGTCTACCTCTCTCGAGATTGCCAAGACAGCATTCGAACCATGGTCAAATTGGTTCAAAAAAAGCGAACCACAACACTGGCCACACTCTCCCAATTACTAGGAAAGATGATTTCATGCCTTAGGCATGACTACACTCCAGAGATCTGTAGTGGTTCCTACTCCCATTCCAAAAGAGGAGAATGTGCTTATCCAACCGAAGAGTAAGGATGCCACCAGGGGTCCTGAAGTGGGCTTCTCTAGCGCTCAGAAAGGAACACATGTTCAAGGAGACCGAGTAGGTCACTCTGACCATGGATGCCATCTATTCGGCTGGGGAGCACACCTACAATCACAGCTAACACAGGGCCAATGGTCAAGAGAGAACCTAAAACACAAGATAAACTGATTAGAGCTCAGAGCCATTCACCTGGCCCTTCGCCATTTTCACAACACAGTAGCAGATCAGCATGTCCTGGTTCTCACGGACAATATGGTGGCCAAAGCCCATGTCAGTTGACGGGGGCACATGATCCAGGGCTCTCATGACTGAAGCACAGGCGCTGGGAACCTGGGCAGAAAGCAACCTAGCCTCCCTCAAGGCCGAGCACAAATCAGGAGAAGCAAATCATCAGGCGGACTTCCCCAAGCCCCCCCATGAATTGGAGCGCAAGTGGCACATCTTAGACGTTTGCAGGGCTTTAAGATGATACATTAAACAGATGTCACCTTTCCACAAGTCGGAAGCCCTGTTCATCTACTTCCACTCTCACACAAGAGGTCAAAGGGTCACAGCTTCCACAATCGGAAGATGGATTAGGAGGTGCACAGCAGAGGCATACAAGGGACAGTCATTAGCAGTCCAGGCAAATCACTGCACACTCCACTCGCAGTGCTGCCACCTCAGCAGCCTGGGCGACTCAGACACCGATTGAGGAGATATGCAGGGGGTGACGTGGGCATCACCTTCCCCCTTTATAAGACACTACAAGTTAGATAGGTTCGCATCTGCAGAGGCCTCCTTTGGCAGGAGGGTCCTCCAGAGTGTAGTTTCAAAGAGTGGGATACAGATCCAGACTGACAGCTGCCCATAGGGAGGCTTTGGTATGTCCCATTGGTGGATTCTCCACTTGTCATGCTGGAAAAGGGGCATTGTCTTACCTGAATGCCTTTTCTCAGCATGACGATGGAGAATCCACTCCCACCCTTAGGGCCAGTCAGGTCCTGTGCTGGGAGAGGATTGAGCCAACCCAAGATTACATAGCCAACAGCTTTCGCCTCAGTCGAGACTGGGAGAGGGGCGTCTCAGGAGGAGAGGTGGAGCAAAAATTTGGCTGACTTAGTCTACGGGCAGAAGACAAGCAGAACCCATTGGTGGATTCTCCATCATCATGCTGAGAAAAGGCGTTCAGGTAAGACAACGCCCCTTTCGTATCCATATGGTTGATGTTTAACTTGTGAACAATTTCAACTTTTCAGTGAATAGCCTGAACACTTAATATTAATATTGGTCCACTATCTGACCTTCTTTAGTTTGTCCTTCATATGCATATATTTCCTGAAGCCCAAGCAATAGAGAGGAACATTACAAACTTAGGTGTGCTAAAGTTTGTATAACAGTGATCCACAAATGATACTGTACACTCTTTAATACAGGTAGTTCTCAACTTACGACCACAATTGAGCCCAAAATTTATGTTGCTAATTGAGAAATTTGTTAAGTGAGTTTTGCTCCATTTTATGACTTGTCACATTTGTTAACTGAATCACTGCAGTTAAATTAGTAACATGGTTGTTTAGTGAATGTGGTTTACCAGAAAGTTGCAAAAAGTGATCACATAACTCCGGGACACTGCAAACGTCATAAATGTGAGTCCGTTGTCAAGCATCCAAATCTAAATCACGTGACCATGAGGATGTTGCAATGGTCATAAATATGAAAATTGGTCACTAAGTGAATTGTTGTAAGTCAAGGACTACCTGTAGTTAGGGGTGGAGGAATTTCATGCTCTGTAGTACTCATCTGCACTTTATAGCACCTGCTGAATTGCCTTGCCATGGCATTCACCTGTCTTTATCCATGCTGCCTGCCTACAGTGCGTGCCCATACCTTGCAGCAGTTGCCTGTAGCCCACTCAGTCTGTTTGCCTGGGATACAGTTTCAGTAGCATAAATAAGACTTCTGGATTCACGACTCTTCCCACCTAAAGTTCTCACTTAATGACATGCATGGTTCTCACTGGCAACCGGGACTGCCAGGATGGCTTTTGCTAAGCAGTGCTGTCATATCACCTCATGTTTTAAGACAGGGGTGTTCAAACTGCCAGCCCGTGGGCCGGACGCATCATCCGGAACCTGCACCCATTCCATTGCCGGCAATGGCAAAACCATCCCGATATGTTGTGCGACGTCATGTGACGTCACGAGTTTGTCTGTTTTAAGACTTCATCACTTCATCACTTAGCAATGAAATTTTGATCTCAATTGTCAACATAATATCAGGACTCCCTTTATTTAAAATTTCAGTATAGCTGTGATTTCTGTGACCAGTCATTTTTATCTTTTATTTTATGCCTTAAGTATAAATAATGTGTTTAGTTGATGTTAGTATTTTTACATTTTAGAGCAAAAAAAAATATAAGAGTTTATATCTTGATATGACATAGTGATTTTCATATTTCTCTCCTACATATGATAAAGGAGTATTGATGTTCCTTCTTGCTTAAATTACTCAAATTATTTGGTCATCCTATTCTACTTCTGAGGTTGCTGGAGATTTCTGTTGCATGGCTGAAATTCAGAAATGAACACATAAAATTCATAGTATTCCAAACCACACATTAGAAGATAAATGATATCAGGAATTAAATTTGGTTGTCATGTTGCACTTATGACCAATTAACTGGGAAGAACTCATAGCTAGATTGCAATAGTTCAGAGCATAAAAGCCTTTAGTGTACAGCAGTCCTGTGTTGGAATAAACTGTGACTTGACTGCTACTTGAATGCCTTCATTATACCGGAGTCTTGGATTGTGTCCTGATTACACTTTTGCTTCTGTCCAGGTTTTGTTTTAGTTGGACGTTGCTGGAACTTGTATGCTTAATTCTTGGACTTCTGCTTCTTAAAAACTTTCAGTGTTGGAGCATTCACAAGTTCTGGAGGCAGGTTGTTCCACTGATTAATTGTTGATTGCACTGATTAATTGATTGCATTTTATTTTACCAAACCAGCAAAAGTCTTTGCTTTGTATATGGTTTTGTAACATTTCCGTTTCATCCCTTGATTTTTCTTTTGATCTATTTATCCCTAACTCTTAGTAGTTTGTCTTTATTTACATAGAATTCAATGCCTCTTTTTAAACTATGCAATACACAAGAGGGAAAGAAGTGTATACATTGCCTTTCAATTTTTAAAATCTTAATTTACACAATGTGGAGGATTCTTAGGAGACCTCTTAGCTATTCCTTTTTTGGTTATATTTTTAAACAAGGTGTGGCTGTTAGAAAACACAATTTATTGCTCATTCCCCATTCCCCTTCTATGTGTATCTCTCTTGGTTCATGGAATAGTGTTAAATCTCTGCATAATTCTAGCTTGTCATTACACAATAAATAAGATTGTACATTGTTTTTACTCAGAAAGTATCTTGGGATGTTGAAATAGTTCATTATTAGTTTAGGAAGTTTTTTTTCCACTTTCCATTGTTTTATTTGTGTCCATTTAACTTCTATAGGGATTGGAAAATATGTTCATTGTTGTCAAGGTATTGCTGACTAATGATAATATAACGATGATATAAATCTGCACTGTTCAGTGCTTCCTTATAGCTATCTAAATTGAATAAATAAATGAATAAATCACTTTAAAAAATGGAAAAAAATGAATCCTTGAAGTTGTGAATGTTGTTATTAAATGCAATACTATAATGACATTGTCAGACTAGATAGGTATTTTTCTTCAGGGTGTCTAAATTCAATAATAACTTCCTTTTTCTACTATATTCCTATTGTCAGTTATAGATAATTTTATGTAACTTGGAAAGAATCTTGATTCTATAATTAATATTAGAAAACAAACTAATTGGAATATCCACATTAATGTTTGTATATATTCCTTTCAAATACTTTATATATTCTATTTCAATTTTGAAGAGCTATAAACCCAACCCACTAATACAACTTGTTTGAAACCTCAAATATGCTTGCTATTCTGACTCCCAAACTCCTACAGTTTGTAACTTTTGATCTGAAAGCATGTATAGCATTATTCATTGGTGAACATTTTTTCTACCTGTGCTTTGGCTTCTTTTAAAGCACACCCCAAAGGTGCTTTTTTCAAGAGGCAACTGCACTTTCTTGTTTTTCTTTGAAGAGGTTTCGCTTCTCATCCTTGAAGCTTATTCAGAGCTGATGAGAAGCAAAACCTCTTCAAAGAAAAACAAGAAAGTCCAGTTGCCTCTTGAAAAAGCACGTTTGAGACAACCATGATCTGGATGATTGAGAATCTCCATAGACTTTGTTGTTGTTGTTAATTGCGAAGTCGTGTCTGACCCATTGCGACCCCATGGACAACGTTCCTCCAGGTCTTCCTGTTCTCTACCATTTTCTGGAGTCCATTTAAGTTCACACCTACTGCTTCAGTGACTCCATCCAGCCATCTTATTCTCTGTCGTCCCTTTCTTCTGTTGCCCTCAATCTTTCCCAGCATTAGGCCCTTCTCCAGTGAGTCCTTCCTTCTTATTAGGTGGCCAAAGTATTTGAGTTTCAACTTCAGGATCTGGCCTTCTAAAGAGCAGTCGGGGTTGATCTCTTCTAGGACTGACCGGTTTGAACGCCTTGCAGTCCAAGGGACTCGCAGGAGTCTTCTCCAGCACCATAGTTCAAAGGCCTCAATTCTTTTGCGCTCAGCCTTTCTTATGGTCCAACTTTCACAGCCATACATTGCAACTGGGAAAACCATGGCCTGGACTATACGCACTTTTGTTGGCAGGGTGATGTCTCTGCTTTTTAGAATGCTGTCTAGATTTGCCATAGCTTTCCTCCCCAGGAGCAAGCGTCTTTTAATTTCTTGGCTGCAGTCCCCATCTGAGGTGATCTTGGAGCCCAGAAAAATAAAATCTGTCACTACCTCCATTTCTTCCCCATCTATTTGCCAGGAATTGAGAGGGTCGGATGCCGTGATTTTGGTTTTCTTAATGTTGAGTTTCAAGCCAACTTTTGCACTCTCCTTCTTCACCCGCATCAAGAGGCTAGTTCCTCTTCACTTTCTGCCATTAGTGTGATATCATCTGCATATCTTAGGTTGTTGATATTTCTCCCGGCAATCTTAATTCCAACTTTTGTTTCATCTAGCCCTGCCTTTCTCATGGTGTGCTCTGCATATAAGTTAAATAGGCAGGGCGACAGTATACAGCCTTGCCAGACTTTTCCAATTTTGAGCCAATCAGTGGTTTCGTGTCCAGTTCTCACTGTTGCTTCTTGACCCGCACATAGGTTTCTCAAGAGACAATTAAGATGGTCTGGTATTCCCATCTCTTTAAGAACTTGCCACAATTTGTTGCGATCCACATAATCAAAGGCTTTAGCATAGTCAATGAAGCAGAAGTAGATGTTTTTCTGGAACTCCCTAGCTTTCTCCATGATCCAGCGTATGTTGGCAATTTGATCTCTAGTTCCTCTGCCTCTTCGAAATCCTGCCTGTACTTCTGGTAGTTCTCGATCCACATACTGCTGGAGTCTAGCTTGTAGGATTTTAAGCATAACTTTACTAGCATGTGAAATGAGTGCAATGGTGCGATAGTTTGAACATTCTTTGGCATTGCCTTTCTTTGGACCATAGACTTTTAAAGCACATGTATTGACATGATTATAAATCAGCTGTTTCTCAGAATGGGTTAGCAAGGCTTTTGTCTAATTACATTAACTAGAACTTTAAACCATAGTACTGTACCAAATAAATATTATTTGTATATATTGGTGACTTTGAATGAGTTGGGTACTTTTTCATAAGACTTGAATGTGTACTAGCCAGAAGTCTGGGCATCCACATGTTAGCGCCATGAAGGAAAGAAAAAGTAGGCTGTTCTTTTTTGTTTTTTTAGTGTTTTGCATGGATTGAAATCTAGAAAGATGCCTGAATTGCTAGCTAATTAATACCTAGGAAGACGTACCTGGAGATGACAGAAGTGAGAGTATTAGAAATTAGACTATTTTCTAATCTGCCAGGTCAAATAAATCCAAGGTGTCTATGAGATTCTGTTAATTCTGGCTCAGTTTGTTGACCCTTACTTTCAACGTTAATTTGCTACACTTAGGGTGTACTAGGGCTGGAATGAATTTTAATCATTGGCATAATAGACCTTTGGGGTTCTGTTTTCCTCATCTCTCAGGCATAGTGTTTGACAGTGCAGGGCAGCAGCAGAGAAAGCCGTCTTCCTAGACCCCCATTGAAATTCTTTGATCTACAGGGACTGCAGCATATCTTCCCTGCCAGAATGAATGGGATAAGCTAATGTGATGGGTGAAGGTACCATATTTTCTGGCATATAAGATGACTCGGCGTATAAGACGACCCCCGACTTCGGAGCCGATTTGCATGCTTAGAAAGTCCCCTTATGTGCTGGAAACTACCGTAATTTCCGGTGGATAAGATGACTCGGCGTATAAGACAACCCCCGACTTCGGAGCCGATTTGCATGCTTTAGAAAGTCATCTTATACGCTGGAAAATACGGTAGTTCCGTAGATAGCCTGGCTCTATGCGATGTAGCGCTAATTCAACACCTTGAATTAGATTCAGAAGCAAACTGGCACCCAGTGCAGTTTGTGGAGCAAAGGATGTGTCCTTCTTTGGGCACCCAGTATGGCTCACATGGCTGCACTCTGCACCATCTGATGCTTTCTGAAAATTTTCAAGGGAAACCCCATGTAGAACGCATTGCAATAGTCCAATTGGGAGATGACAATTGGCATGAGTGACCGATAGGGCCTCCTGCTCAGGAAGCGATGTAACTGGCACACAACATGAAGTAAAGGCCCTCTCAGCCATAGCTGCCACCTGCTCATCTAGCAGGAGCCATGAGTCTAAGAGGAACCTCAAGTTACGCACTGGGTCTGTCTGGAATAATGCAGCCCCATGCAGGACCATTGGATACAGAGGGGCCCCATCCAAAGCTACTTTGTCTTACTTCAGCTGGAGTCTGTTGTTCCTCATTCAGACCTCCACAGCTTCCAGGAATGTGAAAGGTTCCACTGCATCACTCACTTCACCCAGGATGGAGATATATATCTGGGTATCTTAGTGATGATGACAGATGATCTCACCTACCAGTTTTATGTAGATGTTAAAAAGGAACAGAGAGAATACCAAACCCTGTGACATCCCCAAAGAAGAGCCATGAGCTGGACCTCTTGTTCCATATTTACACTGATTGGGTATGGTGCCTTATTTTCCCTTAATGGAGACTGTGAACTTTTCTTCCCCTTCCTTTGCTACTTTTCTTTCTTTCTTTTTAAATATTTTTAAATAAAAGGTTTTCATTGCATGCTATATGCAATGAAATGGTCAACAGGTTGTATTTTTGTTGTACTTTCCTCAGAGCAACATTCACAACTACAATGTGTATAAAACTATATGATATATTCTGTCCTGTAGTCTAAATAAAGTTTGCTATAATTTTTGCAAGTAGTTCTTGGGTTATAACAGCAATCAGGACAGGAATTTCTATTGCTAAGCAATGCAGTCATAAAGTGCAATGTCCAATGACCATGTCACTAAGCAACAGCAATTCCGGCAATTCTGGATGCTATCATTAAGTGAGGACCTGTTGGTCATTAATTGAGAACCTCACGTGACAAAGCTTCTAACTTCCTGTTGATTTTCCATTGACTTTGCTCATGGGAAGCCAGTATGGAACATCCAAAATTGTGATCATGTGACTGTGGTTCACCATGATGTTGTAATTGGGAATTGGCACCAAGTGCCCAGAACCCAATCACCTAACTTTGGAGATACTGCAGTGGCAGGAACTATGTGGACGGGTATAACTTAGCACTGTCATAATTTTGAATGGTTGCTGAACAAATGTTTGTAACCCAAGTACTATCTGTAATTTTTAGAGTTTTCAGTAGCACATCAGTAAAAACTATGTTGTTGTTGTTAGTTGCGAAATCGTGTCCAACCCATCGCGACCCCATGGACAACGTTCCTCCAGGCCTTCCTGTCCTCTACCATCTTCTGGAGTCCATTTAAGCTCACGCCTACTGCTTCAGTGATTCCATCCAGCCACCTCATTCTCTGTCGTCCCCTTCTTCTATTGCCCTCAATCTTTCCCAGCCTTAGGCTCTTCTCCAATGAGTCCTTCTTTCTCATTAGGTGGCCAAAGTGCTTGAGTTACAACTTCAGGATTTGGCCTTCTAAAGTGCTGTCAGGGTTGATCTCCTCTAGGACTGACCGGTTTGAACGCCTTGCAGTCCAAGGGACTTGCAGGAGTCTTCTCCAGCACCATAGTTCAAAGGCCTCAATTCTTTTGCGCTCAGCCTTTCTTATGGTCCAACTTTCACAGCCATACATTGCAGCTGGGAAAACCATGGCCTTGATTATACGTACTTTTGTTGGCAGGGTGATGTCTCTGCTTTTTAGCATGCTGTCTAGATTTTCCATAGCTTTCCTCCTCAGAAGCGTCTTTTAATTTCTTGGCTGCAGTCCCCATCTGTGGTGATCTTGGAGCCCAGGAAGATAAAATCTGTCACTACCTCCATTTCTTCCCCATCTATTTGCCAGGAATTGAGAGGGCCAGATGCCATGATCTTGGTTTTCTTAATGTATATTAGTCGCTTAAATATTGTGCCATTCTACTGACAGTGAAGGAGGTTAAATGTTTTCTTCAAGACTGTTTGGAGTCTTTGCATAGGAATTATTCAGCTAATGAATTATGTGAAAATATGTGAAAATGTGGTATTTTTCATTTGAAAGTTCTTCTAAGACTGCCAATTATTTATTGCACTTTTACTTCTGTAATAAAAGCCTCTTTTTTATCTTGTTTTTGTTTTCTGGCTATTTGACCTTTGCATATCTAGGATTCAATATTTTCATTTAAAAAAGATCTCCGTGAATTCTGTTCAAATGAATATTTTCTTTACAGCTTATAAGATGTTTGTGCTTGTCATGAATAATTCCAGTACTGTAGTATTTTAATTTTAGCTTTTAAACATGTTTGCTCTCTGTTCAGTTATTTCTATTATCAGATTGACAATTGAAAAAAAAATTATATCTCCTTGTCGCACCACATGAGGAAATTCATAAAACCTCTTTTAGACAGTATAAACATTAAAAATAAAACTTATTCAGATGTTTCAGTGTTTTCTAAAATAGATGAAAATATCCAGATAGTTTAATTTCAATGCAGGTCCTAGTATGAGGTTGCATATGCTTTTTCTATTGCTGGACTGATGTTATCCTTGAATTTAGATACCTCTGGTATTATCCAGAAATAGTTTACTGCTGCTAAGAGAGGGGAAAGTGTAGCAAGTCATTTAACCAATTAATCAAATTAATTAACTAATTTAAGGCATAATGGTTGGCTTACTAGTTAACATTTTCTATTCCTTGAGGCAGAAATAATCTTTTTTTAAAAAACTTCCGTAGTTAAAAATGAAAACATGGGATAGATACTGTATAAGCATAAGTACACAATATATTGAAATAATAATAGTATGACCTTGACTAAAATGGATATGTAAAATAAAAGAGCTTATAATACTTACAAAGAATAACTATTTTTAGTATTTTTTTGAAATTATTGATGAGTAGATAGAGATTAGTTGTTCCAATCTAAAGTCTTCTCAGATTGATTGATATTTTGCAAATTTATTCTTAATAGCTACTGAATTATAGCTAGGAAAAAAATTAAATTTATAATTGTATAATAACACCTGCTGCCTACAAATTTTCATTGATGGTGATAAATTCATTTGTACTATCAAAGCAGAATTAAGAGAATATACATTTCATAAATTACTTTTGTTAGAACTAGCTTTAAAGTTTGCCCTGACATACAGTTTTGACGATTTGGTGGAAATATTTGCAATGTAGAGAAAATATTTTTTTTTGCCTGTTTGAACAAAATGTGACACTCATGAAAGTGTTCATGAAATTTTAAGCATAAGAAGGAGCATTATATCCTCCCCCCATTTTATGATTTGGATTGTTCTTGCTTTTTTAAAGCAAGTCTGTTTTTTTAAACTGAGACGATTTTGTGCTGAACTAGTTATTTTGTTTGCTAGAGATTTTACTCCTAGCAAAGCATAGTTAACTTCATCCTTCTCTGTTTTCTTCCTTTTCAGGAAATGTCTATTGCAGATGATGTCCTGTTCTATGTGAAATTGATTCTATTACATTTCCCCTTCATCTTCTGCTGTCATTTTGCTTTCATTGACTGTTCCCCAAAAGCCCGAATAGCAGAATGGCTTATGTCACGTTCTAAACATAATATTAATAATTCCTCTGCTCATAAAATATTGCACTGATAAATGTTTCACATAATCATGCCATAGCTTATCTTCTCATTCAGTCTTAAAGTTCCAAATCATACATTTTTAAATTTAATTTAATTTAGTCTTAATCACCATCCAGAATTCCCCGATAGTCAACTAGATACATGCGTGAATCTGAGCGAAATAGAACTTGCTAGCCTTTGTTTTCATATTGTATATTTTCAAGTTCTAGAACAGTGATGGTGAATCTTTTAGAGACCGAGTGCCCAAAAACTGCCCCCACCCCCACTCCACTCCCTGCCCCACCCCACTCCGCCCCATCTCCTGTCCCGCCTGCCCTCAGGGCCACTCACCGCCTCCAAGGCCCGCTGCAGATTGCCCAGCAGTGCTATGGTGGTCACGCCCTTTGCCCGTGCCCTGCAGCATCAACTGTGCACAATGGGGTGTGAGGGCAGAGTCTTGTCTATGTTACCTGGCTGCCATGTCCTTGACTGCGCTGCTCCGTGTGGGCCACGCTCAGAAGCAGCTCTCCTTCAGGGGGGCTGCTGGATAGGAGGGGTCGTGGGGGGAGATAAGGCTGGGGCAACGGCATGTGTGCCCATAGAGAGGGCTCCGAGTACCGCCTGTGGCACCCGTGCCATAGATTCGCCACCACTGTTCTAGAACAATGAAAAACTATCATTATCCATTTTCCTAAATATGAGCTTAATATTAAACACCTCTACTATGTCTGTCACAATCATTTTTCAACAAGTCCCAAATCTGTTTCTTTTAAGTGAATTGCTTTATGAACATAAGCTAATTTGTGCATTTTTTCAGAGTTTAGAATGCCCATTTGGAGTTGTATTGGCCAAAACTGTCTATATTATTCTAAGCATTTTTGTTGAATTATATCGTAATATAAGTGCAATTATATTGCCCCTCATTACTCAGGTTTCTTGTGGGTTTTTTTTTTTTTTTTTTTTGCTGTTTGCAAAGATAGTCCAGGTCAAATGTCCTCAGAACTTGTTCATATGCAAAGTGAGAGCATAGGATGCAACTATAAAGAACTATCCTGATCAGGCAGGGTATTGTGTGGTACCGTATGGATAAATTTAAGGCCAAGGATCTTAAATGATTACTGTATCCCCAGCACAATTTCTGATGCTTATTTGGGGAATTTACATTAGGAATTACTCATATACCCATATCAGTTCCCTGATGCATATTTGTGCAAACAAACTTATTCCTCACTTTCCAGTGTCCATTTCCTGAGATAGCTACTTAGGACAGATGTGAGTTTGCTCTGAATTGACAAAACAAAGTCATCTAAATTTTTATTTTGTCTTTCTGGTAGGAGGAACAGCAGCTTTTTCCCTCCTCCCTGTTCTCTCAAAATACAAACAGGGGCTTGACCAAACTGTCTGAGCAACTCCATTTTCTGTCTCTCCCTGCATGTTACTTCTGTTACTAAATGAATATGGAGCAGTTGAAGTCACAGACTTGGCTCTGGGCCACTGGTGCTCTGTGTGTAGCTTCTGTGCCACTTTAATGAACAGTGATGTGATTCAGAGATAAGCAGAGATTCAGCTTGGAAGAGGGTATGTTTTTCTCTTTCTGTTTAGTTTTTTTCATGGTATCCAATCCCAATTTACTCAATATACCTACGATTCTTTTCCTATAGCTTTTGTATCTTGCCAGAATAATTTAGCTTTCTTTCTAGTTAGACAGATTGATAACTGAAGATTTGATTCCTTTAGATAATAATCAGTGAATGTAGAAAAGTTTGCTCAGTCCTTTTCTCAGTTAAGGTCAGGCGAATATGTACATTCAGCTGAATTGCTTTAAGATGTAAATTCTTTCATAAAGCAAGTTAGGCAGCCAAAGGCAGCACACTGTGATGTAATACTCTTCTGATTCCATTAAGTATGGTGCCAAAACCCAGTTAATTAGATTTGTGTAATAGATTGGATTTGGATCAGATTTTGCTAATAAGAAGTAATTTATATACTGTAGATATGTCTCAGAAAACATTACCAAAACAAACAACAAAACCACAAACAAGTCATCATGAATATGAATAGTTTTTAAAAATATATATTTAGGTCGTTTAAAATTATTAAGGAAAGGTCATATGTCTTAATTCTGTTACTGTTTGACTTTTGTTTTTCCTGGTTTTAATAGTTTTACTTCTCATTTTTAATGCCAGGTAATTGCTTAAATCTAACGGGTATTTTTATGATTCTCATTTTTAAATGATTAGTCTCTCACAAATAGTATAGTTGATTGTCTTATTTTTCCACTCAACAAATATCAAAGTTATTAAATAAGGATATAGTAGAGACAAACACTATGAAGGTCTTTTTAATAAAATTATGACATTTTTCTTGTTTTAACTGAAATTGTACATTTTATGGTGATTTTGAATTTGCTTATAGACAAAGAGATAAAAAGTTAGAGCATTAAAGTCAAATTGTGGGAGTGTAATTAAGTTCAAATCATTTATATGAACTGAAGTTTTAATTGTAAGTAAATATGAGTTCTACAGTTTCTTTTAGTCCAGACTACCTGTTTCTTTGAAGGTAAAATAAAGATGAGATATGTTGTTCTTTCTGCCCTGAATATTTCCGAGGATAGATTAAAATTAGCTATATTATTGATTGGTTTGCATGGTAGCACACAATCTTCTGAAACTAAAAGGCTTATACTGGGTGACACTTTTGAACTCTTAATTGGCTTAGTGGGCTACTGTTTCTGAAATCCTTTTGCTAAAAAGTTAAATTATATTGCAATGGTTGCTTTGTTTAAAATTATTTGCATACATTTATTTTGAAGAATTAGATAAAAACTATTAGCCGTGCCTTCAATTATTATGAATAAATCAAATTTCTGATTCTGATTACTATAATTATATTTATTTAACTTTGAAAGAAGGTTCTGTAAGTCAGTGAAACAAAATATACATACTTTTTATAGAAGTTAAGACTTACTACATTTTTATAGTAGACTTGAATTGCTGAGTAATATGTGTGGCTGACTATATTACTATATTACAACTGGAATGATATATTATTTAGTATCTCACTATGTACCACATTCTGGCATTTTATAATCTACATCTGCAGGCAGATACTGAAAATCCATGAAAACTTTCCCAGTGTGAAATTGCAGAATCTAATGGTTCGTGTATGTAGTAATGACTACAGAGATAAACCATATGGGTCCTTGACCTCTTTGCCCTCCATCAGTTAACCTAAATGACAGTGTGCTTCTTTATATTTGTTGCATGCTTGGAATTATGTAGTTAGCTGTCTCTGTCTGGTCCATCTTTCCTTGGGGACTATAAGTGGAAGTTATTGCCATAAATAGACACAATACCAGCAAGTAGTGCTCTGGCAAGTTCAACTGCATGTTAATTGCAAATAATACAAATCTGAGGAGCAGGAGTAAAATCCAAAGCAGGTTATTTTGAAATTGTTCATACATGTTTGCTGTTACTTGTAACTGTTTGAACCCTAACTCCATTTGATAAAAGGGATGTTTATTTAGAGACAATAGATTGCATGCTTCAAGCAATCTTAAATATATAATACTTATTCATAAGATATATAAATATCTTATGTGTTTTGATTTCAAACTTGGTCAGTTTATGGATTGTATTTGTTCATATTAACAACAGAATGCCATCAGATAATAGAAAAACAGAAAATAATATGTGTCGACAGTATGTGGGTAGTTGAAAATCTGTCTGGAAAAAAATTACATTGGACTTTGCATATAGAAGAGAAAGATTTCCTGAAGCTATAGATTTTGAAACATTTTGGTAATGTGTGAAAATGTGCCTCATCACCAGTGATTGTTTGCATGGCTTTAGGACACTTGGGAGGGTTGGAGTATGGAATGAAAAATAATTTATGACTAAGATACATCGGAATTTGAAAAAAAGGCTATAAAATTGTTTCTTATTTTGAGCAGAAGTATGCTGTATGTAAATATCTTTTAGTAGAATGTTATAAATTCTCTTAATTTTCTACTATTCCAACAATTCAATTTGTAATAAATAATTAGAATATATTTTTATGGTTTATAAAATGAAATAATTGATACTTTTTTCAGGTGATGATGATAATGATGATGATATTGGAAGGAACCTTGAAGGTCATCGAGTCCAATCCCCTACTCAGGCAGCTAACCCTATACCATTTCGGACAAATGGCTGTCCAGTTTCTTCTTAAAAACTTCCAGTGTTGGAGCACTCACCGCTTCTGGAGGCAGATTGTTCCACTGGTTGATTGTTCTAACTATCAGGAAGTTTCTCCTTAGTTCTAGGTTGCTTTTCTCCTTGATTAGTTTCCATCCGTTGCTTCTTGTCCTGCCTTCGGGCGCCTTGGAAAATAGCTTGACTCCCTCTTCTTTGTGGCAGCCCTTGAGATATTGAAACACTGCTATCATGTCCCCCCTCGTCCTTCTCTCCATTAAACTAGACTGGGGTAGGCAACCCAAAACACTCAAAGAGCCACTTGGACCCGTTTCCCACCGAAAACAAAACACTGGGAGCCACAAAACCCTTTTGATATCTAAAATGAAGATAACACTGCATATATCCTTTTTTACCTTTATTACAGGTATATATACATATACATATACATATACATATACATATACATACATACATACATACATACATCTCATAAAGGTAAAAAAAGATACAGGCAGTGTTATCTTCATTTTAGATGTCAAAAGGGTCTCTCTCTGTGTCTCTCTGTCTCTCTCCTTCTCTCTCCCCCTCTCCCTCTCTCCAATCTTCTGCTCACCTGGCAAGCTGGCTTCAAGCTGTTGTCCAAAAAGCTCGGGTAGGCATCCTCGGCTTTTTTATGACTCATGGACTTCAACTCCCAGAATTCTTGAGTCAGCATGGCTGGGGTAGCTACCTCTCTTCTGCCCTTCCTGCTTCCTCCAGAGATGCAGCAAAGGGAGGAGCCCGCCTGAAAAGCTTTTCAGCTCCTCAGAGAAGACCGTGAGTCCACTCTCTTTTTTACTTACACACACGCAGAGAGAGAGAGAGAGAGAGAGAGAGAGAGAAAATACCTCTTTCTGTCTCTGTCTCTCTACAAATGGAGGCTGGGAGCTGCAGGGGAAGGCTCAAATGCGGCTCCGGAGCTACAGGTTGCCGACCTGTGAACTAGACATATCCAATTCCAGCAACCATTCCTTATATGTTTTAGCCTCCAGTCCCCATAATTCTCTGTACTCTTTCTAGGGTCTCAACATCTTTTTTACATCGTAGTGACCAAAACTGAATGCAGTATTTCAAGTGTGGCCTTACCAAGGCATTGTAGAGTGGTATTAATACTTTGCGTGATCTTGATTCTATCCCTCTGTTAATGCAGCGTAGCACTGTGTTGGCTTTTTTGGCAGCTGCAGCACACTGCTAGCTCATATTTAAATGATTGTCCACTAGGACTCCAAGATCCCTCTCACAGTTACTACTATAGAGCAAGGTACCCCCTATACTATACCTATACATTTGTTTTTTCTGCCTAAATGTAGAACCTTACTTTTTTCACCATTGAATTTCATTTTGTTAGATAGTGCCCAGTGTTCAAGTCTGTCTATTATGATGAATAATTATTCTTCACCAGCTTCATATTAAATGTAACTCATTTTTATGCTAAAATTGGTATTGTTCCCAAAGTCTGCTGATTGGGGAAAACAATGGGCTTCATTCCCTTTGCTCTTTTTAGCAATTTTAGCAGAGGTAGATTTCAATATGTTTAGAAGATAAGCTTATTAGAATTGTATCAGGAGACTAATGTAATGGGTTACCATTCAGAGTTTACCATTAAACAAGCACACAAATTATCTCATCTCATTATATGATCAAAACTCTGATTTGAACATTTTATGATTGCTTCATCTACAGTACTTTGCAATAAGGCAGTTCTTAGCTCATGGCAATTTAATTGCAATGAGCTTGCTTTGTTTATTATTCCAAAAATCAGGAGAAATAAGAGTTACATGGAAACTCACTGTGCAGTTCTTCATGTTCTCTCTATTGGAGAGTTATTTGTTTTTTATTTAAAAAAAAGTTTTTGATGTATTCTTAAGATTAAGATCTGAACTCCAAGAACAGAAACATTTGATAAATCTAAATTGTATTTCTGTTTTTTTCTTAGAATTTCATATATATGAGGTTATATATTTCATATATCTGAGGTTTTCGTGGGTGTTTGTATGTAGGTCTTTGGTTATTCGGGTTTTCTCCCACGTAAAATTGGAAGTGTCTTGGCGACGTTTCGACGAAGTCTCATTCGTCATCTTCAGGCTGGTGCTTTCGGCTTCGTGCTTCTAGGAGCAATGTGGGGTTGTAGCTGTTTCCTCCTTTTAACTGCCAGTGGGGGTATGAACTGATTGGATGAGAGCTTGGCTGTGTTCTGATTGGATGGAGGTGTGTTCTGATTGGTTAGGAGCTTGGCTGTGCTCTGATTGGCTGGGGAGTTGGCTGTGCTCTGATTGGCTGGGGGGTTGGCTGTGCTCTGATTGACTGGGGGAGTGTTCTGTTTGGGTGGGGGCTTTGTTGTGCTCAGGTTAGTCTGAGTTGCAGGGGGGTTTAAAATGGTGAACTGCATTGCTATTTTTTGGCTTCGCGTTCGTGGTCGTGCCTCATCTTCATGGTGGGTGTCAGTTTGCTTCATGTATGGATTGGAAGGGTTTAAAGTGGCTAATGATGCAGCTGTGGTCTGGCTTCTGGTTTGTGGTCGTGCCTCATCATCGGTGTGGCTTTGGATTTGCTTTTTGAGTGTATGTGTGGTGGTGACATCCTGTGTGGTTTTTGTGAGTGTGGCTCTGATGTCATTTTTTGTGTTAGGGAGTCGTTTGTCAATAAGGGCAGGTTTCCAAATGGCTGGTAGGCGGGAGGTATCATCTCGTTTGTTCAAACGTGTGGGCGTTTTTCTATCTCGATGGCTTCTCTGATGGGATGGGGAGAATGAGAACAAACTGAGCAATTATGTAGCAATTGACACAGGTGCAACGATTGGCCGGTTGGGACCTGTTACGCAGTCCAGGAGTCGAGTGCAGGCGCTGGCTTGTTTCTAAATGTCTCTCCCACTGATTCATTTGCACCCTGATGATGTTGGCAGGAGCCAACGAAAGCTAGGTCTGCTTTTTAAAAAAACTTTTAAATGTTTTATATTTAAACTTTTAACATTTTATAAAACTTTTAATGTTTTAACTTTTCCTGGTGCTCACATTTTACTTCTTAGTATATATATGTGTGTATTATTTTATATAAATATATATAAAAAATAAATAAATAAAATAAATAAATAATACACAATCACTGGGAGAATTTTAAGTAAAAATACTTCACTAAAAAATACTTTACTTTGCTAAAAAGGTTGCCAAGCTTTCACTGGGGGAACTCCCCAACATCATCAGGGCTAAAAGGCCATTCTAACAAAGGTGGTTTAAATGGGTTTAGTTGACGTCTGCGCACGGCTCTTGGACCGCATCACTGGCCCCAATTGATCAGCTGATGATCGGAATGCATCCCTGACGTTGTGTTCTTTCTCATCGTTCCTTTGGGTTCCCTTCTCTATCCTTCTGTTGTGGATTTCTGGAATTGTTAGTAATCTTACATCCCCCTCTCCTTTGATGGTATTCGTTGTTGTCATGTCAGAAGGGGGGGAGGATTTAATCTAGTGTTGAAGGGGTTGTCATTCAGTTAGTAAAAGGGAAAGTAATAGGGGTGGAAAACATCCCCAAACACCATCAAACTCTTACTGGCAGGAATGGGAGGGATCCGGCTTGAATATTAGACAACGAAAGGAGACGGACATAAGAAACATTGTGGTGGAGAATGGAAACATGAATGTTGAAACATGTCATACCCAGATTGAGGTTACTCATATGGTTAAAGAGGAGGGGAGCATACAACAAGAAGGGAGTATTGGCTTGCAACTAGTGAAGCCCTACCCCTATAATAGGACACAGGGAAACACTAGATTAAATCCTCCCCCCCTGACATGACGAGAACGAATACCATCAAAGGAGAGGGGGATGTAAGATTACTAACGATTCCAGAAATCAACAACAGAAGGATAGAGAAGGGAATCCGAAGGAACAACGAGAAAGAACACGTCAGGGATGCATTCCGATCATCAGCTGATCAATTGGGACCAGTGACGCGGTCCAAGAGCCGTGCGCAGATGTCGACTAAACCCATTTAAACCACCTTTGTTAGAATGGCCTTTTAGCCCTGATGATGTTGGGGAGTTCCCCCAGTGAAAGCTTGGCAACCTTTTTAGCAAAGTAAAGTATTTTTTAGTAAAGTACTTTTACTTAAAATTCTCCCAGTGATCGTGTATTATTTATTTTATTTATAACTATGCCCGGGAGTTGCATTTTTACCAACATTATTGAATATATATATATTGGTAATAACGTTAAAAATATGAACCCTGGGTATATCCATGTTCGAAATAAAAGTGAGCACCAGGGAAGTTAAAACTATAAAAAGTTTAATTAAAAACGCCAAGCTTTCGCCGACACCTGCTGGCATCATCAGGGCTTAAAATGCTAGGAAGTCAGGAAGTCCCTTTATAGGTCAGCTAGGGTCTGCGCCCAGCTCTTCGATCTTGTCACCGGACCTAATTGAGTAGATTGTACTGTGGTGATCTTTTTTCTTTTTTGCATCACTTATCCATGTGTATGATATCACTAGTCTTCCCTTCGTTGGATTCTGGGTCGGGTGAAACCCTCCCTGTCCCCCTGGGTGTTCCCATCATTTTTTTCTTTTTCTCGCCCAGACCTTTTAGATGGTTTATATTCTCTACTTCTCTTCCCCCCCAATCCACATCTACATAGCTATCGTCCCTAAGGGTGTCTTTTCTTTCTCCAATGTCTCCTGTTCGGTTACTGTTGTTACTAGGGTGATCTTGTGCATCATTCTGATCTATCTGGGTCATTTTTATAAGGTGGGGTGATTCGGCAGTCAGTTCGTCAGTGTAATAGATTCTGCGACTGCCCCTCTGCTTGGTCATTGCTCCTTTCCCCACCCCCCTCCTGCCGTTTTCTGCGCCTCTCCTCCACACCCTACCATCTGGAAGGGTAGAGGGGGGCTCTGGTCTCCACAGGCATCATCCCACTCATCATCCACCCCCTGCTCCTCGCCCTCCGACATTTCCCGTTTGTATGCAATCGCACTGCAGTTCATTTGGTTCCATTGACATTGGTATTATGGGATGCGGTGAGCCGTTTGTCAGGCCATCGCAAATACGATCCCTCCCCCCTGCAACCTCTGTTTGTATGTAGGTCTTTGGTTATTCGGGTTTTCTCCCGTGTCAAATTGGAAGTGTCTTGGTGACATTTCGACGAAGTCTCATTTGTCATCTTCAGGCTGGTGTTTTTGGCTTCATGCTTCTAGGAGCAATGTGTGATTGTAGCTGTTTCTTCCTTTTAACTGCCAGTGAGGGTATGAACTGATTGGATGAGAGCTTGGCTGTGTTCTGATTGGATGGAGGTGTGTTCTGATTGGTTAGGAGCTTGGCTGTGCTCTGATTGGATGGGGGGTTGGCTGTGCTCTGATTGGATGGGGAGTTGGCTGTGCTCTGATTGGTTGGGGGAGTGTTCTGTTTGGGTGGGGGCTTTGTTGTGCTCAGGTTAGTCTAAGTTGCACGGGGATGTGAAATGGTGAGCTGCATTGCCATTGTTTGGCAATGCAAAACGCAAAGCCAAACAATAGCAATACATTGTGGTGACCAAAACAATACCAGTTTTGGTCACCACGATGTAAAAACGATGCTGAGACTCTAGAAAGAGTACAGACAGAGAAGAGCAACAAAGATGATTAGGGGACCGGAGTCTAAAACATATAAGGAACGGTTGCTGGAATTGGGTATGTCTAGTTTAACGAAGAGAAGGACAAGGGGGGGACATGATAGCTGTGTTCCAATATCTCAGGAAGGGAGTCAAGCTATTTTCCAAAGCGCCTGAAGGCAAGACAAGAAGCAACGGGTGGAAACTAACCAAAGAGAGAAGCAACCTAGAACTAAGGAGAAACTTCCTGACAGTTAGAACAATTAACCAGTGGAACAACCTGCCTCCAGAAGCGGTGAATGCTCCAACACGGGAAGTTTTTAAGAAGAAACTGGACAGCCATTTGTCCAAAATGGTATAGGGTTTCCTGCCTGAGCAGGGGGTTGGACTAGATGACCTCCAAGGTCCCTTCCAACTTTATCATTATTATTATTATTAAGATTTCTTCTTCCCATATTTGGGCCGACAGGGTGCATCATAAAAAACACTTAAGACATGTATATACAGTGTATATATGTATGCATGTCAAGAATTTTGAGGATAGCAAAAACTAATACAAACTAAACTTAAAGAAAAAAGAATAGTAAGAATAATAACTCCCAACTTTCCAACCAGTGTACTCAGCCATAGATTACCCAGTAATCCATATTTGTTGGCTGGACATACCAGGAATTTAGACAATATTTGTGAATAATGATTTATTTATTTGGTGGAGGAATAAAACAGAAACCAGCCCAAGATATAATACACCTCTCCAGCACCAGTGCTTTTCAGTATATGTTTTATATATGTGTGTGTGTGTTTGTGTCCTTCCCCTTAAAATAAATGCACAAATGAATAAATACTTAACATTCAAGTATATTTAAGTGTAATTTGAGTTAGTTTTTACTATTCTCAAAATCCTTGACCAAAAATTGTTTTTTTAAATGCTAATCAATCAACAGACAGCGGTACTGTTCTAAAAATGAAATAGTGAGGGGTCCTTGGTGGTCTCTGAGATTGGATGTTTTCTTGCAGACATTTCATTATCCAAACTAGGTAACATTATCAATATTGGCACTACAATAAAACAACCAAGCACAGAGAGCACCAAGGACCTTTCATTTTAACCCTGAGCTACAAATATTCTCCTTTATTGGAAATACTGAGTATTGTTTTACATACAATTCTCTCCTTCCCAACCCATTATTGAGTGATCAAAGATGTAGTTGGTGGGCATCAACTATAAATGTTCTAACATGTTTGTAGGCATAGCAAGAATTTACTTCAGGACATTTTTCAATGGGTTATCACTTACCTCAAGATAGACAGGAATTCCAATGAACTACAAAATTGAGATTTAATGATAGTTGTTTGAGGACATCAAAGTTGGTGGCAGTTCTCCCTCCACTCATCAGCTCTTATTTTACCTTAGCTTCTCTCATCTTTTTTCCATTCCCTATAGTTCTTATCAAGTGCTTTCCCATCAGCTATAATGTATCTATTCTTCCAGTAACCATGTGTATTGTAGTTATTCTACCTGAGAGTAGCAGGAAGGCATACTTACCAAAATATTTCCTCTTTTTAAAATAGTTGGAGTGGATAAGTGAATGGCTCTAAATCATTTGTCTGTAGGCATAGGCCAGTTGCTGCTGTAATATGCAGTCCTCAGTTTATAGGTCCTAACCAAAAAATCAATTTCTTGGTTATATTCAGGCAACAGGGAAGAGACAACCAAACGCAACCAAGCTATAAAAACACGGGCCAGAATTTCAGCAACAGAATAAAGCAAAAATTACACTTTGGTTTTGCATATCACCTTAGCTCTTAGTATTTCAACATCTGCCAATGCATGCTTTTGTGGTATGAATATTGAAGGAAGCACTTTAATATTTTGCACTTTAAGGCAAAAAGCATCAGTTGTAGACTTTGAATTTAGAAGATCAAGATCAGCTTTATCAGAACAAAATGCATGTGCTACAGCTGGTAAATTTATACAAGCAATAACTGTTATTGAGAGGTAGATTAGTTGGTGACATGTGAGAACTTGTCTCATCAGGACGGACTGGAAAGAATCTATTTTAACCTCTAAGCAATTTTTCTGTGGCTAAAAGGAACTCAAGAATGTAGCCTGGAATCCAGCATTAAAATTTAAAAATGTGTGCTTGCTGTTATCTGGAATATCTCTGATCTTTCATAGGGCAGCCAAACCAGAACATGTCCTCTCAATGTGAGAAGAGACAATGTCCTGATAACTGAGAAAGACAAATTCCCTGATTCTGGCAGCTTTTGTTCCATTTTATTTATTTCTTTTTGTTTGGGAAAAAAAACAGAAAACTGATGAATTATGAAGGAAATGCTGCAGTTTTCATGTCAATATTCACAAGCTGCAGAATTAAAATCTCTTGCTCGGTGGCGTGAGCTGCAATATATTGGTCAACAGTTTAAACAAAAGGAATATGCAATATTTTAATGATGAATACATGATGAATACCAATGAAACACATGCATGTTTCATGTGATTCAAATATATGCTGTATAACTAGAGTGTAAAAAACTTTGCTCTGTAGCATTTTAACAAAACAAACAAAGCCTTACCTTATAATTTTATGTATGTTCTCTAGATATATTGGGAGTTTTATCATTTGCCAAACTATATGATCATAATAAGAGGTAACTGTGGAAGTTATGCTAGGAATTCATCTGAAGCATTCCACATTGAAGAAAGGTAGTATATTATATGTATGTCTAAATACTCATTTACTCATAGTGAATTAATTTCTCATATGTTTGTCCACATGCAACCATAATTTGCATTATCCCTATCCCAAGAAGCAGGAATCACTGGATTTCCCCAAAAAATCCAGGGTGGGATTCCTGAATAGTCTCAATGAAGACTAAATTGATTAGTGCCTGAACAATTACTGCTATGGAAGGTTTGGAGAGAATGGAAAATGGAGTGGAATCCTGTACATTCTGTAATATTTTCTTGCAAATCTTGTTGATATTCTTCCACCAGGGCCTTGTTTGATTCCTGCTGTGTTCAAATTAAAAACCTCAAGCCCTCCCCCAAAACCTATTTAAAATTTAGATTGTGACATTAATTCTGAAAAGGCCAGGTATAACAACATAATCTTCATCAGCCAAAAGAAAAGGTGGATAGAGGTTAGAAGATTAGCTGAACCTTCCTGTAGTGAAAACACTTTCCCCAAATACCCAGCAGGCTCACACTTGTAGGAAGTAATACATGTAACAGCATATTAGAAGATAAATGCAAATTTTGGGCAGACTGTCAAGGGAGAAGTTTGTCATTTAGAATGTTGGCCTCAAGCTGTTAAGGGCTGTATTAAAGATATGTTACTGTATGTACATTACATAGGATAAAGCAGTAAACTATATAGAAAAGGAGGAAGGCTGTGTATTAAAAATGTATATGTATGAAAGTTTCTTCAACTCTTGTGCTCTCAAGATGGGTAAGGCTGATATATCTATCATACTGCAGTGCACATAATAAAGCAATTGGGTTTTGGCTTCTTGACAATAAAACTATTTGGGAAATATATTACTGTAGAATTAAGGAAGCTTGTCTTAAGCAGTTTATTCTTAAATATCCCTTGTCTTTCTTGCTAAGAGCTCTGTTTTTCATACAGCTTAGCTGAACCCAATTTTCACTTTAATTCTGTTTGAGGATTTCTCATCTCTTTATACTGGAAAAAAACTATTTCTAAAGTACTAAACACTCTTCCTCCATCCAGTACTACTCATAAACTCCACTTTATGCACTTTTTATACTGGAATGTAAATTTGGGAATGTTAATGACAAACTAAAACTGGACGAAATTTTCCAATGGATTTACAGAAGAAGGAAATATAAATATTATATTCAGCTTCAAATTATTTATGTAAACAGCCTGACAATAGGCTTATGAATACAGCTCCTTATGCATCTCATGTAACACACTTTTAGAGGTAAGTTAAAAGCCGCATAGATGTATTTTTCTTTGCCAAATTTTATGCTTCATTAACTGGATTCTATATATAATTTACATAGTGATGAAGATAACAATCAATATTCATAAAACCATGAACTGGTATTTTGAGCCACTAATTGCTGTGTTAATCCTAAAATGCAGGGTATATCAATTAGTGTTAGTATACAAGGATTAAAAACTTTATTGCAATATTACATTTGCACATGCATCTTTATCATAAGAAGCCTAGTCAGACAATCATGTTCATAATTTGTGTTGCTCTAAAGCATTTATCCTCAAGAATCTACACTATTAAAAGTCAAATAAAAGTCACAGTGGAGTTGTTTCAACAAATGGAAATTGGCAGTTCTCAAGTAGAACTCAAGAAACCAAATTGCAAGTTTCAAGCTTTGTACTCAGTGTTGGGGACAATTATAAACTATAATAGTATCTGGAATAGCAGAATTGAATTTCTACTGTATTCATCTGAAAAGCATTGATATAATAAAAGATATTGTTCTGCATAGCCATTTCTGTATAGCAATACTTAAGATATAATTCAAAGATTACCCATTATGAGAGAGATAAATGCCAAATGTATATTAAAAACAAAAAATTGTCAGTGTCTTCCTAAATACAAGAAATAAAAAGGATATATAAATCTTTGAGGGGAGCATATTCTATACAATTTATTTATTGAATTATATGTTTCCAAATTACATTAAAACAATAAAAGTGTAAGTACACAATATAACACCAAAAATATTCACAGTAACCCAGATAAAATAAAACATCTACAATCACAACTTAATACACTAATTTAAATTTATTATTTATTTATTTATTTTTCACAATTCCATAATAAACTTGCACAGGCAGGAACAAGCTCACAATTACATTTCAGATGACCACTTTCAAAGGCTTTCCATAATATCCTGATTTTTGGTTCTTACCAGGCCAGCACAGTTGAGAGATAGCTAGTATCTTGTAATGTCAATGTCAAAACAGAAAAAACATCACGTGGTTTCATATCATCCTTTCCTTCACAAAAATAAGGGATAATCAAGAACTTTTCCTATAGTGATTATACGAAATGGATAAATTCTGGTTCAAGTCTTTATTACAGCCATAGGCCAACACATAAATTAAACATTCAAATAAAACAAAACTAACACAAGAAGACATAGCAATATATTACAATTAATGATGTAATCAATGGGTGACCAAGGTCTGATTAGTTTTATAGAAAATATAACAAAACCTAGCTACCTTCAGAAAAACTGAATCATACTGACCTGACAATAAAAATACATTGAGTATAGTCTAATACTGGATTAAAACACACAATAAAATTAATTATAAAAGATTATTAAAAAGATCTAAAATATTTATGTTTCTGGCAAATTCCCAATGCTGCTGCACAGAATCTAGCCACCTGCACCGTGATCACTGCCTGCTTGTCCTTAAGCAGTCATTGGAGATAAATACTTTCTGAACGACAAGGATACCTATCAATTATGGGGAGGTATGGTTTTTCGAATAGCTCTATAGAAGGAACATCGAAGGAGTATGTGACCAATGGTCTCCACCTCTCCTGAGCCACAGGAGCAGAGTCTTTCAGTCAATGGTGTCTTTGATAAATTCTGGTTGAATGAAGCAGTGCTGAAAATATGCTAAGTCTTTGTAGGTAAAAATTGACTTTCAATTGCTTGCACAATTGCCCAATCAATGCAAGGCACTGAACCTAGGTGTCATACAATTAGGTTTAGGACAACTTGGGTGCAGCCAGCTCAATGTAGTCAGCTCGCTGCTGGCAGCTTGCTACCGCCAAATTGCCTCTGCAACTCACTGCCACCAGAACAACTCCACACAGCCAACTCGCTGCAGGCAGAGCTGGGTGGGTGAGTGAGTAAGTGGGCAGGGCACAGAGCAGTGGCTGGGAGCTTCCTATTTTCACCCTACTGCTGCTGCTGCTGAACTTTGAGCCAAAGTGGCCAGGAACAGTGGTGGTGGTGGGTGAAGTGGGTGGCTGGAGGTGGCAGCAGCTATGCTGAGCTGGCCATGCCAATTGTCTCATTTTGCATACCAGTGTATCTGGAGATGCACTGCTGTTGAAGTAAATAACCCTAAAATAACAAATATTTTGATTGTACTGCTCAAAAGAAAACTTTTTCTCAAAAGAACCAACTCCTCTTGTCAAAAGAAACAAACAACCTTTAATTTGAATCTGACAGATAACACCAAGCATCCATTTCTCCAACGGTTGTTCAAGTGTCATTTAACCCATTCCCATGTCTGAAATATGCATGGTTCTTTATGGCTTCAACTCCTAGAAGTGTAATAAAAAGAATACATATTTTTTCAATACGCCACATTTGAATCAAGGATAATCTTGTTGATTTTAACCTTAAATATCACAGAATAGTCCACCCACAGATGATAATTGTGCAGTTCCTAAGTTGCACCTCCAAAAGAAAAATAATTGTGATAGTATCAGGCTTGATGGATTTACTGTTACCTTTTATTCATTCTTCCTAATGGCTAAACATCTAGTAATCCAAACTGGATTACTGCAGAATTGTAACTCTGGAAAACAACTGTTCACTTAGGATTAAGGATCATGATGCATCTAAGTATAGGTTTGAACTAGAACATATGTTCATTGTCAGTATTTATTCCATAGTCCATTGATGTACTAAGACTGTAGTGGCGAACCTATAGCATGCGTGCCAGAGGCGGTACTCGGAGCCCTCTCTGTGGGCACACGTGCTGTCGTCCCAACCCTGCCTCCCCCCGCGGCTTTCTTATCAGCAGCCCCCCTGGAGGAGAGTCGCCCCCAGGCACAGCCCGCATGGAGCAGTGCAGCCAAGATCATAGCCGGGCAGCAGGGACAAGACTCTGTCTTCATACCCCATAGCGTGCAGATGATGCTGCGGGGTGTGGACGGAGGGTGTGGCTACCATGGCACTGCAGGGCTGCCTGAGCGATCTGTGGCGGGCCATGGAGGCGGTGCATGGCCCTGCAGGCGTGTGGAGCAGGCAGGGTGGGAGGCGGAGCAGGGACGGGGGGTGGTTTTTGGGCACTCAGTCTCTTAAAAGGTTTGCCATCACTGTACTAAGTTATATACACTCTGTCTTTTTGCTAGAGCACCCACCATCTGGGGGCTGGGTAAGACTTTTTATTGCTGTTTTTAAACCACATGACTCATACTTTACTGATTTACTATAATCTAGATTTTAGTACTAGAATATTTCAGGTTTTTTTTTAATTTTCTGCTGTTCTGTCCTATATAAGCCTGTAATTGTGCTCACATTGACATAATTAAACCATGGTTTATTATGAATTACTACTGGCTGGGTTAATGGTATCTTGGGATGTCAGGTTAAATAAATAAGATGTAGTGTGGTCTATGACTCCACTTCTTGAATACATTAGTGCAATGGGACAATTGGTGTTCTTGTGTTTACTCATGTAAACACAAACATATGTCTTTGTGTTACAGTTGCAGAATGGAAATGGTAGTGTGTTTCCCATTTGGTAATTTAACAATGTCAAGAAATTCCCACAGAGTTGAAGAGCTCTGAAATGGAGACCTAGGTTTGGTGGAACCTTGATGATGATAATGATTGAAAATTCCAATGTGCTTTTACCCAGTGGACTGAATTTCTTTGGCAATTTGTGTCATTTGTTTACTCTTGTTACTTCTTTTTTTTTCCTCTCATTTTTTTTGCCTTCTTTCCCAGCCTTTGCCATATCCTGTTCATTTTAATTCTTTTTGTGAGCACCAAATTGCTTGTTAACTTTTTTTTTTTTTGTATTCAACTATGTCTAGATTGTAGGTTTTGTTGGCTCTAAGGTCAGGCAGTTGTATCTTTTTGCTGTTATTTTAGCACTGTTAGAGTAAGCTCAGTTTTCAGGATGATGTTAATAAAACAAATGCTCAGAATTGGCCAAATTTATTTCAGCTGAGAGAATTTGGAAGTTTTTTTTAAAACTGCTATTTTAGCTAGTAATTAAGTAAATCTAAAACTGGTGGTGGGTGGAGAGAATAACCCATTATCCAGAGTTATGTAAAATATAAATACTGTATAATTTAATAATCCATCTCTCATGAAGCTTCTTAATCAAAAGGTTGGCTATGTCTGAAGAAATCATTTCTCTCACCAAGCAGATTTTGAAATGTAGAACACAGCCGTTGCATCCTTAACAAAAGACCTTCAGCTCTGCTTAAATATTTCCAACAAATGAAAGTGCATCAGTCTACAATATAAGGCAGATGGTTCCGTTATTAATTCTGGCCTCTTGAATTTAGCTAAGATGTGATTCCCTGCAGTTTCCATCCAAGTGATTGAAGACTGCTATCATGTTCTTTTTTGGAATAAATGAAGCAGTTCTTTGAACTGTTTCTTCTAAGACTTCTTTTTCCAGATTTATGATTAACTTGCTTAGCATTTTCTGCAGACATTCTGCCAATATTGTTATTAAAACAGCATGTGAGACTTGGTACAATAATTTAAATACTTCCTGATAAAAGCAAAAGGTAGCTGAATTGTTACCAGCCATAATTGGGAACTTGTTCACATGATTCCCTCGTTTTCTTTATTGCCTTCAATATTTGAGATGAACTACATCCATTCCTACTTCTATTACATTTTTTAAAAAAAGGTTGGTAGTACCTGCAAGGAATGAAAAGGTTTCTGCAAGAATTTGTAAATTTCACAGAATTTGGGTATTTTTTTTTAAAAAAATCAATTCTTCCCTTGCAGGATTCATCTAAAATACTTATTCATGTGTTTATTTAGATATATTTTATACATTGGCATTTTTTTTCAAGAGGAAAATGTGCATTAATGTAGTTAGATGTGGTCCCTGCTTATTATTATTTTAGTATATAAGTTTAAAGTTTCAAATAGTTTGTTCAGCAGTTAAATACTTCTTTTATATCCATTAAAACATTCTGAAATCATACAATTGTTGTTATTTTCAGTCCATTGTGTCTGCTTCCTGCTGGTCAAAGGTTATTATAATAGGGTGGTGTATAGTAAGCTGGAAAGCTGACAGGAAGACTAACACTGAGCTTCTTTTGGAGTAGACGCAACAACTGAAAAGATTGGAATTCGGGGATATGCTGAAAACAAAGAAGAGGTACTTTTTATTAACAGTATCAAACTATCCATATGAATACACCCAGTCTTTCATCTGATGTGTTATAAAAAGAGGTAAAGTTGGTTATTTGATACACTTTAATTTTTTTGAGTTGATCGGGCTTTAAAATATTTTTGAAAATATTTGCATAATTCTTCAGTCTTGGAGCATTACTGGTATTTTCAGAAACAAAAGTAACATTCAGGATTTTATGTGTGTTAAATGTACAATTTGTAATCTTGTTAAAATTTATTGAAAAATAATTCTTTGTGTAAGACATTGAAACATAGATAATATAAGTCAATTCTAATCATTTTACAAAAAGAATTTCTGTAAAGAAAGAACTGATTCAAAGACTTGAACAGAAGATGATCAGATTCTGTATAGTTCTGAGCATATATAAAGGGTTTGTCACTTTAAAATAATTTTTTAAAATTAATTTAAAAAATAATTTAAAAAATAAAATTAATTTTATTGAAGGAATATATGAAGAAAAGAAGGGACAGGCTACTGAATAATCATGTATGTAAATTTGGATTTCTTGGTAGTCATCATGCCTTTCTTGATTACTGCTGTTATTATTTATAAAGTGCATGAAGTTTAAGTATCAAATTGAATTAAATCTCTGATTATATTGACTTAATGACTTCAAACTGTTCTTCTACTAACGCTTCCCAAATGCCACCCTACATCCTTGCTTTTTGTCACTTCTTCCATGATGAATAAATCAAAAGACAGATGTTGCCTACTTTGCTTTCTGTGCTTTGAAAATCCCATAAAAATTTGAAACAGCTTTTCATAATTTTGAAATGAGAAACGACTATATAATGACTTCTGCTTTTTCAATCAAAACCTAACCATACACATACATGCATGTGCACACACACATATTAGTTACAGTTTGTTGATATATGGAGCAGTTCTGGTATTTTTAGAAAAGAGAATCAATAAAAACAAATATTAAAGGAATTACTCTTTCAATAATGTAAAAAAATAACTTTAATAACATTGGTTTGTTTTAATATGCTCTTTGAGGCTTGGGTTAGAACATGATGTTAACACAACTTGAAAAATATTGGTAAGTAAAGGAATTTATTGAAAAGCATTATTTCCCAAAGTTATCCACTGGGTGAGAGAATTAATAAGAAGGAAGAAGAAAAGGATTCTTGACTATGTATTTTGCAGGCATAGCAAATTAATCAAATAACAAATGTCAAATGTATAAAAGTTGGAAGATGAATTCAAACATTAGAAGAAACCTGATTTCTGTGCTGGAGTTTAACAAGGCTATAAGCTAAAATTATTTATCCTTTTTTTAAAGTTAACAAGATGGATAACATTATTTGGATTGTAGTTTTAAAGCTCAGTCAGGCACTCTATTCCCACATGCCATTACAGTTTTATGAGAGTGGAAACAGCATGACCCCTTGATAGTTCTTGATTGTGAATGTGTATAGAGGGATTTCCCCTCTGCAGCTATCTTCAAAAAGTGTTGCATTTTTCGTGAGCAAATGCTGCAGGGCAATACATGAGAAGTCAGTACCATTTTTATTACTTTAGCTTGAGCTGGCCAATGCATAACTCTTTATTACATGATCAAATTGAATACTATACAGATATCTGGAATCTCCAACACCCAGAATTTACACCCAAGAAATCCTGACGTTTGTGTGAAGTGCATGATTACATAGAGGTGTTTGAGAGCTAAATAGCACACTTCCAACTTAGGATAATAAATTAGTAATTATTTAATAATAACACACGCAATCTTATCAAGCATTTTATAGCTTCATCTGCTTTTTAAAAAATGTTTCAAATATATGATTTTCTAATTTTTCACTTTTAGACTAAAAAATACTGCAAGCACTATTATATTTACATTGCTTTCAATGTTTTTGTTTGTATAAGTACACTAAAGTTAGAACAGACCAATGCAGAACTGGCAAATGGTGACAATAGATTAAAAACAGGAAATGTTGGCCATGTGTGTATTTCAAACAGCTAATCAGGATGATAGCTGGTGGAGTGGAAACTTCCGCTGAGACTGTTTTTTCCTTATTTTTCTTTGTAAGAAAAGACGGTGCTTCCTGGAAAACAATTCTTAAAAAGTGTGAATGTATTTATGGCAAAGGGGGAACAGCATAACAATAAGTAAAGATGCACCTAATATTTTATGTGCTTATTTATAAAGCTTTGTAAAAGGACTTAAGATATATTATTACATTGAACAACTGAAGCTTGAGCAATTATGCTTTGAATAGTTTATCTCAATGCTTTTTTTGTTAAAAAAAAAGGTGCCGCAACCCACACACGTCATACAACCCGCCTTGCCTACCTTACAAGGTTCCATCCAAAAAAGGTGCCGGAACTCCGTTCTGGGCGTTCTATGACAAAAAAAGCCCTGATTTATCACAAGCCAGTAAACAGCAATCTTTAGTGCTAATTGTGTTCTAAATTATTTGTGCGCTAAATTTTGGGTGAAATTATTTCTTTATTTGAATGAAAAGCTTATGGCGTAGTAAAGTAGTCTACTTTCCCCATTCAACCATTGGAGACTGAATCTGATAAAAGCCTCCTGTACACATAGAAGCTGCTATGACATAGAGACCTTCAAATTCATTCATTTAATATCCTCCCAATATTTAGGTAATCCATAATTTTGTTCTACATATTATTAATTGCTTGATTCCATCCTTGGCAAGGGCAAGTATTGAATCAGTTAAAAAGTTAAGTTGGATCGTAATAGATCAAAGGTTTAAAATGTAGGAAGCATTTTCATCTTAATGCTTTTTTATTTTAATTAACAATAGAAAAAATACATACACTGATGATTAATTAAAATATATGCATCAATGAGGCACCATAGTGATAAAGTAACTTTGAAAGTAAGTCTTGCTAAACTCTTCCTTTTCACATTGTGATATCATCACAGGGAGTCCACAAAGGCTTGAAGAAATGATTTAAATGATTTAAATCTTGAGTTAAGCCTTGGGGGTCTGTGGCCATGGCATTTAAAGAAGGTCCACGATGAAGAAAAGGTTGAGAACCACTGCTATATAATATTCTTGACAGCATATTGTAACTGATTCAGGGAACTCAATTTCTAAGAAAGCATGCACAAGATTGTATACTAAATCTTTTATACTTAAAATGATATCTCAACTGTTATTATGCTTAATTTTTTCTTTCTTTTCCTTCAGACGGGACTGATGGAGCAGTCCCTGCAATAAAAACTCTAATTCTGATTAGGTTTAAGCAGTACTATTATTCTGTTTTAACGGCGGGGGGGGGGGGAAGCTTGAAAATTGATACTTGCTCATTATAGTAATATTTATAACAAAGACCAAGCTTTTCAAGTGCATTCCTGAAGATGTTAACATCAGGTGTCCCACCTGTTACAAGGAATCAAAGAATCTCAACAGGGATATATATATTCTTATTTATATACAAGCCAAATACTTTGGATCTGAAAATCAAAGCTGTACTTTTCACTTCATACCATAGTATGATCCTCTGAAGTTTTTCTCAGTAAGGCAATATACAGCTTCTATCAGGCAGCCAATATTAAAATGTTAAAAATAGAACTTACTTCAAGAATCCCAGATATTTTCAGATAACAAAGAGTGATTTATATGGACTCGCTTTGCAGTTTCATGAAACATAGTAGGTCCATTGTACTATGATTAGCACGCGTGCTGATGTCAGGTCTCTTGTCTAGCTTCAAGCTTTATTCTGCTGTTAAATTGTGCTTTTGTGCTATAATCCAGAGAACCTTTGTGTCTGCCTTACTAGTGTGTAGTTTCTGAAATTGCTTTTGTTTTTAAGGACAGTGTGTGCCAGTTTCAGCGAGTGACTCACTAAGCAACTGGGAAAAAAATCCCATTTTCACTTTCTGTGAAAAAGATGTATTTTGGGGAAATAAAGCAGAGATATAGAAGCAGGTGTTGTCTAAAGGCAAAGTTTTCTGACATATAGGACTATAAACAAGTTCTGTTTATATTACCAATTTATCAAGCAAGCTGCAGCTAGAGCGATATTTCACTCCTACAGAGGACCTTTGTTAGTTCTGAAATACAGAGAAGATTTCAGTGTACAAGTTAGAGAAGAAATGTCCAAATCTGTACTATATAGTACAGATTTACTATTTATTTATTTACTGTGCAAATCATAGCATGCCTTCTTCTCACACTTACATTGAGTACATTGATTTTTCCATTTTTCATTTGTTCCTGCAGGTGTTTACCATATTTGGAATCTCCTGTTCACCTAGATACTGATGGGTTACAACTCCTGTCTTCTTAGTACCAAAAACCCCAATAGTTTTTCTATTCTAATGGATGGAAATTAGGAATGATATACAGTATAAAATAATATAAAATATTGAAAGTTGATAGCTTTTCTATCCAAATAATTGGTTAATGTACTGGATTTAAAGGATTGTTTATGAGCAGGCTACTGCCATGTAGTTTAAAAATGAGTTGTTAAAATTTGTTTTTCATATTTGCTGTTAAGTCAAAAAAGAAGCTTAGTCAAAAAAAGAGTCTGCTTGAATGGTTTAACCAAAGAAGGCCATAACTCAGTGGAAATAATACTAAATCCTCAATATTTCTGCATAAAGGCCTAAAATGGGATCTATTTTCTATACATGTCCTACAACTAGATAAAGAGAACCCAATTAAATAAGTCAGAAAGATTACATTTGTTTATTTATTAAGGAAAATGATACAAATAACATTTTCTGTTGGCAAAAGCAAAAGTATGTTGTTTTCAGTAGCTAGTATGTACCCCCTCCCCCAAATTGGGAAGCAGTAATTGCAGGTAAACTTTTCTTACAACTGTTCATCAGTCCTGCACATTGACTTGGAGAAATTTTAACATATTCTTCCTTAAAGAAAGTTTCAACTCAGGGTTGTTAGTGGTCTTCTCACACAAGCTGCCCACACCATGTCCTTTTACATATTACCTTAGGATTAAATTCAGAACTTTGACTTGGTCATTCCAAAACATTAATTTTCTTCTACTTTAAGCATTCTTAGATCATATGACTTGTGTTTTGGGTTGTTGTTTTACTGTGTGACCTACTTTATCTTAAGGTTTAGTTCATAGACAGATATTCTGCCATTTTCCTGTAGAATTTTCTGGCACAGTTCAGAATTTATAGTTCCATCAATGATGGCAAGCTGTCCTGGTCCAGAAGCAATAAAACAGGCCCAAACCATGATTCCACCACCACGTTTCATAGATGGGAAAGGTTCTTGTGATTATGGAATGTAGTGTTTGCTTTTGTGAAACAACACTTTTCACTCAAGCCCAAAAGTTCTATTTTGGTCTTGTACATACATAGAATAATCTTTCAATGGTTTTTTTTGCAAAGTGTAGATATGTTCTTTTGGGAGAGCAGTGGCTTTCTCCTTGCAAACCTGCCTTGCACATCATTATTGTTCAGTGTTCCCCTGATGGTGGCCTCATGAACACCAACATTTGCCAAAGAAAGAGGCCCTTAATTCCTTAGAAATTACCTTATGATTCTTTGGAAGCTCCCAGATTATTAATTATCTTGCTCTTTATGTGATCTTGTTTGTTTGACTTCTCCTGGGGAGGGTAGCAGGACTGTTGAATTGCCTCAAGTTGTATATGATCTGCCTGACAATTGACTGGTAGAGTCCAGGCTCTTTGGAAATAGTTTTGTAAACCTTTTCCATCCCAGTGAGCATCAACATCTGTTTTTAGGAAGTCCTCAGAAATCTTCTTTGTTTGAACTATACTTGTATTGTGAAGATCAGACTTTGATAGTGAATACCCAGAATTTTGTCCTTTAAATAAGGACATTTCACAATTAGACCGGATTATTATATCAGTCTGAGGTCCAAATTCCCTTCTGTTAGCAGCAAGAGGATTCCCCCCCCCCCCGTGCACTGAGTCTAAGGCAATTCCACCACTAATATCAATGTCACAATTTATTTTTTTTCAACTGTACCCAATTAGATTTCTTTCTATTGTCCTGTCCTATATTGTTGTGGTTGTTGTTGTTAGTGTGAAGTCGTGTCCAACTCATCGCAACCCCCATGGACGTTCCTCCAGGCCTTCCTGTCCTCTACCATCTTCTGGAGTCCCATTTAAGCTCACGCCTACTGCTTCAGTGACTCTATCCAGCCACCTCATTTTCTGTCATCCCGTTCTTCTATTGCCCTTCCTATATTATATTCTATTGCTATTGTTTTTATATTACTATGCTTACTGCTATTATTTTATATGACTATGCTAATTACTAGAAATATATAAATATACAATTTCTATATTATGCTATTATACTATTATGCAATTACTATTACTATCATATTTCTTCTATATCATGCTCTATAAGTATTCTATTATTTTACAACGTTTCCTCTTTACTATTACTATACTGCACTCTATAGTATTATTACAGCAATGTTTTCTTCTTACAAATCATGTTCTGCCTTCTGCCTTAAATCCTCTTTTTGGGATTTCTTCTGTTTATTTTCCGTCTGTTAATGGCCAGTATATCGAGTATTTACACTTTTCCATATTCTGTTTTGCTTTGTTGTGCCACATATTTCCTTTTATTTCGGACCATTCATTCCCTTGGAAGGAAAATGCTTCCCCCCCCCCCGTTGGGTGGTTTATTTGCTGGTGATTGTAGAGCTTCAAAATATGCATCTCAATTATCTGCCCCTCACTATCTCCTTTTAGGGCTTCTGTGGAAAACAGATCATGTTTTAGATGATATTTATGCAGAAATACTGAAAATTCAAAATGGTTCACAAAATTTTTAAGCATCACTGTATGTAGACGAACTTCTTCAGGTGAAGAGGGAATGCATCCTGGGAAACCATTTTGGCAATCACTATAGATACTGCTCAGTGGAGAAGTGGTCAATAATTGTAATGATCTGTGGGAATATCCTTGGGAGATAGGAAGAAGAGGAAGAGTAGATTAGGCAATGGTCAGTTTAGAAGCACCTAGCCTGCAGAAGCCAAGGGGGTGCAGTAAGCATCTCAGAAGGGATCTTTCTAGATCAGTGGTTCTCAACCTGTGGGTCGGGACCCCATTGGGGGTCGCCAAACAACGCAGTCCGCCATTTTTTTCCCCTTTTCCTTAGCTGTGCTACTCCCTTTTATTCTATTGGCTTTTGAAAGCCAATAGAATAGACTTTCTTGAATAGAGTCTAATTCTATTGGCTTTCAAAAGCCAATAGGAATTGTCCAGGCTGTCTCTGCCCTGCTGAGCCCGCCAAAAGTCCCATTCTGCAAACAGTGCTGCACCAGCTGAGTAGTCCTCGACTTACGACCAGTTGAGTAGTCCTCGACTTACGACCAGTTGAGTAGTCCTCGACTTACGACCGGTTGGGGGTCGCAGCATTAAAAAGGTTGAGAACCACTGTTCTAGATTCTTGGATTGCAAAGGCATGGGGGAAGAGATGTGTTTTTAGATTTGCAATATTCTATTACTGTAACCGTACAATAAAAATAGTGTTAATATTCATGGTTGGTGCTTCTTATCTGGGCTACCTCTAAGGACTAACAATAATAAACAGATTATATCTTTTTAGGAGTTACCGGAATATTTTAAAAGTTCAAAAAATTTAAGCAAGACTGATTTTCTTTCTCTATTTCTCCTTTTGGCCTTCTTTCTCTGTGTCTCTCTCTCAAATCAATTTGTTTACTCCTGGCAACTGCCTGATAAGTCCTTGCAGTTTTCTTGGATTTCAGAAGTGATTTGTCTCTGTCTGTTTCCTAGTGTTGAGAAAGAGTGGCTAACCCAAGGTTACCCATCTGGCTTTGTGGTCTTCTGGTTTTTAGTCTGCTTCCTTAACCACTATACCAATCTAGCTGTATATTTAGAAAGAGAAAAAGTGTGTCCAAGAAAACTAGAGACAGCAGGTGAAAATGTGCCTGTCCACATGTACATTAGCTGTGTCAATGGGAATTGGGTTGGAAAAGGCTGGCTAATACCATAATAACAGGGTTAAGATTTAATACAGTGTAAGGCTTTTTGTTCTTGTGCAATTGGCTTATTCTTAAATAAATGTGAATGTGATTATAGCCTCAAATACTCTGTTGAACCAAAACATTTCATGCTAGAAAATGAAAAGTCCTTTATGTTTTCAAACATACATATATTTGTACAAGACGTTAAGGCAGATTAGTTGTGGGTGGATGGTGTGCAATATAAAATAAAAAATATCAATTTAAAAACTGTTAAACTTGTATTTTTTCTGTTGGCCACAAAGATTGTGGATATACCCCATATTGCTATTTCTGTCCTGAGCTGAAAAACTTCTGGGGCAACATAGAATTTAAGCCTAGTGGCTTCATACTGAATATTCCAACTATTTTGTATACTGCTAGAAGATTATGCAATCTTAGTTGTATTCCAAATTGTCAACTACTCTGCCTTTCTTAACTACTGCACTTTATTTTTATATAGATTTAATTGAATTCCAAATAGTTCAATTTATAATATAATTTTATAGCTTCAAATATGTATTTAGATTAGATTTAGATTTAGATTAATGCATATAAAATATCTGGATATTTTCTCCATTCTCTAGGCATGGAAGAGAAGATGGTTTGTGCTCCGCAGCGGTCGGTTGACAGGAGATCCAGATGTATTGGAATATTACAAAAATGACCATGCCAAGAAACCAATTCGTATCATTGACTTGAATTTGTGTCAACAAGTGGATGCTGGATTGACATTTAACAAAAAAGAATTTGAAAACAGCTATATTTTTGACATAAACACAATAGACAGAGTCTTCTATTTAGTTGCCGACAGTGAAGAGGAGATGAATAAGTGGGTTAGATGTATTTGTGATATCTGTGGATTTAATCCTACTGATGATGGTAAGTAAATTGTTGTTATATTTTAGCAATTTATTAGAAATATTAACCCCTAGAAATCCTGTGTAGGGATACGGAAATTCAGAAGATAACTGTTGTATTTAAGTTTATGCTGTAATTTTAAAAGACTGTATTGGCTTTTGCCATTATAGAAAATTATTGTGGCCTTTCATTAGCCATTATTTTCTAATGCCACACTTTAGCTTCTGAAAGAAGGGGGGGGGGTTTGAAGCAAAGAAGGTCCAGCATGCTCTGTAGCTGCAAAGTTGCAGCATCAGACAGATAGCAGTTTACAGTACAGAGAGACAATGTAGTTGTGGAGAAAAGCAGTATCATTTATAGTCACCCAAGATAGCAAGAAAATCTAAGTGCATAGGTCTTATCACGGGACAATGATTGCCTGTATTTTTATAACATACATGGAAAAAAGAAAAAGAAGCATTTCCGGGAGGGGGAGGGAGTTTGAAGTCTTCTTTTGATCTTAGTTGGCCCTTTTAATGTGGCTTCCTTTGATGGAATTCTCAGGATACTGTGATGAATAATTTATGTGGTATTCCCCAATTTCTTAGGTATTCCCTGAGAAATAGATGATGGGGTGTTTCTCAGCAAAAAAAGTTTCCCATTCAGAAATGTAGTTAATTATAAGAGACCTTAGCTAATAAATTTGTTGGAAAAGGATGAAACATATTGAGAATATGTGTTTTGAGAATATGTTACTGTGTGTTGTAATTATTTGTTTTAAATTATTGAATTTTGAAAAGACGCATGAAACAAATATAAGTCTTTTATATATGAGACCATTGTTAGAGTGCCAGAATAGGAGTGACCTGATTTCAAATGGTTTGGCTACAGCATTGCTGAATGTTCTGGTCTAGTTACTAAGTTGCACTCTAGTCAGCTTCATTGGTGAATTAAGTGAATAAAACAATGGGGGGAGCCACATATGCTCTATTGAGAAGTATAAATTTATTAAATGAATAAAATATGTTGTACGATGAATTTGTAAATATGGTGATGGGAAAGCTGAGAAGCATCTGAGTAAGGTTGCTATGTAAGAGCAGGGCTCAATCAATGATCATAAGACCTTTTATTTTTGGTTATTTTGAAACTGCAACTACAAGTGTTCCCAGTTAGCAGGGCTCATTGGTAGCACAAAAGGCAGAAGGAAACATTCCCAAATATTTCTATAATGGATTTTCTGAAATAATTTTGAAGCATAGTTTTCAGAATCTTAAAGGAAAGTTTACATATTTATAAAGTTGAATGTTGAAAAAATGTTTGTCTTATGTTACACTACACTTAGAGGTTGTTTTGGAAGCAGTTGGAGATTATAACAATGTTGTGGCTACATTGGGGACTGTACGATGAATATTTGCTATTGCAAAATATTTGCTATGGTTTTCTACTTTTAGAATTTAGCACACAGATTAACTGAATGGCACATCTGTTTTGCAGAATGAATGGGAATATCCATACCAGATTCTTTCCTTGGATAAACAGCTGGGCAGATATCCATAGCCTGGATCCAAAAGGAGTTCTCAATCTTACACTGACTATATAAATGTAGCTTTTTGCATTGCAGTAGTGATTACTAATAGGTTCCCTTTTACTATGTGGATCATCCTACAGCTAGATTTACAGTCTAAGACTGTGGAAACTTAATAATTCAGGTTTTAACTAAGGAATTAAGAATTCTTAAGGTAGCAGTTCATGCATAGTAGATTTTTTTGTAAAATTAGGCTGTTCAGGCCTGATAAATTCAGTATTTCTAGATATCAAAGAAGTTGCTCCAAGATCTCCAGTATGACTGGTAGAACAATGGTTTTTTTTTTCAATAAACACCCAACTTCAATTTGCAATTGCCAGTATTTGTATTTTTTCCAATATTTTTCCTCAATCCTATAATCACCTAGAATAGCAACATCAATAACCAGCCTTTCTTCTTTTCAATAATTGTTATATTAAGCATGTGATCAACCACATCCCCGTCTCTTTGGATCTTAAAGCCCCATAAGATCTTAACCCACTTATTTTCCAAAACCTTCTCAACTTGATTGTTTTTACTGCATTCAAATCCAAATCTCTGGCAAAGTTTCCAATGAACAATCTGGCAGCTTGGTCACGATGCTGCTTGTAGCCAGTTTATGAAATTTTGCTGTAGCCACTAATCAAATGGTCAATTGTTTCATCCTTTTCGCTACAAAGGCGACATTTGCTGTTGTTCGTTATGATGCTGAATTTTTGCCTTCATCATTATTTTTTTTTAATAAAAAGCCATTCATCCTATAACAGACCCATCAAGTGACAATAACATAAAAGCATATGAAAGTAAATCAAGAACATAAAACAGTCACTTAAAGCGCCTCATAGTCAGAGGCTTACTACTTCTTGTGATGTCAGTATTTACATTATGAATTGGGTTTGCAAACAATTCATCATTCTTTTCTGTCCTGTTATACATTAACACTGAAATGTAAAACATAAAAAGTCTTAGGCTTTTTTTTTCAAGACACAGGAAAATAGAGTTTGTGTATTCATTTATTTTATGAAACTGTCAATTTGGGAAGGAAATTGTGAGTTCTTCTTACTTTAATCTGCAAGTGATAAGTGAGGATCATCTGGTTCAGAGAACCCATATTTGAAGATGGGTAATTTGATAGCTTATCTTGATTAAGAGATTGAGAACTTAACAGTCACCATTCTTTTACAGAATAACTGCAGCTTGCTCCATTACCTCTGTATCTTGAAGATATTACCATAACAGTAGTTGATATTATATATACTCGAAACATTACTAATGTTTAGTGGGATCTAGGAAGCGTGTCTTTCCTACAGTAGGGTCTTCCCCATGGAACATTCTTCCCTTTAAGATCCAGCTGGCCCCCACATTCCTAATCTTCTGGAAAGCCATCAAAAGCTGACCATTGCCCCAGGAATTGGGATGGCAAGGTTGGAGCCTAGGGATTGAACAGATGAATGGAAATAAATGTTGGATTGGTATCAGGTTTTCCCTGATTTTGAGTTCTGTTGTTTTTATTGTTTATGATTTTAGTGTTGTTAACCACTAAGAGTTATGTACTGCAAGATGGATGGCCACATAACTCTTTTGAATGAATGAATGAATCAGTCAATCAATCGATCGAATATTGAAAGATATGGCTGCATGTTCTGTTTTGTAGATGCTGTGAAGCCACCTGGCAGTTCTCTGCCTGCACCAGCTGAATTACCCTTAACTGTCAGTACTTCCCTACCATCTGTACAAGCCGAGCCATCCCTGCCTCCTCCATATCAATTAATTAATATTCCACCATTAGAATCTGCCTCCAGTCATGAAGATCCACAAGATTATCTGTTATTAGTCAATTGTCAAAGTAAGAAGCCTGAACCAGCAAGGTAAACATTGGACTTTTTATTTTATTAAAATGCTGTAGTAACTGTTATCATAGGTAGTTTCTGAGTGGTTAAAAAGTTTTCATTACCTATTGTAGTGAAAAGAGCCGTGGTGGCACAGTAGTTAGAATGCAATATTGCAGACTAATTCTGCTGACTTCCAACTGCCAGCAGTTTGGCAGTTTACATTTCACTGGCTCAAGGTTAACTCAGCCTTCCATCCTTCTGAGGTCAATAAAATGAGGACCCAGATTGTTGGGGGTGATATGCTGACTCTGTAAACTGCTTAGAGAAGGCTGTAAAGCACTGTGAAGCGGTATATAAGTCCTAAGTGCTATTGCTATTGCTCTTTGGGCTGCATTACTTATTCCATTCTCTTCCAAAAGTATTGAAGTTCGTCAATCTTGATGAAAAGCTTAAAATTTTATAAATATAATTTTCCTCCATGAGTTCCTATGTGATTTTTTAAAGAACAACTACAACTAGAGTCTGATTACTTAAGGGTGAGGTAAATCATGTTAAATTCCTTCTGGTTACATATTATTTTCATTAAATCTGAAAATCAACCTATATACAATGATATTTTATCTTTAAAATTGCTTTTTATCAAATATTTTTTCAAAAGGGGTTAGGGTTATTGTTCAAAAATAATTTCCATCACTGATTTCTTAATTTTAACATGTACTCAAAAAAAAACAAAACAGCTCTTTCATCTTGGAAGAAGTGGAGGAGTATTTACTGCTGGAGGATTTTGAAAGTAAAAAAGTTCCATTGCAGTGAGTGTTTGGGATTTGTCTTTAGAATTTAATCACAAAACTAAAGCCTATTTGAAAAAAAAAACAGCTTGTGTGTGTATTTGTGCATCTTGTGCATTTTGCTGTGGATTTTCATAAGCAGTGCAAATAATTACTACTTGATGTATCCAGATGTTCCAATAAGAATGGCTTGAAGTGGAGAAATTGCTGCATTGTTTGCAGAAGTATTGGTCATTTTGAAAAGACTGAAGTAAAAGGGTTTATCTTTTATAAATAGAAAAAAACCAGTGCTCCTTTACAGTTTTGCTCCTTGTTAAGAAAATCTTCCTCCCAACACCTAGTCCACACCTGCTAAAAGTTTAGAATGTTATCCTTCATCCTTTTTCTCATGAGAAGCAAATGTAAGGAAGTAGTAATCCCATTTTACTCTGTATTAAAGAGGCCTAGAATAATCAAGACAATAGAAAATAAACCCTATGAAGTAATAGTTAGACTTGAGAAGTTGAATGACATTGTAATATGATAATGTTGTTCTGAAATTGAAAAAGCAGAAAGTAAAAAAAAAAAACAGCCCTCTCTTAACTTAGGACATGTTACAATTTCACATTAGAAATGGTCATGACACTAAAACAATACTGAAGTGAAACTAATTAATCAGATATTAGTGGACTTGCTCTCACTGGATGTAGTTAAGTAGAAGTTAGGTAGCTATATGTCAGTATTGATTTAATTTGGATTTCTACACTGAGCAGGTTTGGATTTGATAAAAAAGACAACTTCTAATTCTATATTTTTGTGAAGATAGAAATAAGGAAGGATACTGAACTTAGTACATAACAGGGATTTATATGGTCAGTCTACTCATATTTAAGAGCAAAGTGGCATACGCAGCTGCTTTTGAATAGCATTTTTGTCTCAGGCTTGTATTCATAAATATTTTCATTCCAAAAAATAATGTTGTTTTAAAATATTGTTTGCAACTGTAGCTTCAAATTACTTTAAAATATTATTTCTTAAATAACTTATATACCTTTAAAACATTATTTCTTAGTTTGAATAAATAAATTATTCCAAAATTGATGAATTCATAACAAGTTATGGAGGATGTTTTTTTAAGGATTAAGAGAAAAAAACAATACAGTAACACTTTTAAAGCAATTGTAATAAGAATTAATATAATTAATGTTTTATTATTAATCAGTCCTGTAGATCGGGGTCCCCAGCCTCTGGCCCACTAACCAGTCCTGGTCCGTAGCCTGTTGGGAACTGGGCCACTCAAGTGATGGGGCATTGCATGAAGCTTCATTTGCGCATGTGTGGAATTTAGGTTGCATGCACAAAACCATACTCTCTCCCTCCCCCCGCTGCCACCAATCATCTGTGGAGCCAGGAAGGTTCGGGACCACTGCTGTAGATAACTAGCAGTTGACTGTATATGAGAAGAGATCTCTTAGAAGCCTTGCTCACTAAAATTCATGAGACAGAATGACAGCTGAGAACTTAGCAATGCAATGTGAAAATACAGTATATCATGAAAATACCCACTTTTTGAATTTAAGAATGAAACATGCCACATTGGTACCCGCAGTCCTAGCGCCTTATTATTTACCAAGAAGCAGTTTCTCCCCTCAAGTCCTACTGTATTATAGATGCATGTTAGTAATACATATAAAGTTAAAGCCTGTATGAAACACAGTTGTAATTGTCTATTTTTGTTTCTTATTTTAGGAAATATTTGTTTCTGGCAGAAACATGCATAAATATGCATTTATTTTTGGTTTGTTTTCATTTAACATTTAGGTTGTCAGCTGATACAGCAAAACCTGCCTGTTCTGAAACAGATTGTAATGATAATGTGCCTTCCCATAAAAGTTCTGTGCAGTCACTAAACAAGCACGCAGTGAATGGATATTTCCAGCAACATAGTGTATATGATTCCCCCACATTAAGAGCAGCTTCAGTGTCGATAGATGGCAGTCTTTATAATCTACCACGGAGTTATTCTCAAGATGTTTTACCAAAGGCATCTCCTTCCGGAACTGATACAGACGGAGAGCAACATGTTTTCAGCACTCCATCTGCAACCTCTTCTCTTGATACACAGATGAGACATTTCTCCCTTAGTTATGACATTCCCTCAACACCTGGAAGTACTTACCAGATTCCACGAACTTTTCCAGAAAGCTCATTAACTCAAGGTTCAAAACTAGAGATTATTCCAGATGTTCCTCCACCGCGTCCACCAAAGCCTCATCATGCTTCAGATCGCTCTCCGGTGGAGGCATGTAGCATTTCTCGTACTGCATCAGATACTGATAGCAGTTACTGTATCCCGACAGGTGGCTTGCTCCCATCTCGCAGCAACACAATTTCCACCATGGATATGAATATATTTCGCAAAGGTTAGTGGTTTTTTTATTGGATAAATTTTATCAAACATTTCATTTATATTTCATTGAGATATTTCAAGATCCAAGAAAGGGACGTTAGCTCAAAATCATTGGGTTTGTTTTAATTTCCTTTTAATGTAATCTTATAAATCTTGATAAATTATATTATTTCAATGCAGATTTCCATTGAATAATATTTATGTAATATTATTTTAAATTGTGAATATTCTATTATGTAGAAAGCTTAGAGTATTGATAAAAAAGGAAAAGGAAAAATATAAAAAATATTAAAAGTATTTTAAGATGTCAATATTGCAAGTTTAAAATTATTTAATTTTTCATCCAAAATTAAGTATAAAATAAAAGGGACTGCTGTATTTATACCAAAATAGTAGTTATTGATAGTAGTTTCAGTCTGACACTGAGTACTTAATATTAAGATCTCCATTCTATTATTACATAGTAGATATAAATTTATATAGAAATTCATATGTTTATAAAAGGAAATAAGATGATCAAAATCATGGGTCTTTGAGGATACATACATATGTGTCCTTAGATTTGGTTTTCTTGTGCTGCATTTTGTTATAGATTGTTAAGAGAGAAATTTCTTAGGGCTACTGGATATCCTACATTAAAGATTAGATTAAGTCCTTTTGAACTGCCATATTTCAATACCGAAACAGAAATATGCATGCTTGATTATTATAGTTTTTACCTATATAGTAACGAGTGTGTAAAATTGTGTTAGACTTAATACATTTATTTTAATTAATTTCCCAACCTATAAAAAAAGTTTCAACAGTGCCCCTTTTATGTCATCATTGCATCATCTCGCCTGTGTGCCTAAGAAAATTAAAGTTTTTTTAAAAAAAGCAGGCCTTATTTGCAATGAGGCTACCTGCCTTTGGCTAAATGCCTGCAAATCCTTTTGAGCCTGGATGCTATTTATGAGGTAAATCAATCATTTTATTATCAAGCAAGATGGTTTCCAGAGTTCAAATATTTTGAATTTAAAATTGCCATTGTGGTATTCATCTTTTACTATTCAAGTATGCCTTAATCATTTTAGTGCCTACAAAGCAGGATTAGGCAGTTCCCTTCAGCTTCTGTTGGAATGGCTAAGGCTGAAGTTGTATAAAGAAACATGAGCTTGGACAGTATCTCTTAGATATTCAGGTTTGTCCCTTGCAACTTCATAACACTTGAAATCTTTATGAATATTTTTCTAATGCTTGGATCAAATAATGAGGATGGTATGAGATTGAGAAGATTGGCATGTGCAGAAGAGCCAAAACTGGCAGTCAAAATGGAAGGTACGGAACAAATTAGATAAAAAGGAAGATGGGATGGAATATTTCTCTTTCCTTTTTAAGTCTGATTTCTTTGTTCACTGCTTACATCTATAAGATTGAACATTAGCTCTGTTTGCATATTTAAACAGTGAAAGAGACAGAGAGAATTTTCCTGCCACTGAGTTATAGTGCTATTATCTATCCTTGAAATTCTCAGAAATGTACAGTGGCTAAAAATTTTGCCTATTTTGAGGCTAACCTTGAATGGTTTTGGAATAAAAGGAAATATATTAATCCCAGGATTAATCTGACTTACCCTTATTTTAGCCAGCGACTGGAAATCAGATGAAGTTAATATTATGGTAGTGCAATATGAAAACATGCTTGTGGCTGTACTTAGCTATAAGTAGACACCTGGGCTAGTCCTTCTAGCCCAGTGGTGGCGAACCTGTGGAACGGGTGCCAGAGGCAACACTCAGAGCCTTCTCTGTGGGCACGTGCACCGTCGCCCCAGTCCTAGGCCTTCAGCTGGGTTTTAGAAAATCTTTTCACTTGAGGCCTCCGCTGCCATGTGCAAAAAAAAAAAAAAAAAGGTTCAATCAGTCAATTTCAACTTCTCACAGGAAAAAAAAAAGATCTTGCAAAGTTGGAATTGATTGATTGAACTTTTTAGTCCCACCCAGTCTGCCGTTACCACCACAACCACGCCCACCCAATGGGCCACATACCCCCAATTGGCCACACCCACCCAATGGGCCACACCCACCCAGCATCCGATGATGCATAAGTAGGTTTTGGGTTGCAGTTTGGACACTAGGTCTCTAAGAGGTTCGCTATCACTGTTCTAGCCCTTCCCTCAGCTATATTGTACTTCAACTCCCATTATTTCCAATCAAGTGACGTTTGTATGAATATATCCAAAACATAACAAAGTGGGAAAACTGATACTGAAAGTAATTATACAAAATTTCTCATTTTGACTAGTTGCACTTAATAGTGTGATTTTATTTCATTGCTGAGGAATGGGGAAAAACATTTGCTTTCTTCTCCCTTGTTTTAGACCTTGTTTCTCAAGACTGCTATTTTGTTCCACGAACATTTCCAAATGATAGATCAAGCTCACTGGAAGGCTTCCATAACCACTTTGTAAGTATTATTTTGATTTGCCAAGGGGGGAGGATAAACTTTTCTAAAGCCGAAATGCCAATCTACTTACTATACAACTCAAGAAAGAAACTTTATGCTGAACATCAAACATCAACCATTGGCTTTAGATTGAGATACCCTATTTTTAATAAATGAAGTCACAAGATCAGAATGAGAATTCTCTTAAAGAGGGTTAAACTTAAACTCTCTACAACCAGAATTTCTTTAAGAGAGTTCTCATTCTCATCTTGTGACTTCATATATTAAAAATAGGTTATCTCAATCTACAGCGCAGAGAATATCTAGGTTGTTTAATGTTGTCTCTGAAGCCTAAGAGATCATTTGCTAGTTGGAGGCCTCTGTAGTGATGCCTACTTAAGCAAGTTGCTGCTCTTACATCAGCAAATATTTTAATGTCAACATCTGTAGGCCTTGTATCAAGATGATGAAAATGCCCATTGAGTCCTTACGCTACCATAAGTATTTCAGCATTTATTGTACTGAGCATTTGGTTGTGTGCATATTTACTAATAAAAAACAATAGGGATCCTTAATAGAACCTATGAAAAATATTTGTAAGGAAGGCTTGGCTATAATATAATAAGAGGGCGGCTCCAAAATGGGACATCAACCTGACGCAGGAGAGGGAAGGAGCTGGTAAATATTATGGTGGAAATAGATTCAGCACAAAAGCATCTAGCAAAATGTGTAGAAATGTGGCAGACACATAATACAATGAGAAGGCAGAGGAGGTGGTGGATGTTTAAAAGTGTAAGGGATGGAAGAATTCTATTCCATGAAGGAATGGTTGGGGCCTTTTGATCAATAATGTAATAATGTATCATATGACTTGAATCATAGTCAGCGAATTCTGATTAACTTACCTCTTGTTTCTAGAAAAATAAAAGTCTGTTGACTGTTGGAAGTGTTTCAAGTGAAGAACTGGATGAAAATTATGTCCCCATGAACCCTAACTCTCCTCCACGTCACCATTCTAGCAGTTTTACTGAACCCATTCAAGAAATGACGAACTATGTGCCAATGACACCTGGCACGTTTGATTTTTCACTATTTGGAATGCAAGTGCCTCCACCAGCACACATGGGATTTAGATCTAGTCCAAAGACCCCTCCCAGAAGGCCAGTCCCTGCGGCAGAATGTGAACCTCCTCCAGTGGACAGGAACCTGAAGCCAGATCGGAAAGGTGAGGGATGAGTGTGTACATCTAGTTGCTCTTCCTATCTTTGTTTACCCTTCACAGAATAAAACTATGTTAGAAGTTGATAGCCAGCATGAACAATTTTAATTTAGAGTTTTATTATTAAGATGTTAAATATGTTCATCAAAGTTTAATTTTTTTTATTTAAATCTTTCTTTTAACACTTAATTTCTGTAAACCATTTAGAGCCTATTTGGTATCATGTAGTTAGATAAATTATACAAATAAATAAAATTACAGCAATTTTAAAAACACATTTGCAATGGTTTATTGTGATTGCTATACCTTCAATTAAGGTTCTGTTTTTAATTTTGTGCAAAATTTTGGACAGTAGGCTAGATGTCTGATTTGGGATTAATTTAGGCATCACTAATCCATGATCATCAGAATTTGTAGATAACAATCTTATTTGTTTTTCATATAATAAGTTATTAAATGGAAGCAGTCTCATTTAAATCTTTAATTTACAAATACATACAGCATTTTTTTAAACTGGCAAACTCATGGTTTTACTGTCTCTTTAAATTTAAATTTTACTTGTAGTGTATATTTAATCTCAAATATCTCCATCTCCCAGTATCCATTAAAGTTGTATTAATAGATAAAACATATTTTAATGTAACACTGTAGAAGGAATGCATATCGTCATGGAATAGCAATAGCAGTTAGACTTATATACCACTTCACGGTGCTTTACAAGCCACTCTAAGGGGTTTACAGAGTCAGTATATTGCCTTCAACAACCTTCCATCCATCCAAGATTTTACCAATCTTGGATGGATGGAAGGCTGGGTCAGCCTTGAACAGGTGAGAATCGAACTACTGGCAGTCAGCAGAATTAGCCTGAAATACTGCATTCTAACCACTGTACCACCATAGCTCTCTAATAATAGGGAACTATTATTAACTATTACTGCTAGATGTTGTAAAATTACCATTCATAGCTTGCCTCATCATAGGCCATGCCAGTGCAGCTCAGTGACATCTGGAGGGCCCTGCTTCAATGTCTTACAGGCTTTTGAATTGAATCAGATTATTTGCTACCAATAGAAGAGATTGTTTGTAGCTCAGGAATCCTTGCTGCTCTCTGAGCTTGGTTGTTTTTCTTGCAGACATCTGCAAGAAAACAGCTAAGCTCAGAGAACAACAATCCCACAGATTATTTGCTTTCCTGAGATCTACTAAAATGGGAGAAGGAGCAGAGTGGCAATTTTCTCTTATTCCCTCTGCAGCACCTTTTATATGAGAGTATAGGAAGGAAGTGGCAGCAGGAGAGAAAGAATAAGAGAATATTGCTGCCATGTTTCCTTTTTCTAGCACGATGATTTGCTAGATTCAAGTTCCTATTTGTTTATAGAGGTAGAAGCCTGGATCCAACCCAATGTGTATAAAAATAGAGGCAGGTAAGTTTTTTTCTTCTAGCAAAAGAAGACACACATTATTTAAGCATGTTTTGTATATATCTCATTTTATAATTTTTTTTATAATGACTCATACTAAATTATGTGCTGATCACAATTACACTTTTTTGCTATTCTAATCTTTCAGTGCTTGCAAGTGTTGGTGATGGTACTTTCTAAATTGCATTGGCAGCAAATTCAGATTTTGCTTTCTCTCAGCACTGCTCATCAGCATTTCTACCGATGAAATAACTGAGTTACTCAGAACTTTTACTTAAGTGTTATTAAAAATTCTTACTGATTTCAGATGTAATAGATGTGTAACCTCAAAGATAAAATTAAAGGAGCATCTGTTTTGTAGTTAAGCATCACATCAGTCTCTTTGCAAAATGGCACATAGAACATGAAGTAAATACTTATTTACAATTGAAATTTCATACAGTCCTGAGTTTTTTAGTAGATGGTACATTGAGGTCTTTAAAAACATTAACAGACCTCTGAATGCTTATGCTAATAACTGGCTAGCTATATGCATAGCATGTTTGGTTTCTGATGTAATTGTGTACAGTTTTATATAATAAATAGTGAACTTGAGGATTTTCAAAGCTGGTGCTTTAGTTTCTCTTGCACACCTCTCTTTAGAGCATGGTTGAAATAAGAATGCAGCATTTTTTTGTAGTTCATGTTATAACCTTTCCTTTTGAGATAATAAGGAATTTCATATGCAGTGATAATTCTATTTTGTTATTGTGATTCTTTTAACTTGTATAATTAGTGACAGCTCTTTGGTATTTTACTCTAGAATTACAGATAGAACATTAAACCTAAATCTTGGATCCTAAAATGAACTTTGCATAGAAGGAGAGTTTTCTGTTTCAGCTGCTCTATCTTGAAGGTGAGGGTTACCCTTAAACAATATGAAAGAGGAAGCTATAGAACATGATTTCCTAAATCACATAAAACATTCTTTATAACAGTGAACCTCACTGTTGTAAAGGATCCTAGTCTACCCAATTTGAACACGCCAAACCTAAATACAGTTTATTATCATCTTTATCTGTATAAAATCCCAAGAAATCTGTATAAAATCCCAACCATCAGAGAATGATTTTCAAATTATTGTAAAATATATTGTAAAATAGTTTTAAGTTAAAAGATTGGCAAGATCTGATACGTTGGTCAGCAGCCTCACACCACCAGGTGCAAGTGCCAACCTCTTCATGCATTCATTCACCATCATAATGTTTCTATACAACAAGCATACAGACCTTGCATCTCAGTGATGAAATGGCGTCATCATTTATTATCTCTTGATTTCCTGTAGATGTATCTGAATTAGAACACTATGAAGTCCCTAAAACATATGCCTCAGTAAATGTATTATCCTTTAAACTAACACACATATATATAATAAGTATATAAGTCTAAGTGCTATTGCTATAAGATGTTGTTTCTGTAAAATTACATAGTACTGTACATCTGGAAGGGGTCTGCTTTAAATTCAATAATTAGATCTAAATTAGACATTAGATTTAATTTCACTTTGTGGCCTGTTATCCATAGCTTTATTGAATTCATTTAAAGAAAGCTAAATGTGAGATTTTGGTTGACTTTTTTGGTTGACTTTTGGTTTTTGGTTGAATTTTGTAGGAACCTCCAGCAAGCAATTCTGCAAAAACTCACAATAATGCAGGAAAATTTTATGAAATCAGTTTTTCTAAGTATTCCTTTTGCCAGCAATCATGATATTACAGCAATAAGCAGTTTTTCTCTAAGGGAAAACAACTTAGTTTATAAGTATTTTATACCTTTCATATCTTTCATCATGTAATTTAATGTTAGATATTGGGATAGGGCTGTCAGAAATAGAATTAAAATTTTAAAATAATAAATGCACCACTGTCACCATGCATATTTCTTACAGCTACATTCATTCTTGATACAAAATTAAATGAAGTTGCTGCTATACTTCACAACTGAAGTTGAATTGCCTGGCCATCAATAGTAATTTAAGAGCTATTTTATTTATTTAGCTATAGAAATAGCAATAGCACTTAGACATATATATTGCTTGATAGTGCTTTACAGTACTCTCTATGCAGTATACAGCATTAGCATATTGCCTCAGCAATCTGGGTCCTCATTTTACCAACCTTAGAAGGAGGATGGAAGACTAAGTCAATCTGGAGCTGGTCAGAATTAAACTCTGTAGTGGGCAGAATTAGCCTGCAATACTGCATTCTGACCACTGTGCCACCACACAAGCTCTGTATACTATTAAAAAAACCCTTGTTTAGGTAATCTTTATGTAGGCAAAATAGTGCATCATAGGGTAACAATTTTTGAAACAAGGTACCTGAAATGGGCTATCTTACAGAATGCATCTAAAATCTAGGACCTGTGATTTTAGTAGAACTGAAATGTGGCAAATTCAGAGGGTCAGTAGACCAGTACCATCCTAGCTTTCCAGATGTCAGTTAGATTGGCCTCTCTTTTGGTCACTGGAGACCAAATAGATGGGTCCCACTCTAGCTCTTTAAAGATCAGGTAGACCGGTACTACTATCAGCTGCTCGAGTAGTAGGGTTAGCCACAGTAAGCCAGTAGGAACTCAGAAGTCATTCCCACTCTCATGGTATTTTGCTCTTCGTCATTCTGTTTTTCTGTTTAGATAAGGAAATATTTTTGAATATTTTCGAGTCATCTAGTTTAACATATTTCTATGCTTCCATAATTAAAAAGACTTTTACTGTAATATGGCAAAACATATCTTCTGTGCTGTGGCTCACCTTTTTTTTCCTTGATATACTTTAATCCCTTTCATAGTATGCTTTATTGAAGTATTACTGTAGTGTTCCTCCTTCCAATCTGATAGCTAACAGCACTGTTTTCAGCAAGAACATCTTATTTATTGGTGACATTCAACTGAATTGCTTCCTTGGAGCAATTTTGATGCATGGTCTCTCAGCATGCTGCATGTATCTTAGTGTGAGATTTCTGTCTGTCACTTGCTTGCTTACCCTTCAAAAATGCAATCTCTTTCTGTAAGGAACTTTTGCAGTTTCTTAATAGTTAAAATTATTTTTCTGGGTTTTTTTCTTAATAATAAAAAGCTATATTAAGAAATATTCCTTTTTTTATCAATTAGGTCAAAGCCCTAAAATTTTAAGACCTAAACCTCATGGTTTAGAGCGAACAGATTCACAAACCATAGGTGACTTTACAACAAGGAGAAAGGGTATGTACTTTAGTATTGCATGATCTATTGGGTTCAATATAAGACTCCAGTAAAAAGAGAACCTGACTACTCATATTGTTCGTTCCACTTCATAGGGCTGCTAGCTTCTCAGCCAGGTGTTTACTTGCTCAGGAAAAGACATTTGTAGCAAAACATATTGAAATTCTGCGTGCAGTTTTCTTCCTTTTAACTTAATGTTGGGCATTATTTCAAATATATTTTGCTTGGTTTTAGATTATTTATACATTATAATGTGAAATATATAAACACTGAACTAATTGAGTTATGCCATATTATGACTGATAAAGACTACTTTTTATAGAAATTTTATTAGTATAAAGGATTTTTTTCAATTAATGTGTAATGTCAGAAGTAATTGAAACATTGCTATTTTAAAAATATCACTGCCTTGATTTGGTTTTGGTATTAGATGTGTTAGATAAAGAGTCCTGAAGGGCTTTCAGCAATTAAGAGCATTTCTGCTACTTATTTCTTGAACTACTTCAAAGGTCTGAAATGGAAGCCAAAAAAAGACAGGCTGCTTCAGTGAATAGAAGAAAAGTACTGTGTTTAATGTTCACACGGGTTTTTCAGCACATTTTCCCAATTATTTTTGAAGTATGTGCAATTTAATTGTTATACACTTATAAGATTGCATTAAATTATGTATTTAGCACAAAGTTATAAGTGTTTTTAAAATGTTACAACATATTTTCCCCCACTGCCCTATGTTTCTAAAACTTTCTAACATATTTAATGCTCCTTTTTTTAAAAAAAATTGAAAATTACTGTAAAATTAATCTATGTTAAAAATATAATGGATATACATATATGCTTATTCACGGCCCAGTTAGTATTTTAAGCATTTTAAAGTAAATTTTAAAATACCTATTTTTTATTATTCTAATCAAGAATTGCATGAATGGTTTAAAATAATTCTAAAGAGAGTATTCCATGTACCAAATTGCTTAGAAACAGAAGTATGTCAATACGTTACAATAATGAAACATACTATACTACATTAATTTATACTAATAACTTAACAATATCTTTCTGTTACTTACAATAGAGTACAAAACTGGACTAAAATCTGAGATAGTAAAACTATTAAAAGCAACTATACATTTTTAAATATGTGTTTTTGGGTCTTTTTATAACTAACCAAGGTGTTAGGACACTTAACACAGAGTTCATTTTAAAAAATTGTAGGTAGACCTACATGGCATTAATTGTTTTGATACAAAATATCATTCTTTTCTTTATCATTTGATCACTCAAGGCTACTAAAGTTCAATAATATACAAGCATTCAAAAATCAAATGCATAAGGTATATCAAAAAATCTTTGCCTTCATATATGCTTATCACAGTCTCAGAATGATGGACGTCAGCATTTCTCAGGATCCATTTGTTTTTAATGCAGAATAATATTAAGTCATAGCTAATTACTCTAAGGTTATTCTTAAAAAATAGCAAAGAAAAAGATGTATGCAGTTAATGCTTGAATCTAGTATAATCTGAGACTTTATTTAAAATGATTGTGATTTTATGACATGGTTTAGCTAATAATTAATAATTCCAATTTCATGAGCTTAATAGGCTAACACTACTTTAAATGAAGAGCTGAATTCTATGATCTTCTGCTAAATCATACACTACTGTGTTGATTAATTTCCCTTTCTTTATAAAAAGGACCTCACAAAATTAACAAAGGTATTTAAGAGCGAAAAGAATAGTTATGGTACTTGAGGAGTGAAAAATAATTGGAATTTATCTATTAAAAGCAGACAAAGTCTGAAGAACAGGTTTGGTAGAAGTCAATTAGTCTTGACTATTCTTTTAGGATCTAGTAAAAATTTGCACAAAGCAAATTGTTGTTTCTCTGTGTGTAACAAAAGTTTTAAAAGCGGTAATGAGAACTAATACAAACTAAATTAGAACAGAGAAAATTAAGAAGAAATAAATAACAGAACAACCCAAAGTACAATAAGAAAAGAGAGAATAAAATAGAAAAAAATACATAAAGACCTAAATATATAAAATAGTTGTTTCCAATATTTTTCACAATTGTTATAAGCACAATTATATTTTAATCTCTCTCTCTCTCTCTCTCTCTAAAATTACATCATGATTTTCTTTTCTATAATACAGTCCTGCCTAATCATCAAAACCATAAATCACAAGTTCATTTTTCACATGTATGCAAATAAGTCTATAAAGATTTTCCTGCAGGAATAAATATAAATATTGCTTTTCTCTAATCAGAGAAGCCAGTTTGTCCATCTCAGCATATTCTGCTAATGTCATCAACCATCAATTGAATATTAATTCAATTTAAAATCTATCAGTATCTATCTAAATCCAAATTTTGTTTAGCTTTTTTACATGTCCACTAATCATGATAAAATGTCCCTTTATGTTGTTCACATTTGAAATTATTGTAAATGTAAATCTAATCATTTTAGATTGACACTGATTGTCTGATGGCAAATGAAAGTAAAATGATTTCATTTTACAATAAAGTTTTATTTGATTTTAGAAACTATCCATTTTAAATTGGTACTTAACCAAAGTGTTGCTTACATAAAAAGTGTCTATACTACTTCTATATAGTAGTTCTAGTACTATACATATAGTATATTAAGGGTATATTAAATATATTTTCCCACATTTCATGGTGAAGTTTCATATGGAAAATGAACTATAATAAATAGGTGTATAGTAATGTAAGATTTTTTTTTAAACTGCATTATCTTCAAACTTGTTTCTTATGTATATAGTGAAACCAGCACCGCTAGAAATTAAACCTTTATCAGAATGGGAAGAATTACCAGCTCCAGTTAGATCTCCAATCACCAGAAGTTTTACACGAGAGTAAGTCTTTGACTTCTATTATCATACTACCGTATATTCTTTTTTATTTAACAGTGACCACAACATCTATTTGTACTGCCCATATAAATTGCTTTACATATGTTCCTGTATTTTGCTGTAGAGAGTCTAATAAGGGGTTATGAAAAAATCAAGTTGGCAGTCATGACCACCATCTTGATTTTTCTGAATCCCTCCCCACCGTCACCACCAGAAAGTCTTGGTTATGTTGCTAGGATCTTCCTACGTAATACTTCCAAATAGCTTCCAAGGTGCCTGAAGGCAGGACAAGAAGCAACAGATGGAAACTAATCAAGGAGAGAAGCAACCAAGAACTAAGGAGAAACTTCCTGACAGTTAGAACAATTAACCAGTGGAACAACCTGCCTCCAGAACTGGTGAATGCTCCAACACTGGAAGTTTTTAAGAAGAGACTGGACAGCCATTTGTCTGAAATGGTGTAGGGTTTCCTGCCTGAGCAGGGGGTTGGACTAGATGACCTTCAAGGTCCCTTCCAACAACAACAACAACATTATTATTATTATCATTATTATTATTATTATTACTTTTCCTATGGCACCAAGTTTTTTTTTTTAAAAAAAATCTCTTCAAGAGCAGTTCTTGATATGTGTTACTCCTAGATTCTTTTGTGTTTCTTATTTCTTGAATTATCATTCAACTCCTTTATTTTATGGTTCTTGCTTTGAAAGAGAAAGATGGAATAGAAATACTTAAATGAAACATAGAAATATATTTATGAACAGCATAAAATAAATACACTACACATTTTAAAATACTTTTCTTCATTTAGTTCCTCCAGGTTTCCATTATCTCCCCGGCCAGATTCAGTTCATAGTACAACTTCTAGCAGTGATTCGCATGACAGTGATGAGAATTATGTACCCATGAATCCAAATCAGTCCACCGATGATCCAGTAGGTGGTTTTACATCATAAATATGCCTTTTCTTCAAAATTGTATCACACTTTCTGTTTTTAGGTGGGAAGTGAGGTATTTAAATCAATTAAATACTTTGAGGCTTATAAAAGTGAAATAATATTTAAAATAACATGAGCATCATTTTGTAGTTACGCTTAACAAATTCCAGATAGTGACAGACAAACTGGGTAATGGGATGAAGCAAATTAGTCAAGTTTGTTTTTAAAATGATTTATTTATTTCATGTATTTCATACCTTGAAATGTTATCATTAATGTCTGGCAATTAAGTTCTGGGGACCATAAAATGAGTAAAATCTTGGAAGTAATGGGATCTAATTACCTGGTTCTCATTTTCAGCCTTCTTTTTGTTTGAATCTGAACATAAGAATTGTTCTTTTGATTAAAAATAAATGACCAAGCGATCAGCCAGTATCTATGATAAAGTAGGGAACCTGTTGAATTTCAACTCCCCAGAGCCCTCTGATAGATAATGAGTCACAAGTTTCTAAAGTGGCTGGTGAGAATACACAGGAACAGCACAAGAACAGTATTTTAGCCCAACTCTTGTTCTTGCAAAAGATATTCTTTACTCATTATGTAGACATACAAACTAGAAGCTTTTGAACTCACTCTTCAATGTATCCAAAAACATTTCAAAGCTATTTGGCCATCATCATGTCTTCTGATAGTGAATGAATTCCATTATTTAACTAAGCATAAAATATTTCTTTAAATCTCTCTAAATCTTTGAATTTTCCACCATTCAAATATATCATGATACTATGATATTAAATTAATAACATAAGATATAGACAAAAATAATATTGCCAGTCGTATTTCCCTTGTGCATACTTTCATACAGCTTTATGAAATATTTTATTTATTTATTATGAAGTAATAGTAAGATAAGGTAGGCAAACCTTTATGTGGTCTTTGACAACATGTGTACATACATGGGGGGAGGGGGAAGAGATACATATTGTGAAGTACATTCTTATGAATGTAAATACTAATGTGGCTTTCCAAAATGATTCAGTTTCATAGCATCTCTTCTTGCCCCAATAAATGTTCCAGCCATTCCAGAAGTGTTCTAAGCTCAAAATAGTCATGTTCCAAGTTTGGGATATTTCTGGAACGAACAAAATAGTGTTAGGCCATTTCTAGTTAACCTAATACAACTCAAATTTGAAACCTTTTGCACATCTTTAACATTAAATCTGAGTTTGATTTCAGTTTTTCGTATGCTGTGCTCCTAAATAATTTTAATTAAAGAAAATCTTAGTTGTAAAATATTGTTGGATATTGAAACACATATTACACAATGAGAACACAGTACTTCACAATGTTGAGGGATACAATCTATTAAAGTTTTTCACTAATAATAACAATAATCATTTCAATTACAATTTCAGGGTTTGTTTGGCAGCAGCAGTCTTGATGGGGGAAGCAGCCCTATGGTAAAACCTAAAGGTGACAAGCAGGTGGAATATTTAGATTTGGATTTAGATTCTGGAAAATCTACTCCACCTCGCAAGGTAAACACAACTGCATAACTACCCACAGATAATTTGGCTGTTGACAATGAATCATTTTATTTGTCAATTACAGTTGAGATCCATTTTTTGGATCACCAAAATGGAACAAATACAACTTTTTATGTTATTTGTCACTATACTGATAATTTTAGAATTTTTCTTTCAGCCAACTTTCCAAAGCTGGGCACAAAATTTACTTTTATTACAACATACTTGTACAGTGTATGTACGTTGTAACATACTTGTAATGAATTTACAAGTGGTTGCTTTCTTCTTTTCATAAACTTATATCAAGAGTTTATATCCCAAGCCTCTAGTTTGAAAGGATGGAGGTGAGGAATAAATAAATAAGAATTATTATTTGCAAAAAGAAAATTATACCACTTTTTTCCACTAGACACCTCTGCTAAATCACATACTTTTCTGGAAAGAAAGCCTTTCATTTGTGGAAAAGACTTTATGTTGCTTTGCCTTATTATAAATATCTCAAAGTCAGTGTTGACTCCTAACAACTATCTGAACTCGTTCCTGCAGTTTTCTTAGCAGCATTTTCAGAAGTATTTTGCCATTTGCTCTTTCCTAAGGCTGAAAAATAGTGACTGGCCCAACGGGCTTTGTGCCTAAGACAAGTCTAATGGTCTCTGTTTCTTGCCCAGTGCCTTAACCAATATACCAAACTCTCTTATTCTAATCCAATTTTTTATTTCTTTTCCAGAAAAAGAGTAGTGTTTCTGGCAGTAGTGTGGCTGATGAAAGAGTCGATTACGTTGTTGTTGACCAACAAAAAACATTAGCATTGAAGAGTACAAGAGAAGCTTGGACAGATGGAAGGCAATCCACAGAATCTGAAACACCAACAAAAAGTGTGAAATGAAAATAAAAAATTTTGAAGTCCTGTTTAAATGTTTTTAAAGTGAGCCACCATTAACTGAGAGAGAAGAATACTTCAATGAATTATTTTTCTTCAAATATTTCAATATCAAGCTGATGACAACATGAAATATAAACAGTAGTCTGTGGCAAATCCTAGTGATTTTTATGATGTAAAATAGTGTTTCTTAGGTCCCAGAAAAACATTTTGGTCTGGAATTAACTGATTGATAGTATTACAATGTTGTATGCACTTTTTCCTTGTTAAAATGATGGTTCAGCTTTCTCCACCTAATGTATTTTTAACATCCTCCTTTCTCCCTCTGACACTACTATATAACACTCTAGGAAGTAAGCTATGTGTATGATATTGAAATTAAGGTCTGAGGTGCATTTTAATAGCTCAAAGATCAATTAGAAAAAATAGTTTCACAATTTTAATCTACTTGAAATGTCAAGAGATGATTTGTTAAATGCCTATGTCTTATATTTAATACATGCAAAAAAAGTATTTCAAACTTTACAGGTTGCCTTCCTATCAGAAATGGCTGTGAGTAATAATAGACATGTTTTTGGATCTACTCCAATGTCTTATTCAATAATATATTAGTTAGAGGAGGTCCTTTTGAATTTTCACTGAGAAGAGTGTTCTCTGTTTGCTGAGCAAAGATTCTGCAGGGAGGGATCTTTGCCCAGAATATCATATAAATCTCAATATCATTGAAGGTATGCAGTAATGACTGATCTCCTTCTTTAACTGCAAAGTGTAATATTTACTTCATTTACAGAAAACAGAAATGATGACATCAGGTACGTACCTAGCACCACATTGTGCTAGTTCACATATCAGGTTCAAACAACGTGCTTTTAATTTTCTACTGCAACCAAGCCTTCATATTGGTTTTTAGTATGAAAATTCATGAGGCGGTGTGACATTCACTGTTTATAGTACTAGAAGATACTGTGATTTTTGTTTTGTTTTGTTTTTAAATCAGATTGCAATAGAAATGGAATTATTATGTCTTGACACCACATGAATCTTTTTAATGATCCTTGTTATGCCTAGTTTCTTGCTTGGCCTTATATTTAAATTCCTATGCAAGTGGTATTTTTTAACATCTTGTTCTTTTTTAAAAAAGAAAACACAAGATTTATCCAATTTTTTAAAAAAGGCCTTCAGGTAAAGAATTAATTTAGAATACTTTGATTTATTGAGTCACTATCCTTATTCCAAATAGTAGCTGTTTCAACAGCCAGAAAGGGAAACACTAATTTTCTTGAAAGTAAAATTTTTAAAAAACATTAGTTGTGGTGGAAAAATTACTAATTCATTCTTTTGTGGTTGTAAAAAAGAAAATATTGTATTTCTCAAATCTCATAAATACTGGATTAAAAAAGAAATACTGGCCTTAATACTATATCTAATTTTCCAACCCCATCCCAACTCAATAGTTTGTAAATTTTCTTTATTCCTAACAAGGTTTCATTTTAAATTAGAAATATTTTGGTGTTTTAAATGTTTTTTAAACTAAACATTGCATTTTGAGATGAATTTTAAATAAATCCAAGTTGTTCTGCTTCATGAGTTCAAGTCATTAATTGGGAACCATAGACATAGTTGTCAACCTTTAATAACCTGTATATAGATTATTAAATAAGATAACCTATTAGAAATTGTGCAGTTTTTTGAAAAAAAAAAAAACAATAAGGGTGGTTGTGTTTTTAAAACTGAAACAAAAGACGTCTCCAAAAGACGTCTACCCAGTTTTTAATGCTTCTCCTACTAAACCCATTCATTCATCAAAATTCTCTGAATAGATATACCTGGATGAGCCCCACAGTCAAGACAAAGACAATCAAAACAGCAATAAGGGACCACAACAGGATATCCAAGATTACATGAACCCCAAAGTGAAGGTTTTAAGATCTTCCAGAACTGATAGAAGGTGCAATCCTTATATCAGGGGAGATGCTGTTTTTGGAGGACAGGGGCCATACCAGAGAAGGCTTGCTTGTTCAATCCCAATATGATACTGTTTAATAGAGGGGACCTGGAGCCCACACACCCGATGTACAGAGACCAGCAGTCTCTCATTTAGTCAGCTCATTGAATTTCACTCAGAAACTGACCAACAATCCATGTAACTTGTACAGTAGCAATGACATGTGGATATATTAAGAAATGCCTGTTATTATTTGTGCTGTTGAATTTTGAACCATAGCTCCTGGGCAGCCCCACGTAAAATGCATTGCAACAATTCAGTCACGAGGTAAGTATATCATGAATAACTGACTGGAGGCCCTCCAGATTAAAGAATTGGTGTAACTGGCACCCAAGTTGAAGTTGTGCAAAGCCCTTCTGGCCACAGCTGTCACCTGCTCTTTGAGCAGTAAGCTGCAACTGTATAAGGAACTGCAACTTGTGCATCAGTCTTCAATGAGATGTGCTGCCTGATCTAAAAACAATTAGTGCCCTCCAAAAGTGTGGTTCTTGACTCTAAGAATTCTCAGCAATGTGTATGAAGGTTCTCATTTCACCTACTTCCAGAAGAGGAGTTGTGGGGGAAAATGGGAGGATGGAGCACAACATATGCTGCTGTGAATTACTGAATGAAAGAGGATAAAAGTCTAAAAAATAAATAAGTTATGGATGTTGAGATCCAGATATAAATATAGGGTACCCTGGAAGTATAATGCCAGCCATAAGATGAGAAAATGCCACTATTCGAAGGATGGAGAAATCTAGCTATAAATAGGCTGTCTCTTGCAATGATGAATGATCAATTTCTTACTGAGAAAATATTACAATATAGCAATACAGGAGCTCATGTTGAATTTTGTTTTAAAACACTGGTTCATTTCTTTGTTTCATGTTTTTAATTTGGAGTACAGAATCACACTTTAAAAATAATGAAATTAATCTTTTCTTAGGAACCAGTTCCAGCAGATCTACCCTGCCAATGGAACAAAGCAAGCTGAATGTTATTTTTTTCACTTTACTATTTAGTATATTTTTTCCTGAAATAGATTACCTAGGTAGGTAAGTAGATAAATGATAGATAGATAGATAGATAGATAGATAGATAGATAGATAGATAGATAGATATTATAGAGAGGATAGATGATAGATAATTTGAAGAACCACTGTAGAAATACAATTAGTTATTGTATTTTATTACTATTTATGCAGGTTTAAGCAAAATGAACTCAAAAAGTATTAGGAAAATAATTCAGAGTTCTAATGCTGAAAATAATATTCTAATGCAAAAGCAGTACCTTTGTATTGTTAGAAATTACACAGGTATTTTGATAACTACTTCATCCACAACAAGTAATAACAATATTAGACTGACTCAAGATAAATGTATCAAACATTTTACAATACCATTAAACTGCATGTTGAATTACTCAAAAGACCAGGCACAATGAACTAATCCATTCAAATTATAAATTCTCATAGATACTAACAGGTGAAAAAAATTTGGTTGTATTTAGGATCATAAAATTAATTACAAGATTATTCTTTTCAAGCTACAGCTTTGGAGGTTTGTTCTGATTTGCTATATGCTATAAATAATTTTAATTATTCAAACTTTTTAGGCTGGAAAGAAAATACTGAGTGCAATAGCTGTCCTACTTAATTTCACTGTTCTTATATTGCTGACAGCTGACATTCTATATTGCATATAAATAACAAAACATTTAAGGATGTGATTTGCATTTCAATGTTTCAGTGTTTCACTTCACTGAATAATAAATAAATAACCATAAATTTGACAGAAGCTTTTTTGCTACATTTTGAATTAATCGCTATTGAACTGAGAAACCTTCTATTATTAAATGTACAGAAGACTGAGTAAATGTTATGATTTCTACAGATAAAATCTAACTCTTCTTACAAAGAGTTTAGGAAATATTCACAGCACTACAGTCCCCAGATTTTTCAGCAGATAGTTGAATAAGAGAAATATTGAATTCATGTTGCCATTGTGCTTTATAAAACAGTATGGGGGAAAAAAACAAAATTTGCCTTTGACTGTGTTATCTTGGTAAGTGCATTATGCTAATATTTTAAACCTTTAAATGTGTATATTTTAAACCGTTTTTTGGCCATGGGTAAATCAAATCAAATTGTTGCAAATGAGAATTAAAAAGAAAACATCTTAAAAACAAAGATAAGGTATTGGAAATCCTTCATGTTTTGCTGAACTAGTATCAATATATCTGACATGCCCAGTGGCAAAGAATGCTTGGACAATGGTATCGCCTGCCTAGAGGGTCCCTGTTTAATAATCTTTACTTTACAAAGAAACACAACAAAACTGAAACCCACCAGAAACTATCAAAGTCTGATGTCATTTCTTTTTTTGTAGCAGTGGTTTCATGAACTAAGTGAAGATGAAACCCTTCAAAAGAACTTCGAGGCATTGTTTTCCTTGAATAATCTTTTATTCAGGAAACAAAGTATCGGCCCTACATAGTTGAAACCAAAAACTAAATTTCCCTCCCCTGGATACAAAGTAACAATGTACAATTCCCACCCCCAATAGACAGTCATAAAGCACATTTCCCAATTAGCTTAAAGCACTGGCTTGCTCTCCATCTCTCCAGCCTGCCTAAACGTTATCAGGTCTGGGCCCAGTTTGTCCTTGGGTTCCCATGACAGAGTTATTGTTATGGCTAACAGCTCGCATCCCAATCCCCCCTCCTTGCACCAACTAATTCTAAGAGTAAGAAAAAAAGGGGGGGGGGAAATGGCTGCATTTTCATCTGTTGTCAAAGCAAGAACATCTGATGTTAGCAGCATTGACAAACTATTTCAGACTCTGATCAACACAATGGCTGGATTGACACACAGCACTAGTTATATTTGGCTTAAGTCTATAATGGGATTTGACAAATTGGAATTTATGGTTCAATTTTTATTGTAAAACCCATAAACCATGGCTAAACAAAATGTATAAACCAAGTCAATGTTCCTTTTCCTGAAAATCTGGCTAAATGTTTTTTAAAAAAGAAGTAAAAATATAAGGAGATTAAAAGACCTGTACTAGATTATACAAAAATATAATCTGATGCAGTTTATTTACATAGTGAATGGCTTTAGGCTAAATGAATAAAAAAAATCAGTTGAGGTTATGCAGCAATTAAAAAGACACCCATAGAAACAATAACAGATACACCAAATTCAGCAAGCACTAAGGAATGTCAAGGATCTATACACAGACTATTAGAAAGCAATCAATGAATGTAAAAATGAGTGGATGGAAAAACAATTGCCCCAGAATTGACTGATTATAGAGCTTGAATATGATAACCACAAGATCTGAATTGGGTTGGGAAGAAAAATATGATTCTGTGCTTTAGGCTTACAGTGACTCCATGGATTTTAAGCTGAGATATGAAGAGGAAATAACTAGAACATTAATAGTTGAAGTCTACTGATGTTTTCTATTCATACTATACGTTTCATTTCACGTGTTAGTGATAAAATGTGATAACTCTGATAACTTCTTGGAAAGAAGTAATCTACTAGTGTTTATCTAAAAACTAGTGTTTTGATAAATATACAAAGCCCGTAAGTGCAACTGGAGAAGACTTCTTATACATCACTGGTCCCATACTGATCACAACAGTTGTATTAGATAACAATAACTAGAATATCACTCTACTCATGTGCTACTTTTATTCATAGGTTTCCTACGCTTGGACTGCAGAAATCCAGATAACAAATTACAGAATCATAATTTTACTGCCATCTAGGGTTCATCAGAATTCATGCAGCAAATGCCAAGTACATTACATTTGGTTTAGTCTTCTCATGTGATATTCTAGTTCTATTACAAAGTGGATTTGCTGCCTATCCACTTCCTCTGAAGACACTGAAACACAATTTCAGCTACCTTTTGTTAGATTTCGGGCTCAAGAAATCGATTCTGAAAGCTCAATATTCAAATACTTTAAAATGAAGATTTTATATCAAGGTGATATGGAATCTCAAAGGTGCTTTTTCATAAGGTGCTTTTTCAAGAGGCAATTGGACTTTCCCCCCCTTTTGCTTCTCCATAGTCATATGTAGTAATTTTGATAAACCTTTTCACTATCCACCTACCTATAGTAGTTTTATAACTGATAGTTTAAAAATATAAACAACTCAAGATATTCATAAATTTAGAACCGAAATGGGTCATTCAGGCAGCAGGTTTCAGCACAGTGCAGAAATACTGATAAAAGTCTGTTCCACTTCTGCCAGAGCATACTCAGAGAAGTTTTTTTTTTTATTATTTCTCTTAGTAACTGTTTCACTTGCCAAACTCCCTACTGCAAAGAATTTCGTTCAAGATTCAATTGGACTATGTATTTCTGAAACTTAAAATCATCAGTCGGTGTCTGCACTCTGAATGATTAATCTTGAGTTTCATCTTTATGAAATTCTGGAGTACCTGAATATTATATCCTGCCCTTCCTTCATCTGAAATGAATTTCCTGAGCTAGAAGGCTTCCAAGGTCCTTTCCAACTCTGTTATTCTATTATTTTCTCAAACTCCCATTTTTAAAAACTCTGTTGATAATTTCTAGTTTACATATCTTAAACATGTTCCAATTGTTTAAAACACTTTTTAAATTATGCCTGGAACTAGCACAATATTCAAAGTAAGATCTAACCTAGGTTGAATGGAGTCAAACAATTATTTTTTGTAAAATGTTTTTTTTTAACCTGTTAAATTTACATTTGTCTTTTAGCAGATATGTAACAGTATATTAATACTGTGAACTGATATGTTGTTATTCTACAGTTTTGTTGGTTATATTTGTTTTTAACCATACAGATTATAATATTTTACTTTGAAAAGCTTTATTGCATTTTAAGTCTTTGTTGTAACATAACCATACCATATAGCCTCTGAAAAATCTGCCTGCAACCTCTCGATAGCACCAAATGAATGCAGATTTTTTTTTTAAACGAGAGAAATCTGCTATTTAATGGCCCTCTGGATTTTTGCAGCCTTATTGGCCAGACTCCTTAATATTTTAAATGAACAAATTCTAAGCAACCCACAGGTATCCCAACAGTGTCCATTATATTAAACTTTGATATTACTATAAGAATCCTGCGACCGTCCTAAGTTTTGAAGTCTTCGTGAAAACGTGCCAGTATTTTCCAGATCGGAAATGAAGAAAAACCTGCAGCGCATTCTGCCAAGACGCAAAAAATACCGGGGGTCATGGTTCCAAATCTCCCATTTTATTCTTACTAAAATCTTTGGAAGACCTGGAAAGGCTACCAATATTTCTCAAACTTCACAACTTTAAGAAGTGTGGATTTTAATGCAGGGCTGGCTGGGAATTCTGGGAGTTGAAGTCCACACATCTCAAAGTTGCTGACTGAGAAACTCCGAGCTAACCCTCCGGCACCTCGACTTCTCTTTTTTTGTTGCAACAGAACTACAAGACCCGCCCCGATTTAATGACGCAAGGAGATTCCCGGTCCCAGTTGTGGTCGCTTGGGCAAACTTCACCCATTCCTATCCCAAATGCCGAACACTGGGGGCCAAAGGAACCACCTTCTTGCTTTAATTGGCCAATCAGGCCTTGACTTCAGCCAATGTAAGAACCAGAACAGGCTTCTTCTTCTTCTTCTGTTCCCCCCCCCCCGTCCGTGTTTTCCTCCACACCCAGGCCGCGAGGCTAGGTCTCGCGAGACTCGAGAGCCGGCTCGGTTCCTGGTTGGTGGGACCGCGTTGAGAAAGCCGGGGCGGCAGCGGAGAGAGGGGCCTGAAAGAAAAAGAAGAAGAGAAAGAAAAGAGCCCGGCCCGAGTCGCGCGGAGAGAATCGGCGAGAACTCCGTTCGTTTCAGTTCTGTGTTTCGAAGCAGGAGTTGGGAGTTCGGCGTCCTTCGCCGTTTTCATCTCCCCGGACGGTGTTCATGATGTCTGCGCTGGGACCGGAGAACGAGAACGTGAGCTCCCTTTCGGGCACCAATTCGCTTCCCAGCGGCATGGAGACCACAGGAGCGGCCCCGGCCTCCGCCGAGGGGGTGCCCGGGATAAGCGACGAAGGAATGGTAAGAGGACTCGGTGGCTGGAAAAACGGGTTCCGTGGGGGCGACCCGCAGGTTCCTCTCGCCGGCTGAGGCAAGCAGGGAAGGGCGGCGGGCAACGTGGGGAAAGAACCTCGGCCGTTTCTTCGGACCGAATCTGGGAAAGCGCTCGTAACCGCCGAGTTTCTCCGACCGAGTTTCTCGGGCGGGGATCGAGGCGTTGACGCCGGAGACAATAGGAAGAGCGAGCGACTGTTGAAGCTCCTCTAGCCCAGCTGAGCGGCGCCTCCGGCGGACTCCCCGCGTGGCGGAGGAGTAATGGGCGCGCGTATCCCGATGGGAGCGAGAACCTTTCTCCGGTTTAATCGCGCCGCCTCCGCTGCCTTTTTGTTGTGCCCACCAGCCGCTGAGCCTTGATCAGGGAAGGTTCGCCGAGTCTTATCTATTCGCCTCCTTGTCCTGCGCCTCTTCTATTGCAAAAGCCCCATCGGTGCGGTCCTGGCTGGGCTGCTGGTGGAACCGGGTTTCCAGACAAGTGGAATCGGCCACGCGCCGTGCTTGTAGCGAAGTGTCCTTCCAGAGCTCATAAGCCTTTAAACATTCAACGTTGCGCCCTCAGCGGCGCCGAGATTGTTACGTTCTGTAGCCCGGTGCAGCCCTGGCTGCTCTTGCAAGCCTCCGATCGCGTTAGCTTCAAGAGCTTGGAGGCTCCCTTGGTTGGTGCTTGAGAGGCCTTCGCTTTGAGTAGTTGATGCGGTAATCCTGTCGAGGCCACTTCTCTTGTTTTGCGATTAGGATGTGTAGACGTCAAAAATGCTGTTGCCAGGCCCCGAAACAACTGCTTTTGATTGTGGAAAGTCATTTGTACTCAGTTCCTCCTGGCGCATGTGCATTTCACGAGAAACAACCCTTCTCCAATTGTCTAGGGCTCCACCTGGTTTATTGTATTTTGAGATTTTTGCTCAAAGACTTTAGTCTTTGCAAAGACTAAAAGTAAAGTTAAAATGTACAAAAACACACAAACCCTGAAGGTAACTTTGTAATTGTTCTTAGAAAATTAATATAGGGGCTTTTTCTTTTGTATTTTTTGCTAAAGTATATAGTTATGTTATTTAAAAATAAAACAGGTAACATACAGGTAATCCCCGAGTTACGAACGTTCCCTTAGTAAGTGTTCAAAGTTATGTGATAAGCGCCCTCTAGTGTTTACAAACGAGTTCGGAAAATATGAATATTGCAGCACCATGGCAGTCGTTGTTCACCCTTGTTAACGACCGCAGAGGCACTGCAACATTTACCCTGGCTATTCCCTTGAGGAAAAGCCTTTGCTGCTGAGAGTGGAGCTCCGAATTGATGTGCGCGTTGTTCCTGGCCTCCGTTTTTTGCCAGCAAAGGCCTTGAGGAAAAACCTGTGCTGCCAAGAATGGAGCTCTGGATTGAGGCGCGTGTCGCTCCCAGCCTTTTCATCAGTAAAGGCCTTGAGAAAAGCAGGGAGTGATGGTGTTCAAGGTACGCCATTCACTCCTATGGATCCTTGAGTTACAATTGGACCGGACAGGCTCATTCATAACTCAAGGACTACCGTACATTTTGGGAAGGCTAAAGGTTGTATTTAGCAGTCTATTAATCTGAAATAAATCAGGAAATACAACATATTTGTAGATGGATTCCAGGCAATTTTGCTTGCAAGTACTGCTAAAGTATATATGTAGTTATAAAAAGTATTTAGAATTGCAGCTGCATCTGTGTTTACAACTAGAAGATAGTAATTTTAATTGGACTGTGCAGACATTAACAAACTTGTTTGAATCATGTGTTTTTTAAATTTTGTTTTTAGTAATGTAATAAGATAAGGATATGAAACTCCAAGCATGTAATTGGTAGCATAAATCAAGAATGTATAAATTTCATAAATCACATTAAATCACATATATTTGAAAGATAAATAATGAATTGATGCATAATCTTGTTTAGGATAGAGGAATTATTTATATCCACTTCTACAAATTAAGTAGGACTTGTTAATCAAGCATTTCTAGCTATTTATGTTTTATTCCACCCTTTTAAAAATACATTTTGGTCAATTCAAGGCAATAAAATCTCATGGTCATACAATCTCTACTTAAATACTGTCTGAAGTTAACTCATGACTTAGTCCACAGTTTTTCACTTCGGTCCCTTTTAAATGTTAAAGACTATAATTTTTATAATATGTTTTATATAATTAGTTACTGATTTTATGCAATTTCAAATAATATATTTTAGTAGAAAGTAAAAGGAAAAATGTTAATTCACTCTGAACAATTACAAATTTACATTAAGGGTTTATGTTTGTACATCTTAGCTTATACATTTTATTTATTTAATACTTACTTTTATATGTTATCCTATCTGCATACTCTAGGCTATTTATAACCATAAAAGAGGCTTGCTATTCTTAATAACAGCCAAGTCATATTACAAACTTAAAACACAATCAGAAGCAGTATTTAGACTTATTAGTATTCTAACTCTGTAGGGATAGAGAACCTAATTAATATTGTCTGTTGTATATATTGCACATCTTGGAGTCCTCGACCTATGATCACAATTGAGCTCAAAATTTATGTTGCTAAGTGAGACATTTGTTAAGTGAATTTTGATCCATTTTGCTACCTTTCTTGCCCCAGTTATTAAGTGAATCAGTGCAGTTGTTAAGTTAGTAACACAGTTGTTAAGTGAATCTGCAACCGTCATAAATTTGAACTAGTCACCAAGTGTCCAAATTTTGATTATGTGACCACGAGGATGGTGAATAGTCATAAGTGTGAAATATGGTCATAAGTCACTTTTTCAATGCAGTTGTAACTTGGATCACTAAATGACAGGGTGGATTCGATTTAAATCACTAGTAAAAAGGCTTGATTTAAATCAACTTGATTTAAATCATAATTTTTAAAGAGCAGCTGTCATCTCTGTCCCACAGCAGCTCCTCCTCTGACCTGCTGTTGAGTCAACAACAGTCCCATTCACTTTAATGGGATGGCTGGTGATGCGCCAGTGACACAACAAGGTGAGGGACGTGGCAGGCAGCAGGTGAGTGGATGCCCACTAACAGGCGCTGCCATTATGGATCTGAAATGACAGGTGCTCTTTAAATATAAGGACTCATTCTTGCTGGTAGTTAGAATCTTTAATATTATTATTTGCAAACAAAATGAAGGTTTCCCATTTAGAATAATAAGCTGTCAATTTAGTAAAACAGCAACATCAGAACCGATTTTAGGTTAATAGGTTAATCACACATACCGTGTGATTTTCCCCCAAAATTAGACCTACCCCCAAAATAAGACCTACCCTGATTTTTGGGAGTGGGCCTAAAATAAGCCCTAGTTGGAACCCTGCCCACTCTGTCCCACCTTGCTGCTGCAATGGGGCAGGAGAGCACGTGTGGTGCTGCTGCCATCACAATGAGGCAAGGCAGGTGGGGGAGGGATGTGGAGCTGCCCCACATGCCCCGCACCCACTTACTTCTGGACCCCCCCAGCCAAGCCATTCCTTTCTTGGCGACCTTCCCTTTCACTCCCCTCCCGAGCCGGACTACCGTGCTACGGAGGATGGGCGAGATAGGCCCAGTCCCCCTCCGTCATTTTGGAGCCTGGGGGAGTGATGGCAAAAGGCTCTGTTGCTGCTGTTCGCCACTGGAGGGGCTTTTTTCGTGATTCGGCCATCATATCACCTGCTTGGTGGCAACTGAGTCCTCCTACTCTACCAACTCTCCTGTGGCTTGCACCGTGACTGGGCAGTGCAAGCTTCTCGCCGCCAGCCCTCCATCGCTGCCATTGGAGTGAATGGATAACGGAGAGGGGAGCGGCTCTGCGCAGTGATGCAGAGCAGGCAAGAGCACTTGCTTGCTGTTCTACATCGTCCCGCCTCTCCCTTCTCTTTTCTGGAAATGGCAGCCCTGTTTCCTGCCACTTCTCCTCCTGGCGCTGCTGTAGAGTTTGACGCACCACCATCCGGCTCCTCTCTCTTCCCGAAAGCATTTCTTCACTAACCTGCTTTCATTACCCAAGATAGGTAACATCTCAAAAATGGGCTCTCTTCTCTGACACACACATTCCTGTTGTGAGGCAAGGGTAATTCTCATTATTCTGGTCTTCCAAAGTCTTGTAAAAACTTGGCTATTCTGGATGGTCTTTGGAATTTGATGCTGTAGAACTCCTAGTGGCAAGAGTATTAATGTAATGTAATGCAACACAGCACAATGCAACACAACACAATATATAACTTTACTGTAATTTTATATTTATTATATAATTTAATTTTTATAATATTATTACTGCATTGTGTGCAGCCATTACTTTTGTACCACTTAGAACAGGGCTTTTCAATGGGTGGTATGCATACCACTTGTGGTACATTACTGAGCGGCAGGTGGTACGCAGCCCTGCCTAGCCAAGTGTAGTGGGGGAGGAAAAGAGCCAGCACAGGCAAGGACTTACAGTGAGAGAGTCCTCTGGAGCTGCAAAGGCCCCAGGCTCATTTCTGGCTCACCCTCCCCCCTGAGAAAGGAGGAGGGGGGTGGAGACAGGAGAGGCTATAAAAGGAGGCAGTTTGGGCAGAAGAGGGAGAGAAAAAAGCAACAGCCTTGGGAGGAGGTTGAGTCAGCTGGAGAGAAGGAGGAGGAGGGGGGGTAGAAAGAGAGGAGATCAAGCAGGCTGGCCATGAGCTGATCTACAACTGCTGTGGCAGCCACCTGTGCTGGCAGCAGCAAACAGGCAAAAAATGCAGCAGGGGAGAGGTTGCCCTCCAAGAGGAATGAAAAAAGGCAGCAATGGCTGGAGGCACGGAGGAGGGAGGGACGGAGATGGAGAGGAAGGATTCTTATGTACTTTTGTGACTTTGAAGTTCTGGGATTTGTGCAATGTGGGCTTTGTGTTCTTAAGGAGTGTTTAGCAATTTCTATTTGGCTGATGGCTGATGTCTCATGTTAGCTTCTATTGCTGTGCTGTTGTTAGCCGTAAGTTTTGCTGCAAGGGATTTTGAAGTATTTTTCTCCTGAATGGATTTTACCTGTAGCATTCCTTTACTTATGAATGGAGCCATTTGGGGAGGCTGCCTTAGCCGGCAGCCAGTACTGACATTTTTTCCCCTTACTTTCCTTTCTAGCCAGTAGCTAATTCTTAACTAGCCTTTTTAAGCTAGTTCACTCAGCAGCTTGTCTTTTCAGTCTCTGGAGGCCTTTCCTTGTTTGATCAATATATGGAAGAGAGAAAATATGGGGGGGGGGGTTCAAATTCTTCCTTCAGAAGGAGATGGGAATGAGAAAAAGGGAGGCAGGGAAGGGAGGGAGGAAAGGAAGTCCCGCCTTAGCACTTGGCCACCAGCAGCTCTGCCATTGACTTTGCTTGTCAAAAGGTTGCAGATGGGGATCACATGACCCTGGAACACTGTGACCATTATAAATATGGATCAGTTGCCAAGCATCCAAATATAAATCACATGACCCTGGGCATGCTGCAGTGGTCATAAGTATGAAAAATGGTCATAAGTCACTTCAGTGCAATTGCAACTTTGAACAGTTTTTTTTTTTTTTTTTTTGGGTCATCCAAGTTTTTGACACCTTGCTAGGTGGTACTCGAATATTGCCATATCCTAAAAGTGGTACAATCGGTAAAAAGGTTGAAAAGCCTTGACTTAGAATATGTTTTACTCATGTGGTTTATCAACTTTGCTGTATGTAGTTTGGATTTCTTAATGTTTGTAAAGGTAAAATGTGAAAAGATAGTAAGGATTTCATTTGTTCTTAGGAACTAGTTGGTGATGAATCTCCAGGAAAACAAAAAGAAAATCAAGAACCAGATCCTACATATGAAGAAAAAATGGTAGGTATTTTGTATTAATAAACATTGTAGTGTCGATGATTACTTCAGGAGTTGATAGTTTGGTTCATGCACTGGGCAGCCAAGCATCTGAAACTTGGACTGATCTCTCAAATAGGCTTGATGTTTTATCAATGTTTTTTTTTGGGGGGGGGGTTTAAGAATGGGAATAGTAGCAGTTCATTTTCTAGAAGCCACCTCCTATTTGTACTCTTAAATTTCCTTCAAAGTCTGTTGACACCCCCCAGTTTTCAGCCACATAGTTTCTAGCAGTGTCATTGTAATCAGAAAGCTTCCTTGACTCTCTCAAAGATTGGATGCTAAATTATGGTATTTTCTGGTTTTGCCTCACATTATAATTGTTTTTCAAATGTTGAAAATTCTAGAATTTGATTTTCTTTCATATAATCTTTCTTGCTTTTTTGCTAATTTTTATAACTTTATTGCAGCAAACTGATCGAGCAAACAGATTTGAATATCTGTTGAAGCAGACAGAATTGTTTGCACATTTCATTCAGCCTGCTGCTCAGAAAACTCCAACCTCACCCTTAAAAATGAAACCAGGACGACCAAGAATAAAAAAAGATGAAAAACAAAATCTGTTATCTGTTGGCGAGTGAGTACCAACAGAGTTATATTTATTCTGAAAATGTGTTATTGTAAAATATTTTTAGTGCCTTTCAATTGTAATGTGCAAAGGGGGTCATGCAACTAAATAAATAAATTTGAAACACAAAGGTAGATCACGATTGAATACAAATATGTAGACATCAGGATAGATTGCACTTAAATTGTCTGGGGAGGTCTGTCTCTGGTGAGAATTGATAGAGCCATATATGTGAATAGCAATAGCACTTTGACTTATATGTCACTTCATAGTGCTTTATAGTCCGCTCTAAGCAGTTTACAGAGTCAGCATATTGCCCCCAACAATCTGGCTCCTCATTTTACTGATCTCGGAAGGATAGAAGGCTGAGTCAATCTTGAGCCGGTCAGGATCGAACTCCTGGGAGTCAGCAGAATTAATCTGCAATACTGCATTCTAATCACTGCGCCTCCGCAACTCTTCACCGTGAAACTCTTCAGTCTGGGATATAAGGAATACTTTGTATAAGCAATACCTTCTATCCGATCGTATTGGTCACCACGATGTAAAAAAGATCTTGAGACTCTAGAAAAAATACAGAGAAGAGCAACAAAGACGATTAGGGGACTGGAGGCTAAAGCATATAAGGAACGGTTGCTGGAATTGGGTATGTCTAGTTTAATGAAGAGAAGGACGAGGGGGGACATGATAGTAGTGTTCCAATATCTCAGGGGCTGCCACAAAGAAGAGGGAATCTCAGTTCCAACTTTGAGAGATTCCCCCCCCCCCCCCCGTGAGAAGTTGAAATTGATTGATAGATTGAACCTTTTTTTTTTTTTTGCACAGGCGGCAGAGGCCTAAAGCGAAAAGGTTTTATAAAACCCAGCTGAAGGCCTAGGACTGAGGTGACAGCACGCATGCCCATAGAGAGGGCTCTGCATGCCACCTGTGATACGTTCGCCACCACGGATATAGGATTTCCTGCTTGAGCAGGGAGTTGGACTAGATGACCTCCAAGATCCCTTCCAACTTTATTATTATTGTTATTATTGTTGTTGTGATGTTTCAGAAAACTTTTAAAAGATACCCTTTTTGTCTGGCTTTTAACAGTGTCTAGTTGGTTGTTGGTGAGAAGTTTTAATTTAATGTCTTAAATAGGAATATCTATTTATTGTGGATTTATTTTAACGTGGTTTATATCTATCATCTAGAGACTTTGTAATGGATTGTCTTTTAATCCAAGGTTAAAAAAAATAAAATAGTGAAGAGATGAAAATAGGAAAGAAATTAGACAGGGAAATAAGTTAAAAAAGAAGCTTAAAATACAATAAATAAATGTGCAAATATATGTCTGTTCCTGTGATTTTGACAGTATCTATTGGACAGTATTCATTTTAAAACTTAACAATTTCCAGGACCCCATCTTTGATTATCCTTTTCTCGGCATGTGATACCCTTCCTAATTTTGAATTGGAGAGAAATAAAAATCAGCCTTTCATTAGAATGGGCAGCAAATTTTTCCTAATAGAGTTCCATGTATGCTGCTTTGAATATTTTCAGAATCAAATGAAATTGCAGGCATGATCTTAGTTCAGTTTCTGGTTTACATGATTGAAAGAAGGAAAACTGACATAGCAATGTGCTGTGATGAGATTGGATGATTTAGAAATGGGAAAAAAGTCATTAATACTTTCTGAAAACGACAAAGTATAGAAGAACCATACAGAGCATAGTAATAGTTGTAATTAATAATAGTTGTTTGGGAAGCAGGAAAAAAATAAGCTGAAGAATGGAGAATTAGCCAATAGCATCTTGAACTGTGAATAGCTGCCTCTCACATGAAATGCACTGTGAATTTTTTTAATTGATTGTTTTTCTCTTCAGGCCTCAAATAACCATTTTTTAAAAATAATAATAATTTACTTCTTATTATTTATTTACTTCTTCCCCCAACCAAATGTTTTCCAATAATTTGAATTTTTAGGGAGTAATAACTTGGACAATGTCATGAATCCTATTACATAAACGCTTTTCAGCATGTATTGGATTGAAAAGTATAAAAAGTTTTGATGGATGCATTTTTTTTTCATCCAAATAAGAGTTTAGCTAAACAGTTTGTAATATCTGTTAACTGTAAAATTTTGGCTTGTTTTGGAATCTACAATAATTACTGTTTATTTTCTTAACATTTCTATCGTTTCTAGCTATCGGCATCGTAGAACTGAACAGGAAGAAGATGAGGAGCTTTTAACAGAAAGTTCCAAGACTACTAATGTATGCACTCGATTTGAAGACTCTCCATCCTGTATGTAATACTTTGTGAACTGTCCAAAATTAAAAGATTTTGATACTTACTTTGCTCATTTAATATAATAGAATTCACACATTTGCCAATATTATCCAACTCAAATTACTATATTTTTGAAATGTTATATGCTTCCTTTCAAAACAAATCTTCCTACAACAGATTAGAAAATATTCACACTGGTATTTTGAATAAAATTTTGCATGCAAACTTTTAAATATACTTGTTCTTCCATAATGCTTTACTTTTTTATTCATTATATCCAACTTTTAATAGAAAGAAAACTTATTTTTTTGAAGGAGTACATTTCTGACAAAAAATGGGAACGTGTTTTTAATTTTCTACAACAGATTATATTTCCAAACTGGATTCTAAATTGAGTATCAAATTCATGAATAGGGGTTCCCAACTGTGGACTGTGGCCCACTACCAGGCCACCGGACCACAGGAGTGGTGCACAGTTGGGAACACGCACAGTCCCACTCTCACAGGTGTTCGTGGCCCCACTTGCACCAGAGTCGCTGCAGGCATTATGGGTGTTTGTGGACCCATTTGCGCAAGCAGTGTGGGCATTCCTGGCCCCATTTGAGCAAGTGTTACCATGAGGATTGTGGGTGTTCAATGCCCCACTCACATAAGCATCACAGGCATTCACCGCTCACTCACACAAGTGCTTGTGTCCCCACTCACGTGAGCAACGGATATTCATGTGAACGGATGCGTTCACCCAACATAAAATCATCCCTTTCCCTGCTCTGGGCCGCCAACCCCAAAAGGTTGGGGAACTCTGTTCTAGAAATACTGCAGAGAAATTATGTGCAAACTAAATCTACTAATTAAATATGTGTAAAACAGAAATTTCAGGGTTTAAAGTTATATAATTTTAAAATATATGTTCATGTGTTTTTCCTTCTTGATTTTGAATGTCTGCCATATATAACACTAATTCAGAGATTTGTTGTTTGCTACTTCTTAATGAATACTTTAATGGAGTATCATTTCTGGTGATTGAGAATAGACAGTTCATAGTGGGACAGAAGTTATACACCTTTCAAAGCTTTTTGCTAATAAGTACGTTCAGGCATTTTTATCTAATAACTTACGATAATTTGTTTATCCTGTTATCAAGGTATATCAAAATGCTATGATAATTTGTTTTCATAAGTGTATGGCATTTCTTTTCAAATAGAAAATAAATAGCATTGTTTAGTTTTCGATTGATCAATCTTTGTAGAGCAGTCAATATTTTTATTCATTTGTACTACTGTTTCTGATGTTGGTGAACATTTGTTTTGCAAACATTGCAACTAGTTGGTAGACATGAGAACAATCCTGAGTTACCAATGAATTTGTATACATTTAATTTAGTCACGATGTCATAACATTCTGCATTTTATTCTGTTAAGAATATGGATAAGAATATCCTTTCTTCTGTAATATTGGGAATACTTACTATGAAGCAAATATGATGTGATTTTAAATTTATTATTACAGTACTGCTTCTGTCTCTTTTTGCAGATGTGAAATGGGGTAAATTGCGTGATTATCAAGTCAGAGGATTGAACTGGCTTATTTCTTTGTATGAAAATGGCATCAATGGTATTTTAGCAGATGAAATGGTATGCGGAAAGCTGATTTTGTTTAGAATTAAAGTGAAAATTAACATTTAACTTTAATTATTACAAGCTTGTCCAGGTTTCTTTGTGGTGAACTGTTGTTAAATTTTGAAATTGGTTATAAATTGTATAATAGCATGAAATACAAATCACAGTGAATTAATTCAAAATAGAATAAGCAAAGAATATTTTTATGTCAAAATGTAGGATTTCTGGTTGTAGATTTTATAGTCAGGTCTATATAAATGTAAAAGATAATGATATAGTTGTAAAAAGCCTAATAGTACCAGATATATGTTCAGATTTTAAAAAAATAAGTGATCATTCTAATAACAAATTTTGATTTGGTAGTTAGATAAGTAAACTATTTTTTATTTTATGTAATTAGTTCTGACTAGTGGTATTGAATCTAAATATTTGGGAAAAATTGGCTTTTTAAGTATTTGTAAAAATAAGATCAGATATATTTTCTAAGGAATGTTATGTAATTATTTGATTGGCTTCTGTGAAGGTTTTCTATTTTGAATAGAATCATTGTCTAAGTTAGTCTTGCTTCAGGAGCAATTGATTGTAAAGACTATATGAATTGCAGAATGTTTTATTTTATGTTCTGGAGTTGTCTGGGTTTTATGTTTTGAGCATGACATTTCAGGTTGCAATTTTCCTACATAGTTAAAATTCTGAATACATAATGTTTTTATTATAAAGGATAATATTCCAGTGTTAAATAGAGTAGCATAGTTTTTAATGTTCTAACTAGAGATGATTGTTTGAAAATAGGTCTTCTGATAATAGAGAAGCTTATCCCAAGAAAATCTAACAATCCTTATAGCACTTTCAGGAAGATTTTATGATACGGGATACAAATATATATGCTTACAGGATCATACATTTTCTAAATTTAATATATTGATACACACACACACACACACACACACACACACACACAATTCCAAGATGGATAAAAGACAACTGGATTGATTGGTGTTAAAATTGTATTTAGTTGTTGCTGAAATCTACCCATGAGAATTTGGTGTCCTTACGCGCGCGTGCGCGCGCGCGCACACACACACACACAAATTACATATGTATTTATCTTGCTTCCTGATACAAATTAACTTTTTGTATATATACATTGTTAACAGGGTCTTGGAAAGACATTGCAAACAATTTCTCTTCTTGGGTACATGAAACATTACAGGAACATTCCAGGTCCTCATATGGTATTGGTTCCCAAATCAACTTTGCATAATTGGATGAATGAGTTCAAGAGATGGGTGCCAACTCTTCGAGCAGTATGTCTGATAGGTGACAAAGACCAGCGAGTGAGTATGTTTCTACTAGTCATATATATGTTTAGGAACAATTAGTCTACCTTGTCTGTAGTAAAGTACTGTGGATTGGTAAGTGAAATTTCATATGGATGGTGACAGACTTACAATGCCATTAAATGAGACATCACTTGACTATGACTTGTGATTTACTGCTGGCTATTCTATTGATTCTGGTTATCAGAAATAGATTGTGAAGTATGCAATTGGTGATCACATCTTAGACACTATGACAGTTGTAAACAACTCCTGCTTGAAAACTACCTGAATGGCAGTCAATGACTGGAGCAGTACTGTGATGGTCGTAAAGTTACATTTTATCACCATCATAACTTCAAATTATTACTTGATGGGGAAGTCACTAAATAAAGTCTAACTGTGTCTTATTCCACCAAGCAATAAACATTATGAATTATTTTAAAGTTTCTTAGTAGTTATATCTCTATTTGACAAATGCATTTTTGCCAGGAGCCATGATGATAAAATGGTTAGAATGCAGTATTGCAGGCTAACTCAGCCCATAGCCAGGAGGTCGATCCTGAGGGCTCAGGGTTGACTTAGCCTTGCATCTTTCCGAGGTCAGTAAAATGACCAGATTGTTTGGGCAATATGCTGACTTTGTAAACCGTTCAGAGAGTGCTGTAAAGCACTATGGAGTGGTATAGAAGTTTTAGTTCTATTGCTATTGCTATTTTATACAGCTTAAACTTTGTGTACAATATTGGAAGTTAAACTAAAATCTATTTCTAGCTGACATAAATGCTTTTAGATTAATATTCTCATTTTCCTAAGGTGGTTTTTAAATTTCATTTATGGTTTCTTAATTGGCACATTTTTATAATTTAATCTGGTTTATTAAATAAGGAAATATACTGTATTTTTATTGGTTTTGAGGTTCCACATGAATTAAATCAAATTGCTTTGTTTCTTTTTAAATGTGGTTAAGTCCTGTTTATAAGGAAGATGATAACCTCGATATCATTTAATGATAATTAAAAAGCATATTTACATATTGTCAGATGCCAAAATAAAAATATTGAAAACATTAAGACTGCTATAGTGTCATTGTTTGAAATTTTCTATTACACAACAGTGTTCTGTCAGTTAGGAATTATTATTTAATTAAACTTTTAAAATAAAGAATATAGGTTATTTTTTACAGTTTCTTGATTTAATTCTTTCTAATTATGCAGGAATTAGGGGAAATTTATTGCTATGTTTATTAATTTAAATTAGTTAATATTAGGACGGATATTACATATTATTTTTAAAATACACCATTTCTCTTGCCATGATCTGTTGGAAAACCTGGTCAGAAGGCGGGTGCAACACAGTTTGTGAATTTCTGCATTAGCTATTTGCACAGTTACAAATTACCATGAGTTTGCTCAGTACATTAAGATTATAATATATGTAATGTTGGGGAACAAGGTAATAGATTTGAATTATCAGGGTCACGGGTGGATGTATTTGATGATAACTAGCCATAAAATACACATTCTATGATATAGTATTGATTATTTCTTTCTTTAAAATGTTTAATTCAATATTTTCTCTGATTAAGGCTGCTTTCGTGAGAGATGTTTTATTGCCAGGTGAATGGGATGTCTGTGTAACATCATATGAAATGCTCATTAAAGAGAAATCAGTATTCAAAAAATTTAACTGGAGATACCTAGTTATTGATGAAGCCCACAGGATTAAAAATGAAAAATCGAAGGTAATTTTAAATACCCCAATTAGGGTAAGAATTTAAATTTTGCAGATTGCTTTCCTGTCAGATGTTTATAATAATTATTTTTCTTTCAGTTGTCAGAAATTGTGAGGGAATTCAAGACTACAAATAGGTTATTGCTAACTGGAACACCATTACAGAATAACTTACACGAACTCTGGGCACTTCTTAACTTTTTATTGCCAGATGTCTTTAATTCAGCTGAGGTAATGTATGAAAATATTTGTGAAGTTTAATGGCAACAACATTAAACAAGTTTAATGGCTGAATACATTCACAAAAGATTATATGACATTTATGTAGATGAATTGATTGGTAAGCAGTTTGTTGTGAAGCCTCAGTGATTCTGATCAAAGTAATTATATCCCGACTGCTAATACAGTAGAAATAGGAAAATTATGCTCATTTGGAAAACTGTAATTAAAAGGGAACATAGGTACAGGTTTGTCTCTTGATTAAGAAGTATTTTCTTGGCAAGTATAAATAATTTTAAGCAGCAGCAACAGTCCTGCAGGAATTTATTAACTGACTTAATAATAATACTGTGGACAATAGATTCGACTATGGCACTGAGCTGTTCAATATGAAATATATAAATATTGAAAATTGAAAATAAAATAATTCTTAAAAAACTGTTAAAAGTATTTGAAAAAGAAGCATTTCTAGCAAGGTAGAAATAACTATATCATTGATAGTGATTATGTTCATAAGCATAACTATGTCATGCCCAGAGAATAATGCTGTTCGATGCTGTGTCTCTGTTTTGCAGGCTGGAAATCAGCCTTAACTTTAGTACTATTTCACTTTTTTCTCTTCTGATAGCTATATTTTCTTTATAAGTTGGAAATCAAATTGTGGCTTAAAAATCATTAAGAAGGATTATTATATTATCCATAATCTGTATCAGTGTGTCATATGAAGTTATAGATAATGCGAGAAGAGCGGGAGTATGTTCATATATCTCATATCAAATGATGACATCATGAATGTCAGCCAACCTGAGTTATACTAGCAGCATTCCTATATTATTTGAACAAGAAATCAGAATTGAAACATATATTTTGGTAAACTAAACTGAAGATAATAATAGTTAAATGCTTATGTTTGTGTATTAACAGATGTTTGGATAAGGAATAGTACATTAAATGCTGATTTATTGGTAATGAATTATTTGATTCTAAAGCATGTTTTTTAATGCAGGATTTTGATTCATGGTTCGATACAAACAACTGTCTTGGGGATCAAAAATTAGTAGAACGGCTTCATATGGTGAGTTTCTTTTTAAAAAAATGAACTAACTTTGGTCTATTCTTACTACATAACTCACTCTATGCAGCATCTCTATGTATTCTACCTGGAAAGTAATAAAATGTGCCTCTAAACTTTGCTTGAGATGCTGTTGGTGCAGATATTGCAACATTTTTCAAGTCCAGAAATAGCACAAATAGTTTCATGGTCATTGGGACTTCTAATTTCCTCTATCTTTCTTTCCAGAAAAGTTATGTAATAGTTGAGGTTTCTCCATTTGCAAGCATGAAGGCCTTGGAACCACAATTAGATAGATATAGCTTGGAAAACTTACACTTTTGAAAGAAAAATTAATCCAGAAGTATAAAATACAGTTATTTTACTGTGTGATATTATGCATTATAATTGGCAGGTACTACGACCATTTTTGTTACGTCGTATAAAAGCTGAAGTAGAGAAAAGTTTGCCTCCAAAAAAAGAAGTTAAAATATATGTTGGTCTCAGCAAAATGCAAAGGGAATTGTAAGTAATTAAAACTAGTATATGAATAAATATAATGTCTCCATGTTTCTGATTGCTTTTTATTATTAAATCTTGAAATATTTGCATTACATTACTGCAGAATTGGTAGCCTTTGTTGTCTTTGTCTTTCAATATAGGTACACAAGAATCTTAATGAAGGATATAGATATATTGAACTCTGCTGGAAAACTGGATAAAATGAGACTATTAAACATTCTTATGCAATTACGAAAATGTTGCAATCATCCGTACCTTTTTGATGGAGCAGAACCTGGTCCACCTTATACAACAGATATGCATTTGGTTACCAATAGTGGCAAAATGGTTGTTTTGAATAAATTGTTGCCAAAATTGAAAGAACAAGGTAACTATTTCATCTTATTGTGAAAAGTATTGGATAAAAATCAAAAAAATGTTCCCAATTGCTTTCACTCTTCATAAAAATAAAGATGCTATTAATTTTTGTAGAATTCTGTTTAAAAATTATCTGCTATCATTTGTTAATTATATGTTATAAATTTTGCAAGGATTTCTAATTGCTACAGTAAGTTTATTCAGGGTGTATGTTACTTTATAAGTATATTTATTTCAGTTCTTCATAAAATTTATTTAGAAGAATTTATGTGAATAAGTGAATTTTTAAAATTCTTTCATTGTGCAACAGGATCACGAGTCCTAGTCTTCAGTCAGATGACAAGAGTATTAGATATATTAGAAGATTACTGCATGTGGCGAAATTATGACTATTGCAGACTTGATGGGCAGACACCTCATGATGAAAGACAAGTAAGCTTGTAGAAACAGGAGGTTTATTTATTTGTCTTCAAACTCAGTGTGAATTGACCAACTTTTTTTATTGCAGGCTTCCATTAATGCATACAACGAACCTGACAGTTCAAAGTTTCTTTTTATGCTGAGCACACGGGCTGGTGGTTTGGGAATCAATCTAGCTACAGCTGATGTTGTAATTCTATATGATTCTGACTGGAATCCACAAGTAGACCTTCAGGCTATGGTAAGCTTGATTAGTATGAAATGTTGTGTTTGAATCTGACTTTTTTCCCCAGGGATATTGGACATACAGCAATATGCTTGTTTGTCCGCCTGAATTTTTGATAAAAACTATTACATTAAAATAAGTAGTAATTATTACATATTATTTTTAAGTTGTGAAGATTTAGATTTCTAAAAGTTAATCAAGTGAAATGATATTTGTTCACCAACTGTGCATTGCTTATAATACAAAAATGTAATTTTTATGAATTGAGTATTCCTTTTTTCCTATCACATAGGATCGTGCACATAGAATTGGTCAGACAAAGACTGTTAGAGTATTCAGATTTATTACAGACAACACTGTAGAAGAAAGAATAGTAGAAAGAGCAGAAATGAAACTTCGCTTAGATTCCATAGTTATTCAACAAGGTAAAAATATTCCATTGTTTTTAAATAACATATGTGGTCAATAAGCTAAATATATCCAAACTTAGAAAAAATGCATCAAAATAAAAAAATGATTGCGAAGTACTGTAATGGGAAAATATACACACAAAGTATTGTATAGACATAAGCTTGATACGAAAAGATGTATCTAGAATGTTGATTTAAGAATAGTTGATGTTATAATTTTAATTGTAAATAGTAATTGGAAGGATATAAAACATTTTTGAGGGAAGATGCAAGTCTTATCCACCAGCATAAACAATTATCTGTTTTTATACATTGTTAGATGAGGAAAAACGAACGCTGTGCAAATATTCAGTAACATGTCTGTTTAATGTTGGAAACTTGTATTTAATATTTAATATGAATACTTGATCTCACATTTTCCTGGAATAGCATTACAAATTACATTTGAATAATAAAAGGTTGCTACTTAAACAAATACTTGTCAAATATTGCCACCGAAGTATATGTGCTTTGTATTCCATTATTGTTTTAATCACATTCCAGATTTCAGTACAGAAAAAAAAATTTAAATTCTTTTTTAGCTGCAAAACACAAATTAAATGTTGTAGTGTCAAAGAATTGCATGTTATGCCTGTTTTTAAAACTTTTTTGTGAAGTTATCAGCCTCTTGAGAATATTCCCTTTTATATATATATATATAGGTAGACTAGTAGATCAGAATCTGAATAAATTGGGAAAAGATGAAATGTTGCAGATGATTCGACATGGAGCTACCCATGTCTTTGCTTCAAAAGACAGTGAAATTACAGATGAAGACATTGACGGTATTTTGGAAAGAGGTGCAAAGAAAGTGAGTGGATATTGGGAACTAGTAGAAAAAGTTATGCTAATCCTCTTAATTCAGATTTTATCAGAAAACCATGTTGACTGTTGATGGTGAAGCAGATTGTTACAAAACACTAATTTAAATCTGTTTATATATGTAGACTGCAGAAATGAATGAAAAACTATCCAAAATGGGTGAAAGTTCACTCAGAAACTTTACAGTGGATACAGAGTCTAGTGTGTATAATTTTGAAGGAGAAGATTATAGAGAAAAACAAAAGGTAATGCATTTATTTCTCTTACTTCAGTATGTTAACTTTACTGTCCATTTACAACTATGATGTTTCCATATAAATTTCTAAAAGTACTACATGTTGCAGATGGCATTCACAGAATGGATTGAGCCACCTAAACGTGAAAGAAAAGCCAACTATGCTGTTGATGCTTATTTTAGGGAAGCTCTTCGTGTCAGTGAACCAAAAGCACCAAAGGTGAGTCATTGAAACTTGTTAAAAATAGAATAATTAGAAGAAAATAATTAGAAGAAAAGCTGGTATATTTATTCCTAAAATGTTTTATACATACCAGTGTTGATGAAATTTTTAAAATTTAGAATTATTTAAGGCTGTTTTTATTTTTTTAAACAGATTTATTTGTACCTTTATCAAAGTTGTTTCCAACTATGTCTTTCAGACAGTGATTAGGATTAGAATAGAAAAGGGTTTTCAAGATTCTTCCCTATAGATTGAGATTCCTGTTTCTCTAAAATAACATACATCAGTTCCATTCATTGAAATGCGTTTTAGAATTTTTATATGTGTATATGTGTCTGTGAATATATGCTTTGCATTTGTCATCATTTTTTGCTGTCTTTTTATTTCAACTTACGACTACATTGTTTATTTTTCCCTATTTATTTGTTTGTTTTGTAATAATAGCAAACAGTGAAAATAAATCAAGCAGAATTGGAAATTAAACCACTCGGTATATATATATATATATATATATATATATATATATATATATATATATATATATATATAGAGAGAGAGAGAGAGAGAGAGAGAGAGAGAGAGAGAGAGAGAGAGAGAGAGAGAGAGAGAGAGAGAGAGAGAGAGAGAGAGAGATATTAAAGAGTTTTCTTCAAATAATTAACAATTAAACACATCTTGGTATCTGTCAGTGGGGAGGGGGGCTAATAGCATAATATGGAAGTAGTTTGTATTTTATGCGGAAATTAAATGCTGCTTAACTTCTGTTACTGAAGTGATCATGATTACAGTGCAATGTGTCTTTTTTGAAAGGCCCCGCGACCTCCAAAACAACCTAATGTTCAGGATTTCCAATTCTTTCCTCCACGTTTGTTTGAATTGTTGGAAAAAGAAATTCTTTATTATAGAAAAACTATTGGATATAAGGTACTAGTTATCTATATTTTACTTTTTCAGTTTAAAAATTTAAAAAGTTCTTTAAATTTTACTATGTGACAATAAAACCACATGTTTTGAGTAAAGTCACTAGAGATTTATATATAAAACTATAATGTTTTTAGAGCATATGAATTGATTATTTATAGAAATATAAATTCTTTAGGTACCTCGTAATCCTGACTTGCCAAATGCAGCTCAGACACAAAAGGAAGAACAAATTAAAATTGATGAAGCTGAACCGCTTAATGAAGAAGAACTAGATGAAAAGGAAAAGCTACTTACTCAGGTATTCCCCACCTGCTAGACAAATTATAAACTATCCTTAATTCCTTTTCTAGTAGGTACTGTGGAAAAAAAGTGTTCTTAATGTAAAAGAATACAAAATAGAAATCCAGTTTTGGTCAGCAACTGATGACTCTGTAATTTGATGGACATTGTTCTGTTAGTAATTGCATCTTGTAAGCTTAATCAGTAAAGTCACGTTCTCTGTTGGCCCCTTTTTTCATAGTTGTCTTCAAATTGTTCAACTGCACTGTTTTCTATATTAGCCTTTCTTTTTTTTTAATGAGTCAGAATAATATTGGCTTAAGACTTCCACAGACCAGTGTGGTTTTAGTTCACCTTGTATTGTATGATGCATTATTCTTGCAGTCCAAAATATTGAAACAAAACAAGTCCCATCATTCATAGATTGCTTCTGCCAGAGCTTGCTGGATACAGTAGCATAGAAATGCCATAAACAAATATTTATTTTGTCCTTGAGTTGAAATCCAGAAAAGAAAAAAGTATTGTTTGTGGGCATTTCCTCCCTGAGAAGGTACAGTTGACATTACAGAACATTTGTGTACTTGCTGTACGTACATTACAATGTACAAGCTTGTACATTACGAAAATGACTATAGCTTGAATGAATTTTAATGAAATTGAGGATCGTTATTCAGTCATAAATGATTTATGATTACGAGCTAGGGAGGCAAGAATTTCAGACTTCATTAGTTCTAAATTTTATCCATGTTTATGGAACATGTTTAAAAATTCTTAGAAGAATCCAGTTTATCCTCAACTGGATAATGTAATTTTTCAAGCTTTAGCTTGACATGGCTCAACCCAATTGAACCAGGTCTATTAAAGAAGGACAGTATTCCTTCTTTATTACTCTTTTTTTTTTTTCAAGGGATTTACAAACTGGAATAAAAGAGATTTCAATCAATTCATTAAAGCTAATGAAAAATGGGGTCGTGATGACATTGAAAATATAGCTCGAGAAGTAGAAGGAAAAACTCCAGAGGAAGTCATCGAATATTCTGGTAACACCATTTTAAATTTTTAAATAATATTATATTAGATATACTCTCAATCCAGTCTGATACACTGTTTAGTGAGACATATGTAGTGGTTGAATCCTTAGAGTTGTGTTCATGACAACAGAAACAAACCCTGCTAACATTTTACCAAAAAAGTTCAGGAGATGCTGCTGAATTTATTGGACTGAATAAAAAGGAGAAAGTGCTAAAAATTATAGGAAATATTTGATAGATGAAGGTGATGTGTATGCTTGTACTTTCTGCAAAAAACATACACATCGTAGACAAACAATGCTGGTTGTTTAAAGCACTGTAAAATAATTAATGCACAGTTGAAGTTGTTTAGCAAGATCTGTTATTTAAAAGAAGTTTTATAATTTATGAAATAGATTTAGTATTATATATGTGTTTGATCCTGAATCTATGATCTGATATATAGAACTAACATAACTTCAGAAAAGGACAAACAACATTGATAAAAGTTAAGATGTGCACAGGACAGAAGAAACAAAATACCCTGCTGGAACGTACTATTGCAATATTTTAAAGATGCTGCTTTTAAACATAACATAGTTTGAACCAGTTTTGTGGTTTTGTGAAAACAAGAACCATAGTTTTTTTAACTAAAACACTGATAACACACACACACACACACAGAGTGAGAGAGAGAGAGAGAGAGACACACACACATAAATGCAACTTCCTCTTGCCTCCTTTAATTGCAGGACTGCTATAATAGGATAGCATCATGTGCTGTATGCTACTAGCAAACCATCCTCTGCATAAAAATTGGCAGGGTGCATAATTTAAAATACTTTTGAAAAGTCGGTTATGGGGGTGTTTATTTCACCTTCTTGTACTACTGTCCTTAAAATTAAGTTCATTCTTTTTCCTTTGCCTTGAAAGGTGCTAATTGAAAGTAATTAAAAGGAGAGATTAGTGGGCTGGCTCTCTTTGAAAAAGAGTGACAGCAGAGAGAACTTGCACATAGCATGTTGAAACAATTACCCCCTTAGGGAAGGAGCACATTTTGGGGAAAAAATGAATGTCCATTAACACAAATGATGTTTCTTTTACAATATTTTAAAATAAATGTTTAAATTGTATACCTCTGAACCAAGCTTAGCAGATAATTGGGAACATGAACTGTCTCTTTCTATCCTATAGTTGATTTAATTTTTAACTCTATATGCTGCCATTTTCGCTCAATTCATTTCCATAGTATGTGTAAGATTACAAAGAATAAAACACCCATAATAAATATAACATTAAAATGTACACAGTAAACAGTAAAATAGTAGTTTAATATAAACAATAAAGCAACATTTGAAGATTAACTTGCTGATTTGCTCTTCTTGCCCCCCTTTCATTGGCTTGCTGCCAAAAATCTGCAGAAGAATATCAGTTTCTTCTGGGAGAATGAGCATGAACACTGCATGTACACAATTTAAGCCTTAACAGGTCAAGCACCATAGAACCTTTTGTGCATTTTTAAGTGCACACCGATCACTCCATAAACAAAGGAGATGAATAGAATATATAGATTACAACAATGAGTACATATGTGCAAAAGAAACTCATTTTACTTTTTCAAAAGCTGGCATTCAACTAGCCAACTGATCCAAAGATATTCATTCATCAAAGAAAACTTGGAAAAATGATATTATGTTTATGATTTTCAAAGCTTAGTGTGGGTGTACATTCCTAATGCTCTTTTGCCTATTGATTCTGGAGATTTTAGACTGCCTTTGAAGATTAAGGCAACTGATTCAGACATCCTGAATCTCAAAATCATAGGGCCCAACACCAGGTACAGTGTGTACCGTACAGCCCCCATCCATCTGTTCAAGTTCAGCAGGCCAAAATATAGGCATCTTTTTCTTTTATATTCCATCTGATTTTCTTCTGAAGAACATAAAAGCATGTGAAGGCTTTAGAATTATATGTAATCCTGCAGCATTATGACCATATTATAAAGGCTTTATCTAAGTCTTTTTAATAGTATCTTCTTTTGAGCTAATTTTCACACTCTTTGTTGGAAAAGAAAGTGTGATAATCATAATCAACTCTCTTAATGGGGTAAAATGAGTCAGATGTTCCAGCAGTGGGATAACAATCAGGTACTTGAAGGACCATCCCTTTTAAAATACACACAGTTGTCACTGTTAGAGGGTGTGTTTTATGAGAGGCTTACAGAAGTAAATCAAAGATGTTTCTTCAAACATCAAAATAAAAAGGCTACAAATCCATTGCCAAACTTAAAGAATCCTAGGATATAAAGCACAAAATCTGCAGGCCTCAATTGTATTTTTTCTTATTAGTGTTCATAAGGAAAATAACACAAAAGGACTTCTGGTTTGCGTCGCAGTGGGACGCGAAGGCAGGAAGGCAGGACTCTGCCTTCCGTGCCCTATTTTGCCCTGCTGGGGGCTCTAAAAAGGACCTAAAATCACCCAAAGAGGCAATGAAGAGGAGGGGGTGCCTTGTTGATCACGGAGAGATGGTGGTCTTTCTGTTCAACCCAAGAAAAGCCCTCCAAACCAGCAGGGGAAAAACTGGCTACATTCCTGTGGCCGGCCATTAGCTGCTGACAACTGAAGAAGAAAAAAGCACCAATTAATACATCATAAACAGCATGTTTGGAACTGGGTGAGAATATTGATCCTTCTTTTACTATTTTACAACTGAATTTCCTGGGAAAGGCTCCCAAGAAGCTAAATCTCCGAATGTAAACGGAAGCGGCATTTTAATTTTATGGGGGAAAGAAACATACAACACTGAAGTGGAAGTAACAAAAACCTACAGTTTTGATAAATTTGAGAACTGAGTTAACTGTTAAGATTTTTTCTTTAAAAAAAACATTGAGGCGAAATATAAGAAATCAATCCTTTGTTTTAAGAGTGGAAAATGGACTTTGAATGATATCTAGTGGTGGGTTTGTGTATAGCACTATAATTTGCTTCCTAGCTGCTTGGTGATTCCTAGCTCGGGAGAACAGCTGGCAATAAAGGAAGATACTTTGACATACTTATCACCCTGACCTTGGATTATAAATAACTACTGAGCTTGGACTTTTAACTTCAAGAGCTAGTGGGAGAGAAAGAAAAATTTGACTTTGGACTATGCCTGGCTGCGAGAGACTTTTGAGCTGTTTTCAGAGAAGTTGAACATTTTGAACATTGTGGATTGCAACCTTGCCTGATTGACAATTTTTGGATACTTGAGACAAAGGATCACTATAAAATACTGCTTTCAGGACTGAACCTATACTTTGGAATCTATTGGATTATAAAAGATACATATAAAGACCAGAAAACTAGAGAAAACTTTGAACTACTCTTACTAAGACTGGTGATACTAGAGGATCTCCAGGAATGATGCTCAAGAAAAAACAAACACCTTTCAGAAAGAAATATATTCTATGCTACAACTAATTCACCAAACAATTGTTGAATGCAAAGAGGACATAAAAAGAAATCATGAGGCTAAAAGCAATTTAGACAATATAAATGAACAAATCTCCAAATTAAATCTACAGCTAGAAAGTTCCCAGATAATGGCTACAAAATATGAACAAATAATCCAGAAATCAGAAGACGAAACAGAGGAAATGGATTTAGAGATGGAAGAGATAAAAGAAGGAAAATATAAATGACTATATACAAACAAAATACTGCAAGACTTAGCTATTACTCCTTAGGTCTGCAAAATATATCTGATGGCAAGGAAGAAGATGTCACAACTTGGGAGACAGGGAATGAAAAGAGAAATGGAGGGAGAAAGGAACTGGGAATTGTTTAAGGAATATAAATGGGCGGAATTCCCCCCCCCCCCAAATACCTTACTTAAATTGTCTTCCTTATGCCAAGCAATTTTTACAAAAATAGAAAGAAAATTCCTAGAGATCTAATTGCCCTGGCTTAGAAAGTTACTGGGCAAAGAAAGAAAGCGAGAATCAGATTTAAAAAGCAGAAGGTTTGACCCTTTAGAGGGGGCATTATATGTTTAAATACTTGTTTGAATAAGATTAAAAGAATGGATGACCCTTAGATATAATTAGATTTTTATAATGAAAGATATGATTTAGAACTAAGATAGCATTTTTTTTCTTTTTTTGATATGGGAAATATGAAGATAGGATTGATATGAATAAAATTTTTTAGCTATATAAATTAATATTGAGAAAATCATAACTGATAAAAGATATTTCAAATATTGATGGGAAATCAAACCTTAACAAGAGCACAAAAAACAGGATATTGATTAATGAATTGACAATTGATTTATGAATTGATATTATTATTTGTATGATATTAGTAAAATATGATGAAGATGCTTATATTTAACTCTGTATACATTAACAGTACCAAAAATTGTAACAGTGTAATGAGGGAAAAATGAAAAAAATATGGAGAAAAAAGGATCAGGGGAAAAATACTGGATTTGTAATATTGAACAGATTTATATTGAAGAACTTAATGTTAAATATCTGAACCCAGACAACATGTTGTTTACTAAGCACTAAAGACTGTAATTCTTAAAAATTAATAAAACTTTTATAAAAAGGAAAATACCACAAAAGAACAGTATGTTCAGGAAGAAGGAAGAAATCACTATTCTTCTGAACACACACTGCATTCTGCATTGAGTTTGCCAAAGATTCTTGGATGATCCAGTAGACTACCCAACAATGTCCTCTGGTAAATTCTACAAGATAATGTTAGAGTAAGCTTAAACTAATATGGTTCATGCAGCATGACAGTCTTAAACTAACAGATCTACCACAAAATGGTTGAAGCAGAACAAATGTCATCTTTTGGGAAGACAAAGGCTTCCTCATAAGCCAGTTGACATGTTATGCTGACTTGATATAAGAAGGAATTATGTTAGATCTAAAGAGAAATCAAAATACAAAACTGAACAATACTTGATTTACTTTGCAAATATGTGAGACAAAACTAATAGATTACTTTCTTCAGCTGTTTTCTGGGAACGATGTAATGAGCTTCAGGACATAGAAAAGATCATGGCGCAAATTGAAAGAGGTGAAGCTCGAATTCAAAGGAGAATCAGTATTAAAAAAGCACTTGACACAAAGGTAACTGCCTTTTAAGTTGTATCATGTGAAGAAAAATGGTAAAATATTAATAAGGAATGTTACTATTGTTTTTTAAATACTGTCATATTTTATTGTTATTTTTCCATATTTCATTAAGGTTCATATATTTTCTTGTTAACTAAAAGTTGGGGAACCTTTCTTTAGTACTTCTCAGTATTTCTTTGTTTCAGATCCTACTTAGCTTAATTGTATGCCTCTAGAAATACTTTAAAGTGCTGAATTGCTGTTCCTAGTCCACTGTACATATCACCCACCCATCCCCTGCAAAAGAGTAGCACCAATCCTTACACATGGAAAAACGTTATAGAGTGTGGAGTAAGGGAAGTGCAACTTTTTCTGAGGCAAGGCTGGCATTCCTGAAATAAAAGGCCAGGGTAAAAATAATTGTTATTTTATAAACAGATTTAATTATAATTTAATGCAATCAATATTGTTACTATCCAACTATGTATTATAGTCTTCATGGAAAATTAATTTGATAGCAAATTCTAGAGGAATTTGAGAGACTATATCAGTAATGGCGAACCTGTTAGAGACTGAGTGCCCAAACTATAACCCAAAACCCACTTATTTATTGCAAAGTGCCAGGGCCGCATCAGCATTGTGGTGCTTTCGAGGGGGGGGGCAGGGAGGCACCTCTGAGTCCTGCCTTTGGCACGCAAAAACTGGGGGTGCAAAAATGGGCTACCGTTTTGCAAGGCGCAAAATGGCCACTGCCGCACAGTGGGGTACAGGTACAAGGCACTGTATGACGCAAGAACGGGGCAGGGCTAGTATCACGCAGGCACTAGCCCCACCCCATTTGTAACATGTGCGTGCTCACGGCCCCATGCGTGCATGCACGCATGTAAAATGCTTCCCACTCCCTTCCAGTCCACCAATTGACAATGGTTGATGATCTCTGCTCTACCACCTCTACTTGAGCTTGCTAGTCAGCCGCTTCGGTTCCTTTGTGCTGGGCGGGGCTTCTGCTCCGGGCAGCAGTGGCAGCCTGATGGACCTGCTGGTGCTGGTGCGCGTGCCAACAGAGAGGGCTCTGAGTGCCGCCTCTGGCACGTGTGCCATAGGTTCGCCACCACTGGACTATATGCAGCTGTTGAGTCCTTCTGATAGAAAATTGCAAAAACACCGATTTGATATTCTGGATTCACTTAATCAGTATGTGTTCTCTTAAAGACCATATTATTGGCTTGACAACCATGGTGCCTCACTTAACAATTGTCATAAAAACAGTTGTAAAATCAAGCCAAGTCGCAGGGTGACCTGCTTAATGACCACAACAATTTACAATCAAAATTCTGGGCTCATATTAGTCATAAGTCAAAGACCAGATGTATTAGGTTTTTTTTTGAAAATATTTTATTGTTTTTTTAATTTTTAAGAAAAAGTACTCAGGACACACCGTGGTGTTTGGGTAATCAGACATTCTAAAGTAAAAACATAAATAAACAACTCAATACATTCACTGTCTCCTCTCTATTTCCCTCAAATAACATAATACGTTTAAATATTCCATATCTAAATTAAATTTCTATTACTACTAAACCTATTTTAAAACTTTATCAGTTTACAATTACCAAAATCAAATTCACTTTAACTCAACAAGTTATCAATTCAGGTATCCCTTCCAGATATATTCTAGTTCTTAATTTCTCTCATCCCTCCTTTTATCACCAATCTCATTTATTTCTTCTTCCATTACACAATAGCTATCTTAGTTAAAAAATAATGTTAAACCTTAATTCACTTCAATTCATTACAGAAACTTCAAATTTCATCCAATTGACTGCCATACCTTATCACGTCTTACGTTATTGTACCAAAAAAATCATCTAAATTAAAACACTCCATTAATTATTAAAACCATCCCAATCTAAAAAATCAACATTTTTTCAATTCCAGTACATAATTTTCATCAAAATAAATCTGTTATTCCAAAAAGTATTCTTAATCTATTTAAAATATCTTTTCTAAAAATCACCCTCATATATATGTTTATATTTTTTCTTGCTTCTACCTCTAAATCTTAATCCTTAAAACAAACCATAAATCAAACATTGCCTTTAAATCCCTTACACAGTTTTAAATTTCTCTTTTCAGTCTAATTCTGGCTTTTTTCCTGGGCCAAGCAGGTTTCCATAGGGACGCTTCCCTTTCAGCCAGTAGATCTGTCTTTGTTGCTTGCAGTAGCCTTTGCAATAATAGCAATCCCATCCTCTGCATTATACGTCTATTTTTCTCCTCCTTGAAGGGTCGTTGCTTTGTAGTTTGAAGTCTCAGTCTTTGCTTCTTCAGTTCCTCTAAGTTGCAGATGGAAGGTTTGTAAGCTAGAATAAGTTCCTCTTTTATCTCTGTTAATTCCTCTTCTAGTATGTTTTGATTTATACCATAGTCAGATGTATCCTGGACATCCATTTGAACATTTGAAGTGAAATTTCTGGATCTTAGTTCTGTAGTAAACTTTTTTATTGTAGCACATATTTCTGCAGTAGCCTCATCTTTTCCAATATAAGTGTACAGTTTAATTGTGACTGAGGTTTCTCCATTTTGATAGTAATTAAAAAGAGTCTCTCTCTCTTTTTTTTTTTTTTTGTGGAGGCTATATTTGATATAATTTAGGCAATATCCACCTCCACAGTTCCCACAGCTGCCCAGATTATCTTTTCTCTTCAAAAGTGTTTTGAAGGTCAGATATGTTCCATCTTCACACCAAGTAACCAGACGTTGCAGTTTTAAATTTTCGCCACTAGATGTCCTCAGTAAATTAAAAAAGGTCTTTTCCAGAAACCATTTCCTTTTTTTTCTACCTTTTAAAGTATAATGTGACAAAGAAATAATCTTCCAATATAGGATAATAATACAGTTCTTAGAAAGAAAGGAAAAGAAAAAAAAATTCCTGTACCCCAAAAATATAAAAGTAAAATATAGTCTTTAAAATTTTGTTCTATTTTTATAGAACGCCTTTCTTCCCAAAGAATGTAGAAGCTGCCTTTTCAAGCAAGGGAAATAATTCCAACAAGGCTCTTTCAGGTACCAAAAACGAAATAGAATAGAGAGAATAGCAAAGCAAAGTCTCACCCAGATTCACCACGGGGGTTCTTACAGCTTAGATGTTCTTTGACTTGCGGTTTGAAGCAGCAGGGTGATCGGCCATTTTACTGGCCAATCTTCTTCTTCGTTGGCCCTCAGAGATAGCTCAGACCACTAAAAGAGCCGCCGCTCCTCAGTAGCCGAGCAGAGCCTCCTCGACAGAAGTCACACCCTCCAGGGCAACTTTGGACCCGCATAAGGGTCTACCGGCAGAGGGAAAGCTAGCCGACAAGGAGACGAGTCTCTCGGTGCAACTAGAGACACCGCTAACCAGAACTGGAAGTCCAGATGTATTAGTTTTTTGATCGTTTAAATACCTAACTCAATGTTCAGATTTGGAAAGAAGGTCTAAATTTTTGAGAGGCTGCTTGTTATATTGAACAGATTGGGGTATTCTGAGATTGTTTACTGAAGGCTGATTCTTTGTGTTTTAATGTACATATATTTTATTACTTAAATCCTATATTTTATTTTTTGTTTTATATTGTTGATATGGTAATAAAACTAATCAATTATCTACAAATTAAGAGACTTTTTTGCTTCTAGAAGTATGCACTCGCTAAATTTCCAATGAGCTTATATTATGTATATTCTTTTACATGCCACTTTGATTTGCTTGTGTTTTTCTTAGATTGGCAGATACAAAGCACCTTTTCACCAACTGAGAATATCGTATGGTACTAACAAAGGGAAAAATTACACAGAAGAGGAAGATCGCTTTTTGATCTGTATGCTTCATAAGCTTGGATTTGATAAAGAAAATGTTTATGATGAATTGAGACAGTGTATTCGAAACTCTCCCCAGTTCAGATTTGATTGGTTCCTCAAGTCTAGAACTGCAATGGTATGTACTAGTTTCTGTTTGTTTTTTTTTAGAAATACAAAAAACAATAAAACCAGTTTGTGAGTAGAGAAAACTGTATTATGTGTAGATAAACCTTATTTCTAACAAGTAGTCCTTGATTTATGACTACAATTAGGACCAGAAGTTCAGACAATAAATGATGTTAAGTGAGTCATCATGTGATCAGACTCAATTTTATGACCAATTTTACTGCAGTTATTAATTGAATCGCTGTGGTAGTTAAGTAAATCACATAGTCATTAAGTGAATTACATGGTTGTTAAACGAATCTGGCTTCGTCAATTGACTTTGCTTGTTGGAAGCTAGCTGGGAAGGTCACAAAATGTGATCATGTGACTGTAAGACAAACCATCATAACTTTAAACTATTTAAACAAATGATCTTAAGTCAAGAACTACCTGTATATTCTGACCAAAAAATGTTAGACCAGTGGTAACAAGTGAAACCTGATTTATGAGGAGTAATATCTCCTTTGTTTGCACCACTTGTTATCTGGAAGTTTCTTAGTACAATTATAAATGCTGATTTATAAAGGAACATGGGAGGGGAGTGTGGTGAAGTTCTGTCGCTCTTTCTCATAGTGGGTATTTGTTTAAATTAATGTGATTTATCTCCCTGGTGAATAAGCATAGTACAGCTTATGTTATTTTTTACTTTATTGTATTTTGGAAAGGAGTTTCTGTTTTAATCTCAATTACACAGATCAGGAGTATATGTCATTCAATCAGTACTAATTGGAGGGTCCTATCAGCCAGAATAAGTGAATGAATAACAAAACCTATAGAGAAAAATAGCTGGTTGTCCACTGGACTATGATATAAATATTATTTATACAGTTACCCTCATGGGATAATTTTCTTTCAAAAGTCATTGTCTAAGGAATGCTGAAAGAAATCCTAAATAAGCTTAAAATATTTTCAAATAAAGTGTTTTGGTTGCGCTGATGAAACAAACATTGAACTGTTTGGGCACAAAGCATACAATAAATTTGGACAAGAAAGGATGACACAATTTATGAAAATAACATTTGGAACCTATTAGGCACAGGATTGACTCTATTCCTTTGGAGTCATATAGCAGCCTATGGCACAAGAAATATTGTGTGAGTGAAAGAAAGTATGGATTCAACTAAATATCAACATATCCTAGAAGACAATACCCCAGCGTCTTCTGAAACAAAAGGTGATTGGCTATTTTTGTAACCCCATGATAAGAATCATAGCAGGTAATAGCTATAGAAAAGGAAATAGTTATAGATTATAACAAAAATACAGTAAAAGGTGTAAGACTGATCTTGATAGTTCCCAGCTTGAATATTATTGAAAATCTCTACGGAGATCTAAGTGCACTCAAGGATATCAAAAATGTTTCTGAGTTAGAATTTCGCAAGGAAGAGTGGAAACAAATTCCAAAAGCATTTAAGAGCTATTCTTAGTTGGCTATGGGAAATGGTTTTTGCATGACTGCAGTTTTTTTATTTTCTTACTTTGAATTTATAAACATTAAAAATATTATTAAGTATCCATTCACACATGCTTAATGTGTGAATGAATGTGTCAGGTACAGGTTGTGCTAGCTTCCACTGAAACCTAAAATTCAACTAGGAGTGTCTAAATGTCTCCATCCAATTGTACATTTGGAGCAGCATAGTAATTATATTTTAAAAAATGTTTTTTAAAGTATGCCTTATTTAGCAACCACAATTGGGACTGGCAGCTTTGTTGTTACACAAAGCAGTCACTAAGTGAAAAATCACATGACAACGTCTATGCTTTTTCCATTGTCCCTCCCTTTGGGGTAGTCATTCTGGCACTGAGATAATTAGCAAGAAGTGAATTGATTTTTGTATTTCGTTAGAGAGGAAGGCATTACAAGAGAATAAGCAGGCATATTGAAAGGAATGTGTTGCTCTGTGCAAATGATGATGTTATCTAGTTGAGTTATGAAATGTCTGCAAGCAAACAACCAAGCTCAGAGAGCTTCAAATAGTCTATTTTTTTCTTAACTATGGGCATAATTCCATTCAAAGATACCGGAGATTCTCTGCTTGATGTAATTGTAATCCAAAGGAGACACTGACATTTTTATTGAAGTAGTATAATGGCTACACACTTTTTCTGTTTTCGTTCTCTGCCTCATTTTCATCCCACAAAGAGAGGTTCCCTCCATATCTCATTGTTGAATATAATGATTCCCAAGGAATGGAGCTGTAGTTCCAGATATACAGTACAGTATAGTAGATGTAAATTGTTGACAAAGTAGGCTTTTAACTATGACTAGTTTGGAAGGCTGGAGGGCTTATTCTACAGATTTTTCCAAAGTTTGTCTTACACAAGGAAGCATCTATACAGTGGAGATGATTAGAAAGAACGTAATGTAATTGTGTGAAATTCTTGTGTAGTGGCAATTATACCATTGAATCTCTCCTGTTTGCTCTTGATTCAGGAATTACAACGAAGGTGTAATACCTTAATCACTTTGATTGAAAGAGAAAATATGGAATTAGAAGAAAAAGAGAAAGCAGAAAAGAAAAAACGTGGACCTAAACCTCTGGTGAGAGTACAATGTGTTTAACTGTGAAGATTCATAGGCCATTTTCTTCAGATGAAAGAAAATGATATAAATGTTAATGTGTATAGGAAAAGATTATGAATCCATATTAGTTATAATTTCTAGTTCTTCTAATATTTTAAACAGCACACATTAAGTCTAGATTTGTAGCATTAATCATATTTTTACATTGCCTCAATGCTTCATGCTAAGTGGCATAGAACTGACCAGGATTAAGATATTTGCAATATTTTTTTTTCTAGACTCCTCTTCCCATATTATTATGAAAACTATTTTTAAATAATAATAATAATAATAATAATAATAATTTTGATATACAAAGAAAAACAAATTATAAAATGTTTTTAATCTCACTGTAGCTTTAAAATAATTTAAATCACGAACAAAATTCTCAGAGCTGAGACTCAATTTTTGTCTTTTCTGATACAGACACAGAAACGTAAATTGGATGGTACTCCTGATGGAAGAGGAAGAAAAAAGAAACTAAAGCTGTGAATATTTGATTTCTTGTAATCACTAAATTTAGTTCTTTAATTTTACGGGTCTTCATAAGATGTACTTTACAATTCTCAACTATTATGTCATTAAAGGACATTGGATTCATGTGTTTACTTGCTGAACTAGAAGAAGAGTAACGTAGTTTCACGTTTTTAAATAAAACAGCTGTGCTGAACTTTTTTTTACCATTAACACTTGAAATAAAAAATAGGCTTCATCTAGTAGTTGATGTTTTTTATATATATATTTATGTATATATTGTTCAATTCTTTGTTTCACAAATATGCTAAATCATACTACCTATGAGTAGTTTATAGATATTGTGCTTAGGATTCCCAGACTATAAAGTTTTGAACATACCCATGTTTTTCCGAAAATAAGACATGATATTTTTTTTGCCTCCAAAAGAGGCACTAGGTCTTATTTTCGGGAGATGTCTTACCTTAGGACTGCTGCAGCCAGGCTTCCCACGCCCTGACATCTGTCGTACTACTGCTTGACTTCTTCAGTGGCTGCTTGCCACTACTTGCACTGTTGCAGCTGCATGCGGCAGGAGACCGCATGGTGCTTTGGACTATTGACGCCACTTGCGGCAGGCCATGTGGTGCTTCGGGCCAGTGGCAATGGCCCAAAGCGCTGTATGGCATCTCGTGACGGCAATGGCGTGAAGCACCATGCGGTCTCCTGCCATGAGCAGTGGAAATGCCCTCAAGTGCTGTGCAGCCTTCTGCTGCAAGTGCCGGCACCAGCATGATGAGCCATGCAGCACTACAAATGTGAGTGTGGGAGGCCTGGCTGCAGTGGTTCTACCGGTAAGGTAAGCGGGTATGGGGTGATGGGGTAGCTCCATCCTTCTACCCCCCCACCCTAGTTTGATTTTTAATTGTGCGCCTTGCCCCAAAACTAGGGCTTACTTTTAGGGTAGGGCTTATATTAGGCTCACTCCCAAAAATCAAGCTATGGCTTACTTATGAGGTAGGTCTTACTTTGGTGAAACACGGTATGTCCTTCGCTTTATGGAACATATATCCAGTGATAAAATGACCATTTTTAACTGGGCAAACTAACTTATCCATTCCATTGTATTAGTTTCACAAGATGATCTCTGCACTTTAGTTTAACTTTTGCCTTTTTAAATAGGCAGATAAAAATATCAAATATCCAGCCATCCAACATTTTTATTTTCTAGGAAAATGTCTGTGGGACACAGAAGCATCATTGGGAATATTACATTGGAGTTGGTACTTTGCATTATAGCATAGAATCAGTATTGTTGATTTACAATGTAATTTAATCATTTTTTTTTCTTTTTGGAACTACTTTCTCTTTTCACTTGCCAATTATTGTTGTATTCTGGTCAGTTATAGTAGTAATAAGTCAAGAAGCCAAAATCAAATTCCCATTTATACATCATGTTAAACTGCATTTGTAACTGGTAAGCCAAAGAAAACCATTTCAAATTAGCTTACCGCACAATAAGCAGAAAAAAGGATAGTGTAATGTTTAGGTAAAAGTCTTTCCACTCAAATTTTATTTCTAGATTTCTCATAGAAAACAAGAATTAGCCTTTTTTTTGTTGTGTTCTTTAACCCAAATAATAGGTACAGCGTGATTGCTTTCTCTGTAACCTTCATATTATACAATCCCTGAAAAAACTGTCACTTAGCAGTCCTTGGTATTGGATCAAGCTTCTGCATGTACAAATTAAACATTCAGATCCTGGACTGAACTTTTTATTTTACCCAGATTGTGGAAACCACCAACTTCAAACTTAGCTTATCAATTTACATTCTTATAATAAAGTGTAATTAGCTAATACAGTGGGGGGGGGGGAGTACATCTTTGAGTTCTGTGGTTTTATGTATCCGGATACAGTAAAAATTATCTGGTCCTTAGCAATTCTTAAAAGTAGGTAAATACAACCTCAGATGAACAACACCTGACATTATACCACGTCATCATTTATCTTACAAAAAGAAACCCAAACTGGAAAAGCCATGTGTGAAAAACTAAATAACACACTGTTTCCATAGACATGCCAGGTGCTGCTAATCAAGTGCTCTTGATCAATTGATCATCAGCAAATGTGGCTATCTCAATAAAAGCTGAGGTTTTAGGAGTTGTTGGTCTCCAGCATTAAGGTGTGTGTTAACACAGTATCAAAGAGGAAAGACATCAGCAATGATCTTAGAGAAGCAATTGTTGCCACCCATCAATCTGAGAAGGGTTATAAGGCCATTTCCAAACAATTTAAAGTCCATCATTCTACAGTGAGGAAGATTATTCAGAAGTGAAAAGCATTCAAGACAATTGCCAATCTTTCCAGGAGTGGATGTCAAAGCAATTTCAACCCAAGGTCAGATGGTGCAATAGTCAGAGAAATTGCCAAAAATCTAAGTTACATCTCAGACTCTACAGGCCTCAGCATGTTAAATGTTAAATTCATGACAGTACAATTAGAAAAAGACTGAACACGTGTGGTTTGTTTAAAGCAGGGGTAGGCAACCGTGGCTCTTTTATGACTCGTGGACTTCAACTTCCAGAATTCTGGGAGTTGAAGTCCACGAGTCATAAAAGAGCCAAGGTTGCCTACCCCTAGTTTAAAGGGTTGCCAGGAGAAAGCCTCTTCTCTCTAAAAATAATATTGCAGCACAACCTAGGTTTGCAAAGTTACATCTGAACAAACTGCGAGACTTCTGGAAAGCTATCCTTTTGTCAAGACCAAAGTGGAGATGTTTGGCCATAATACATATTGCCACACTTGGCAAAAACCAAACACAGCATATTGGCACAAACATATCAACTGTCAAACACAGTGGAGGAGGGGTAATGGATTGGGCTTGTTTTGTACCTTGCAATCACTGAATTGACCACAAATACCAAAGTATTCTAGAGTCAAATGTGAGGGCATCTGCTGACAGCTAAAGCTTGACTGACATTAAGTCATACGACAGGACAATGATCCTGAGCACACTAGCAAATCTACAACAGAATGCCTGAAAAAGAAAAGAATCAAGATGTTGCAACAGCCCAGTCAAAGTCCAGACCTCAACCCAATTGAAATGCTGTAGTGGGACCTCAAACGCCCACAAACCTCAATGAATTGAAGCAATCTTATAAAGAGTGGGCCAACATTCCTCCACAACTATATGCGAGACTGATAAAGTCATAGAAAGCTATTACGTTAACTTATTGCCACTAAAGTTCCTACAGGCTATTGAATCATAAGGTGTACTTTGTTTTTCACACATAGCTTCTTCATTTTGGCTTTCTTTTCGTAAAATAAATGATATGCTGTAATATGTCATGTGTTGTTCATCTGAGGTTGTATTTACCCAGTTTTAAGAATTGCTATGTATCAGATGATTTTTACTATGTCCTGATATGTATAATCATAGAACTCAAAGATTGTGCACTTTTTCACGTGACTGTATATATTTTACATCAGGAAATGTTAGGAATAAAACAGGAAAAAGCTTCTATGTAAGGATAAATTTTAACATAGTAACTTTATATTTTATAATTACTTGAAAAATAAAAAACTTGTTTTGGTTCAATGAAGTGTTCTGTTTTTTTCTACAAAAAATAATAGGCATCCACTTGTATCAGCTAAATTCAAATTTTCTGTTCTCTGCCACTTGAATATTTTATTAATCAGAATGCAGTCGGTAGTGTAGTTTCTGGCAAGCGTATCTGACAATTCATTTCAATCAAAGGCTACTGACAACTTACAAGAGTAGCAAACAAACAACAACCATTAAATACAATTTATTTCTAGTTTATTATCGTTTACTGTAGTAAACTTGTAGTAAAATTACCTCTGATTTTTGCAGATTCCAGGCTTTCAACTTTAATAACAGAGTAGTTTGGTCTTCAGATTTTACACTGCGGTCATGGCATTTAGTATCTGGCCTTATGTTTAGGTCCAATACCTTAGGTAATGCAATATGACAACAAATGGAAGAGACAATGCTTGTATGAAAAAACACCATTTTATAAAATGACTCTGAAAGAATATTTTGGTAAATTCACAGTCATAGGGCATGAGCAGTATAGTGCAATACAGTTGAAACGTCATGTTTCTGTCCTTGACAACCTAACTTTACCTGTACTTTGAAATAAGTGAGTTAAGTATACAATTATATGCTATGACATATATTTTACATTTGAATGTAATACAAATTGCAATAATCTGTTCGGGAAGTATTTTAGTCCACATTAGGAACACTAATGAAAGAATGCTTGCATTTTAGTGGCTTTCCACCTTTCGGTTGCCAAATGAAAAATAGACTGAATGGTTATACCAATTGTCATATAATTTATAGTAAAACTTTAGAAAGAGCAATTTCACTGAACTGAGTCTTATTCCAGGTAGTGTAAATAAAACTGCAGCCTTATCAGAGCACAAAGGCTCTCCTCTTATTGAGCAATGTACAAGCAGTGCATACCATTTTTTAAAGGCTGTTTCTTTTCAAGATGTTCCTATCAGACCTTCCTTCTTTAGCATTTCAACATAGAGGATAGGATAAGAGCTGGAAGGGACCTTGGAGGTCTTCTAGTCCAGCCCCCCACTCAAGCAGAACCTACACCATCTCCGACAAGTGACCGTCCAGTCTCTTCCTAAAAGCCTCCAGTGATAAAGCATCCATGATTTCTGAAAGCAAGCTGTTCCACTGGTTAATTGTCCTCACTGTTCGGAACTTTCTCCTTAATTCTAGGTTGCTTTTCTCTTTGATCAGTTTTCAACCATTGTTTCTTGTCCTGCACTCTGGTGCTTTGGAGAATAATGTGACCCCCTCTTCTTTGTGGCAGCCCCTCAAATACTGGAATACTGCTATCATGTCTCCCCTATTTCTTCTTTTCTTTAGACTAGCTAAACCCAAGTCCTCAGCCGTCCTTCGTATGTTTTAGGCCTTGAATCATCTTAGTTGCTCTTCTCTGAACTTTTTCCAAGGTCTCAACATCTTTTTTGTAGTATGGTGACCAAAATTGGTTGCAGTATTCCAGGTGTGGTCTCGCTAGGGTTTTATAAAGCGGTACTAATACTTGTGTGATCTTGATTCTATGCCTCTGACTGCTTGGTAATATAACAGTGGTAATTCTGGAAATGTGAAAGTCTACAGTTAATAAGATTAAGCTCATGATTTTGACAGAATAAATAACCAATGATTAACCTATGATAAATTGGTTCATAATCACTCAAGTACATAAACACGATTATTGCAGCTAATTAAAATAAAACTTTGCATATTTTGACTTCCTATAAGCAAAAGAACCCATCATTTCAATTTTACATTAAATTTTTTTAAACTTCATACATTTCTTCATAAATGAACCATTAAATTATTTTGGATTAACAAAAAAGGAAGAAAGAAGAGGAGGAATCAAAACTAGCTGCCATGTCTATGCAGATAAAACATACTGAAGAAAATATAGCATGGTCCTGTGATGTGAGTAAACTTGAATTTAGCTGGTATAGGTGGATAAGAATATATTGCTATTGTCATTTGGAAAGGTATTAGGAGTATTCACACTCGCTTTCAAAGCCATAAATGTCAGTCTGCTTTAATGAATAGTAGAGAGCTGCTCTGCTTATAGAATTCACTTTTCCAAATAATCTTGAAATGTGCATTGCCCTATATGAAAGAAACAGCAGGAACAGCCAGCAGATCCATTATTTATATATATATATATATATATATATATATATATATATATATATATATATATATATATATATATATAAAAATCAGAAGACTTTTATGGGCAAGTGATTTTCGCCTGATGGACCAATAAACACTATGAATTAAAATATTTAAAAGAAACTAGCATACAGTATTAAAGTGGATATTATAGTTTATAGATTGGTCAGTAGTATTCTGAGAATTTCTCTCTAGGTAAGGAAAGTAGATATATTAACTAATGCACATTGATTATATTAATTAACAAGGTGAAGCTTATTAAATTACTTATAGTCAAATGGTGTTCAAGCACCATTAACAGGCATTTCCTCCCAAGCATGAGAAAAAGGAAATGGTTTGTTTTAATAACACAAATGCTGTTAAAAAACAAAACCAGCTGTCCAATTAACCAAGGGTAGTTTTTAGTATATCAAAATACTTTCCACAGCATCCTCTGATTAATTAGCTTTGATGTCACATAGACATTTACAATGAGTAAAATCTAAAACTTTCCAGACATCTGGGGCAAAAACCTATTACGTGAGAAATATATAAATTCTGTAACCAAATTTAGTATATGTGATTAATTCCACACCAGAACCTCAGGAAATGGAGGCAATAACCTTACTTTTTCTTATTTTGGAATTATACCGATTCTATCAATCTGACATGGAAAGTTGCTTCAGAACTAAAGCCAGTTCTGTCTAGTTCATAGTTAAAGTTGAAATAAAAAGGGGTTATCAGCTTTGAAAACATAAAGCGTGTGGCACTATTTTATTCAGGTAATAGCAAAGTGCCATCCTGATTCTCCTAAAACAGTGGTTCTCAACCTTTCTAATGCCGCGACCCCATAATACAGTTCCCCATGTTGTGGTGGCCCCCAACCACTTATACATCAGCGGGTGCCAGGGGCGTGGCCAAAGAAAAGGAGAAAAAAATGGCGGACAGCCTTGTTTGGCGACCCCCGTGAAATGGTCGTTTGATCCCAAATGGGGTCCCGACCCACAGGTTGAGAACCACTGTCCTAAAACAATATTGAACAGCCCTTTCCCAGAATGATTTATTTTCAAAATAACATGGTAATAATTGTCACATTATTTTTTTAAATGGCTGCATTTGTTGACACAAAATTTATTATGATCGCTTAGCTAAGTAGCAGTTGTTTTTAAAAACAGAACACTGAAAAGAAATCTCCAGCAGTTAAGATCATGTAAGTTATTCACAATGTTTTACAGTATTTTCAAAGTTCCATTGGGAGAGAGCTATTTGAACTAACATAAATAAAATACTACTAGCTGCAAGCAATTGGAATAAGAATCTAATAATGATTTAGCTTTATGATATTTATGATACATAAGTACAGAACATTGCAGGATATTATATGACAGACTATTTGTAATACTTGTATATCAAAACATTCAAGAAACATTCTCTTTAAATAAGTTCAGTATTTTTCTAATACAGCATTTTGCTTATCAATACAGATAATACAATTCTACTGAAATTTAATTATAGATATTTGCTTGTATCCTATTTAGTTAAAATTTTGCCTTTTTTCTTAACCTTCCTGTCACCCTGTCATATAAAAATGGTATAAATCTAAACACTATACAAAATGAAAAGGAAATCCATATCCCTTTGAATAGCACCAGGCTTTCATATTGATAGATAAGGCACACGTATATCTGCTAACAGATTTTTTTTAAAGCACCATTTCAGGGGAACAGGAGATCATCCTGTGTTCCTGGGAGTTGGTGGTGGTGGAAGTTATAAATAAGTCACATTTCTATACAGATTATTCTTGCTATACTTTTCTTCCAAATGCTGAAATCTCACTCAACATAGTACCAAAACTGCAGCAGCCTAATTCCATATCTACCCCACCCCACCACAGCTCCATGTGATTTCCACTGTGTAGGATCTTCAAAGAGCCATCAATGCTGTTAAACTTCAGAGCTGTCAGTATTGCTCTGCTGTGTAGTCATAGTTTCATTACTGTTGGAATGATTGGTAAATGAGCTTGTTTTTCCATCAGTTGAATGTCCTTTTCGCTTCAGAAGTAATATAATGATTATAACAGTGCAGAGAAGAAGCAACAGTCCAATTGCACCTCCAATAATGGGAACTATCTTGTCTTCTGCATTGCTTCCTGTAATTTGCAGGATTGGCTTTTCATACGGTTTACCTGCTGGAGACCATTCTTTTTGCTTGAGTATAATTTTATTAGATCGGTCAAGAACTATATGCTGGATATTTGTTCCTCTATTCTTATCAGCACCAATATCTTGGGCGAGAGCAGGAATATCAGAAATAGTTCTCCGAGATCGACTAAGATGTGAGCTACTGTTATTGCAAGATAAAGCATGGTGATCTTCAATACTTCTTTTTCCAAGGCCCCTATGAGCATTTTCACGTGATCGAACCATGTAGATGGTGTGGATGTACCACTCTCGACCCACTGCTACCTATTAGGTTTAAAAAAAAAAATGAAATAAAGGAATAGAAAACTAAGCAAAATGAAAAAGACCGTGAGACTCCAGTAACAGTTGTCCACCTAACCTGCATGTATCCAATAAAATTTCCTCATCCAAATTACCTGGAATAATGGAGTTGACAGCAGGCTGAATCCATCAGAACCAGGTTGCTTTACCAAAGGATAGCCATCAATGTGATCAACTGCTAGTTTGGCATGGAATGCCATATTTCCAAACATTTTTGCTTGTGTATCTGGTTGAGCTTTATCCTAGGAATAAAGAAATAGTGGTATATTGTTAAATTTAAACTTAAAAATGACATTTAGAAGAATTTATTAGTCTAGCATTAGCATACCTACCAGGATTTTGAATCTGTACAATAGGGAAGGTGAGTCAGCTAGACAGCCATATTCTTTGTTACTTGGACTATACTTGGGAACATACCCATCGGCCCCTGTACATAAGAACACCTTCTCAATGTTACAGAGGAAAGACTCCCCTAAATTCTGAACAGGATCCACCATGACACGACCGTAGATTTCTGAACCTAAAATTAAATAAACAGATCAAAACCAAAACTGTGGCTCAAAAAGCCCTTGGATGTAATTCCCCAAGATCTCAAATTCAATAAACAAGTAATAATTTTTCATGTGACAGAAAAGTAAAATTAACAGAGTAAGATAATCACATTAACCATAATTTGAATTAACTTTAAATATTTAAAAAAATCAAATTTATTTTTTTTATTCCAGATCAGTTTACGACTTTCAAAAAGTGGCACTGGGCACGCCATTCAAGGAGGAAATATGATCTCTTAGCCTGCAAGATATTACACAGACTGGTATATGCAGTAAATCCAAATCCAGTATTCTCAGATGTAATCCTGTTCTTTGAGTAGCTAACAAATTGTTAATCAATACAATCTATAATGCAAGAATGATTAACGCTAAACTTTAAAAAGTTTATATAATATTATATAAATTAAATACATATAATATAAATTAAATGAATGTATAACAAATGAAATAAGTCACAATTTGCACTTAAACTACAAACTTCTGAAATTTATGAACAAAAATGCTTTTGCTTGGCATATATTCATATTGTCAACACAGCACGCTATCACTCTGAGAAGACATGCTAGGCCCAGGAAACCAGCATAGGAAATTATTTGCCATGTATCACTGCTGATTGCACAGCATTTAAGAGAAGAAAAAGCATGATATTCTGGCTACACTAGATTTCTTCTATACATTTTTTAAAATGTTTTTTTATACTGGCATGTTTTAACAATTCTGTTTATTCTATCCCTCAGCAATGGTTGGGTAGTATTATTTCATAATTCTATATAAATACTGCCCTTACTTTGAGCTATTAAAACAAATGCTTTATATTGCTCCTAGATAGGGGTCCCCAACCCCTGGTCCGTGGACTGGTACCGGGCTGCAGCATGCCAGCAACTGGTCTGCACAAAAAAGCAAAGCGCCATCCACGGGATGCCGGCAGCACACAAAACCACGCACTCTCCAGTCCATGGAAAAACCTCTCTCCACGGAACCAGTCCCTGATGCCCAATAGGTTGAGGACCTCTGTCCTAGATGCTTAGTTCTGCATTTAGTTGCTCTATTGAAAATTTCTGCAATTCTATTTTTCTTCACTAGGGGTCAGCCTTTATTCAGGATACAAGTAAAAATAATTTATATGATGTTACACTAGTGATTTAGTATATCTTTTGGTCATCCCAGTTACAATTTGAGTAGGGCATTTATTCAGTATAAAAACAGGAATTCTGCTTCCTAAGGAAAATTTTTTTTTTTTGCAGAGTCACATTATACGATGCATTTTAATTTTCAGAAAGAAGCACTTCAAATTCAAAGATGATTGCTGATTTGGACCACTGTAATTTTAATTAAGTTTTTAAATTCATGGTGCAAGTGGACAAAGATCCCTTCTTTTTCAATAACAAATATTGGAATATAAGAGGACAGGATTACTCAGAGCATTATCCCATGCAAATGAACACACTGCAGTTAAAAAAGGGGATTTGACAAGTGTGGTTAGAATGGTTCATTGGTCTACTCAGTTGTATGTTAAAGCAGATTTTACCCTCTGTGAATGAGACATCAGTTTCTTCTCCAAATCCCAGAGAGCCATCAGACAGCCAAAGATCTTTCTTGGATAGGAGAAACATTTGAGTATTGAGATTAAATTCAGCAGCTACTGGGTCACTGACCTGTATAAAGCAAAGACTACTTAGGGAAGTGATTTAATCATCTTTCTAGCAAAAATCTAGCATAATTTAATTGCAGATTATTCTCAAGATTATTAGAAATACTCAGAAGAGTCCAACAAAGTAGAATTCAACAGTAGGATGTGGTCCATGATTTGTATTTATAAATAATTGCTTCAAGGACTAGGTGCTTCGTATAGTGCCATTGTTTTATATAAGCATGCCACCTTGAATTTCTTCTCACAGTCTTTCAGGAATCAAATCTATAAATCTAGGCTGACTCAATCAAACAATCACTTAAAGGAAATAACATAGAGTTGGTTGGAATGAGGCAGTATCCAAGTTGATTGATTAATTCAGGGGTATCAAACTCAATTTCATTGAGGGCCGCATCAGCATTGTGGTTGCCCTTGGGGGGGCTGGGTGGGTGTGGCCAGGGTGTGTGAGGCCTACTGAGTGGGCATGAATTGAGTGGGTGTGGCCTACTGGGTGGGCATGGTTTCAGCAGGCAGAGGGGCGCGAAGCTCGCCAACTTTGCACCTTGCTGCCTGCTGAAACTGGGCAGGCTGGGGGCTAGGCAGCATTGCACTTCTCATCAGATTTGCGCCACCCAGCTCATCTCCTGGCGCTGTGAGGAGAGTGCCCTGCTGAAACCGGGCAGGCTGGGATCTGGGCGGCCTTGCGTTTCTTTTGGGATTTGTGCCACCTGGCTCAGCCTCTCGGTGCTGTGAGGAGAGTGCCCCACTGCTTGCCGAACCCCCTCCCCCAGAGCCCATCAAGCTGGATATGTGAAGTAGATGAGGGCCATTTGCTGGTCACTTCCAGGTGTTGGTGCACTTCTTCATTCCTCACAAAGGGTGACACCTCCCCAGCATGCACCTAGGTGGTGGGGCCGACGCGGCAGGGGCTGGTTCCTTGCTGTTTCCATACGGCCTTGTGGAACTAAAACTGAATGCGTTTCAGCATAGATGGCCATCACAAAATTGTACATTGGCTCCCGGCTGGCCTGGGCCCGTTCCCTCACTGTTTCCAGCATGGCTTCGTGGGCCACATGAAACCACTATGTGGGCCGTATCCGGCCCCTGGGCCTTGTGTTTGACATTTCTGGATTAATTGATTGAATATTATTTTTTCATAGAAAGAAACAGCAATCTTAAGTAGGTTTCCTCCCATCGAAAAAACCCAAATCCAACTTAAAATAAACTGATGTCAGGTAATATTCAATCGTGCTGAAAACAATTCCTGTAATACAATTGAATACAACTTAATGGCATCCAGATCTGTTAGGCCCTATAATTCTTTTATTGGAAGGCATACTCTTAAAACCACTGATTTTTTATTTTTTCTATAGCATAGCTATAGAAGGGTGTTCTAAGAGAATTCTCCTGCACTAAAATGGCTTCTGATAACCCATTTTAAGACAATTATACAGAAAAGATTGCATAGAGGGATATCATATATTGCATAGAAAAGATATCCTAGAGGCACATGTGAGACAACATTTATATGACTAAATGTTATTAGAAGAAAGGAAATTGTTTGGTATATTGATGTTATTTTCACCCAAAAGTTCTAAATCAGAGAAATTTATAGGTACACTCAGTGTTTAGTAGTATAATCTCTACTTAGAGGCAATATAAGCTCTAGGGCACACTGACAGTCTTCAGATATGGTGGGGTTCTAGTTTTCAGAATTCTAAAAGTTAGCCCTAATGCCACTTCAGGTTGTGAGGTTGAGAAAAACCACTAAAAATGACCAGGTTTTGATTTGGAGAGAGTGCAAAGAGAAAGTGTGTTTTTAGAATTTTAAATATTCAGGGCCTGGTTTTCTAAGTCAGTTTAAAACAACAAACATGTAAAACTAATTCACTGCAATTAAATCAATGTAATATTTCAAGTAATATTTCAGAGAAATGTATCAAAATGCTTTATTAGTTGAGAGCATTAAAGTCCTGAAATATTTTACCTGCTGGAACCTGATATCTAAATCAAAAGTGATTGGCTCCCGTGGGCTGCAGATGACAGGCTGGGTATATTCTTGGCTGGGTGTGGCAACACAGGGGATAAGTTTCACAGTATAAGTGCCAGAATAGTCACGTACCTGGAAAAAGACACCCAAAGTAAAATATGAATTGATACAAATCAACTAAGAATAAGAAATCTTTAGAAGGGTATCCTGGTGCAGAATGCAGCAGCACAGGCAGTTACAGTATGTATACTTTTAGATCAGCACATATCACGCTCTGTGAGCTGAATTGGTTGCCAGTTTACTTCTGGGTCCAATTGAAGGTGCTACTTTTAACCTTTGAAACCCTTCATATCATGAGATCAGGAGTGCTTTGCCCCAATCACATCTTCCCACACTATTAGATCTGGCAGAGAGAGCATGCTTCGGGCCTAATTGGCTAAGGACTTAAATTTGGCAGGTGTTAAGAAGCAGCCCTTCTCTGTCATGGTGTCCATCGTGTGAAAAATTCTTTCCCCCAAAATGAGGTTAGCTCCATCTCTTTTAATGTTCTGTGAATCCATCCAGACCTGGCTATGTCATCAAGCCTGGGAGTCCCAGTGATATTCAGAGACGGCTTCATCATTGTGATTGATTTATTCTCTCTTGTACCTGGTGATCTGTATATTTTAATATGTCTGTTTTATATTTTTAATAAATATTATTTTAATATATTTATTTTATTTAATTGGTGTACATCACACAGGGTCACTTCCTATCACATGGATGGCTATAAAAATTTTATTTATAAACAAATAATGGTTATGTGTATCAGTGGAACATTTGGCATATGGCTTTTTTTGTGTGTCTTTTTACTATACTTACACAAAATCATTGGGATTCTGAACCTACAGCATGGACAAAATCCGCATCAGTAGACAAACCTTAACAGTCATATAACACTCTACAGAAATAACACTATAGCAAAGATGTGTACATCAAGATTAATATGCATATTAGTGATACCATATATGGTTTAAAGACACAAAACTGACTCATATGCTTGTATTCTTACTGAATATGCATGTAAAATATCTGCTCCTGAGCCATCAAAAATCTATTTTCTAGTCATACATTAAGCCATGTTCACCTGTGATTATTTATAGCATACTAAAATTATTTTGAAAAGTAGGTTAGTATGAACCTAATCTAAATCTCAGTGTCATTTACTTGTGAGTATAAATGAGTTAAATGTTGGCCCTTTTTTAAAAACACTGAAAACTACCACAAAATACTAATGTTAGTACTCACAGCGAAATCGGAAAGAAATTTCCATTGCTGCATTGGCTGATTGAAGGTTTGCTCACTTTGAGAAAGGGTCAAGGTGAATGTAAGGCCAGGATGATCAGATGACATCACCATAGAAGTCAGAGAAGTACCTGCAGAGAAGTCAGTGAAGGACATGTTTTATGATGGAGTTCATTGATGTTATGCACACACTGTAAGTCAAGAACATATTTTTAATAGGTGGAATGTGAAGTTGATGGAATGGAACTGCCTTTTCTCTTTCAATTTAGGAAACCGAAGAATCAGGCGATAAGGAGATGCACTAGTGGGTAGTGTAGGATCAGGAAATACTTACTATGTGTTTTGAAGACAGAAAGAAATTGGCAAAATCATCCTTTTCTCTTCTGCCTAAGGAATCCAAAACTTTTCATGACTAGATGATGAAACCCAGTTCAGACTGTAAGTTCCTTACTGTTTATGAGATTCACATTAAATCCCAAAGTCTGTTGTCATAATCCTACAAAGTGATTTTTAGCTTAGAAAAGATCTGAACATAACAAAGTGCTGGCCTTACCTGGATGGGATATTATGAACTGTCCCCTGAATCGAATTTCAGTCCTGAAATGGACTACCAATCGCCCTTCATCATTCATTTGCATACTGGTTGGGTAAAGAGACCCTAGATGTAAGCAGCCATTATATTATTTTAGAAATAATAATAAAAAGACTAATTGTTTAGTAGCGTTAAAATGTATTGGATTGCAAGTACCACAAGACTTAGTCAGCATTGTGTGGATTAAGGAGTCGAAATTATTAGTATCATAAAATAAAACAATAAATATGAAAATAGAGTAACATAAATAATTCAAATTTTATTTTAAAAAATAGTTTGGCTTTGAAGTAGCTGTCACTGTGCAAATGGCTGGATAAACGACATCCTCAGTTGTTTATCGCAGTCTAGGATAGAAACCGGCTATCCTTTTCTTGTGAAGTTCCATATAGCCATGAATGGCTAATGTTGTCCACGAGGCTGGGTTTACACATCCTGTAGTAGCCAGTTCTCCAGACTAATTTCTTATGGTAAAAAGGTTATGGGCAAGAAAAAAAAGAAAATATTTATAATTTACCTTGCAGTTCTGCTTCTGGTGGACTTCCAATGCCATCTTTCCACAGAATGGCAGTATCATACACAAAGGTGAGCCTCAACTCAGATTGCAGGTCAAAATGTTGCCAGCCCCCAACTGCTGCAGGTGAATGGAAAACATACGATACATAGAGGGGCACTCGAAGAGTGACATATGATTGAACCAGATTCAACACCTGAAAAATAGCATCGCATTAGATTACCCTATGTCCATACTGGATCTTCAGGAGTTAAATCACAGCTCTTTTGAACACAGTATAAAATCTCATCCTCGTACCTTCCTTTTGGGTTGGCATATATTTTGGTCCCTTGTTTATTTATTTTGTGATATGTGTTGGCTCCAGAACAAACATTTCTTGATGTACTTAGAAATCTACTTTGATGCTTTAAAAATGAATTTACAGTTTATGGGAAAGTGTGAAAGAATGAAATGTAAGTCAAAACCTAAGCAGGCAGCCCTCTACCTGGCTTCTGAAACACAATCCTGGCAAAGAACAAAACCCACTTTAAAATCAACTTGACAGTCATCCCAGAGTGTGTGGCAATCTAAGATTACAATCAAGTCCCTATTATAGGATTAAGTTGATACTAAGAATCTCACATTCATCTCTTACCTCCGGTGCATTGCAGTCCAACTTTTCAAAAGTGAACTTGCTCTTATTCAAAGTATAGCTTCTGATTATTAAAGATAAGCATCGTCACCACCAATTTCCTTTCCAGCTTTTAGAACTGATAGCAAATCAGATGAAGAATAAGAAATGAACTAATCAAAGCCTATATCCTAAGAAGTAAATAAAACTCCAGATAAAAAAAATAACTGGCACCTAACACTCAAAATAATCCTCAGGATTTCAAGCAGTTGAGAATATTTTTAAAACACAAAGCAAATCTGAATGTAACCATCCATCAGTAATAGCTTATAATAATATAACTTTGATTAGGAGATGATACACAAGTTAAATTCTCCCTCTTTTTTTTATGCAAACATACTTGAATGTGTACTTTACAAAACAGTTCCATTTTCTTTTCTGATGTAGTCCCATTCTATCTAATGTGGCTTCACGTTTTCCCATAAATAGGAACCATGTCTATCTCTGTATGGTTACTATATGTCAAGTAAATGATTCAATTTTTATATTAGCATTCAGTAAGAAATTTCACCATAAAGTATATATTTGTGTATTACTCATGCCATGTAACATTTCCTACATATAACAGATGGAAGGCATGCATATGTTCCTAACTTTAATGTCTTTGTAGCCTCTCTGGGAAGCCTGATATGCAATATATCAGTGTTTACAGCTACATGTATACATATAAACACTACTGTATCTCATTTTTACAGGTTCAAATTATATGAAGATGTCAGCTTTCCTACCTTTTGTCCTTGACATGCTCCCTTTGGCTTTCATTTAGCTAAATTCCAATCTGGCTATCTTTACCACCATTCTTTTTGTTTCTACCCTACCTAGGACTCTAGCTCTATGTTGCTTTATTTATTTATTCAGGCTTAGAATCACAAACAGGATCTCTCATTAACTAATGAGATACTACCTTACTTCCTTCCCACATGCACCTGGATAGACATCATTATATGTCTAACCAGTGGTGCAACGGTTAGAACGCAGTAATGCAGGCTACTTCTGCTGACTGCTGGCTGCTAACAGTTCAGCAGTTTGATTCTCACCGGCTCAAGGTTGACTCGGCCTTCCATCCTTCCGAGGTTGGTAAAGTGAGGACCCAGATTGTTGGGGGCAACATGCTGACTCTGTAAATGGCTTAGAGAGGACTGTAAAGCACTGTGAAGTGGTATATAAATCTAAGTGCTATTGCTATCATGATCATCATCATCTCTGCCATCTCTGCTAGCTGCCTTAAAATATACGTATACTGTCTTACAAAATCTTTAAGACAACTGGAAGAATGACATTTAAAATATATATTTTATATGGCCAATGTCAAGATCTAAAATAAACATGTCAGGTACTGAATGGATTTTCAGGTAATTCATCTCAAATATCAATCCTAACCACAAAGGGGATGGCTGGCTCTTCCCTGTTCGGATTGAATAGAATATCTGGGGTAGCAGAAATGTTTAGGCTAGCTAGCATCCTTACATAATGAAGGCACTGTTTCTCCCATAAGAGTTGAATTAGGGCTAATTGAAACTATTTGATTTGCCCCAAACCATGAATTTAAATTAGGGCAGAATAGTGTTTAATTAAATGAATTAAATTAAATTAATTAAAAGTAATTTGAAAGTAAAGCAAATTTGTTTTAGTTCTTTGTCCTAGTCCTATCTATTTTTCTGAAGCATGGTCTTAGTCACTGTCCCTACCTTCTGCAAAAGGCAGTTTTACTTAGAACAGCTTACATCCTGGACAATATCTTTAATAGTAATAAAGAGCAACATCTGCCTATTCCAGGTCCTTGAAAAGGAAGCAGTAGGTGGGAAAAAATTTCTGACTGTGCCACTTATCATAATACCTGAACATGAAGATCTTATAAGGATGCCTCCTTTTTAGTTTCACACTACACCTATAACATAGATATTAATGTTTTGGATTTTTTAATAAATTATTTGTGTTTTAAACATAGTCTTCTGCTTTTTACTATCATTGAATTTTGTCCTTCCTTTAGTTAGCTCTGCCCAGACATTTGAAGAAAAAAAAACACTGCTGATTTTAAAGCAAGAGACAATGTTATTTCCTCCCATTAAGTTGGATGTCACTTATCAGTAATAAATTGATATTATCAGGTTTTAAGCTCAAATGAGTTCTGCCACCATGAATTAACTAAAACAGTTTTTTTTCTCCTTTAGAATGGCCTGTCCATTTGGCGCATATTAATACACTATTGGCTCATCAGGCACACACTGAAATATGTAAGTTCTTATTTGGCTGCCTTTAAGTTGCCTTAATTCATGAACCACGAATATTAATGCCTGTACTATCTTTGTCAGTAAACTATCCAATCATTTGACATATGCTCACACTGAGTATATTAGGATCATGTTCAGTCTTTGAGAGTTAGCATACAAAAGAATCATGTGTATGATGGCAGTTTTTTCTTTGCCTATGTATGGAAGTCCCATGGTTTTTAAATTAATGGCGCTTAGGAAATCTGGTCTGTATAATTTTATTTTCAGACTGTCTGTTATCCTCTTGTTAGACATTAAGCTGTCTGCCAAATTTTCCTCCAGTCTTAGGAGACACATTTCTCACTTCTAAATTCATTCTGTTTTGATTATACATTATGTATTCATTCAGTATTTATTATATCTCTTAAAAAGTGGCAATCTGTTTGAAACTCCAAATAACTAACTTGTTTGTAAGAGCATCCTTTATAATGTGCCATCAGCAAAGCTTTTTTTGTGCCATCCAGATTGATTTTCTAATTGAATTGATCTGCTATGGGCATTAAACACAATATTGTTCCTTGGCTTTGTTTTACACAATACGTAGATTCTGCCATTATGTTGGATAAACTAACTTTATTGCTTTGTTTATATATGAATCAGGAAATAATGGAGTCTTCAACAAACTATAAGAAATTATTGAGTTCAACTACATTATTGGTCCATCTGCCACAAATCTACTTTTCTGAATAGCAGCTATACTCCATCTAAAGAATAGAAATTTCCCTCAAAAGTGTTAGACAAAAGGTGCTATGAAAGCTTCGCTGTAGACAGAGTGAATCAAAATATACAATGGAACCTCGTTACCCATTGTTAATTGGTTCTGGGAGATAGGAAAAGTACTAAAAATGATGAGTACCAAACAAACCACATGATTTATCACATGATCCTTTGTTTTGGCTGGGAAGAACTTCCTGTTTGTTCCTTTTCTTATGTCAGTGACCTTCCCAGCCTAGCCGACTTCCTGTCTGCCCTCTCCAGCTGTCCCATGCTTCCTTTTGCAGTGACCTTCCTGACATGGCCAACTTCCTGTCTGTTGTCCACAGCTCTACCCCTCTTCCTATGGCAGCGAGTCAAAACAAAAAAAATGACAAGTACCAGAACAACATTTTCACATCAAAATACATTGAATACCGAATTCAATGAGTTTAGAAACAGTCAAGTATCATGGTACCACTGTCTATTCTGATTCTGTATATTATTGTTTTAAATGAAGGGAGAATTTGTTCTGGTTTTTCATGCTGTGAGTTGAAGTGCATACAACTAAGCAAAATCCTTGCATTAATAAAAATTTGATTTTCTTCAATAGAGCCTACCTGACCATCTGTCCCAATGGAGCCGCTACAGTCAGTTACCAGTTCTGACATATCATAATAACTGATAAATTCCCACAGGCAGGCCTCCTGGTTGAGATTACGGTAGAAACGTAAAGTCTTAGATGATCGTATGCTACCACTGTATTGATAGGGTGAAGTTTCTCCAATCACTTCTGGGTTCTTGATATCATCTGTGATAAAGCCATGTTTTGTTTCAATTTCATTATAATCCAAGAGATTGGAGCATTTGTGATTGCCTACACGAGTGCCATCTGGACTCAATGTCAACTCAAAGTTGGACAAAGGTTTGGTTGAGATTACTGGCAACATTCCTGAAATCAAAAATTGCCTATTAGATATTTTATGCACTAATAATAAAAGTAGCTGGGTGATTACATTACGTCAAAGAATATGTAAGATTCAGATAAGTTTTATAACAGTAATTCAACTTTCAAAGCAGGGTTAAGAAAAATGTTTGTGGTTAGTTGCCTAAGGACATCTAAATCTTTTGTAGGTGAAGTATAATTATTTATGGAACTAAAGTACACTGAAGTAATATCGTGTTTCCCTGAAAATAAGACCCACCCAGAAAATAAGCCCTAACCTGATTTTTTAGGTTAATGCGCCTAATATAAGCCATACCCAAAAATAAGCCTGGGGTAGGTGGGCATGGCCAGCACACAAGGCGGCTAGCAAGCGGGGACCGATTGTGTCTGGCAGCAGACACAGCCCATGCAGGACAGGTAAGTCCAAGCGCGGAGGCAGAGGTGGGGGGGAAGGTGATCCAGATGCACTGTGCGGCCATCTGGCTCACGGGAGGTTCGCGTGGCAGTGTTTATTTGTGCATGTTTAAATTAAAAAAACAGCAATTTGAAATTTCACACCCATACATTGGAACAATGCAATGTGATATGGGAAATAACTACTGTGTTTTCCCCAAAATAAAACCCAATCTTATAAAAAAAATTGCACGAAAAGAGGTATGTTTGTATGTGTGTAAAATACTGTACAGCTAGGGAAAAATTATTTGATCCCCTGCTGATTTTGTACATTTGCCCACTGACAAAGAAATGATCAGTCTATAATTTTAATGGTAGGTATATTTTAACAGTGAGAGACAGAATAACAATAAAAAAATCCAGAAAAACGCAGTTCAAAAAGTTATAAATCGATTTGCATTTTAATGAGTGTTATTTGATCCACTATCAATCATCAAGATTTCTGGTTCCCAGGTATCTTTTATACAGGTAACGAGTGGAGATTAGAAGCAATTTCTTAAAGGGAGTGCTCCTAATCTCAGTTTGTTATCTGTATAAAATACACCTGTCCACAGAAACAATCGATCAATCAGATTACAAACTCTCCACCATGGCCAAAACCAAAGAACTGTCCAAGGATGTCAGGGATAAGATTGTAGGCCTACACAAGACTGGAAAGAGCTACAAGACTATCACCAAGCAGCTTGGTGAGAAGGTAATAAGAGTTGGTGCGATTATTTGCAAATGGAAGAAACACAAAATAATTGTTAATCTGCCTCAGTCTGGGGTTCCATGTAACATTTCTTTTTGTGGAGTTTCAGTGATTCATTAGAACAGTGAGGAATCAGCCCAGAACTACATGGGAGGATCTTGTCAATGATCTCAAGGCATCTGGGACCATAGTCATCAAGAAAACAATTGGTAACACACTATGCCATGAAAGACTGAAATCCTGCAGTGCTTGCAAGGTCCCCCTGCTCAAGAAAGCACATGTACAGGCCTGTCTGAAGTTTGCCAATGAACATCTGAATGATTCAGAGGAGAACTGGGTGAAAGTGTTGTGGCCAGATGAGACCAAAGTTGAGTTCTTTAGTATCAACTCAACCCGCCATGTTTGGAGGAGGAGGAGGAATGCTGCCTGTGACCCCAAGAACACCATCCTCACCATCAAACACGGAGGTGGAAACATTATGCTTTGGGGGTGTTTTTCTGCTAAGGGGACAGGACAACTTCACCGCATCAAAGGGATGATGGATAGGGCCATGTACCGTTAAATCTTGGATGAGAACTTCCTTCCCTCAGCCAGGTACTGAAAATGGGTTGTGGATGGGTATTCCAGCATGACAATGACCCAAAACACATGGCCAAGGCAACAAAGGAGTGGCTCAAGAAGAAGCACATTAAGGTCGTCCAGTGGCCTAGCCAGTCTCCAGACCTTAATCCCATAGAAAACCTATGGAGAGAGCTGAAGGTTCAAGCTACCAAACGTCAGCCTTGAAACCTTAATAACTTGGAGAGGATCTGCAAAGAGGAATGGGACAAAATCCCTCCTGAGATGTGTGCAAACCTGATGGCCAACTACAAGAAACGTCTGACCTCTTTGATTGCCAACAAGGGTTTTGCCACCAAGTACTAAGTCATTTTTTGCAAAGGGGTCAAATACTTATTTCACTCATTAAAATGCAAATCAACTTATACCTTTTTTGAAATACATTTTTCTGGATTTTTGTGTTGTTATTCTGTCTCTCACTGTTAAAATAAACCTACCACTAAAATTATAGACTGATCATTTCTTTGTCAGTGGGCAAATGTACAAAATCAGCAGGGGATCAAATACTTCCCCCGCACTGTATATGAATATATTGCATGAATCCTCAAGTCTAAGCTTTAGGTGAAACATTATCTAGAATAAAAAATAAATAATTTTTAAGTGTATGAATTTGTTCTAAATTGAATTCATGGTCCTATTCCCAAAACCACTCCTGCTTACTACAAGCTTTCTTCATTTTAGCACTAAATCTAACAGATTTTCTCTATCTTATGTTTAAGCATTAATATAACATTCCTTGTTTGTTAAGCACGTTATGCATGAACAAAGATGAGGATAAACATTAAAAGTTGTCTTTGAATTATTGTTTCAAAAATCTCCTTGTGATGACAATTGGTGCTGCACCATTTCAACTGTTCTGATTCTAGTGGCACATATGCCCGGTACTTACCATCTATATGAGGCATGGTAACCGAAAACCTGATCAGGTTTGGATAGTCAGGATCATCAGGACCCATGTAATGAATTTTGGCTGAGAAAGGCTCTGCTCCAACTGTACCCAGAATACGTGGTTGGCACAGACCTATTGGAAACAGCAATGCCTATTGATTGATTTAAATCAAGCCACATCTCTCATTAATGTGACTCTGGGAAGCTAATACAATTATGAAAAATAAGTACAGGTAATCTTTGACTTATAACCACAATTGAGCCCCATTTCCATTGATAAGCAAGGCAGTTGTTAAAGTGAATTTTGCCCCAATTTAGGATCTTTCTTGCCACAATTGTTAAGTGAAATCACTGCAGTTGTTAAATCGGTAACACACTTGTTAAGTGAACCTGTCTTCCCCATTGATTTTGCTTATCAGAAGGTCACAAAAGCTGATCATTTGACACTGCAATTGTCATAAATATGAGCCAGTTGCCAAGTGTCCAAATTTTGATCATATGACCACGTGATGCATAAATGTGAAAAATGGTCATAAGTCACTTTTTTCAGGGATGCTGTAACTTTGAATAGTCACTAAATGAAAAATTGTAAATTGTATTATCTTAACATACTTTTATTTAGAAGAATTGATTTACAACAATGCTCATGCTTTAATAGTATATGCTGATAAATGCCTGACATGGAATTCTATGTCTAAATGCCCTCTCCAAGTGTCATTAAGTTACTAACATAATCTCCAATATTAGGCAGGTCACATTGACAATACACATATCAAAATACGTGTAAATAACATAGATTTCGAAATCCTGTCCCAATAGTTTCTCTCACAGACAAATTGTAGGAAGTATCAGATTACATACAGACTTAGAGCAACACTGATCCTTTGATACTATAAAAGCCAACTTTATATTTTCTTTGTATGTATGGAAACCAAAATGTTATAAGTTTGTTTTCAAATGACATAAATGCAGAGGAATAGCTCTAGTCATAAAGCTAGTGTCTCTATTTTTTACTGGCCAAATTCCACAAGTTCTTAAATATTTTAATTTCAAATTATTTTTTTTTAAAAAAATAAAATTATACCTAGTACAATAAATATATTGAAGTGCAAAGGTTGAATGTCGTATCTAACTCCCTTTGCTACTAACTTAATAATCACTCTTCTAAGTGTTCTTTTTCATTACTAAAAGAAACATTTCTAGGAAAGAATGTTCTATCTGAATAAAAGTGTTCAGAATCACTTAATGGTTTATTAAACTTACCTTCTTCTCTATTTATTACGTGGATGCGACTCAACAGTTCTAAGCCCACATCTCCATTGGCCTTGACAGCACGTGCTGCACATTGAACCCTGGATCCAGCTTGGAAATAGATGGAGTCTAAAGCAATTGATTTGGTGTTAGTGAAGAAAGTATTGGAATCTACTTCACGCATAGGGCTGGTTACACCATCCATGCCACTTGGGGCACTTACAAGCCAACGATACAAGGTCATTGTGTCATTGATGTTTTCAGCAGCACAAATAGATCCAGTCTTGTCATAATCTGAGTATTTGGGGTTGCACGCCTAAATGCCAAGATGCACATAATATATCCATTTAGTGACATTTAAATCTTTACCATGAACAATCCTTAATTAAGATAAAATAATAAAATCTTTGTCTTTTTTTGTTTCACTAGAGCATTTAGCAAATTTCTTGTTCCTGTTATCACTTCATAAATCTGATATTCATCCTAGCTGAGGAATTAAGTATTACTGGCTCTGGCATTTAAATATAAAATCCAAACGTTGTAGAAACACTTCAATTTATTAAAGCTTTGAATGAAAAAAGATACTGATATCATATCTATTAGAAAATCAGGGAAAAGAAAAAAATGAAGTATCAGTAGATTATCTAGGAAGTTGCAAGAAGATTTAGATCAAGTTTTAATTCTATGGAGAATGCATATGTAACATTAAGGAGACATCTATTCTTTGACATCAGTTTCTTTTCTGTGAAATCAGCATTAACATGATTTTTTCCCGCAGGCAAAATTTTGAGGGCAAAAACTATAACTAATATTCTTAACATTAAATTTACTATGTTTTTAAATAGATACCAATAATCAAGTAAAAGACTGATTTGAAGTGATAAAGTGAAACTTTCCAGAAGGTTCGAAGATTAAATTCAAATATTTTTTTTCCACCTAGTAGTAGAAAAATTAGACATTATAATTTGGAAAAAAAGATGGATCGTACCGTTACACACACAATAGGATATCCATTGGGAGGCTGGGGATTTATTTTGCTTTTGGCAGTGTCATCATACAACAGAAGTGTTACAACTTGTGGCACAGCTGGGAAAGTCACATCTGCCATGCTATCCATTTCTTCAATGTATATAATGGCTTTACTCATCTGAATAGAAAAACATAAAAAGTTTCTATCCGCAAATATAAAGCTGACATGAAAGTATGCTTCCATAACCAGCTACATTATAGATAATATAATTAATGTTAAAATTAGTCTACCCAGAAATAAGAGAGTGCAGAATATGAAGATATAAATTCAAGGAGCATACCATCCACATTTGATTAATTTCTGAAGCAGAAAATATTATGAAGACTTCTTTCTCATAATAAAATATAATAACCAAGAACTAGAATATATGAAATAATTATTAACTTAGTCCTTTTCATGATATTTGAAACCTAACTTACGATAGGTTATGATCATAAGACTTGTCTTATGCCATTACTATCCATTCTAAAGGATGATTTGAAAAATTTCTTTTAGTTAGAAGAAGAAAACTTGACAAAGGGAATCCTTGGAACCATTCCATGCCTCTGAAAGCATATCAATCAGGAAAATGTTTTCCAAATTATTTGATAAAAGAAACACCTATGTCCAATTCATCTTGATAGTGGTTCATATGGATCAATCCATATTTGCTAGAAAGATGTAGATTCAGATCTAGAATTCAATAATACTAAAACTATTTTTTACTGATGGCAATTAGATATTATTGGAAGGCATCAACACTTATTTTGTCAGTCTATTGCAGGTAGTCCTCGAGTTATGAATGCAATGGAGTCTGCCCATTCCATTCGTAACTTGAGATTTGTAGGACTGAATGGCGAACCTTGAACATGATCACTCCCTGATTTTGCCCATGCATTCGCTAACTGAATGAGCAGTTCATTAAGTGCACATGAGATATCTCAGGATGGGGAAGGCCATGAGAGGGGGCCTAGGGCTGGAACAGGCCACCTGATTCAAACCACCCAAGGCCTCCCCCATGAGGGTGAGAGATACCTCATGCTCCCCACAATTGCTTTCCCTCCCCCATCCTGCCATGCTGGGTCACTTACCTTGCGAAGATCTAGCAAGCTGTCTCCTCACCAGCGTTTCCTCTCCAGCCTCTCTATTGCACAAGATCACGGCACTCAGAAGCTTCTAGTCTCCATGCAAAATGTTTGCAAACTGATGAGAGGTTTGGGGTCAGCAAAATTTCTGCTTCAACATTTCCAGCCAGCTTGCAATTTTTTTGAGTGCCAAGACTGGAAGCTTCTGGGAGCTATGATCTCACAGGACTTCAGGCTTCCAGTCGCCACACAAAATATACTTGAGGAAAGGCCTTTGCCAACGAGAACGGAAGCTAGGAGCGACATATGCATCCATCCTAGACTTCATTCTTCGTGGCAAAGCCTTTTGTACAGATCTTTTCCAGGCCTCCATTTGCAGAGAACAGAGGCCTAAAGCACCATGACAGCATATGAGATCAATAGTGTGAGATCTCGTGCTACTGATCTTGCATGAGCTTGCAGTACTTTAGGCCTCCATTATCTGCAAATGCACCGAAGGCCTGAAGCAGCGAAACAGGCCAAGAAAGGAAGACTCTAAATCTTCATAAAATGAGGATCTTCATAAAGTGAGGCCTAGTGTCTATGGAGACCCAAGGGTGAGAGGGGGGGAAGGAATAGCCAGGGTGAATGTTGCAGTGCCTCTGCGGTCGTTTATAAGGGTGAACAACTGCCATGATGCTGCAACATTCATAATTTCAGGACTTGTTCGCAAACACTAGGGGGCACTTATTGCATAACTTCGAACATTCACTAATGAAACATTCATAACTCAGGGATCACCTGTAGTCAGTCTAGAGATTTTAAATCAAGCCAAAGCATTAAATCTTTCTTAATGCTCAATGCCTGGTTGGATTCAATGCTTCTAAACTTTTCAAATAATAGAAGCAGGACTGAGCAAAGCCTTTGCTTCCAGTTTGGTCTCCAACAGTAGACATGTATTTTGAACAGTTAAGGCTTTTAATCAGGGCTTTTTTCTCATAGAATGCCCAGAACGGAGTTCCGGCACCTTTCTTGGATGGAACCTTGTAGGGTAGGCAAGGCGGGTTGTATGATGTGTGTGAGTTCCGGCACCTCTTTTTTTTTTAGAAAAAAAAGCACTGCTGTTAATGCTTTGACATTTCTGAATCATCCTCAACTGATGGATTAGGGCAAAGCATTTGGTTATTTACCTGTGTCTCAGCCACCATATTCTCATCAGGTTTCAAATGCACTGTAAATGCTTCACGCATTTCTCTCACCCCATCATACAAAACTTCAACCTCAACATAGTGCTCAGTTTCTCCTTCTTTAAATTCAATATCTAAAATGAATCATGAGAAATGGGTCATGTCTGTGAAATATGAATATTCATCAGTTAAAGTTTTGCGTTCACATTTTGTAGCATTAACAGCATATCTAATTCCAGATTCTTTAAAATCTTATGCATTAACATTTGCTGCAATATCCAATTTAGGATCAAAATCTTACCCTCAGACATTGGATTATAGTCTTCTCCAGAAGCAGCTGAGCCATCTTTAGTATGAATTCTTACAATAGAAACTTTGGAAGTATCTCCAAGTCGCAAGACTGAGATCTTTAAAACTGCAATCTCCCCAGGCTGCTGCGGTTCTTGAATGTTGTATTTCACCTCAGAGAATGTAATCATTGGTTCTGCAAGACAACTGGAAAATGTCAACTTCTCCTTTCAATCAAGGCTAAACTTCAGTATAGCTTTTAAGAATAGGCTGAGACAGGAAAGAAGTCCTAACAACATATGTATGTATGTATGTATGTATGTATGTATATGTATGTATGTATGTATGTGTGTGTGTGTATATGTGTGTGTATGTGTGTGTTTGTGTGTGTGTGTGTGTATAGGTCTCTGGTTATTCGGGTTTTCTCCCGCGTAAAATTGGAAATGTCTTGGTGACGTTTCAACGAAGTCTCATTCATCATCTTCAGGCTGGTGCTTTCAGCTTTGTGCTCCTAGAAGCAATGTGTGGTTGTAGCTGTTTCTTCCTTTTAACTGCCAGGAAGAAACAGCTACAACCACACATTGCTTCTAGGAGCACGAAGCTGAAAGCACCAGTCTGAAGATGACGAATAAGACTTCGTTGAAACGTCGCCAAGACACTTCCAATTTTACGCGGGAGAAAACCCGAATAACCAAAGACCTACATACAAACACCCGCGAAAACCTCAGAAAACATATATATATATATTATGGTCTTTGGTTGTTCGGGTTTTCTCCCGCGTAAAATTGGAAGTGTCTTGGCGACGTTTCGACGAAGTCCCATTCGTCATCTTCAGGCTGGTGTTTTCAGCTTCGTGCTTCGAGGAGCAATGTGTGGTCTTAGCTATTTCTTCCTTTTAACTGCCAGTGGGGGTATGAACTGATTGGGTGGGAGCTTGGCTGTGTTCTGATTGGGTGGAGGTGTGTTCTGATTGGTTAGGGGCTTGGCTGTGCTCTGATTGGCTGGGGGGTTGACTGTGCTCTGATTGGCTGGGGGGTTGGCTGTGCTCTGATTGGCTGGGGGAGTGTTCTGTTTGGGTGGGGGCTTTGTTGTGCTCAGGTTAGTCTGAGTTGCAGGGGGATTTAAGATGGTGGGCTGCCTTGCTATTTTTTTGGCTTCGCGTTCGTGGTCGTGCCTCATCTTCATGGAGGGTGTCAGTTTGCTTCATGTATGGATTGGAGGAGTTTAAAGTGGCTAATGATGCAGCTGTGGTCTGGCTTCTGGTTTGTGGTTGTGCCTCATCATCGGTGTGGCTTTGGGTTTGCTTTTTGCGTGGATGTGTGGTGGTGACATCCTGTGTGGTTTTTGTGAGTGTGGCTCTGGTGTCATTTTTTGTGTTAGGGAGTCGTTTGTCAATAAGGGCGGGTTTCCAAATGGCTGGTAGGTGGGAGGTATCATCTCGTTTGTTCATGCTGTGTGGGCGTTTTTCTATCTCGATGGCTTCTCTGATTATAAGAAGCCGAAAACACCATCAATAAGCCGAAAACACCAGCCTGAAGATGACGAATGGGACTTCGTCGAAATGTCACCAAGACACTTCCAATTTGACGCGGGAGAAAACCCGAATAACCAAAGACCTACATACAAACACCCGCAAAAATCTCAGAAAATATATATAGTCTGTATCAGAGGGTACACATGAAAAAAAAAGATTTTAAGTAAGTATTAAGGATTTCCTAATAAGCCACTAAACAATAGAAAGTTGATAAACTTTTTTGATAGAGGCAGAGGCTGTAATAGAAAGCCTCTTATCAGGCCTAAAGTATTTATAAATGTTAATTCTTTAGTGTGACCAATTTATATTCAGCTATAGTTCTCTCTCCACTTCAGTCTTTTTATTTACTACTTTATTTTATTCAGTGGTGGAGAAGGGGCTAAACATTTCTACATTTTGAAAGAGAGGGGTACAAGTTGTAACATATTTTCATAATATTGTACATTCAAAAACTGCTTAAAACATGTCACTGCATTGTAATTTTTAATGTGACAAAAGAGAAATTATTGATTATATGTGATTAATGTTTTAGGTACTTTTAATTAATGTACTTTTAATTATATTTAATCTATAAAAAAGTGCAATTTAATGCTTTACCTGATACACATTAAAAATGTGACACTCATCTAGAAAATATAATAAAATAAAGGGTATTTTGTTTTAAACTATTTATTTTATTAGACAATGGGGTTTAGGATAATTTTGAAGGAAAACAGCCAATTTACTATTATCTAAAAAAAAGTTATTGACCATTTGACTTCTTTTCATGGCTTTAAATTTTAGAAGTATTGTCCTTCAATGCAGAGATTAGCAATATATAAACAAATTCTATTTTTTTTACATAATAGTTGTCCATTTTCACACCCCTTGAAGTAATAATCTAAAGGTCCCTCTACAGAAAGAATAGCAAATGGCTCATCAACCTACTGTCTTCTTCATCCTTAATTTTCATCAGCACTTCTTTTGGCTCCCCAATGGAAGCACCAAACAAAGAGGTACTTTTTGGAGTTCCAAGCAACAGTCTGAACTCTTCCTCCTCTTCATAGATAGCATCATCTTCCAAAACCACAAAACAGGGTTTTTCTATCTCTCCTTTAGGAAGCAAAAAGCCAGAGTAGCTGTTATAATACATTTTGACTCTTGGTGATTTCACAGATGTGTGTCCATTTAGGTTTGTTTATTTTACAGCCCTATGAAACCAGTTTTTCATTAACGTATTCCAACATGGTTTTTCAATCTTCCCTGAAAATTCCTGGTGATCCTGAGCCAAATACTAGACAAGTCCAATTGCTTAGTTTTCAAGACCAGCCAGTTCAACCAAGAACTGCCAACTGCTGAATCTACCATTTAACTTTAGAATCCATATTAAAATCACCGATGTTATTAAATACTATCTTATATAACCACTGAATATTGGGATGTGTAAATAATCAATCTTGAGAAATTGATTTGTTTCGAGCTTCAGTTCCCTTCATGCTAACCAATTCTCCAATGCAATAAATTTTTGTCCAAAATATCCATAACAAAACTTATATTCTCTTCTAAAGTTCACAGGACTAAAAATGATAAATTTAAGCAACAATAATAACTAAAACAGGAAAACAAAAAAACATCCCCACTAAACTCTGCTTGATCAAGCAGCTGTTCACAAGCCCCTCTGTTCAGACAAAGAGTTAAAAAATACTTGAGGTACACAAATCTTTTATAGTGTGGTTTCTATAACCATTGATTAATAAAAGACTCAATTGTTTCCATCACAGCAGTGGAAGCAAAATCAGCGGACAACATGACAACCTAGGTTTCTAGCTTTATATTCATTGAACTTTCAATTACAATTTGTATGTTTATATAGTATACCTGAATGCAAACACCCCAACAGGTAAGGAGATCTTACCTGGTAGGAATGTTATTATTGAATCATCTGTGTTTGGTCTCTCCTCATAGTCCAACATAACCTGGGCAGAACCTTGGCGAGTGTAGCAGCGGACAGTAGACTTATGATTAACATCTCCATTTCGTAAGATTATAGCTTCCACCTGACCATCTTTTTCATTCACAATGTAGAGTGGTTCCTTAAATTGGACTTTGGGTACTGCAAAAGAAATATGAATTATTCTATTCCATAGTCATGTCCACCTCATTTAAGTTCACTCTGTATATTCACTTTTCACTAATGTATACATAATTAGCAGAATTGTCAAATTTATAATCAGGGCTGCTCATTTAAGAACTTGTTATATCAAAACATTTGGGGAAACTTGTACAGGTGACTCACTTATCTGAATATATACTGCTCTATGCCCTGTACATAGGTACTCCTTTTATTTTAATTTGTCAGCCAAGATTATATTCTTGTGTTTTTGATATTGTTGATTACCTAATCATTAGTTTAGTTATGTTTACACATTATGACAAATACCTATGACATGGGTTCTCTGCCATAGATATCATAATGTATAAACATAACTAAACTATTGATTAGGTAATCAACATAGGTTCTACCTATGTCATTTATAGATTAGGATTTATGAATTAAGAGGTTAAAAAAAATCCCACTGCATAATATGATGTCAGAAACCAGTTGATGGAATTATTTTATATAAAGAATTTAAACAAAAGCCATAAAAATACAGATGAGCCTCAAATTACAACAATTCATTTAGTGATTGTTTGGAGTTGGAATGGCACTGAAAAAAGTGACTTTTGACGATTTTTCACTCTTACAACCATTGCAGCATCCCCATCATCAAGTGATCAAAATTCAGGTGATTGACTCTTATTTATAACAGTTGCAGAGTCCTGGGATCATATGATCACCTTTTGCAGCCTTCTAACAAGCAAAGTCAATGGGAAAGCCAGATTCACTTAACAACCATGTTGTTAACTTAACAACTGCTGTGATTCATTTAACAACTGTGGTCAGAAAGATCATAAAATGGAGCAAAATTCACTTAACAACTGTCTCATTTAGCAACAGAAATTTTGAAGTTAATTGTGATTGTAAATCGAGCACTACCTATACTTAAAACTTGATTTCTTGGAGAGCATTTTGTTAGAGCAGCATTCTCCGGCTTCCTTCCTTCAGGTATATTAACTTCCAAACTCCATATCATCAGTTGATATTAATCTTGTTTGCTAAAAATGATGGGAATTAGTTAAAGTTTTGAAGAGACCAGGTTGGAGACAATTGTATCAAAGGCTATTAGTAAGAAAATTTGTTCTAATTTTGTCTTTAATTGACAGGAAAGCTATTTTCTTCATGTTTGAATAGTTGCCAATGAAAGCTGTAAGATATTTAGAAGTGCCATTTTTTATTCTACTCTAAAGGATGCTGTTAGAAGGCAAAGTTACAAATGTTTCAAAATTATTAAAAATGAAGGAAAATAATGGCAAAACGATATCACTAATTAACATCTTTTTTTAAAGAAATTACAAACTCCAGATCTATAAGATCTGCATTAGTCATTTCAACCTTTTCTGGAAGTGAAGTGTAGCTTAGGATGGTTCTCCAGATTTATAATGAATTCCAGTATAGTCTATGTCCTAGTACTATCTTGGTAGCTAGGTAGGTAGAAAGGAAAGAATGCTTTCTCTAAAATTCAGACTTCCTGGATATAATTTCCTTTTTTTTCTAAAAAGTATACAGATTCTATTTTCCAAATTCAGTTTTAGCACTGTCTTGTATGCACGTATGGATCTGTTATCTTCTAGTTTTACCAGAAAATATTTGGTAAATAGTCAATTTATAGAAAACAATCTGCAATGCTTACAATCAGTGATGGTATCATTTATGATAATAGTAGCTTTGCTTGGCTCTCCAAGCACTGCATTCACTGGCATCTGGAGAACAAGTTCAAACTTTTCTGGGCCTTCAAGAACGGGCTGTCCTAGATCATCCAAGATAGTTGCACGAAAAGTCTGCATGTTTACCCCAGGAGCAAAATCCATGTTTTGGCTTATGCCAACATAATCAACTCCAGCTAAAAGAAGAAGAGAGGACATTTAATTATGTGTATACTAATGTTCATATGATCCAGATGTCAGGTTATACACATTTTAACATGTTTTTTTCATGTATTTTGGACACCCAACCATAGGACAATTGAACTTTCTATCACTTTAGAGAACTGTTCTAGAATGTCAAAAGGAGATCAAATAAAAGGCTACAATAATCAAAATCACTTTTTGTCACAGGAAAACCATCACTGACCTTATCTTGTTTTCATCTCTACTTTGAGATTATGTCAGGAAATTTCTAAATTTAACTGACATACAGGAATTAGAATGAGCAGAGCACAGGATATTGAATTTTATTTCCTCAAATTTGAAAGCATTTTTTTCTTTGAGGATACTGCTATAGCATACACAGTAGCTGAATTAGATCATTTTGTGGTTCCAGAATGTGGCTGTGCCAACAAAATAAGAGAGAATCATTCTGTGCCTTATTGAAACAATCTCAGGAAATAAAATTGCAGAATATTGGAGCAACACATTCATTGAATGTTGGGGCTGCTGGAATTTTGCTTATATGGTACTTTTCTATCTACCTATTAGTTTATGAACAATATATAGTTCATATATATGAATCCCTTAATGTCAACATAGGAGAAAATGTTTGGTGAGAAACTACTGAGTAGATATATTAGTATATATTCTGGACCGTATAGCTCTATGTAACCCTAACTCGAGAGCATGTATCAGTATGTTAGAATATTTGGCAGTTATTGGGTTAAATGCTAGGTATGTTGATGGGTCAGTGGGAGGAGTCTCAAAAGGTCATTGGTCATTGGAAGACTTCCTGGACACAAGCCAGATGAGAATGCCTTTGTTCATCCAGCCTCATGTCTCCTAGCCACACGGCTTGGAGATCCTATGCCAACATGTGATGCTTATCAGAAGAAGAGGGGAAAATTCAATATCAATTTACCTGTGGAATGAACCCAATATTGCAAAATATGTTTCTGAACATATCTACATAACAGTGAATTATTGTTTAGGAATAAAAGCGATATTTTCTGTTTATTCTTCTGAGTTATCTATCTGTTTTGGATTGGACAAAAAGCAGTCTGTTCTGTCTGCATGGATCCATGAAAGTCAGTAAGTCCTTGAAGGCTCCTACAAGGCTAATTCTTGGGGTGCTGAGACAAGTGATCAAGACAATCAAAACTATGCCTAATTTCAGGTGTCTCCGCTTAGACAGGGTTTTGAAGTGGATTGGTTGACGTTTACTGAGTGTCTGAGGTTGAAGGTTAGACTTGGCAGCTAGAGGCATACGAAGATTCTCTGACCAACCTGGAAGAGACTACCTATTGTGGAAACACATCTTCAAGCGCGTCATCAATGAAGAAAGGGCTGGACCAGCTGAGGAACTTGTCCAGCTGACAGCCTGGCTAGGCCAAAAATCCGTAATCACTGTGAACGACATCTTCACATCCCATTTGGGCTACCCTGACATCGGCCTTGCAAAGACTTGGGCCACACTTGACAAGGACTATGGTGAACCCACAGTGACGGAGTCCTCGCTTCTGGACCGCGTTGCCATAGGAGGGACGGTTTTTGTTGATCAATCGCAAACCCCAACCCAGGTGAGCATCTCAAAAATCTCCATTCCCAGTAATGGAACAGCACCTCACCTAAAACCACACCTACAACACTGTTCTCACCAAACATTAGTATATATCTACTCAATAATTAGTATATAGTAGTAATACAGATGAAACAATTCACCTTCTGCAGATACTGGTTCAGTTTTCCTGGAACGCACAGTGACAGTGGCTGCTTTAGACAAGTCTGTTCCAGTTCTCCAAACACGAACTTCTACATAGCCAGCACTCTCAGCAACGTAATATTCAGTGCCACCAAAATAAAAAGCAGGTTCTAAGACATAAGGCAAAGATAGGAAAGAAAATGGTAATCACTTTTTTTTTAAAAAAAAAGACCAGAGTTCTTGTATTTAGTCATCTGGACAATTAAAAAAAAAGGGGAAACAAAGGATAAATACTTTTGGAGATTTTAAAATGTTAACAATTGTCAGCTGGCATAAAATAGGGAATCTATCAATATTTTTGGTTTTATTTTTAATGTCCCCAATATTTCCTAGATCCTCACGCTGAGTCAAGATCAGAGAAAATCATGGGGAACATGCAAAAACATATGTAACCTTCACACTCTTAGTAAATTTAATAGATTACTTTTATTTATATCAACAATAGTAACATAATACTGAAAATCTGATTGTACTCTCCTCCTCCTTATTTCCATGTGAACTAGGGACAACTATCTGGCAAAGGTAGAAGGGATCACCTGGAAGGATAAGAAGAACTGCTACCAAGGCAATAGTAGGTATTGTCCAATAAATTACCTGAGAAAATAACTCGGGCAAACCCCTCCCTAATTCACATGAAGATAAATTGAGGGAGTGAGAAGCACATTCAGCTTTGTAAGATTCTGGACAATTCAGGTAGTCCTTGCTTATAGACTGCCTTATTTAGCCACAATTGAAAGTTACATAAAGAAATAAAAAAAACCCCTAGCTTTCCATCCAATCCTTACATCTGCAGCAGTCCACAGTTATGTTATCGCTATTCATGTGCTTCCTAAGTGGCTTCCAAAAGCAGATTTAATGCTGAACACAGAAGTAAAGCCACAAATTGCAGTGAGATGACATCTCACTTAACAATAGAACAAGAAGTTGTGTTGTAAGGACTTCGTGGCCATATGATTTTTCTGCTTAGCAACCACAGCGCTTAGTGACAGAGTTGCCTGTCCCATTTGCAGTTGCTAAGCAAGGACTGTCAGTAAAAATAGTACTGACCTTTATATCCCAAAGGTACTTTTTCATGAGGCACCATCTAACTGGATGGTGGGGAATGGAAGGATTTATACTCCTTGCAAGCAGCTGGTCATTTGCATTATTTCAGAGAGTCATTGAGCCACCTGGAGGCTTATCTGTGTCATCAGGGTTATCTGAATAGTGCAAAAGGGTGTAGAGCCTTCTTGGAATTACTGAAAGGACTGTGTTGTAGATTGGAGATAGATGATGTCGTATCCCTCCCCCTCAGTTGAGAGAGGACTGTTCAGTTTTGACACAGATGGGCTCTTTCACCCCTCTTTCAAACCAGTGATCTTCTCGGTCCAAAATGTAGACTTTGCTGTCTTTGAAAGAGTGGCCTTTCTCTTTTAAATGCAGATGTACTGCTAAATTTTGTCCTGATTAGTATGTTCTTCTGTGTTGGGCAATGCATTTATGAAGTGGTGTTTTGTTTCCCCAATATACAGATCTGCACATGGCTCACTGCATTCTACATTATATTCCTTGCTGTCTGCAAGGAGTATAAATCCTTCCATTCCCCTCAATCCAGTCAGAGCTGAAGAAGCTTCTTGGATGAGAAGTGAAACGTCTTCAAAGAAAAACAAAAAAGTCCAATTGCCTTGTGAAAAAAGTACCTTTGGGACAACCATGACTGGATGACTGAGAATCTCCATAGTCATACTGACATTTATAGTTTGTTAGTTTTGTCTACCTTGCAGGGTTAGCATTCCAGTTAGGGTAACAGACTGAAATATTTGTGCAAATTTTCCATATGTCTCAGACTTAATCTATCTTTCCCTTGTCATTAGTTAATGGTTCTCTCCTTTTTCCTTCAAACTGTCCTCCTTAATCTGAACAGATATTTATCCTACATACATTTACATACACATAGCTCTCTGCAATTAAGATCAATTTTCAAAAAATATAATGATGTAAATATGTCAGGTATAAATTAGACTTTGAACTCATTCTCAGATTATTTTGCCAAGTGCAACCTAAAACCAATTTTCTATAGTAGCATAACTGTGAAAATGCATCTAAAACATTAATATGTGAAACTGAATAGTACAGTGTACTGTGGATAGTAAAGATCTCTTTTTTTAGATTGGATATTGATAACAACAATGCATAATAAAGCCAATGCCAAATAAAATTTATATATAATAATACTCTTACATTTTATTGTAAGTGATAAAATTGAAGGAAGAACCTGTAAATATCCAGCTTTGTAATAGAGTGCTGCAAAACAATTAATTATGTCTTCTAAAAATGCAGAAATATTGATTAGTGCCTATTTCATGAATTGTTAATTAAACATATAAGCAATAGCTTAGAAACAACCAGAGGCTAGGTGTTCCTCAAAGTAAAACCATAAACTCACATTTCCTCATATTAGTAATCAGTTTGTAAAATCTATATTAACTCATGAGCTTTAATCACAAAGGGAAACTTTTTGAATAGCATATAATTTAAATCAGATAATGTAATAGCAAATTAAAGACAAAGCAAAACATTAACTGTTTATTATATCTTAAATTATGGTTCCTGTGACCATTGATGTTTAAGATTGTCATTTATCCCTCCCAAAGTCTGGGATGGCTATAATCTCAACATCTAATTGTGCACTAAACTCTTTTATTTCCTTATCTATTAGCTATGTCATAAGTAAATAAAAATACTTTTATTGTTGAAAATACTAGCCTCCTCACAGTGAAATGTTCTGTGTAAACTACTCATTTAAAAGGCATTTCTGTTTTTTCAAAGAGGTCCTCAGAGAGTTTGCTCAGGCAGGCTATCCCCAGTGGTCCCTCCACAATTGAGAAACACGTGTGCCAGGGCTGAAACCTGTTCTACCTGCCCTGCCACTTAAACATTCCTGTAGAAAACCATGGTAAGATTTCCACTTCCTTGTAAAATCACAAGTTGTTTGCATCTCCATCTTCAAAGCTCATTATCGTATAACTGGATCCTTTGTTGAGTTACACATGAGCAGGCAGCATGTTTCTGCATAACAGGAAAATAATACAAAACCCACAGCTTCCTAGAGTATGATCAAGGGCTAGTAACAAAACCCATATTGTTCATCCCTAGGAGGAATATGAAGATCAAAAGACTAGATTTTTTTGGTCTTGAGTACTTGATTATGCAGCTTTTTCTTTAATAGGAAACATGAGGAGTTTGCTGGACATATAGGTCACCAGCTGTCATATTATTGTGCAGAGTAAACAAACCACTGATTACCTTCTAAAATTCTTAAAATTAAACCTTCCTATCAGTTCTGTATGCATTATTTAATATGATATACAATTTTCATGATGCAAAACAACAGAATTTGTAATATATGATAATTGATATTTTATCAAATAGAATCAAAATCTAATTCTTTTACCAGATTACAAAGTAGATGCTGGATTAAACAAACGGAAGCTTTAATCCCGAATACCTCAACTCACCATCCTCTACGTGTGGTGAAACTACTCTCTCAAAATTCTAGTTGGAAATTCTGAAAGCAACAGTCTGATATGGAAAATGCCAAACTGGGGGATATGTGATCTTCACTTCCTCTTATACTTCGGACAGGTTTTATTTTTAAGGGAGTTTTATTTATTAAAATAAACCTATAACCATAAGTTAAAAGAAAGAAATCAATACATAAAATACAAAAATGACAGTGCATGGGTACTGTTGTCAGTTTTTAAACAATTCTGCATATCCATTTCTTGCTATTCACTAACATAATTTATTTAAGATAAGATAAAGAGATAAAGATAACCTTTATTGTCATTTTTTTTTACTGTGGGCACAATGGCACACATCAAAAATGAAATTTAGTTGCTCATTCTCAAAGTGAAACACATACATGAAACATGCCTAAACATACTATATACAACATATGTATTTCTTTATAGAATGGCAGCCAATTAGTCCAAGAAAGTCAAGCTCTCTCAACATTTCTAAATATGGAATGTCCCGTTATCAGAGTATTCTACATGTTGCCCAAAACAATGTCCTTCAAAATAATTTACATAAGATGATTTAAATAATGGTCCCTTTGCTATATCATCTGGCTCATACTTTGCCTCCTTGATTCCTTCAGTTGTCTTAACTTCAGTTTCTATAATTACAACCTTACAGAAATGAAATAATGCATATCTGAATGCTGATTAATAACAATTGGACTTTTTCTCTTCAAAGGTGCACTGACATACAACAGAATAAAAATCAAGCTATTTGTAATATCCTTATATGACCCTATTTGTGATATCCTGTTTGTTTGATATAATGTTCAAAAGCACCTTGCAATAATCTTGTACAATTTAGACACAAAGCCTGGTCATTAGGTGCTGTGAATGTATGATTTCCAATATTCACAATATTGGAAAGTGCTGGCCTGACATGGAATTACAGGTAGTCCTTCGTTTAGTGCAGTGATTCTCAACCTGTGGGTCGGGACCCCATTTGGGGTCGAATGGCCATTTCACGGGGGTCGCCAAACAAGGCTGTCCGCCATTTTTCCCCCTTTTCTTTGGCCACACCCTTGGCACCCGGTGATGTATAAGTGGTTGGGGGTCACCACAACATGGGGAACTGTATTATGGGGTCGCGGCATTAGAAAGGTTGAGAACCACTGGTTTAGTGACTGTTTGAAGTTACAATGGCATTGAAAAAAGTGATTTATGACCATTTTTCACATGACTATTGCAGCATCCCAATGGCCATATAATCAAAATTCAGACACTTGGCAACTTTATGACAGTTGAGTGTCCTGGGGGCATTGTGACCACCTTTTGCAATCTTCTGACAAGTAGACTCAATGGGGAAGCCAAATTCACTTAATAAGCGCATTACTAACTTAACAACTACAGCAATTCACTTAACAACTGTGGCAAGAAAGGTCTTAAAATGGGGCAAAATTCATTTAACAGCTGTCTTGTTAGCAACATAAATTTTGGGCTCAGTTGTAGTTTTAAGTCGAGGACTACCTGTATTGTGTCAAGCCTGAAAAGGAGTGTGTCATGGTTCTGACAGACAGAGACAAATAAAGCAGAACATTTATCCCTAGTGGGATTGCTGTCCTTCCTAAGGAAGCAAGAAAGGACTAAATTAACTAATTATATGCTGCACATATCTATTGATATTGTACTTCTTACATTTTTGCCTTCTAATCATCAACAGCCCTGCACAGGGTGACAAAGCTCTATCACTCACAAATACAAATTGTGTATTTCTGCTAACTAAATGTGCTCAGTCTATAATTTTCTTAGCTATTAGGTAGAAATGGTTGACCATGCCTTCTTCTAGAATATTTTCAACTTCTCAGTTTACTGAAAATACTTGCAGGTATTCCCCAATTATCTCCCACTGAAGTAGTAATGAGACCCAACTCTGCTTAACATCTGAAACCAAAGAAGACCATAAAGATCTGCTACCTACTGAGGCATTTGCAGGAATTCTCTGCCTTCCCCTAAATATTTAGGTATGCAATAGCTTAGGAAATGTACTCCTAAAACACAATGCTATAAACATTTATGAGAAGTTTCTCTCTGAATGCTACAACCAGCAACTGATCCTCTGAACTACTTTACTTAAAAATGAAAGACAATTCTGTGAACACTCAGACAAACAGGTTTCCTGTCGCCAAATCAAGTTGTGATAAGAAGTACACCAGGAACTCTGACTGTTAGGCCTATTAATGCCATTAGGCTTGAGACAAGTACACAGCATGGAAGAGGGTTCATCTTTTGTTGCCAAATGGAGAGGGTTTTTTTTTTTCAGGAAGCATCCTCCTCTTCTGGCCTTTAAAATCTGGGAAAGAAAATAGCTCTCTGATTTTTACAATTGCTTAATTCTCTCTTTATTCTCCTTTCGTGTTAGCAAGAAAAGGACAAAGTAAGAGGGATGCCATGCAAGTGAAAAGTGTAATGTACTTTATATTCATTCTGTTTAATAAAGAAGCTATTATGGCATGACCAACTCTACTCTCTTAGGCTGCCTTTTTTCCAGTCTTTACCATCCTCCACTGAAGAAACTCATTCATGTTTTCTTTTCCATTTAACCCCCCACACACAACTTCTGCCCTGAATTCTTAAAGCTTTTTCATATATTGTTAGGTCTGATAGCCTCATCACATTTATTACTAAACAAATCAAATGTTTCATTAAATGAGAATTGCTGAGTATCCAAAGGGTATCGATGCAGTTATTCATAATTATGGGCAAAGTCAGAGGCTGGTAATAGGCCAGTGATAGATATTACATGTAAAATGCTTTCATTCTTTAAGGAAAATGAGGTGATAAAATGTAGAGGAAAGATGCTACTATTATTGCTACTACTACTACTACTAGAATTTGTTTTCCACTGCATAATCATGTAAGCAATCCATCTTCTAAAATATTAAAATGTATTGTTTTTAGATTTATACAGAATATACATACATTAAAAGGAATAAGTTAGAAATAGAGTTTGTACAATGAAATAATTGAAATAAGTTAAATAGAAATCAGTGGGTTTTATTTCCAAGTATAAATGCTTAGCATATATAGATGTAAGTATATTTCTGAGCAGACATCTATATTCTTGTAGTAAAGTTAGTTGCTATTAATTTCCCTTTAAATTTAATGGATCAAAGACTTCAAAGACATTTAAATATAACAAGCCTCTGAGAATTTAATATAGCATCTCTGCCAGAAGTGCAGACAACTTTGGCTGAAAAACATCTTACATCAAAATCTGTTCTGAACCAAATCATATTTGAGTCACACTGTTGAAAGAACTGTTTTATTGCACAAGTCAAAATATTCTTGTTCAATAGTGTGTGTTGCCCTTAGTCCAGATCAAATTCATTTTGCTTTTAAGTAATAATTTGAGAGTTAGTTCTGTCTATTCAACTTTTCAGAAAACAGAATATTTTTTTCAATTTAAACCCATCTAAAAATTGAAAGCAATGAATACAACAATCATATTAGACACCAAACAAAAACTAAATATTCAAATAAATTAAAAACCCACCTAAATAACCCATCTCATCTAAAAGTGAAACAAAATGTCCAGAATAGAACAAATAATATATACCAGTTAATCCATAACATGATTCTGTAATCCAAGATCTACATATATAGGGATAGATAGATGATAGATAGATAAGCTAGACAGACAGATAATGACTGTGTAGATAAATACAAGAAGTGACTAACATGTGTACAAGACTTCATAAAGCGAGGGAATAAGTACTCAGGGACCAAAACTTAAATAAATGCACTGAATATTATAAACTTTGAAAAGATCTGTATTCTTTCTACTCACGATCATTTATATCAGCTAAAATGATGACTTTAGTAGTTGGAAATGCAGCTCCAATTTTTCCACCCAGAGGCATACTTAATGTGACATTAAATATTTCATCTTCCTCATAAAGTGAATCATCAATAATTATGACCCGGCATATTTTCTCCTTCTCATCCTTATGAAAGCGAATTAGGCTGGTATGGTCATCAGGACGAGACATGTAGTCAGAATATGACAAGAGTGTAGAAGGAATTGTGCCGGTGGCAGTCCCTTAAAGAAAAATAAAATAAATGACAGTGAATATATATTTACAGTATTTCTTTTTGTGTACGTACAGTACACATTATATCTGCAATATTTGCATTTGTAATTTTGTTACATTTATAGTTTTAGCAGTATATGATATTAACACATATATAGATACATACCACTTACTTAAAAACACTGCAAATGCAGCAAAATTTAATAAAGCCATCATTAAAAATAGTAATTGTAACATTGTATAAAATACTAATAGCTTCTAAAAATGATTGTTCTTTCCTCATCATTGTTAATATGACTTAAGATTAACAGAGACAATAGCAAATATGCAAATCTAATTAAAGTTTATTTCACAATTAATTGGGTAATTAAGTAATGTTTAGGCACTCCATCATTAAAACAATACAGATTTTATATATATATATGTGTGTTTTCTGAGGTTTTCGCGGGTGTTTGTATGTAGGTCTTTGGTTGTTTGGGTTTTCTCCCACGTAAAATTGGAAGTGTCTTGGCGACGTTTCGACGAAGTCCCATTCGTCATCTTCAGGCTGGTGCTTTCAGCTTTGTGCTTTGAGCAGCAATGTGTGGTCTTAGCTGTTTATTCCTTTTAACTGCCAGTGGGGGTATGAACTGACTGGCAGTTAAAAGGAATAAACAGCTAAGACCACACATTGCTGCTCAAAGCACGAAGCTGAAAGCACCAGCCTGAAGATGACGAATGGGACTTCGTCGAAACGTCGCCAAGACACTTCCAATTTTACGTGGGAGAAAACCCGAACAACCAAAGACCTACATACAAATACCCGCGAAAACCTCAGAAAACACACACACACACACACACACACATATATATAAAAGATATATTGATATATATTAAAATGCTTTCATATAAATATATAGTATAAAGTAGCAATTTCTCCTTTATCAACCATTTCCTTATTACAAAATTCAATTTATTACAAAAACTGTTTTAAAAATTACAAATCAATGGATCTGCCCTGACATGTAAAGTATTAGAAGCATTTCACTTTTTTTCCCTAATTTATATGAGAAAAGATTATAATTAGGAGGTTTTCACTAAGTTAATTATATCCCTGTTTAAATATGTGATATGTGGGAAAGAGCTTGGGAAACCAGGCTAGAAGATGTTGCTAATGGAACTGTCAGATAAGAGATAGCCTGGCCTGCTCCTGGAGAATGGGTGGAGCAAGAGGCTGAGGAAAGACCCTCTCTGGTTTCCCAGTCTTTACAGGAGGCGAGAAGGGAGAAATGTATTTTCAAACTTGCAAGATTCTGTCATTGTGATCTTACAATAAAGTAGAATTAGCTCATATGTTGTGATTACTATCTAGTTTACCCTATGAGGCTAACAAAATAGTTACATATTATATTTTATTAACAACTTATTTCATCAGGATCATTTTTCATACATAGGCTTTATTTATGAATTTTTAAAAGTTATTTGTTTAAAATGTTTCTATATTACAGCATTTGTGGATCAATTCATCTAAATCAGATATAATAGATTTTGTAAGAGAATTTTTAAATAGCAACATCTGTTTGATATTTTATGCATGTGTAAAATCCCATTCTAGGCTTGTATAATCTTAAATTGCCATTTAATGGACATTTGCCTCTAGTGACAGCTCTTTTTACTATAAGTCCATTAAATTAAGGTTTTATTCTGGGTATATGCCATAGGCTGTAAGATTAGCACTCCTGTAGGTGAGGAACAAAGACTCAAGTGAACAAACAATATTGTCAAAAACAATTTACATTAGCTAGAATTGAAGCTAAACAGAATGAACATTTCAACTTCAGATATAATGATAAACAGCTATATTATGAGTAAAAGCAGAATATTTCAATCTCACGCTTCTTGTAGTGTGAAATTCAATATTTGTTGTACAGTAATTATTTCATTAGAAGTATTGTTTCTTAATTGGCACAAAGAGAGGTTGGATATATCAACCAATGGAACAGTTTATATCCCCTTTTTTCAAGCAATATTACAAATAAGAACAGCACCATTCATACATGCACATAAATCAGTAAAAGCTGTGATGCACAGTGAGTATTTAGAGATATACTATTTATCAATAGAAGACTTATTTTTTATTTCATTTAGAAAATATACTTTCAAACTAAGCCTGTACAAGTATATTAACCTGTAAAAATATAATACAATTTATATTTATAAAAATATAATACAATTAAGCTCCATATTTAGAGTTCCACATATTAAGCATCCCTTTTATCTATAGATAGACTGTAAATAAGTGTTCTAAACCAAGCTTCACTATAACATAAATGTTTGGAAGAAAAAGAAATCATACACAATTATTCAGGCATTGGAGCAATCAAAGTGGCTAATATACAAAATACAGATTTATTTCCTCATGAGAACTAAGCTAATATGACCTGTACAATGCATTATTTGTGCAAGAAAGCAATAATAAATGCTCAAAAAATGGCTTTTAAGAAAAAAATAAAAGTACACAATAAGCACATTGTAATTACTTAGCTCTTGTCTTTGTATAATTAATATAAATAATTAAGCAGATATTGCTATATATACAACCTCAACTATACCTATTCTCAGATCAGATCTGGGGGGGGAATTTGTATGTTATATTTGGGGAGTATACAAAGTTTGGCAAGAAATGATAGGAATGTAAAGAAGAACTGTTATCTTGAAAAAGGGCAAATATACAAAGGAAGGAATTTATTTGAAGCAGTGGGTTGTCTTTTCAATTAAAACAGAATTTAGATTACTTTGGCTAAAAAACAAAGATACTAAGAGTCTATTTCAAAAAAAAAAAGAGTTTACTTCAAACTTTGCTTCTTTGAGAGATAATATGGGTTACTCCCCAACATTTGCAATTTGGAAGAGTCACTGTCTTCCCTGTTACTTTATCTAGAAGGAACATGACTAAGATGAATAGGACGGGTCCCAACAAGATGAAAAAGAATGAAGAAATAAAAATAAGCAGAATCCCTCTCCCCAGTCACAGTTCCAGTCCTTACTGCCCTGTACAGCTGTAAGTACAGGTAGTCCTCAACTTACAACAGTTCATTTAATGACCATTCGAAGTTACAATGGCACTGGAAAAAGTGTCTTATGACCGTTTTTCACCCTTACAACCATTGCAGCATCCCCATGATCATGTGATCAGAATTCAGAAGCTTGGCAACTGATTTATATTTATGACAGTTCTAATGTCCCAGGGTCATGTGATCCCCTTTTGCAACCTTCTGACAAGCAAAGTCTATGGGGAAGACAGATTCACTTAACTACTAGGTTGCTGACTTAATAACTGCCGTGATTCGCTTAACACATGTGGTAAGAAAGGTTGTAAAATGGGGCAAAACTCACTTAACAAATGTTTTACTTGACAACAGAAATTTTAGGCTCAGTTGTGTCATAAATTGCGGACTATTAAGCATTTAACATAAACAGCACATAACAATGGCTGAATTATGCTGTCTCTTCTCTACAGCATTTCACATTCATAGAATCAAAAGATGCTGAGCCCTGTAAGTACAACATGGAAGAGTCTATTCTATATAGAAGCTGGTCTAATGTAAATTAAAATATTCATTTTTCTTGCCTCCACAACCTATTCTGAATGTTTAGGAGTCTAACATTATGTTTCAAGTTAAAAACTCTCTATACAGATGCAGTCCTTCAAGTGTTTATTTTAAAATTTTACTGCATTAAATGAGACTAACTCTCAATGAACTGAGCATAAAATTATAAGCCCTGAAATTAATTAATGAGCTTACACCATGTTATTCTATCACAGGTTTATTTCTAGTTAGGCCACCTAGTAAGGTTCAATATGAAAACTAAAGGAATCTAATCTTTTTTAAAGTGGCTATGAACCTGTTTTAATTCTCTCATCTCCCTATTACAACCTGCAGCTGTGCTGACATACCTAACATCTGAGACCAACAGCTGTCATGCTTCACAAACACAACTTGACTAGCTGTCTAACCCATGGGGTTATAAATCTTGCAGCATATGCACCAGGCAGAAATTCATCCTGCCTTATAAGGAAATAAAGTATTAGGGAAAAATGATCTTACATACATTTTCCACAAGTTCTCCCATTAAAGTATGACTAAGCTGGGCAAGAAAAATACAGAGGTATTGTATTTATATTAGCATATCCAACATATTTTTAGTATCCATTCATCATTTCTACATGTTACTTGGCAGTTTGCTTCTAAAATCAATTTACATTTAACAAATACACTGGCCACCTTCTGTTGTGAAAGTTTAATAAAAAATTAGTTGACTAAATTTAGTGGAAATTAATGAATGCACTAGATTCTATTTTAGAAAATTTCTGTACTGCTCAGAAAAGTAAAAAATCATCCAATCTGGCATTAGAAGAAAGGCAAATATCACAAAATATTGATGTTTCCATGAGATCTGGTACAAGATTACTTCTACAGTCTTATTTGGGAATAGGCTGCAATATTTAGAACACAATCCCTGGAATCTTGTGAGGGTTTAGTAATTTGGAAAGGCAAGATTGAAGGATGGCATTAGAAGACCTTTTTCAATACAGCAAAAATATACAAAGCAAAACTAAAAAGAAAAAAAAGACAAATGAAATGAAAAGGAAAAAAAAACATAGTTATTCCATGCTACATTTTATCAAGAAATGATGTTATCCTTTTCACCACCAGGCTTTGCCCTTTTTAATCACAATGATCATGCTTTCCCATGGTTTGTTAGATCTTTTCTCCATCCAATGAAATAAAGAACAATTTAGAAAGAAAATATTTTAAATTGAAGGGTAACATGTAATCAAATTATTCACTAGCAATTTTCAAACTTTTGGGAACTGTTTTGCCTTAAAAATTAATCTATGTTCTTATTTTTAAAATGGATATACTGTACTAAGTTAAATCAAATTCTGCTTTATGGGACAAATACAATATTCGTATTAGGCATAAGTTAGTAAGAAATACCTTGATGAGTGGAACAAACAACCATTAGTTCATGACTAGTATCTCCAGATCGTCTGATTGGGATTAACAGCTCACCAACATCTTCCTCTACTCTATATTCTGACCCAGGAATATACACAGTAGATTCTGAAAAAGAGCAGAAGATCAATATATACTATTCATTTATGACAAAGACAAACTGTACTAGGTGTAAAAAATATGAAAACTACAAGATTGAAAAAAATCAGAAAAAAGTAACATACCATCACCAGGATCAATGACTTCCACCACTGCCTTATCTGGGAACTCCAGGGCAGCCATAACTGGATCTGACAAAATAATCTGGAAGGTCTCAGATTCTTCATATTTATTATCTGCAATTATTCTTACTCGCCAAATAGCCACAGTCTGTCCTGGGTTAAACTGAACCTGCTTCTGAGCTTTTCCTCTGAAATCTTTATCCTTTTCCGCTGTTCCATCTTTAGTTCCAATGCCTATGCAAATGTTTGGAAGGAAAAAATGAACATAAGACACCTTGGACTTGAAATATGTATTTATGAAATGTACCCTACCTTTCAACCTAAAATATTTTTAAGATAGATACAGTAGATAACCCTTATTGTCAGTTTTTACTATGGGCACACTGGCACATATTAAAAATGAAATTTAGTTTCTTGCTCTCAAAGTGTACGCATACATAACACACATTTAAACATGCTATATACAACATATGGATGGAACGGATGGAAACTAATAAAGGAGAGAAGCAACCTAGAACTAAGGAGAAACTTCCTGACAGTTAGAACAATTAACCAATGGAACAACCTGTCTCCAGAAGTGGTGAATGCTCCAACATTGGAAGTTTTTAAGAAGAGACTGGACAACCATTTGTTTGAAATGGTATAGGGTTTCTTGTCTGAGCAGAGGGGTTGGACTAGATGACCTCCAAGGTCCCTTCCAATATTATTATTATCGATCATCGCACAGTCAGCCAGATGTTCAGACTGGATTTGGCATTTTGTCTACCTATCGAGTCCTTACCCAGGACCTGGGATAGGCAGATGTGGATGTTTGATGGTATTACAGATATCGTCGCAGGATGGAAGCAGTTCCTAGTAAGGCCGCCTTTTGCAATTGACTAATAGCGAATTTGTCAATGCCAATGGTGTTCAAGTGGTGCTCCAGTTGTTTTGGGATTGCACCCAAGGAGCCTATGACTATTGGTACTACCCTTGCTTGCTTTTGCCACAGTCTTTCTATTTCTATTTGTAGGTCTTTGTATTTTGTTATCTTCTCCAGTTCTTTCTCGTCTATTCTGCTGTCTCCAGGCACTGCCACATCCACTATCCAGACTTTTTTGTCTTTCTTATCGACAATTGTTAAGTCTGGGGTGTTATGTTGCAGGTGCTTGTCTGTTTGAATTCTGAAGTCCCAGAGCAGTTTAATTTTATCATTTTCTATGACTTTCTCTATTTTATGATCCCACCAGTTTTTGCTTACAGGCAAATGATATTTTTTGCAGATCTTCCAATGCACCATTGTTGCTACTTTGTCATGCCGCTGCTTGTAATCAGTCTGTGCAATCTTCTTGCAACAGCTTACCAAGTGGTCCACTGTTTCTTCAGCTTCTTTGCATAGGCGGCACTTACTGTCTGTTGCTGTCTTCTCAATTTTGACTTTGTATGCATTTGTCCTTAAGGCTTGGTCTTGTGCAGCCAGAATTAGTCCCTCGGTCTCTTTCTTCAATTTTCCTGCTCTTCGCCATTGCCAGGTTTTATTATTATCTGCTTTCCCAGCTATTTTTTTCATGTATTGGCCATGTAGTGCTTTGTCTTCCCATGCCTCTATTCTGTTCTTCATTTGGTCTTTCTTGTAGGCCAGTTTGGTCTCTCCAGTAGTCAGTAAGCCTTCCTGATATACTAATTTCAGTGCATCTTCATCATTGTTCTTCAGATATTCTTCCAAAGCCATTTTTTCTTCTTCAACCATCTGATGTACTTGTAGCATTCCACGCCCACCTATTTGCCTTGGTAGATAAAGTCTATCAATGTCACTGCGTGGATGAAGGGCATGATTCATTGTCATTATTTTTCTGGTCTGCCTATCCATTGCTTTTAGTTCTGCTTGAGTCCAGTCCACTATTCCAGCTGTGTACCTAATGACTGGGATTGCCCAGGTGTTGATTGCCTTTATGGTATTTCCTCCATTGAGTTTGGAGTTTAAGATCTTCTTCACTCTCTTGATGTATTCACCTCTAATCTTTTTCTTGACTTCAGTGTGCTTGATGTTGTCAGCTTGAAGGATACCCAAGTATTTGTAGTACTCTTCCTCATCCAGACTCTTAATGTTATTTTCGTGGGCATCTTGATTCCTTCAGTTTTCACTATTTTTCCTTGTTTGATAGTAAGTGTGGCACATTTTCCAAGCCAAACTCCATTACAATATCTTGGCTATATATACGGACAGTGTTGAGCAGCGATTCTATTTCAGATGATGTTTTTCCATACAGCTTCAGATCATCCATATAAAGGAGGTGGGATAGTCTGGCAGATGTTTTTGATGTTTGATAGCCATGTCCTGAGTTATTCAGAACTGTTGACAGAGGAAACAGTGCAATAACAAATAGTAATGGTGATAATGAATCTCCTTGAAATATTCCTCTTTTGATATTAACCTCTCCCAGCCTCTCACCATTGATCTGCAACTGTGTCTTCCATTGTGCCATCGATCTTTGCACAAATTTTCTGATGTTTCTACTGACTCCTGTTATTTCTAGGCACTTTATTATCCAATCATGTGGCAGAGAGTCAAATGCCTTTTTGTAGTCAATCCATGCCACATTCAGGTTGGTCTTCCTTCTCTTGCAGGTTTCCAAGATCATTTTGTCTATTAGGAGTTGATCTTTTGTTCCTCTGCTATTGGGGCGGTTTCCTTTCTGCTCAGGTGGAAAGAGATTGTTTTCAACTAGATGCTGTTGTACTGCATCAGCTACCACACCAGTTAGTAATTTGAAAGTTGTTGGTAAGCAGGTAATTGGCCTGTAGTTGCCTGGTGTTGCCCCTTTTGCTGGATTTTTCATTATTAGGTAGGTTTTCCCAGTTGTTAGCCACTTTTCAATTTCTCCTCCTTGTAGTATATTGTTGAACTGCTTGGCAATGAGTGGGTGTATAACAGTTAGATGTTTCAACCAAAACCCATGCAGTTCATCTTCACCTGGTGCTGACCAATTTTTGATTTTCTTTGCTCTTTTTTCTACCATTTTTGTTGTTATTACTAGTTCTTTCATTTCAACTTCTGTTTTATTTGCATCTACCTCTTTTAACCAAGCCGCATCCTTGTTGTATTTCTTTGGGTTATCCCATATCTGCTTCCAGAACTGCACTGTTTCTTCCTTGTCAGGTACTGACTGATTCCTTGCAGTTTCTCCATTGATGGATTGGTAGAAACGTTTCTGATTGGATTGAAATTGGAGGTTCTGCCTATAGTTTGCAATTCGAGCTTCATATCTACTGATTTTCCTGGCTATAGCTGTTATTTGTTGCTTTATTATTTCCAGTGCTTCCTTGATCTTCCTTGTTTCTAAGTGGTATTTCTTGATTAGGTATTCTTTGGTCTTCTTGTTCTTCAGCTTCTTTTCTTTCATCTGTTCTAGCTTGCTTGCATGTGATCTTAACTTGCTGATCTTATTTTCTAATCTAACCTTCCATTTTTCTGGTGCACTGTTTGTTTGTTTTTCTTTTTTGTTGATTTTGCATCCCAGGTATTCTGTTATAACTGCAGCTGTGCTGTACATTAGTTGGTTTGTTTCTTGCAGTGAATTGGTGCTTATACTTGATATTGCAGTATTTGCATCTTTTAATGCTTGTGCTAGCTGTTTCTTTGGAACAAGCTTCAATGCAGGCAGCCTTATTCTGTTGTTTTTGTGCTGTTCTAGATGCTCAGTTATTCTTTGTTTCAATTCTTTTATTTCTTTAGTTAGAGGGTTTTGTTCTTCCTGAGGAAGAGGTGCCTGGTTTCCAAATGAGAACAGTTGTATATCTCTGCTGGATTCCTTCACTGCCAACTCCCCCTGGTTTGCCTCTACATTCTGAATTACTTCTGGTAAGGCTTTGATTTCTTTGCCCTGGGTAAAACTTTGCAGTTCGTCCAATTCTGTTTCTGTGAATACTTTATTTCGTGTTATAAATCGGCGTTGATCTGCTAGTCTCTGTTCTGTTATTTCTGATTCTGGATGTTGTTCTTTCCAGAACTGGTGCATTCGTTTTAGATATCCTCTTCTTGTTGGACTTGATCTGTAGTAACAGATCATTATTTCTTTGTTTTCCATCACTGTGTATCTGCGACGGGTAAACACCTTTTCTTCCAGTAGTTCTGCAGCTGCTGGCCCTGGTTGCTCAGCCAACAGTCCTGAGTCCTGTAACCCATTTTTCACCAGATATCCAGGAACTTCGATATCTAGCGCGGACCTTGTTAACCCGGGCGACATCCGAGCCAGTATGGCATTCTGCAATTTACGTCTCACCATATTTTTTATGGGAGAGACACTCTTTGTCTGACTCTTCTGATGAGACCTGTCCAGTATGGTTGAACCTCTGGTATAGCTCTCATCTTCCTCAGAGTACACAAGCCCCACAACCACGTCAAGGTAGTGCCTCACTGGGGGTTATTATTATTATTATTATTATTATTAGTAGTAGTAGTAGTAGTATAAAACTACACCCTTACATATAAATAACATATAAATATTAATCACTGTCCATGTTGAATACATAATGGAAAGAGAAAACTTTAGAGTTCACAAGGCACTTAATAACAAGACAAACACGAGAATGCAAAATTACAGTCAAACAGTTAAGATTTAAAATGACTTTTCTTTTTCTGACTCTGTAATCCCTTAATCCAGAGTAGAGTTGGGGCAACTGAATGGTCCTGAGTATTTACTGGTCAGATACCCTTCCTGATGCCTACATAGAGTTTGCAGCAGATATTTTCCCTTCGTACCTGAGAGAGAAACATCTATCATTATCTAGAATTCAACTCTCAACCTTCTGAGAGGGCTAGTGTCTTCACCACTAGGCTAGGCCACCATGCCTTTCAATGACATCACATCAGTAACCTTGAAAAATTTTGCAAATATGCTATGCCTAAGCAGCATAAGGCTTTGAAGTTATATGTTTGTAAAACATATCAAATTTGACATGTTGTTTAACCATGGAGAGTGTTGATCCATAGAGTGGCCGAGGGTCAGATATGAATGGCTGACAACAACAACGACGTTCAACCTTTCCATTTTGAATTCAAAGTTCCTAGATTGGTTGAATTCAACCAATATTTCAATTTCAAAACAACCACAAAATAGTGCATTTTAAGCTCAACATGTTTTGAATTTTAAATGTTCTCACACATCTAATTGGAGGTCAAAACAGGTCAAATTGAACCAAGAAATTATAAATTAGCTAATGAAGCTATAACAAAGGAGTTAAATGATGTCTAAATTTGAGTCTGACTAATATTATGGCCACATTTTTTGATTACTTCTCAAAACTATCCAAAGCATGTAACAATTTCTAACACTGGGGCAGAATAGTCACAGATGACCTATCAGACTTAACTGCAGATTCATTCTGAGCAGAAAAATCTTTAAATTCAGAAACTGAAACATCAAGTAGAATGTAACCCCACGTAGTAGAGACTGAATCTCTTTTTCTGTTAAGCCTTTCAAATAATCAGAAACACTTGTTTCTTGGTTAGATTAAACTTCACTATTTTTCCTTTCAAGATATTACCCCAACATACATTTTGTTGGATTTAGATGGAAAGAAGAACTGAAACATATTGGAAGTTTTCAGCATTCTGAAGGGGTTGAATCCCAAATCTCTTCAAGCAAAAACTTTGGGAATATATTACATAACATGGGAGAGAAAATGAAATCCTGTTATTCATTACAGGCACATAGCACTTAAACTAAACCAATGCCATATTAAGATTGTTCAAATCTTTTGAAGGATGTGCTTTGAAATGTATGGGAGTGCATTTTAAGGCTCTTTCTTAGAATTTTTTTTGCCTCCAAAACTCTACTGACTCCTTGAATGCATGCCCTTGCATCTGAGTAGGTGTATCCACTTACACGCAAATACTGTGTGTAAGCCTAGAAAAATCACTACTGCTCTAAGAGACAAGCTGAGTATGCCCTTCTGTTCTCCTGAAGAATTTGTACAGTTCTAATATTAATATGATTCTTTAAAATGCAAGAAAGAATCAAAAGTGAGAATTTAATTACTGAGAAGTGACAAAATTCCATACTAATTTCTACCAACACACAGGAAAACTTTTGCTTTTGGGGAACTGTTTCCATTTTGACACTGAGGTGCAAAAATGTGATTTCAGTTATTGCAATTTAAGTTTATTTTAACATATGAATCTGAGCTTGAGTTTGTTAATATCTAATGTTTCAACTCAGCTGCAACTTAAAAAGTTACTCTTTTAATTAAATTATCATTTGAGACTGTCAGTTACAAAATTTTAAAAATAATAAATCTACATACCAATGTACATGTGAATTCACATTCCTAACCTAAACAAATAAAAACATCCTTTAAACGTATATATTCTTAAATGCATTAAACATCCAAAGGAAATATCACACATCTTTGTTGTACTCCTTGCTCAGTATGAACTGCTGGCTAGGAATTTCATTTATTTCCACACATTCTTTACTTCTGTCATATACTTTATCACTCATCACATTCAGCAACCAACTTCAACTTTCTATATTTGTGCTAAATATTCTGTGATTCATGCCTTTTCAATTTGTCTAAATCATCAGAGTATTATAAACTTATTTATTACTTATCTTTTTCAATGCTGATGAACACTTTCTTGTCTTTCCCAGAAAAGCTGGTCTGCCCAGCTTCTAATCACTTTTTCTCAGTGTCACTATCTACACTCTTCTGTTAAAGTTCCATCAAACATCTTGTCAAAACATTGCCAACAAATGAATCTGCCTGTAGTTTATGTAGTAACTCTTGGTACTTTTCTTTTTGTATAGAGAAATATACAAAACATCAATCTGTAAGTCATACAGATTAAGCAACTCCTGTAGAAGGACTCTGGAAGCAAATCATAATGATCTATGCTAGCCGATTGGTCCCTTTTCATATTTTTTTTACTATACATAGCAACAATTCCACTCATTGACATATCACTTTCATTCTAAATACTCCTCCCATTTTTCCCTCACTACAATTTCATTCCAAGCCATTTCATCTTTTTTATTTTAAATTCTATTTACTCTGGTAGAGGCTTTTGGTTAACCTTCTTCACTCTCTTCCAAAACACTTATATTTCTATCAAAACCCATCTATATTTTCTCTACCTCTTTTTAATCTTAACCATTTCTTGATCTTCTTGACAATCAGTTTCTCATTATACATTATATACACTACCTTTCTCTCATCTTCACTTTCTGCATCAGTCCTTATTGCATATTCACACTTCTTACATTTTTTTACAGTATTTCCACTTTTTCACTCTTTCGGGAGATTAATATACCTTCCATTTTTTATACATTTTTTTCTCTTTGGTCATTCTTCATTATACTGACTACTTACTTTCTTTCCCTTTTCTTCCATATTGATTTTTTTCTATCTTAATATTGTAAGTATTGCTTTGCTTATCTCTCACTTTGAAAACACTTCATCATTTTTGTACCATATACACTCAAATGTCTACTCTCTTAGAATTATATTTGTTACTTTGTATGACGTGTGCATGAAGAATCTTATTTTTAAACTATATGTTCAAAACACGTAGATTTTTTCTAACAGATGCTCATTAAATTGGCACTATTTCCATTTATTCTGGGCTCTCTAAATACCTAATCTAGAATGCTTTCCCAAAATGTACATCTTATTCTTCCATTATTGCCACTTATAATATACGAGGGGTCCCCAACCTAGGGTCCGTGGCCCAGTACCGGGCTGCAGCCTTCTGGCCACCGGGGCCCAGGAATAGCTGGTGAGCCATCCCCACTCGCAGTAGCACTGCCATGTGGGCACTAGCAGCTCCATTTGTGCATGTGCGGGAATGCTAGCACCGCTGCCAGTGTCATGCCGGCACCAGCCACCCATTTCTGCATGCACACGGGTACTAGCATGTGTGCTGTGGGCATGTGTGGCCCATTTGTGCATGCGTGCGGAGGCTATGCACACACACATTTCCCTGCTGCTCCCTTTCCTTCCAGGCCACCAAGCTGGAAAGATTAGGGAACACTGTAATATGCAACTAATGCCAACACTGAAATCTGTTTTCATATGCTCCCACAACTTACTGCAGGTGACATCAATCAGTTCTCTCTGACATATATTTTAGCCCCTATGTTCATAATTAAAGCTACACCTTTACTTTTCTGCATACATTCATGGAACTTCACAAGATCAGGACATTTTCTTTCAATTGTATTCAACAGTATTACAACATCACCTTTGTTTAGTTTAAAACTCAACATAGCCACTTCTTTCATTTGTTAATTCATAATTAATAACCTCTCTTACATTCCAAGCTGCAATCTTTTATATACTATGGCTGTTATCAGATGGCTTAAGATACTGACTCAATAAAGTCCAATTCATTTGACCTAGGATTCTAGCAGGGTCCAATCTGGATCAGTCACCGGGACCAGAAGTTTTGTCTTCTGAGCTTTTGGACTCGTGCTGAAGCTCCCATTCTCAGGGAACTTCTCTCTAGCAATTCCCTGAAGATGAGATCCAGCACTAGTCCGAAAGCTCAAAACATAAAACCTCTGGTCCTGGTGACCGACTCAGATTGGATCCTGCAACATTATCCTGGGACATGTATATTTACCTTCATTGGTAGGATTCTAGTGTCTTAAACAAATGCAAAGTATTGGAAGCAAGAATCTTAATATAGGAAAGTGAATATGATGGAAATTGGAGAGGAAAAAGTGGATGGAATACAAAATGGTTGGGGTAAGCAGCACAATAACTGAAGAAAATATACATACGTATTGAGATCTATGAACTGACCATAAGTAAAAGATGTTGGAAAAGAATACAAGGAATGAGAAAGAACAAAGATATTATGGACGTAAACTATAGATAATCAAGTCAGGCAAAAGATCTGTATTAACTAAGTCTCTAAATATTTGTTGGAAACAAACTCAGCCAACATTATCAGATTCTCAAAAAAAATCCCCCAAAAACAAAAAAACCCCCAAAACAACAACAACAACAAAAAAAAAACCCGCCCACCAAAGCAGGGCAGTTCTTTGATCATCATTTTGGCATCCCTGGCCACATTGCCTACAGTCCTTAGCCACAATGACCCATGATGAGTGCAAGGCAAAGGTTCATTTTTTACACAGCCAAATGTGAGAGTTATATGCCCCTATCCTGCAGACTCCATCATGGGGATGGGAGTCAGCAAAGTGGCTGGGTGGATTTGCCTAAAGACAGTCATATGCAAAAACAAGCTTCCAATTTCTTAAGTTCTCCACAACTGCTGATTTCCAAGTCAGTGCTGCCTCTGTCTTCTTGGGCAGGGGTCCCCAACCCCCGGGCCATGGACCAGTACTGGGCTGCGGCATGCCAGCAACCGGTCCGCACAAACAAGCAAAGCCCCATCCGTGGGATGCAGGCAGCACACAAAACCATGCAACCTCCGGTCCGTGGAAAAATCTCTCTCCACGGAACCGGTCCCTGGTGCCCAAAGGTTTGGGAACCTATGTTCTTGGGTGTAAATTGTATGTTTGGGGATAAGCTAAGGGACACCATGCTGAAGAAGGTTGTAGCATTTGTTCCTAAATGTCACTTCTATACTTTCAGCCTTAAAAACTAAAATGTTTGAAGTCACCTCTGACATCTCCTCTTCCCCATTTTAGCCTAGGTAGGAAAGCTGATGAATTTTTGAAAAAATTCAACATCAACAAATAACTGACTACAAACATGTCAGCAACATACTATGTTTCTTGTTCATTTTGCATTAAGTTGTTACCAGCCAGTATTTGTTGTAACAGTTTTGAAGAGGTCACATAACTGAAATCAAGAAAAAGCAGCAACAAATTGCTAATATGTCCCTAGAGAACAACCTTCCTTAGTTAGAAAGATTTTTATATAAAAAGGATTAATGCATTTTGAATCTAAATTAAAAAGAAGCAATTTCAAAAGTAAATGGTACAGCCCTATGTAAAAAAATCATGAATCTGGAGGGCATTCATAAAAATACTGTACTATAAAGGGTAATCAATTAAGGTATGCAATGCAGACTAATATATACTGCATTCAGAAACATAACATAAACATAAACATTACATAACATATACAAATCTTTAAAGTACATAATATCAGAATGACAAATTTGTTACCATCTCCATTATTGTACACTTGTTGATATATTTTATACTATCAAAGTCTATTTTCTTTTAAATAATTTTATAGTGTCTAAAATCTTTTGACCATGAAAACTATAAAATCACAAGTTCTCTATAATAAAGCTACATTGTTACATTTCTAATAGTTCAGCACACTAAAACCATACTTACTAACAAATGAAGTCTCCCCAAGATATCCTCTGCGTTTCAGAGTAACCTCCAGAACCTTGGAATCCTCATCTATTGTGTAATATTCTTTTTCCAGTGAAATCCAAGCCCAGTTCAGACGGAAAGTTTGGCTCTTCAATCTGTTTCCTCCTAAAATTCAGTTAATAAATAAATTATTATGTGGTATATGTAATCTGAAAGATATCCAAAATCTTTTCAATATTCATATACAGGAGCTACATGATATACAATATGGATAAAACTGCACAAATAAGAAGAGTATTTTTCTGCTGTAATACTGTGTACATGTGTTATATTATGTTTTGTTTTAACTATGTCTTTTTGATCATACAAAAATGCAATGATTATTTAAAGAAGAAAATATAACTTGCTGTCTTCAAAAGAGTGACCTTTTTCTTTCAAATGCAGAATGACTGCTGAATCTTGCCCTAACAAGATTCTCTCCTTGGGTTTTTTCACCTGTGTTGTGTGCCATGGGTTTGTGAAGTGAAGTTATGGTTTTGTTTCCCCAAAGAAGACAGCAAATTCCACATTCTGAGCAGAGAGGGCCACTGGTTTGAAGGAGGGGTCAAAGAGGCTATACGTGTTAAAATTTAACAGCTCTCTCTTTCTCAAGAAAGGAGAAGAAATACACCTCACCTATCTCCTGTCTACAACACAGTCCTTTCAGCAGTCCCAAGAAGTTTCTACACCCATTTGCATTCTGATTCAGGTGACCCCAAGGTTACAGATAAAGCTCCAAGTGGTGGCAATGTCTCTCAGAGAGCTAGTGACCAGCCTTCAGAGTGCTAACAACAAGATGACTGCAAAGAATATAAATCCTTCCATTCCCCACCATTCAGTTAGAACTGAATAAGGTTATTGGAGAGAAACAAAACACTTTCAAGGGGGGGGAACCCCAAGAAAGCCTAGTTGTCTTTTAAAAAGCCCCTATGGGACAACCATGACCTGGATGATTAAGAATCCCCATAGACACCAATCTCTTTTATTTATGATGATATGAATGAAACTGTTAATAAGATAACAGATAAAATATTGCATTTATCTAGGATCATAAGGAGTCCACCAGCATTTAGTCACTGATTATCACAGTCCAACTAAGTTGGGTGAGACACATCATCACAATGAATGACTGCTGTGTGCCTTGCCAGTTCCTGTGTGCTTTGCCTTGCCAGTGGAGTTGGACAAGAGACCTTGAGACCAACCACACAAGCACTATGAAGATACTGTGAAAGAAACCCTTTGAAATTGTGATATCCAGCCAAGGGAATTAAAACCGGCAGCTGCTGATAGAATGCACTAGCGTCCCTGTGCTATGGAGTCTCCATCAGCTTTGAAGACAGGCATCGCCAAAAGAAAAGCATGACCAATGTCACAGAATAACACCCACAATTGCCAATACAACAGACTTCCAGTGCCTCCATTGTGCTAGACTCTGCTTCCAGGTTGAGAATGCAGATTCACCGCTGTGTGCACAGATGCAAAACGAAGTGCAAAATAGAGTGTCTTCTTCAAACCTGAAGGTCTACGTATAAAATGCATTAAGTAGCCTTAATACATTTTAAGAAATCTGTAAAGATCAAGTGGTCCAAAATAGAAATCTTAATTAAATTTGCTAAGATATATGGCAGAGAATAGGAAAAAGCCAGTGCTTCAAAGATAACCAGTTAAGGCATCAAACTAAAAAACAGAGAATATCTGTTCTAGTCTTGCCTTAGACACAAAGCCAGCTGGGTGACCTTGGGCCAGTCACTTTCTCTCAGTCCTAGGAAGGAGGCATGACAAAATATTCTTGCCAAGAATATTTTAGGAACTCCAAAAAAGCTGCTATTTTTGAGAATTAAGAAACAAACTGAATTTTAGCCAATTAAGAATGAGATTGTGAGAATATATTCCTAGAATATGTAGCCTTTAATTAAGATTACAATAGATGTGCAATTATAAAATAGCTGTGGTATATAATGAATGCTTTGCTTAACTATTTCTGTAGCCTAATTCATCACATTACTTAAAATTGTTTAATGTTCACAGTTCCTGGAAAATATTAATATTTTAACATACTTTTACAATTGTAGATTGAACACGTTTCTTTATATAGAGCTGCATTGTGAAACATGGATTAGAGAGTTTATTTATAATTAATAATAACATAGTTACCATAGGCTGTAACCATATATAAAGAACAAAGTTCATACTGCCTTCAGATTTAAACACAGGGCATAAAGTTATTTTTTTAAGAAATTAATTGACTGAACAAGTTGCAAAGTACACATTTCACCATTTTTTTCTGTTTAGCTAATATCCCCTCCCTTCAATCACACTATTGTACTTTGTGCCTTTCAACAGAAGCTGAAAGTTAGAAAGAATTTGTTAGAAAGATATCTGTGTTTTTAAAAAAATGTATTACTGTTCGTTCAAACAATTTCAAGCTATATCTTGTTTTATAATTTTGGTTTCTTAGTTCAATATCATACATGCTATCTCTTCAAAAAATAGTTTTGTAACTTATTTTTAAGTCTTTTGTTTCATTCTTTTTCTTATTATTGATGCAATGCAAAGAATAAATAATAAATAATAGCAGGAATCAAAATGAAAGTGTTAGGTTTAAAAATCTATCTTCCAAATGCCAATGTACAACATGGTGTTTTATATCGCCACACATCCAATTCAATTATCTTATGCTTAGATTACTGTAGCACATAATTACTTAGGGCCTTCCTTGAAAAAAGTCCATAAACATAATCAAATACAAAATTGTATGCATTTGTTCAATGCATTTTAAAAATCATGACATTCTGGTCTTGAAACAATTGTATATGCTTGCATTGTGTTTTCAGATATAATTTTAAAAAATCTGGTTCTTATTATGGTCTAAGAACTTTAGACAGATATTTGGAATACCAATATATAAACTTGTCCAAATTATCATTCATCAAAATCTTGTTACATGTATCTCCTATTGATATCTGGTAGCTTCCCAAAATCTTTTAGTAGCAGAAAATTTATACAGCTCTATTTTGTTGAGAAGTAAAACAATACATACAAAGACAATATAAAAACCCACAATCCATTAAAATATTTCAGTCCAAGGAAAGGGGTACTATATAATGATTCCATAAGACACATGGATATTAAGCTTTCTTAACATCTTGACCCTAGCACTGGGAGGATAAGCCACGTTTTGTCCTCCTTCTAGAAGACCAAGATGGTTGGAGCCATCCAAATATCAGGGAAAGGCCGTTCCACAGGCCAAGCAATCCTTAGTCCTATAACATAGCACTGTTTGATAGAGAGGATCTGGAACATGCCCACTTCGTCAGATCAGATGGAAAAGACGGACATCCTCAGACACAGATGGTCCCAAGAGTAATCTGGCCCCATTTCATATAAGGCTTTAATGATGATAACCAGCACCTGAAATGCACCTGGAAGCATACTGGCAAGAAGGTTTTTAGCAGCAGTGGTGTTACACATATGAACTTTGAAGCACCCAGACTGTACATACTGTCAGATTCTATATCAGTTAAAGCTTCCAGGCTGTTAAAGGGCAGCTCCACCTAAAGGGTGCTGCAGTAATGATCAAGAACCTCCTGGTCCAGGAATGGGGGCAACTGCCATGCAATTATATCAGTGAAAATATTAGGATGATTAAATTAGTTACCTAATGGTTTTATAGAGAGCTGGTAAAGATAACATTGATTCAGACTTAGTGTGCTGTGCAATTCTAGCCACTGCAGGTTATAAACCCTGTGGATGATTTAACAGATTCTGGTGCATTCGATGGAAGGTAATGAAATAAATTATTGTTTAGCATAATGAGAAGCATGCAATAAGTAAAAGAGTAGGATAGCAAACTGACACTGATGGTATTTGGATTAAAATTCCAATACATTACAGCCAACAGTGGGCTATAAAAGTAAATTATGATAGTAGTCCAAACATTTGATGTATACCAAATTGCTTAATGGATTAAAATATATATCATCTAATAATAGTAACAGAAATGCCAGATCTTTGCCTTAGTCTCAGGTATACTGTATCTGACAACCTACTATTTTCCAGTAATAGCTTTTTATTGTTTTCAACATAAGAAATATATAAAACTTGTCAAGGCAGAAAGGACAACTGTATTAAAATAAAATATTTAAAAGTAAGACGTTTACTTCAATTGTTTCCATGGTAGGCACAAAAAACCTGGGACAGGCTCAAGCTTTGTGCTTCACCAGACACATTCAACAGCAAATGGTCTAAGAGCAAAATATCTAAAAGAGACCAAGAAAGATCAGTGTACAAGCTGTGGCAAAAGTGACTTTGATAATTTAAGAAAAGACCACAACTTTTTTAAAGGAAGCCCACATATAGATTTTGAATAATTTGTTGGGGACGATTGCATTCCAAAACTGGGACAGGACGAGGACAAATAAATGGTGTGGCCTAGCTAAAAAAAATCAGATTTAACTTAATGTATATTAATTTGAGCTCAATAATATGATTATTTTTCTGCCTATTTAATAGTTCTTGTCTTCTATCAAATTAAAAAGAAGAAATACAGTTTGGTGACAGCTGTTAGACGGACATAGAGAGTCACACCCAAGATTTTGGGAGCCACATATAAACCTGGGGCTGCAGCTTGAGCACTCCATCTATGTAAGATAAAGCAATCTGCCTATTTACAGACATTCTTGCTGTGGATGATCTTCTTCTCCAAGTTGCAATCCTTCATCAGCTAGATAAAACAATTTCCCTGATGGTTGTATAGATGTTTTCTTTCCAATCCTTGAACATCCTTTACAGGTCCACAGCCCTTATTCAGAACTCAGGCACAAGGAAACACGGATCATCTATTTTACACAAAGATAATTAACATTCCAATGATATACCCTTTCCCTCCTGTATACTACTTCTGTTTTTCATCTATGATACACACTTCACTATTAGAGAACCACTGATGCAGATCACTAACTGAAAACAACAGTTCAAGGGCTTCAAATTGGCAGTTTTCCCAGCCTTACAGGGCGATGCCAAGAACTCAGAATTTAACTCTTTTGGCCCCTTCCCCAAATTATTACTCCGATTGGCAGTGACACAAGTCTTTTTCCTCATTCATATCCATCTGTCTGTTGCTAATAAATAATTCTGGGGTTTGCAAATCAAGTAAATCTAAGCTATAGTCTTCTCTTAAAATGGGTGTACTCTTATTAATCGCAGCATGGAGTAGGTGATTGCTATGCTAGGTTGCCAATTGCAATATTTCACACCTTAAGGAGACTTAATAATTGCCCTCAAGTGTGCATGTAAACATTATGGCAGAATTTTAATGATTATATAATTAAATAAGAATAAGGAGACCATAGTACTATAATTATCCTTCAGCAAAATGCTATGAAACTTAATTGTTTGGAAATAATATGTAAGCATGTTATATTAAGTAAGGAAAGTTTTGATTGCAGAAAAGCCTCACAGCTTGATGTTGAGGCAGTTGTGTTCTTTTACTGCCTCTTTGAGATCCTTCCCAAGTTATCTGCACAAATATGATTCTTCTCCAGGGTTCATACTAATGGATGAGGAGATGACATGGTAGACTTGAAACAAGCATGGGGTCTGGAAAGCCTTTGCCCAGTCAATTCATGGTATGGTGCTTTCCTTGTGGCAATATCATGAAGTTTCTGAAGCCATCGGCACACTAACATAATAGTAATAATAGTAGTAATAGTAGTAATAATAATAGCAATAGTAGTAATAGTAATAATAATAATAATAGGACTTCCGGTGGATCTGCGCGCGCGATGGCGGCTACTTTGTAGCCGTCCTCCTGGGAAAGTGTTAGAACCGCTATGAACAGCAGACATCAACTGTTCTGCGGTTCAAAACCTCCTTCCCGGGCGAAGGGAGGGAGGGGAGTATCATCTGAATAGTGGTAGAGCCTCTGATGCACCCCCAAGGGTTTTTTTTTGGGGGGTGAAAAGAGTGCTCCCATGGAGTTCAGATTGTCTCCGCTTCCCAGCTGTTTTTGTCTCTAGGGACAAAACAAGCCGCTGCACCCACCTCCGCGATTAAAGTGATCTGGTGAGTTTTTTTTAAAAGCGGACAGAGCTGAATAGAGGATTTTGTTTTTTCCGATTTTATTTGGATTTAAAATTTAAAGATTTACTTTTATTCCCTCTTTTTGTTTTCTCCTTTTGTTGAAAGGGAAAGTAAAATGGCGATCGGTAAGTTTTTTGGTTTTTTTTTTTAAATGACTGGAACGGAATGGAACGGACTTGATTATTTATAATGATTTTTTGATGTTGGGTTTGGATTTCAGGAGGATTATTTTCCCTTTCTGTTTAACTTTTTTTATTTTTTAAAGGATTTTTTTTTGTACTTAAAAAAAAACGGAATGAATTTTTTCTATTTAATTATTCTTTTTCCTTTTCCTTTTCCTTCTTTTTCCTAACTTTTTTCTTCTTATTACAATGATCTCCTTTTGAAGGAGTTTTTGATTTTTTGGAGTTAATCTCCCTCTTTTTTGTTTAATTCTTTTTTCCCTCTTTTTTCCCTTTTCTAAGATGGCTCCAAAGCGTCCAGTAATTCCCACAGTTCCTAAGGTGGTTTCTTCTTCGGTGATATCATCAGTGCAACAATCTAAATCAATAGTATCACCCTCTCCTTTGGTACAGTTACTAACGGTAAAGGATTTGCAAGACATAATGGGAAATGCTATATCTCAAATCAGGGGAGAAGTGAAAGAGATTTTAGCGGAAAATAATAGGATTCTGAGGCAAGATATAGTTTTGGCTTTAAAAGGATTTGCCTCTATTCTTGAAAAGTTGAACTTTCGTGTAGAAGAGGTTGCAGATAAAGTGGAGCTGTTGGAGGGAAAATTTGAAGGCATGGAAAAAGAGATGGAAAATTCTCAAGATGAGATTCTTATGCTTCAATATAGAGAAATGGAATATGCTTTAAGAATTAGAGGCTTGAGAGAGTATTTGCAAGGAGATCTGAGAGAGATGGTTGCAAATGACCTTGCTGTGATTCTGGACAGAGAAAAAGAGGAAATATTTAGCGAAATTGAAAAAATATTTAGAGTTAATTCTGTGGTGGCAAAGCAAAGAAATCTGCCAAGAGATGTGGTAATTTATTTTGGGAAAAGATCCCTGCGTAATGAAATTATACAAGCTTTTTACAATAAGAGGTTTCAGACTGCTTCACAAGACATTATAATTTTAAAGGAGATCCCATCTAAAATTTTAAGAAGAAGAAAGGAATTTGCTTTTTTAGCAGATGAACTTAAAAAGAGGCAAATGTTGTTCAGATGGGATGTCCCGACTGAAATGGTGGTGAATTATGCGGGGACACGTTATAGACTTAATACTGTTTTCAAAGCAAAAGAGTTTTATACTTCGGTCCTGGGGGTATGTTCATCGCCACCTATCATGTTTAAAGCTTTGGAAAAGAAGAAGGCAGAATTGCAGTCTGAAGAGCCTATATTGATGAAAATTGGGAAATTTCAGACTGAGGGGCCTCAACAAGTTGAGATGAAGGAGCAGAGGATAACTCGTGTAACACATAAACACAAAGAAAAGGAGCAACAGAAGAAGGAGGTTAAGGAAGCCTCACAAGTATTTGTTTCTGAGTCTGCGGGAGAAGCAAGATCTATGAACTTTTTGGAGCAATCTTCAAGGGCAAATTTCCAAGCACTTCTCTCGAGGTTTTTGGATAAGAGAGATCGATAAAGAATGTATAGATTGATTTCAGGTTATTGACAGATTACAGTTCATTGTGGATGGAATTGGTTATTGGTAAAGAGGAGAGAAGATTATGGAGATCGAATGAAAATTTTAGATAAGAAGTTTAAGTTTAGTAATTTAAGGAGTATTCAAAAGAATATTTTGTTTTAATGGTATAACTAATGTTTATATGTTTATTTTTGTGTTTGATGATAAAGAAAGAGGGATAGATTAGATCTTATATAATATAAGTATGATATTATGGAGATTGAATGAAAATTTTAGATAGGTAGTGCATGTTTAGATATTTAAGGAGCATTTAAAGGAATATTCTGTTTTAAATATGTATAAGGGAATTTTAATGATATAAGTAATGTTTATATGTGTGTTTTTGAGGGTGTTTATAAAGAAAGATGGATAAACTTTAAATAATATAAGTATGACATTAGAAAATGTTTAGCTTTTTTTGAATAATTTACACTTAAAGCTTATAAAATTTTAAGGGTGGTTTAATTTTCTTGTTAAATTTTTTTTGGGGTTTTCTTTTCTTTTTTCTTCTTTTAATTATTTATTTATTTATTTATTTTTCTTAGTTTTATATTGGTGTTAGAGTATTTTATAATTTGTCTAATGATTGTAATCATAATTTTATCTGCTTTTTATATATTGGTCTTAAAGTATTTTATAATTTGTTTAATTATTGTAATTAACTGTTTATGGTTTACATGTGTTTAAAATTTTTTCTTTTAAGTTTTAATTAAGCCCGTATTCAGCTCTGGGAAGGTTGGGGGAGGGTTGGGGTGGGTTGGGAGGGTTTGGGGAGGGGAATCTTTTGTTTTGTAAAATTTTAAAAATTTTCAATTAAAAAAAATAATAATAATAGTTGGAAGGGACTTTGAAGGTCATCTAGTCCAACCCTCTGCTCAGGCAGGAAACTCTATTCAGACAAATGGCTGTCCAGTCTCTTCTTAAAAACTTTCAGTGTTGGAGCATTCACAGCTTCTGAAGGCAGGTTGTTCCACTGATTAATTGTTCTAACTGTCAGAAAATTTCTCCTTAGTTCTAGGTTGCTTCTCTCCTTGATTAGTTTCCATCTGTTGCTTCTTGTCCTGCCTTAAGATGCTTTGGAGAATAGCTTGACTTTGTGGCAGCCCCTGAGATATTGGAACACTGCTATCATGTCACCCCTCGTCCTTCTCTTCATTAGACTAGACATACCCAATTCCAACAACCGTTCCTTATATGTTTTAGCCTCTAGTCCCCTGATAATCTTTGTTGCTTTTCTCTGTACTCTTTCTAGAGTCTCAACATCTTTTTTACATCATGGTGACCAAAACTGGATGCAGTATTACAAGTGTGGCCTTACCAAGGCATTGTAAGGTGGTATTAACACTTCATGTGATCTTGATTCTATCCCTCTGTTAATGTAGCTTTTAATGTAGCTTTTTGGCAGTTGCAGCACACTGCTGGCTCATATTTAAGTGATTGTCCACTAGGACTCCAAGATCCCTCTCACAGTTGCTACTATTGAGCAAGGTACCGCTTATACCAGGAGTATCAAACTGCCGGCCCATGGGCCGGACACGTCATCCAGAAGCCACACCCACCCCATTGCCGGCAATAGAAAAACCGTCCTGATATGTTGTGCGACATCATGTGACGTTGCAAGTTTGACATGTCTGACTTATACTATACATGTACATTTGTTTTTTCTTGCCTAAATGTAGAACCTTACTTTTTTCATCATTGAATTTAATTTTTTTTGAAAACGCCCAATGTTCAAGTCTGTTAAGATCTTTCTGTATCTTAAGCCTATTTTCCGGAGTGTTGGCTATTCCTACCAGCTTGGTGTCGCCTGCAAATTTGATGAGTTCCCCATCTATCCCCTAATCCAAATCATTGATGAAGATGTTGAAGAGCACTGAGCCCAGAACAGAGCCCTGGGACACCCCACTACACACTTTCCTCCATGAAGATGCAGTTCCATTGAGGACCATACGCTGAGTACAGTTGGTCAGCCAGCTATGAATCCATATGGTGGTGATGCTGTCTAAGCCACATTTTTCTATCTTATCAAGTAGTAGGTTGTGGTCTACTTTAACAAATGCCTTACTGGAGTCCAAGTAAATTATATCCACAGCATACCTCTGGTCCACTAATTTTGTCACCTGGTCAAAGAATGCAATAAGATTTGTCTGGCATGATCTGTTTTTGACAAACCCATGTTGGCTTTTGATAATGACTTTGTTTGCCTCTAAGTGTTCGCTGATTTGCTGCTTGATTATCTTTTTCAAGAGCTTCCCAGGTATTGAGGTCAGGCTGATAGGTCTGTAGTTTCCTGGATCCATTTTTCCCCCTTTTTTGAAGATGGGAACTACTTCAGTTCTTTTCCAGTCCTCTTGCAGTTCCCCAGTCTCCAGGATCTTTGAAAGTGGTTCTGAGATCACATCTGCCAGTTCCTTCAGAACCCTGGGGTGTAGTCCATCTGGTCCTGGTGATTTGAACTCATCTAGGGTGGACAGGTGCTCACTTACCATTTTGGAATTTTGGAAATGAAGCAGCTTGGGACAGATAAAAAAACTTTTCTTTCCTATGTACATGATGTCCACCCAAATGTTTATACCAGTGAAAAAATTAAAGAACCAGATGAATATTTACCTCACATTTAAAATATCTTTCCTACTACACCGAAGTGAACCATTACATTTATGGGTTTTTATGTCAGTTGCTAAAGATTATACGTATAAGTTGCTATGATTTCTGGGCAAAGAGAAGAAAACATGAGAAAAACTACTCTCTTCCTCTCTCTGTGGAGGAGGGGGGCTTCCTTTCTCTGAAACTCCATATTGTCAAGGTTCCAATAGAAAGAACCCTCTAACATAGAGTGACCTTGGTTCCCACGGGACACAGAATATCTGAAAGTAGCAGGGAGATGTAGAATTGTCCTATAAAATTTGTGAAATAATGATGAGATAAGGCTAGTATGAATGTTTCTGTATTACAGGCAGTGGAGAAATACATGCTCTGTAGTTTCGTGTGTCCAGAGTCATAGGGGCATTATCTTTTTGGGTAAGGAATTTTTCCATATTAGCCTTCAAGGACAGCCAAGTGGAAGGCATGACATCATGCTAGAGTAAAGGTCTTTAATTGGTTAGGTACTTAGAGATCACTTAATTAAGTCATAGGAGAGGCAAAGTACCTGTTGGATTCACTGGCATTAAAGGTTGGGCACCTGGCTAGATCCAATTGATGCTCTGTGTCTGCAAAATGCTATTTAATGACTGTTTTACCCTGATCCTATCCCATGCTGAGTAGAAAATCTGGAAAGAAATCCAAGGATGAGATTTTAGTTGGCACTGCCTTTTCCCACATAGTAATGAGACAAGATCAAGAGCTTGAGTTTGAGCCAATAATTTTGTTACCAACTCTCTAGCTTTCACTTTTGTGAGGCCTGACTCTAGTCTCAGGGTGACATTTGAGACACATTTTGGGGCTTGATGGGCTTTTCTTAGAAATTTGGATTTTTTAAAAAATATATCACATAGTAAAACATCATTATTTCTATTTCCCAAATAAATATAAATCTAATAAAAATATTGACTACTGATTTCCTTTATGCTACAATATTATAATAATGTGAATTAATTTATTTCTTTACTAAATACTCCTTGGGCAAATTGACATTTTATATTATTCAATAGTTGTTTTCTAAACTCTTACAGACATCGTAAGAGATTCATTTGGGGTTGGTGAACTTCATCTACCTGACATCACTACAGAGCTAGTATATGCTAATAACAATTAACATAATATATTTATTCTAACTGGATAATATTAAAACTACAGTATGATGAAAGCATATTAAGCATGAATTCTCAAGACTAAAATGAAGATGATTTTCCTGTTAAGTGCACAGATAATTTGATAACATAATTATCTATAATTTCAATGGCTTCCTACCAAATATAAGCAATCACAAATAATGACCTAGCAATTATTTTCTTATTGCCATTATCCTTGCTCACAATTAATATCTGAGTTCCAAATTTATTTTGTGGAATCCTAGGTATCAAACAACAAAAAAAATATCCTTTTTGTACACATGCACAATGATATATTAGTGTAAGAATATATAGATACATAGTAAATTCAATAAGTGCCTTTAAAATAAGGTTTTAAGCCTTAAAAAAATATGACAGGTGCCAGCATATGTATTCGACTGAAATGAAAGTAGGTTATAAAATAAATCCATTTGAAGAATACACAGCGATACACACCAGTAAGTCTCTAAAGAAATTGTCTGCATTCTGGAATAGTTCCAGGAATTGTGACAAAATATATAAATTCTTCCACTGGCCAGAAATAATTTGCTATACAGTATAGTATTCCACTCAAAGAGCAGGCAGTGAAATAACAGACAAGAAATGACAGTTTTTGGGAAGGGGGTGGAGAAGTGAGGAATTGACAGTTAAAGAGAATTGGTGTTTGTTGGTGATAATGCTAAAGCCTAAGATCAGTGTTATCCAGCTCCAGTCTGACAGTTCCAGTTTCTACTTCCTTTCTATATTTCAACAGATTTGTCTGTGCTTCCTTTGCACATGGACTGCTTTAAATAATGTCGTATTTTAAAAATATGAATTAGTTCATTTTTTAATAAGTACTAGTTCAACAGATAACGTACTAGCGCACATCTTTATCTGGGCCAAGGGTTCCACTTGACTTTTGAGGGGTATGCAAGCCCCCCCCATTCCCAAAACAGTTGTGGGCAAGACAAAGTCAAAAAGAAATTTTGATTTCAGTTATATTTATATCTAATGCAGTGAAGCATAGGAATTTTTGCAATCTAGATAATTCAGATATAGACACTAGCAGAGTCTGCTGAATAAGCTCTCATTAGTCCCATCCTGTAACCTCTTTATTACACGCTTCCAATTCTTCCTCTTACCCAAATGTGGGAACTTTTTGGCTTTTCATTATGTTTTTCCATAGTGTACCCAGTTCAAATTTTATTTTATAAATATAGGCCATATTTACAACATTGTCTAACGTGAGTAGTCAAACTCTAACATACTTTAATGATATATATCTACTTAACATATATAAACCCTGCTTCTAAGAAATACTTTGGAGTCCACATGCCTTCTAAATTATTACTCTGATTGTCACTTTAAAGCTACACCAAACCTAAAAATATTCATACAGGATTAAAGCATAATATATTACTGTGATGTCTGCCATTATTTTTTCCCAAGCAATTAAATACTCTAATACTGACAAACCTAATCTTTAAAACAACTGATGTAATTATTTCACAAACACTGCATTTTAAAATTGTCCTATTTAAGAAGGGGACGTATCTTGTCTACTAGGCATTCTTTATAGATTTCCTTCATACTACCATGTTATAATAAAGTGAGTTGATTTATTCCTTGACTAAATTAGTCTCTGAATACTCATTGGCCATGAACTGGTTTTCTTTGGTGGAAAACATTTGATCAAGTGAAAGAATTACCACTGATGGAAGATCAGTGATAAATCTGTGTTGATTCCCCCTTCCTTCCTTGTGTTCCCCTTTCCATGTCTTCCGAAATCTGTCCCAAAGGATTAAAGAAAAAAAACAGAATAGTTGTGAGATTGTGGAGGCAAAACAATTTGGTAAAAATTATCTGCATTCCTTTCTCGCAATATGATTTATAATTCCTGGAATGCTTAGGCCAACCCTAAATAATTTGGATCATAATTAATTCATTTCAGCATAGTTTTGCATTTCCATTCTGAAAAAAAATCATAACTATATTCTGAGTCTTGAAGTGGTATCTCAGAGTCTGTATAATGTAATAATAATCTGTTAATGCCATAATCTGTCTATATAAGCTCAAGTGCTGCTTTTCAATGCCCATAATTCTTAATGTTCTTGCAAAGTTGGATTCCTGGATAAGTTTTTAGTACCTCCAGATTAAATGCTTCTTCCAGGGCAGTTTGGATCCTTCAGAAAAGAACTTCTTTTCTGTCAGGACAGAAATGCAGACTAAAGAGCATAGACAGAATATTTGACCTCTTTTATTCTGTTTCACTATTAAAAGGGCTATATGGAAGTCAGAAAATTTTTACAATAAACTATATTGGAACACAATTATTTTAAATTCAAAGAAAATGCTTCTGAATTGGGCAATGTGCTGATTTTCATCTCTGTGCTTCTGAACAATTCAATAAAATTCTTTCCCCCAAAAAATTATGTCTACTTGGATAAAGGACAGAAATTGTGATACTGATTAATGCAATATATATGTAGTATATGAATAAAACAATCTAGTCTCTATCATAGAAAATTCTATAATAATAAAGTTAATGCACAATGCAAATGATGAATACTTTCTCTTAAAACTATAAAAAACTCTTGAATCTAATAGTCTCTGGGTTGGCCATCAGTGCAATAGTCTCTTACATTCTCCTAATCCTTACAGTACTGCTACCAAAATCAGAGAACTGATTTGATATCACTGCTTGAAAGACTAATGCTACTTGGGCAATCTCTAATGTGTTAATTAGAAGAAACTGTTTCAGTCATCTTTAACCTATTTCTAGAGATAACTAGAAATATAATTGTTATTTTTTTTTTTTACAAAGGTAACTAGAAACATACCTTTTACTGACTTGACATGGATTCACACAAGCATATGTTGAAACTTGTATACCTGGCTAACAACCATTATCCATAGAATGTAACCAAAATACTGAAATTGTAAACAAAGTTAAATAGTATTTTTTCCTTCCTGATAGATAGTTTTATTTATACATTCATTTTTGTAGAGCTGCCCATCTCAACCAAGTGGCATTATAAAATACTTTACCACGCATTAGTAATTAGTATCCTCAAATTGTTTCAGATTTTGATGTTATTACCCCTTAGATTTTGCATGAATTTTGATAGATTTCCATAATTTTTAAAAATGTGTATATATAATGCAAGGATGCTCCTCAGATATATTACTTAATGATTAATACCCAGGAAACTGAGATCAATCAAATTCTGTTTTACTAATTTATTGTCATATTTTATATTTAAAAAAAGATACTCCACAGAGATTTAGAAATAGTAAGAGAAAAATGGCTGAATCATCTGGCAAATACTGCACAAATATAATAGAATGAGGGTGATCTTTTATAGTGCAATTAATGAAATAAATGATGTTGGAAGATGCTATGAGTCACCAGTGCAAAAATGGCTATTAAGAATTAAAATATTAATTGTTATCAGTACTCCCTGGTTTCATGATGTTTCTGAATAGGTATCTAGAAAGATGTACAATTTCATAAATGAAGAATATTAAAATCTATATTACAAAATGAGTTGTATAATACTGTGTATGGGAAAGATATCTGAACAATATATTTCAAGTGAATTTATGGCAAAAAGTCAGTCTGCCATATTTACATTAGAACTCCCTGAAGATCTTTAGCGAACAAACAAATCCCAAATCCTATGGACCCCAGGAGCCTCAAAATAACCTGAAACTATATAAAAGAATATATTAAACTAAGAATTACATTTACCAGACTGAATAGTCACATAATAATTATTAGTTTAACTTAACAGTAAACTGGGCACAAGCATATTTTTTAAGATGTAAAGTGACGGTGACCTAAAATATACAGCTTATAAGTACATGTAGACATAAACACACATATATCCAATCAGGCCTGGTTTTAGGCTAAGGCTGAATAGGCACTGGCTACGGTGCTAAAAGTCAAGGTGTGTCAATGCTGCCTCTCCTTCTGAATGATTTTAAAATGACAATCTTGGCCACCAATCTAAGGCCTAAGGGTGGCATATATCGAGCTGACAAAGTACCCAAGTCATTCATTATATATTCTATGCACATGTATTTGGAGCAGCTTTTTCTTCACTATGTTGCACAAGCAGACAAACCACTTTTTCATTTGATAACTATTATTAGTCCTTTCTTTGGTATTCAACTTCTGTGTTTTTTTCCCAGTTATAGGGTTAAATCATATTATGTACATTAAATATCATGAGAAGCATAGGTAAGCTGACATGATGTTAGATAATTCAGAAAGATTAAACTTATTATTTAGACTGAAATAGGAAATCCTAATACAGCCCACAAAGCTCTAAGTAAACCAGAACACTCACAGACAAATGAAAAGATAACAAACAATACTTTCCTGGATTTCAGTGTCATAACATATGTTAAAGTGAAGAATAAACAAGACAAATTCTTTTCTTAAATAAGTATGTCAACTATAACAATTTCAAAATAGTGCCATCAACGTCTGAATATTCAATATATAGCTATTTCTCCATTTTATAGCATGAAATTGTTGCTTGTTGCGATTGTGGTGCTGATATGTAAACTATTAAATGTATGTGCAAGATTGCCCAATGTTCTCTGGTTCCCTAGAAGGTTTTACATTGCTTAGAACACCATTTTTTATAATAAAGAAAGTATTGGAAATATGTAGTTTCTTATTAGATCTACCATATCCTTGCTAGCCCTCCAATGTGGTCAGGAAATCCTGCTTCACCAGAATATTGAAAGATCAAAAGTCAAAGATTAACAAGAATATACTAGCAGAACAGCTGTCCAGCATTTAACAAAACAGGAACAGTGCTGCTCATTTTTAACTGAATAACTTTTACTTGATGCTGTTATCATCCATAACTCTTTTTGGTTGATTATTAGGGATCTTATAAGCCCAAGTGCAAATATCTGATGCCCAGAAGATTTTTTTCCATTGCATGATCTCCTTGGGTGGAAGAAGAATCGTATAACTCCTTGAAAATTTTGAGGTAATTACATTGAGTTATTTATCCTTGAACAGGATAAATAAATCCTTGTTATAATGACAAGGAGTCTAGTGTCACTTGGTGATTTCTTATTCTTCTCTACCCAACACACAAAGATTGGTTTTGCTAAGTTGGTGAGGAATCATGGCTTATGTCTCAAGAAAGGCCATTTACTCCTGCAGATAGACTGCATAGCTAGCAATTGAACAATTCAGATTTAAAATAATATCTGAATACATCTCTTGGGATGTCTCCAACTTTTTGATATTGCTGGATTGGCATATTTTCTGCCTAATAAGGCAAGTGTCTTTTATAAATATGGCGAACAAAACATACTATCTAATAGCTAATATGGAAATTGTTTTGAAAAATCAAACATAAATGTAACTACTATAAACTATCTTTCTCTAAAAATCCATTATATGCATTTCAGCAAAGTATTCTATTTCTTAAACATGGTTGAAGATATATAATAAAAGGAGAGTATTTCATCTTTATTTATAGTTCTGTTAAATAACCGTATAAAACTTTTTTCCTTATAAGGTTTACTTTTTGGAAACTGTTTTCATTATTTACAATGCATTTATTTCAACATACTTTACAACTTCTTAAAGTAAGCAAAATATAAAATACATTAAAATTTTAAGTGAATAGATTTTCAAAAGGAGAAGATTATAGATGGTCTATTGAATAATAAGAAAACTATCTCAGCTCCTATAAAAGTCTGTTAACTTATCTAAAAGAATGATGAAACACAAATTATTATGCCAATCAATATTTTGCTATTCATTGGAAGGTTTTTATGCAATTATTTCAGTTTTTATCAATGTTTAAGACAATATACAAATCAACTTATATTATGATAATAAATTGAAGCAATAAAGGGCTAAGCATGGTGTCCTATTGTTCTGATTTGTAAATATAGTTAGCAGTATTTTAAGTTAATTCTAGGACACAACTAAGCTTGCCAAATATTAGCTTCTTCATGACACAAAACCATGAACCAGAAAACCACACGTATATACTTTCCATATCACTGGAATACCCAAAGCTGATTTATGTAACTTATTGTATTTTCTTTCCAGCTGTTTTATTTCTCTTGGCTTGTGTTCAATACTTTTCTCTCATTGTTATTAGTAGGAGTGCATGTTATAAGCCATTTTTCTTATCACAACATTATTGATTACTGTAGTAGAATTGTTTTTAAAAGGAGGATCCTTCCAAACTGTAAAATGACTAAAGGTTTTAAGGTGCCACCTGCTGGGTAGGGCATAGAAATTATTTGATTAATCAAAGAGAATGTTATTTTTTGCCATCTAGTAGATCTCATACATCAATATGATATAAACTCACTTTCTGCTTCTAAGAATTCCCATTAAATCTGGGTATAGAAAATGAACAAGTAAATTTGCCAAAGTGTGATCGTCCGGGTAGAAGCAACCACCTGGCTATCCTGCTTGCCTAGCCTTATTTAGGCAATTGCTCATATCATTGGTCACTCTAATGAAATAAAAGCCACAGCAGCACATCTAACTCCAATGCTACAGCTACATTCTTATCCCTGCTCTCCCAAACGTCCTCATAGTCTGAAATGGAGGGAGGGGACAATACACATAGGGAAGGTACTGCTCTAAAGGAATACCCAGACGTTCAGCCTTTGGGGACCGCCCTTATCTTAGATTATCAAATGATGAATATATGCCCAAATGGTACTCCTATCATCTTCAAATGCATTTTCTCCATATCACTCTCTCCTTGCTCTCTGGGAGGAAGTATTGGGTGGAGTTGATCTCATTGATGTGGTAAATCACATATATATATCGAGTACTTTGAAACATTTAAGGAAAACTCCATACAGTTCTTTAGATGTGTCTCTTTCATTTATTTCTAATCACTGTTTACTAATGAAAGCAGAAGAAAACAATAGATAATCTATTTCTTCCAATTTATTTATTTCCTTAAAGTTTCTTCCCAGCAACCCTGAGAGAGAGAGAGAGAGAGAGAGAGAGAGAGAGAGAGAGAGAGAGAGAGAGAGAGAGAGAGCACATTGGTATAAAGTGATTGCATGTGTCTACCTTCCAGTTTTGGTAACCATTGCTGCAACCCCTGCAGAATTTATTGGAACCAATATATTCCTAATCCAGAGTCATGTATATGAGACAGGTGGCCATATAAATTTATTAATTAACTAAATAAATAAATGAAGATCTCTGCCTCACTTATCCCATATTTTGCATTATTAGAAGAATTACTATGCAAGATATTATCATAATTTATTATTTCAAATCTCCCTGTGACTACTTTTGAAAGCTAAATGTATCCTCCTGGTTACTCAATTTCTATTCCACAAGATTTTTGTTCACACATTAATTATTATGCACTGATGCAATACACAAATAGCGAGTTGCATTATCTATTTTAATTAGAAATAATGCACCTGAAGGCATATCCTTCCTGCTCTGCCAGTAAACCGAACATCATATTACATTTAGTCATACAGTTCTTAAAACCAATTATCACCTATTAGTAGTTTTACTATCACTTTATCTATTACCTTCATTAATCTCAGATCCATTAAGAAACTTCTGATGAATGCATGTGTTTTCATTCTATAAAACCTCAAATATTAGTTTCTCATCTTTGGTACATTATTGTACCTTATGAAATCAATTATTGTTTATTCCAAAGATAATCACATTTTTACTAAGCTTATATACTGTGTGCATAAAAGAGATCATATTCATCTTATATATCTTTAGTACATATGGATTTCAAACAAGTTAGTAAAAGGTTTTGCTTAACAGAGATCCAGCATTAATTTTAAACAGCTATTCTGTCTCACATGGTTTTCAGAAAACACAAACATATATAGAGAATATATTTTGGAATATAAAGAAGTGCCACATTTTGCTCCATTTTCTGAATATTGAATGTAATGCAAACATTCTCCAAATAAGAAATTTCAACTACAATTAATATTTCATTGTACATTGTATCATAAGAATATTTTTGCCTGAAGGCAAAATTACCAAAGAATGTGACTTTACTTTAAAAATCTAGGAATAATAATAATAAAGTCTGTGATCATTGTTATCATTAGAGTTTACTGATAAATCAGAAAAATTGTAGCTCATAACAGCTTTTTTAAAAAAAGTATATATACCTTATCACAATCTTATACATGTTTGTATGAAAGGCAATCCTACTGGATCTAAACAAAATTAATCCTTGTGTGCATGATGAATGTGATATATCTCAAATTATCACTTTAATGGATATTAAAGGCTACAGTGGGAATAGAATGGAGGATAAAATAGATTTTGGGCTATTCCAATATAGCTCTTCCCATATTACACTTTTATACATATCATGCAGTCTTCCATGACTTGGCTGCCTTCCAGCTGTATGGATTTCAACTCCCAGAATTCCTTAGCCAGTTCCACTATTCCACTGGTGAGCATTCTGGAAAGTGGCCAAGTTGGGGAATGACTACTCATACCTTCTGGTATAGCCAAAATATCGTCTAGTATAGCCAAATACATATTAAAATGCTAACAAATAGATATGCCAGGATTTTAGTCTTATCAAGTGATTATATACGATTATTTTCATATATTGTTCCATAGCTTTCTTTTCTCAATCATATATTTATTAAAAGAAAGCTGTAGATCTGAATCAGCATTTCCTTCTCTGACTACCCCATGCCATAGATACAGCTCTTTCCATCTTTCAAAAATGTCTACCAAATCATAATTTTAATAGGACAGAAGTGGAAATGACTAAATATATTGGAAATAGTTATATTGATTGTGTAATGACAGTGCAGCATTTTGGGATTTGAGATGCTTCAGAATACATGGGTAGTATGAATCTAGCCCTGTTTGCAAGTCTTTAAAGCAGATAGAAGTTCTTCCATATCAAATGCCCTTTGAAGCTCGCTGAGAAAAAAAATGGGTGCTTTAAAGAATTACAAACAGATGTGCACTCCTGTGTACCCTGAATCAGTTTTTGGAATCAAATCTGAAATACTGCATAGTCCTAAAATTAGTTTCTTGTACTTCCCCTTTCTTTGTCATGACTAATTTTAGGATTGCAACTTCTGGAACAACATTTAGAGCACCAGCTGACTCTTAGCCAGAAAAATATTGAATCCCTCCTGCCATAGAGATGAGATGGATTTACAAGAAACACATGTTCACCAATAATAACCCACATAACATTTTAAAAGTCCAATTATAATGTATAACTAGTATTTGGGGTCATATATCTGCATAGGTACCATATTATAATCACATTTGATTGAAAATAAATACATCACAAATATTCAAATCTTTCCTATCAGTTCATGGAGACTGGAGGATGTTACAGTGTATTTCTTCACCTCCTAAGCCAGGTTTCACACTGATAATATTGTCTTTAAAGAAGCCATTTCCAATCTATAAATAAGGTGTAATAATGTATTTATACCAAGCCAAAATAAATGATAATTTCCAATTATTGTATATTCTTGCATGTACAATATATGTGTTCCAATACCACTGAGCACAAAAGGACTTAGTTATGTTTTAATAAAGCATAGTTTCAGGGCAAGAAATATATTTTGTGCAACTTAAATTCACAATATTTGATGCCACTATTCATGTGCACATCATTTTAAACCTAGCAATCCACTATAAAAAATAGAAAATCTTACCACTATCTTCAACTGAAAAATAGAAGCTATCACTCGTAGCATTTTCACGTTCTTTCAAGGCATAACATATCTTCATGTCATCAATATCAGCTGATGGGAATGAGAAAAATTACACAAGTCACTGCAATGCTGACATCAAAATCTTTTCAATACAGGTTAAACTTACCCCTTTGGTTTTGTTTGTTTGTTTGTTTAGAATCAGCTTATATTTGTCTAGATATCCTACACAACATATGAACATCTGAAAAGATTTAATATTTTCTCCTTTGTCATCTGGAGTACCAAACCTGATGCCCTTTGGATGAATCTGAGCTGTTCAGGTGTTCAGACTTCAATGTCCAGAAAGAGATTATAGAACTTCATTTGCAAAGCATCAGGTTGGAGCAGACTGGTTTAAATGATTGTGAGTCACTTGTTTTCATTTAGAACCTATAGTTGAGTGTACACATAGTACTGTCAGATTTTATAGAACAAGCCACAGCAATTCACACGTTATGTTAAGACACAAAACATTTACAAATCTCAGAACAAGTCACATTAAGTCTTCATGTGTGAATCCAAGCTATTAATTATTATATGCTTAGAGCACCTGGAATAAAATATAAAATTGATAGGTTGTCCTGGTTGTAATCACTGAATATGGAGTGATATCACAGTAAAATTGCTTTCTTATTTCACTGGATAATATATATTACAGGCATTTATATATTTGTTAATATATCACAAGTTTTTAGAATGTTGAGAATTTTTGAAAGTTAAATATTTTACACTGCCAAACATCTGAGAATGCTCTTTTAATAAACTGTATACATCTATGGCAATTTAAAAATGTATTTGTGTCCATAGTGTAAAGCCACTTGACCTATAATGGACTGAGATCCTTACTGCTGGATTTAAGCCAGTATAGGGCAGGAAATGCTTTTGGCTTGGCAGTTGTATGAATCCAACTAATTTTGATTCTGGCAACAAATCAAGTTAAATAAACCCATGGATTGGATAGATATAAGGACTCTATCAAAGAGTAAATTGCTTGTAGATGTGAATATGATTTTAAAACAACATTCAAACAGATTTCATTGTTTTAGAAGCACCAACCTTCTAAAACAATGAATAAACTATATAACAATGATTATATATAGTACTAACCTTGGGAAAAGGATTTGACACTTGTATTTCCTAGACCAATATTAATGAGGAATCCATGTTTTGGCCCATCTGTGATCTTATATTTCAATAATTTGTGTGGACTATCTCTGTCTTCTGCCTTCAGAGACTTGCTGGTTATTAGGAAACCCAGTTGTCCAGTTGCTATATTTCTCAATGTGGAGGCACCCTTGTTCACTACTATCTGTGGTATTCCATTGTCTAAAGCATTGATCTGAATTTTCATCATCTGTGGGTGACGGGTTTCAAGGATGACATCAGGAAAAACATAAAAATCTGGATGTGTCCCATCTGTTACAGTGAAAGAGAAGCTATCATGATTAATTTCGGCACCATCATGTTTATAGTTGATCATATTTTCATTTAAATCTTGTTTAGTGAAACTGGTGACAGAATAACTGTTGTTATAAATAATCTGACCATGTATAGGGACTTGGGTAATTATGAAACGGAGTAGATGGTCAGGTGTATCCCTATCATGCACATTTAGTTCAAATGGCGTGATCAGTTTGGTTTCCCCTTCTTGAACTATGAGGTCATGTATTGTTAGAATTGGTTTCTTATTGTCCACATCAGTAATAGAGACTCTAAAAGTACGGAAGACTGGATTATAGCCATCAGTCACTTCAAACTCAAAACTATCCATCTTCACCTCATCATCTGCAGTGTGAATGTAATAAATCTTGTTTCCAGCTAGTTGAAGCTGAGTGAAGGTGGTGACAAGAACTCCAGGGTTGTCAGAATTCTCTAAATGACCTCTGCTTGGTGCCCGGGTGATGCTGAACCTGAGTAATTCATCAGGACTGTTGATATCACTTGTGCTGAGAAGATCAGTAGTGAGAGTCACTTTCCCACCTTCTTTTAGAGTGACTCCTTTATTGACCACCTCGGGAAACACCATATCAATGCCATTGATAGTAATGTAGAAATATCTGTCTATCAAAGGATTGATGCCATCAGTGACATCAAACTTAATTAAGTCACGGAGTCCCTGTTGGCTTGTATGTGTATAACATATATATTTATGATCTATGTCATCCTGTGTGAAATTCATGCCAAGTGTAATGTTGTATAGCACCTCTTTTTCTTTACTTATTTGCTGCAATAAGCCATGCCTCGGGGGTAAACGAATAATGTAAGTAAGCATCCTGTCTTCTGAGTCTAGGTCAGTGGCTTTGAGATCTTGATTGGTGATAACTTTAGTTTCCCCAATATCTACTTCTAATCCATCATTGATGGACATCCGGGGTGTTTCATCATCAACCAAAATCACCATTATTAACACTTCTTCTTCCACTGCGTGTAAGCCATCAGTGAGCTGGATTTTGAAAGAGTCCTCTTTAGTTTCTGAGTCATCATGCTCATACATAATGCTAGATGCTTCCTGAATTTCTTCCAGAGTGAAATTGGTAACAGATACAGTACCTGTAGCCAGCTGGTTAACAATCTGCCCATGCTTTGGAGGAACAGTTATAAAGAAGCGCAATTCATCTGGGGGAATATCAGCATCAGCACCATTGAGAATGGGAGTGTCAATTACCAGGCTCATTCCTTCCAATACCACAAACTCACGTACAAACAATTCAGGCTTCTCATCATTGGTTGGGGTAATGATAATTGGAAAGAACTGAGGTGGTGAAAAGTTAATACCATCAGAGCAATGGAAAGTGAATCTGTCTTCTAAAGGTTCTATTCCCTTATGGATGCTCTGAACATAATTGATATGACCAACACGAATATCTTTGATGGAAAATGCACTGATGGGAATCCCAGCTCTGGATTTTTCAGATCCTGGTGCTGGAGAGATATTCTCTAGGTATCCAGCAGTGGACTGTGTTAGAATGGTACAGAGAATATCATCTCTGGGAGTATCAAGATCTTCCACAACCAGCAGTTCTAGCCTTAGCACATTCTTTCCTCCTTCATGAACAGTGAATGGTTCTTCTCCCAACGTAACTTCAGGAGCAATGTTGTCCACTGGCAAAAGAGTTACAGTAACACGTACTCCTTCTACTGTGCTTCCTCTCACCACCCACTCACTGGACCGATCTGAGATAGTAAGATTGAAAGAATCAGTCTGCTTCTTCAATCCAATCTCTCCACTATTGTGAGCATAAACAACGGTTCCGCTTATGAGATCCTCTTGAGTGAATCTTTTAGAGGGTACTCCATCCACTAAAATACTACCCAGCTTAGGGGGATCCTCTACAATAAAAGTTAATGCCAGTTCATCAGTATCCTCATCTGTGCCCTGGATAAGAGAGGTAGTTATTTCAGTAGCACTATTTTCCAGAACATCAATAAAGGTCCCCAAAAGTCCATTACTACCAGGGACCATGATGCTGGGACGTTCATCATCAACTGGTTGAACAGTAATTTTAACTGTGATTGGTACTAGATGAACTTCATCACTTACTTCTAACTGAAAGGAATCACTTCTGTACTCATCACCATTATGCTGATAGGATATGCGACCATTAGCAATGTCATCTAACAGAAAAGATTCACCCTGTACCATCAATCCCTCCTCCAAGTAGCGCAGGTGGCCATGCTGAGGTGTTTCAGTTAAAGCGAAGACAATTCGGTCAGTGTCTGTATCTTTATCAGTAGCATCTAGCTGAGTGGTGGTGAGAAAGAAGCTGTGCCCCTCAAACACTGTGAAACCAGCATTGGTTATTTGTGGGGGCTGATTATTCACTGGCTGCAAGAAGAAAGTGAAAGTGCCTAGCACAGAATTACCAGCTGCATCTTCTACACTGTAAGTGAATTGTGCTATTCTTGGAGTAATGCCAAGTTCTTGGTCTGGTGGTCTATAGGCAACTTTATGATGATTTATCTGTGCTTGAGTGAAATGGGTAATGGGCATCAGAGGGTTGTCAGTCAATACAATTTCACCTGCCAAGACAGGGTGATTTTCATCAATATCAGTTGGTGATGTAAGCACTGTATATTTCAGCTCCCGGTCATCTGTGTCCAAATCAGTATAACACAGATAATGCTTCTTGAAATGTGTCACCTGGTATTCTAGGACAGTCATCTCTAAAGTTGTCCCTGGGGATAATTCTGGAGATAGGTTATCTACTGGCTGTATCTTGATGATAAACACCTGTTCTCCAGATTGATTTGGAGGGTCATTATCATCTTGGAGATAGAATACAAATTGATCCATCATTACATTCGTGCTATGAGGTCCAAGATGCCTGTAGAACAACTTTCCATCCAGGATATCCTCTTGCAGCCATTCAGTCACTACCTTCTCATACAGACCCTCACTGTCTATAAAGTACCAGGAAGATGTATCACTCTGATCTTCTTCCACATCTTCCTCTTTTTCATAGGATGATGGAACCTCTTCCTGACGCAACAGAAATTCACCAAAATGCTTTGGGACAGGTATATCTGAAGATCTTTCAACCTCCTTAATAACAAACCGAATAGTTGAGTCATCAGAGTCTATATCAGTAGCACTGAGAACAAAGGGTGAGATCTGGACCACCTGGTGCTCACTTAGGACCAGGCCAGTGTTGGCATTGAGGAGTGGTGGTTGATCATCATCAGGGGCAATTGTAATTGGATAAAAAAACTCCACCTGGTGTTGTCCATCCTCCATGCGGAAGATAATGTTATCACTGAAACTGTGCTCACTGCCATCATGCTGGTAGATCACCTGTCCAGCTTCCAACTCTGCTGCAGTAAAAAAATGACGACCAGGAGATGTACCTAAAACTCTGAGTTCACCATGTTTTAGACCTCTTGTGACCCAAATCTTCACTTCCTCTAAGTTGTCCTCATCACTGATTACAAGATTGTCAGAAAGCGGCCTTGATTGGCCTTCAAAAAGCATCATTTGAGAGCCAGCAATGCGATTAAAGACAGCCACCGGAGCCAAAGTGTTCATAGGTTTCACCACCACCACAAAAGCAAAGGGGTCTGAAGAGGCACCCTCAGGGTCCAACACCTCCATCTCAAGCTGGAAGAGGCGCTCCTGGTCTGAGTCCACTGTAGGAGGCTGGTAGGCAATCTTCAGTTCCCTCAACTCCCGCTGAGTGAAAGAAATGAGTGGCCGACTAGGATCATCAGTACTTATTAAGTAACCAGTTGCCGTGTCCAGCTCTCCAACACTGGGCCAGGGGGAGGTGAGATTAAACAGCAGCAGATCTGAAGGTGACTCCAAGTCCTCTGCAGCCAGCATATCAGGGGTGATGGCAGTAAGTACAAACTGGTCCACCTCCATCATGAGCAAAGCCACAAAGCTGGGCTTGGGTGGGGTATTCTCGGTCCCCTCCCGGATCCGAACCACCACCTGAAAATATTCCTGCTGGCCTAGGCTCTCGGGAGAGCCGCTGTCCTCTAGCACTTCCACTCGCATGGGGATGTGGTCACGGTTGGGGGACGGCGTGGGAGCCGTGTGCTGGTAGCGGATGCCCTCGCTCAGGAAGCGGCGGCACTCACTGCTGTAGCCCGGCGGCAGGGGGCGTCCGCGGGGGTCGATCAAGCGCCCGTAGGAAGGCAGGTGGTTGCCGCTGCTGGGCGGGTGAGGGAGGGCGGTGAGGCGGCAGTGGCGACGCCCGGCTTCTCCCGCCTCGGCGAAGGCCAGGACTTTGGCGTCCAGCGGCTGACTGAGGCCCTGCAGTTTCTCCACGGCCAGCGGCAGGTTGCGGCTGAGGAGGCGCAGCTGCTGCGAGAGCACCTCGGCCTCCAGCGCGAAAGGCACCACGAACGTGCGGCTGGGGGAGTCGTAGCGGAGCTGGAGGCTGAGGCGGTCGCGGCCGGGGCTGCGAGACCCGTAGTGCGTGTAGGTCACCTCTCCGGGACCGAAATCGCAGGGGAAGCGTTGCGGGGAGAGCGCCCCGGGCCGGTGAGGCGCAGGCGGCGGTCCGTTTTCCAAGACGGTCACGGTGCACTTGTCGCCCGGCTGCACGCGGATCACCAGGTCGCGGGCGGGATCCAGGAAGACGGAGCGGCCGAAAGGCACGCGCAGCCCGCGGTTGGCCACCACGATCCCCGCGGCGGCCCCGTCGAGAAGGTCCGGTTCCGCCGGCTGAAGGAGAAGCGGCGGCCCGGCTGAGTGCGGCTGTGGCTGGGTGGTCCCGAGCGCAGCCAGAGTGCAGAACAGGAGCAGCGGCGCCCTGCAGCGGCGAAGGTGCCTGGGCGGTTCGGCCATGCCGCTGCTAGTGCTGCCTCTCTCTCGCCCGGCGATGAGCGGTGAGCGCGAGTTCCGACGGACTTTGGGACCCGGGGACGGCAGCGCGGACGACAAGGTGCAGGAGCCGGGCTTCTGTGCTGCTCCGGAGCGGGGCTCTCTGGGACTCGGCCACTGCCTGCTGCAGGTACTCAAGGGGAGGAGAGGGGGTGGGAGCTGGCAGCTCCTCGCACCGCCCAGGAACTGCCTACCCCTCCCCGGCCCACCCAGGAACCGAGACTTCGTTTCTCTGCCGCCCGAAGCGGCTGGGAAGGGTCCCCCGAAAGACAGCAGGGGGACGACCTTCCTCCGATCTCGCTTGCAGGAAGACAAGAGTTTTCGCTCCGGGGCTAGGATCTCATCGGCAGCGAAGACAATTCCCTTTCCAGCAATCTTTGCCTCCGGGGCACAGATTTTTTAAGGCGCGAAAGGGCAGGGCTAGTGACGTTGTATTTCGCTTGCAGGTTGCTGCTTTTGTTCCCGCAGGTGAGATAGGAACGATGTGGTCCGGTCCAGCAAAGGAAGTAAAAATGTTATTTTAGAGTGCTTCGAAACGCTTTGCTGCTGCTGCAGCACAGCTCTCCACTTGGAAGTTATCAGGGATGTGTTCGGCTTAGGTTGGGTTTTGATTCAGGCAAAGTGTGTTGTGTGGCCTCCGGGAAGAGCACCGATGCCTTGGTGGACCCAACTTTTTCTTCCATTATATCAGACAGTAATTCGAAAATAGAATTCCTGAGAAATGTGCAGTATAGATTGGGGAATATGTGTTATTCTGTCAGGATCATCAATCAGTTTCTTTCCTAGAGCTGCGGATAATTTAGCAATCAGAGTCTATGATGATTGTCAAATCCACTCATTCTCATCAACGTTGGGAAGGAGGGATACCAAAAAATATGTTTGCCAAAGTCATAATAATCTGACAATTCTGATAAAAATAAACTATCTTTTAATGTTGGGAACTCACAGATTCCTCCCTTGAGAAGAATCACATCCCTCCCTTGAGAGGGATTTCAGAGTCCTACTGGACAATCGTTTAAAATATGAGCCAGCACTGTGTTGCACCTGCCAAAAAAGCCAACACAGTGCTAGGCTGCATTAACAGGGATAGAATCAAGATCACATGAAATGTTAATACCACTTTACAATGCCTTGGTAAGGCCACACTTGGAATACTGCATCCAGTTTTGGTTACCACAATGTAAAAAACATGTTCAGACTCTAGAACAGGGATGTCAACCTCGCAAGTCACATTACATGTCGCAATGTATCACGACTTTTTTTCCCATTTTTGGCAATGGGGTGGGCATGGTTTCAGCATGACGCATCCGGCACGCGGGCTGGTTTGACATCCCTGCTCTAGAAAGAGTGCAGAGAAGAGCAATAAAGATGATTAGGGGACTGGAGGCTAAAACATATACGGAATAGTTGCTGGAATTGGATATGTCTGATTTAATGAAGAGAAGGACTAGGGGTGACATGATAGCAGTGTTCCAATATCTCACAGTTTGCCACAAAGAAGAGGGAGTCAAGCTATTCTCCAAAGCATTTGAAGGCATGACAAGAAGCAATGGACGGAAACTAATCAAACAGAGAATTAATCAGTGGAACAACCTGTCTCCAGAAGTTGTGAATAACCCAACACTGGACGTTTTAAAGAAGAGACTGGAGAGCAATTTGTCTGAAATGGTATAGGGTTTCCTGCCTGAGCACGGGTTGGACTAGAAGACCCTTCCAACTCTTCTTCTTCTTCTTCTTCTACTACTACTACTACTACTACTACTACTACTACTACTACTACTACTACTACTACTACCTACTACTACTACTATTGTGAAGCAAATAAAGCAAAGGTGGGAAGTATAGTTCTTAAGAAGTTTAGGATTCCTGCAAACTTTAGATTTTGCTAATTAGACATTTTGCACTGGTACAGAAAGGGTAAGTCAAATATTTGTATATAATTTGCATTGGCCTATGAACTGCTAATATGTAAATTCTCTAATTCTGCAATCATGTGCAGACTGACTTGGGAATTCAACCTGTTAGACTCTATACAAACAAATTTAGGTGTCTTGTGCTATTGTATTTGTCAGAACACCTGTTTAAAGTTTCAAAGAAACTGGAAGGATACTTGGGAATAAAAGTACATTCCTCAGGTCATATATTTAGTTTATGAATTCATAAACAAACCTCTCACAATTCATTTAGTGCACAACCAAAATAAAATAAAATAGTGTGGCAATATATGCCCTGCAGTTGCTATATAAGGTTCCCCCATGACCTGTATATACTACTGAGACAACCAATATAAGAGCCCTATACCTCCAAAGGGTCAATGCATACTATGTCATTCACAGAAGTCAAGGATAGAATGCATTTGGCCCACAATTGCAGAATTACTCAAAACGTACTTATGCCATGATTTTTGCTGCTTTATTCAAATGGGTGCATGAAAAATTTTAACAGGTAAATGCACCTAATTTGCACTGAGCCTCTCCTAAAGCCTCCTTCCCCAAGAAGGCTAAAAAGGCCATCCTTGCCCATCAATGATCTCATAAGAATAACCAAAAGCTTATGAGAGTTTGCACCAAAATGACGTGTGAGGAAAACTAACTGGAATGAGGGAAATTGATGATCAGCTATATAAGATGAATTACTGAACAAATTTGTATTTATTTCTATGCTCTTTCCATTTCTCATTTGTATGATTTTTGCATGAAGTAATTCAGCAGCAAAGAAATCAAAAATCTTACCTAGTGCTCATTTATGTTAATTTTTATTTACTGAGTATCTTGTGAAATCCCTGTTACAACTATACTGTTCTGTTATATTGCTAAATTTTTCTTCTGGACAGTGTTCAAAACATTTAAATACTTACAATAATTGTTTTTCTCATTGTATTTCCAGGCAGTCTCTTGAAGGGTTATTAACTTCAAATACAACAAAAGAGATCCTGAATGGCTTGCTAATTAGATAAATACTTATTTATAGGGATTGCCAATCAGCATGAATAGATTTCAACATTCCAAAGCGTGTTTCTTAATAAATCACCACTATTATTTGAACAAAGTACTGAAAGATGTGTATTTGAAAATGGTGTCCTTGATCTGAAACTTTGGAAAGAAAGAATTACTGTTGTTTTAGCAATGTATTATATGTTGGATTTTGATTGTATTTTTAAAAGTATGCTTGAAAAAAATAGCAAATTTATGATTATAGTTTTCTCTGACAAGCCAAGTTGTAGCAGCAATAGTAAAAACATTGTGCATTATATTTTTAGCTGAGCATGAATAATATATGTAATATATATGTATGTATGAATGAGTTTATTCCCCACCATTTCCAGTTAATGTGAAAGTGATTTCTATTACCTTCGTAAATATTACTTTGACTATTGAAACCGTGTTGTACACAAATTAACCTTTAGATGGTGAGTAAGTTGAGTAGTCCCTTTGATGCATCTAAGAGTTGATATTTCAGAGTAGATTACCATGGTAATTACAAACTGCAGGCCATGTGAACAGAAAGGTCTTTCACAAAACTTGATTTATGGTAATGCACCATCCCGTCACACTATGATCCTTTATTCACAGTCTCATCAAAAATAGGCATCAAGACAACAGATTGAAATGGCTATGAATGTATTGAGATAGTTTGATAAGTATAAGTAGATGTTTGATTCTTTATTTAAGTTGGACAAATTGCGGGAAGATTTTTATGAGACTGCAGCTAATTAAGCTTAAGGAAATTCAGGTTAAATTATGAAATACTGGAATTTTTTTTATATAATTTGTAATCATATACTTGCATTTGAATGGATAATAAATGCATAAAATTACAGGTAATTGATAAATGAGACATTTGTTAAGTAAATTTTGTCCCATTTTACGATCTGGCCACATTTCTTAAGTCAGTGTTTCCCAAACTTGACAATTTTATGGCATGTGGACTTCAACTCCCAGAATTCCACAGCCAGCATTGCTGGCTGTGGAATTCTGGGAGTTGAAGTCCACATGCCTTAAAATTGTCAAGTTTGGGAAACACTGACTTAAGTGAATCACTGCAGTTGTTAAGTTAGCACATGGTTGTTAAGTGAATCTGGCTTCCCCACTGACTTTGCTTGTCAGTGGGTTGCAAAAGAGGATCACATGATCCTGGGACATTGCAACCGTCATAAATATGAATTAGATGCCAAGCATCTGAATTTTGATCACATGACCATGAGGATGTTGCAATGGTTTTAATTGTGAAAATTGGTCATAAGTCACTTTTTTCCATGCTGGTGTGACTTTGAACCGTCACTAAATGTTGTAAGTCGAGGACTACCTGTATTGGAATATAATGTTTTTTTAAAGCATTCCCACTAAAACAGCCATCGTAAATACAAAATAAAGCTCACTTTCTCCCCAAAAATATTTGTAAAATACTGCTAAGAAAATGGTGTCTATTTCCACAGCTATGTTTTCACAGCTTATAACTCATCCTTAAATCCACGATTAGGGAATTAACTCAGCTGGCTGGTTTGTTCAACAATGAAGCACCAACAAATCATAGTAGCTGGGTGTCTACAATACATTGGGCCACAAACAAGGAAACCACATTTTAGCTTAGTAGTCCAGTTCAACCCAACTACCAGATTGATTCTTGGTTTCCTTCCAACAGTGGGAGTGTTTCTTCCACCAATAGAGTTCAGCTGGAGATAGGAAAGATGTCATTTGATTACTTGATATCTGACTGACTGAATTATTTCTGCCATTCTGACTGTCATCTCCAATGGTGTTCTGAAGGTCTCCCAGTTCTTCAGAGCAATGGGGAAAGAATACAGAACAGCAAAACAGGCATTGGAAAGTCATATCAATCTCTGTTCTGCCAGTGAAATACTGATTGGATTAGAAGCAGTGCATGGATTGAAGGAGCCTCTTTATTTTTGGGAGGCAGATCATAAATTAACTTTATATCTTATATAAGGACAACAGAACCCCCTTTTTAAGCTGCTTGAGTAAATGGTTGGGCTTGATTTAAGTTCAAAATTCCCATGCCTGCAATTTACATCCAAAAAAGCATTCTTTGTAAGACACCGCAGATATGAAAGATCAATCGAGGCATACACAATGGCAAGTAGCGAGGAATTAGAGCACGGCAGTAGAATTCACAGCCTATTTGTTGTCTGCAACTCTTAGCTGCAGAAAGTGTAATCTTCCAAACCAAGGGAACCCTATGTTCTCCCCTGTTACATGATGATCTATGGGAAATGGATCATTGGTTTCTTGTTGGTGTTAGCAATGGGAAGTCTGCAATATAATCTTTATTAACAAGCTGATCAGGTTAAAGCCTTTTTAAATACACTGGGGAAGAAAGAAAAAAAATAATGCAGCTACAATATACAGTATAAGATATTAAAGTATAACAGTTTATAGCATGTTGAAGTACACGAGGCATGTCAAACTCACGATGTCACGTGACGTTGCATGACATATCATGACTTTTTCCCCATTGCCAGCACTGGGGTGGGCGCGTTGCTGGCATGATGCATCCGACCCACAGGCCGGCAGTTTGACATGCCTGAAGTACACACTACTACTCTTTAAGGCAATATAACAGATACTTAAAATTATATGCACAATTAGCATACAGTATATTTATATTATGCAATACTCTTGGTATTCAGAAGGTAATTTTGGCTGGCCTGCTTCCAATTAATTCCAAGGTGGTGTACTGACATGTTAGCTCTGAATTTCAAAGTCATATTTAGGCCAAATTGTTGTTAGTGTGTGGGATAAATTATCTCTAGATCTCTAAATACAACCACTTTCTTATATGGCAAAACTTTTATGGAGTATTACTTAAAGCATACTAAGTAATGTGATCTACCCTGTTACTGATAAAAAGGCAAGGAATATTACAGTAGTTATGTATACAATCAATATTTCATGACAGGAATATTTACTCTTTATAATCTAATATCTTTAAGGATGTTAGTTTTATGAAATGCTATATGGCTATAGGGTCCTATGTCTTGTTTAACCAAAACTGTTATTTATGTAGGTATCTATGTTAAGATAGTTATTCTCAGACTGGAATCCTAAAATTAAAAGATGTCTTATAGAATTATATAGGATTAAGACTATGATTTAATTCCCAAATACTGCTAAGCTGGTCACTGCAGATAAAATCTTAACCAATAAAGAGAAAAAAATGTTTTCTGTTTTAAACTAACCAGAATTTTATGGATACAACTGACTTGGAGAAATTATGATCCAACCATTTAAATCTTAAGGAAATGGTGAGCGTACTATGCCTTCTCAAAACTCTTTTTACATTTTCATACAGTAAAATAATTTAGGGGCCTCTGCCCCCAATCTTATTTTGTAGTTGTAAAGAGGAAGGAGCAGGTAGAAATTGGGAATTATAGAAGGTTTTACACTGAGTCCTAAATTAAAATGAATGTTGCTCTCTGTTTAGAATACAACAATTTGCTGACACATTTATATTTTATTAGCATATGCTAAACAAATCTTCAAAGTGTATTTCAACAGTATAGTGTCTGAGGTCTTCAGTTCTATTGCTAAGATACCTGAAAGGGAAATTCTGTTAAGATTGCTTTTTCTTGTACATTATCATACTGAAATAGACATCTTTGCTGCAGTAATACACTGAGATTCTGTAAAGTGCTAATTACCCAAAAAGACCTCAACCTCCTTTTTCCATTGGCTGCTTTCCAAGAAGGGAGTCTTCTTTCTTCCAGGCATAATCTGCATTCTTTGTTCTGAGATGCACAACCCAGTATTTAGCTGTATGAAAACACATGTTTTGTCTGATTGTAAGCTTTTAACAAACAACCTGAAGATTTCTCACAAAGCAAGAACTTCTCAATGAATAAGAACGAATACTCCCTTTATAAATGTTTTGGCCACAAGGAATTCTACGTTCCATTATAGAGAATCAGTAACAATTTGCTTATGTCCAAGTATCTCCACACATTTGATCAGTAGAGCATCAGTTTTCTCCTCCTTCATCTAATCAGTTCCATATAAGCTTCAGGAATGTAATTGCCTTACAACTGATTAAAACAGGGTGATGACTTAGACAGTTGCAATAGGAGCTACATTCCATATTAAGTACAATGATCCTCCCCCAAATGAATGATTATTTTTAACAACAGTGGATTACCTATTAATATGATGGGAAGATAAAAAAGATGCAGAAATGCTTTGCCCAAAGAAGATAAGAAAAACTATAAATACAGAATAGCTCATAATGACAATTTATATACACACATATGCACACATATGTAAAATGAATATATCAAAGCTCTTATGTTAAAATAATGTTTTCAGGATGGTCAGGCAATTGTCTGGATATTGCTGAGTTGGGAAATGCTAATAGGTAGATAAATGCTAACTGAATTCACATTAACTCAATAAATGATTGATACATTAAAACAACATTCTTTGATGCCCACTTTGTGCGAGTTCCTATCCTTTGAAATTTGTTCCTTGCTTCCTTCCTCTTACACTCTTTTGTATCCATTGGATCTCACATTCTTCTCTCTAAAATTCCAGTTCCATTCCTTGTGGATTAACAGTAGAAAAGAAACTTCTCGTGAGACCTTGGGGCATTCTATTATCGTTAAGAATATGTTCTATTTCAGTGTTTCCCAAACTTGACAATTTTAAGGCATGAGGACTTCAACTCCCAGAATTCCACAGCCAGCGTTGCTGGCTGTGGAATTCTGGGAGTTGAAGTCCTCATGCCTTAAAATTGTCAAGTTTGGGAAACACTGTTCTATTTGCTTATTGCGTTTATGTGTGTATGAGGAGAAAGAGCAAGTGAATTGCTTTTTGAAAGAAGAGCCATACCTCCCCCTCAAAGCAAACATTCAATGATGGATATAAAGTTCCTTCTCATCACCCCCTCCTCATTCTAAATTAGCTTTTGTTGAGGCTCTATGACCTTGATAGTTCAAAAATAAATATTTTTAAAACAACAGTCAATTAAAAATATACTACAAGAACAACTAAAAAAAAATGCCAGTGACAGTGCTCTTGTAACTCACCCTGAAATGAACAATTAAAAGCAAATTTTCTTTCTTAGCAAGCTGTTCCAGAATCTGATAATCACTATTTCAAAGGCTTGGTCACTTGTACCAATCCAGTGTATATCTGGGAAAGAAAATTGCAGAACAGTTCACAGACAGATTCTAAAGGAGATGATTCTAATTATTTCATGCTTTTTAAGATATAATAGGAAAACTAAGGAACAGCTATCATGGAAAAGAATAAAATTTATATGTAACATATAATAAAAAATAATGTGTGTGTTTTGAACAATAGACTGTTCATTAGGATGCTTACTTGCAGCTGTTTGGTGTGTTACCATCCTTTTACCATTAATCCCAGTGCTATTTCTTCCTGTCTGGAAGCAGGAGAAAGACAACTGAAGGAGAATCTTGGAAAGATAACACAACAAATGAAAGCTTGTCCTTTTCATATTCTCTTCTGGCAGCTCTCAGCTTCAGTGCTTTTATTTTTATCAGGCTTTACACTTGGTCCTGTTGGCCTTTAGCAGCATACTACAGATTCTTGCCAAGCACTGTATTACATTATCTCAGTGATATGTTTGGTAAAGTCCTATGAAACCAGATGCTGGTCTTACTCTGTATGCCCTTGCTCTGTCACAGATAATTAGGAATATAGCTCCTACCTACTGTAGGTTAAATATAGTGAGGATTTAGTTGGCTCCCTATCATACTTGCCTGTTGCCCCACCCTCTCTAATTTTAGATGTGCATGGAGTGTATTTCTCTCAGCTCTCCAATTTCTTTGTTGCTAAAATTAAGTGTGGGGGAAGGGGGGGGAAGGGAAAAGGGAAGTTTCCTTTGAGAAACTGAATTTGTTGCACTATATTTATCTCATTCATTTTTATGACTCCGGGATATAAGAAATGCACTGGATCAGTGCATATTCTCTTTTTGATCATACAAGTTATCCTCACAAACTGTTTTACCATCTGATTTTACATTAAGTGAGAATAAAAACAGTTAATATTAGCCTGATTTGCTATGAATTTCCTCTCATGAAATATTGTTTGTGTGCATATCTTCTATAATATTCCTTGCCTTTTTATCAGAAACAACACAGATCACATTACATTATGATTTCAGTAAGTCTGAACAAAAGTTTTGCCAAATAAGGAAGTGTTTATGTTTGTCTTAACAGATGGCACCATCTTAGTGTAACGTAATTGGCTCTCTGAATGGAAAGCCCACTTGGTGTAGCGGTTCAAGCATCAGGCTAGAAAGCAGGAAACCATGAGTTCTAGTCCTGCCTTAGCCATGAAAGCCAGCTGGGTGACTTTGAGCCAGTCACTTTTTCTCAGCCCAACATAAGTGTAGAAAAATCAGAGATTTACTTTTTAAAACAAAAGTTGCAATTTTTTGCAGACTTCTTTGGATGTAAGTCCTATTGAATTAATGTAGATAAGCCAGTGACATATCAACTAGCATTGTATTTAAATAATATTGCAGGAGCTTCAATATACCTGAAAACATTTTGAAAATACCAACCAATAATTTGGGTAGCATCTTGCTCAAAAGGTATTTTGCTAATATCAGTCAAAAAGCCTGCCTTTGATGCAAACTTTTGTTTTATCAAAATTTGGCTCAATAGATTGGCCAATTAAATAACAACTAATTTTTGCTGCAAACCCTTTTTGAAAATGTTCATGTTTTGTATTTTATGCATTTTATAAAATCTTTACATTGGCTTTATTTCACACATAAAAGGCTTAATTTACTTTCTAAAAGTCATTCTTGCATATGTGTCTATATAATCAATATCTAAAAAAAGAAAAAGAATGTGATTTAATTCCCAGTGACACAACAGAACAGTATCATTTTACCTGTATATTGAATTAAATTCTAAAAGGTCAAAAATCTAGTATCCAAAAACAGCAATCCACTGTCCTATGGTTAAATTTGTAAAGTGCCACCTTTTTTTCTTGTTGCCAGTTTGATATTTACATAATCAAGGTTTGCTTTACTAATCAGCAAGAGGCACCTCAACGTTTAATGTTTCTTGATTCCTTATCATATCTCACCTAGGAAACTAGCAACCAATTTGTCAAAACATATCAAAAGTTTCTGTAAACCTATCCTTTTAGCAGATTTACCTTAGTGCTTTGTACCATTTCAAAAGCATCTTTGTCTCCTATATTATGTATTATACACTAGTGTCTTCTTATAACTCTGATCAAATCAGTACACATTTTATAAAGTAGACTTTGGAAAATAATCCAAGATCAGAATATAAGCAACCAGGTCTGGAAAATGTTTACATTTTAGTCTTATCACAAGAGATTATTTATAACATATTCTCTTTCATAAAATGAACGGACTGTGAAAATCAGCTTTAGATGGTAACAGCACTACGTATTTTAAAAATTATCCTATTTTTTTCCCAAGAAAACCACAGTCACTTATAAACTGCAATAAGCAGTTTCAAGTGCTAAATTCAAACCACCACATAATACTTTAAAAATCATTTTCTTATTCCATTTTGCTTTCTCTTTTATCCTTTGCTGGATTGTTATGGTCAATTTATTTTAGTTTGCAAATAACTTGTATTTTTATACTATATTCAGAATGTGTTTCCCAGTTTCCTCAAAAACTCTGTCTTGGATATCTGAACTTGGAAAGGTAATGCAGCAAACATGTAATTATATACATTTTGCTTTTCCTATTCCTGACTTCTGTAATCTCACTTTCTATTTTCATGCTTTGCTGTAAAGAGATCAAACACACTTTCTCTATTTATCTCTTCCAAATCATACATTGGAAACTATTTAGATATAGCAGCAGCTGGATAAGCCTTAATTATAGGCTATGCTTATAATTGGAATTTACATTACACACGGTGATCATTTTCCTACTCACCATTATGCCTGATATGGACTCTTTAATTGGAATGATATTTGACAACTTTGCTGGATAAATGTCATATGCTGAATAAAATGCCTTGGGTTCATTTTCATGAATTTCTAGGCAGTATGCTTCATATACAAAGATTTTCTGACATATATTTGTGTTGCCATATGTTAAGAAAGTACAACTAACTGAATTATTTACCTGCTTTTTCAATAATATAGTATAAAGAAAAAACGATCTTATACAGAGCTATTTTCCAGATCTTCCATCCCATTTAGGTTCAAGGGCATCGTGGTGCCTCTTGTCAAAGTGCTTTATAGTTATCCTCATAAATTCTTCCACCATCCTGTCAAGGCATTATGATATACAAATATATATAACTAATTATAATTAAATAATTATAATTATCCAAAAAATAATTACCCAGAAAATATGTCACTTTTTTATCATATCAGGAAAGACTTAAACTTCTATTAATATTGCCTTATAGATTCTGTATCCTTGTTTTTTCTTTATACTGGTTAGAATACTGCGTGCAGTTTTGTTCACCAGTTTCCAAAAAAGATGTTGAGACTCTAGAACAGGGGTGTCAAACTGCTGGCCCGTGGGCCGGACGCATCACATGGAAGTCGCACCAAGCCCATTGCCGGCAATAGCAAAACTGTCCCAATACGTTGCGCGACATCACGTGACATTGTGAGTTTGACCTGTCTGCTCTAGAAAAAGCAACAAAGATGATTAGAGGCTTTGAGGATAAAACACAATGAATGGTCACACGAACTGAGTGTGCCTAGTCAAACAAAGAGAAAGGCTGGAGCCTTCCAATATTTGAGGGGCTGCCACAGAGAGGAGAGGTCTGACCTATTCTCCAAAACACCTAGGTACAGAACAAAAAGCATGCACGGAAACTAATCAAGAAGAGAACCGACCTAGAAGGAGAAATTTCTTGACAGTTTTCATGCAGCCCCTTTATCTTTCCAAGTGCCTTGATGATATTGCAGGTGGCATAATTTCACATTCACTAGAATAAAACTGGAAAAAATTGAAAGGTTTATTGAAATAAAATGTTATATACTAAGTGCTTTGTAGCAGTCTACCTGGAAGTTCTTTTGTCAAGTAACTATTATTTGGGATGTTAATCCTTTTTCAGTCTGACAACTTTTGTTTGAACAAATTGATATGGGACACATGTAACAATTAGCACTGAAAAGTCAATATATAGTGTTATGTCCCGAGCCTTGCAAACGGCTCGGGCGTTTGCAGGCAGTCCCGGGCAGGTGCAAAGCTGCCCGGGACCAGACAGGCTGTCGCCAGCGCCGTGCGCATGCGCGGGTGCTGGCGCGGGAAAAGTAACCCATTTACCCGGGAGTTGCCTATATAAGAGGCTGCGAGGCGTTTGGGCGAGGCTGAAGCCATCTTCCTGTAAGCTGAACGCTGAATAAATGAAACTGAGAACTCCAGCTGCTTCTCGTGTCTGTTTTCCCGCCACGGACTCAACACTGGCGACGAGGATGGGATGCCTTGCACTACCTGGAAAGGAAGAAGTGTAAGCTTACCCAAGGAGTCCTGAGCGGCGAAAGAGGAACGGCGTCGACTCGGCAGCTGCCCGCCAGTCCGGTGCGCATTCGGGGGTAGGCTGGCTGATAGACCTGTCTCCTGAAGATCCGAAGATGGCGAAAATCGGAAGGCTTTCGGAATTCGACGTCTCACATCCAGAGCGGTGGGAGTCCTACGTATCCAGAATGGAGAACTACTTCAAGGCAAACCAAGTGAGGGAAGATAGCTTGAAGGCGGCCACCCTGCTTTGCGTTTGCGGCCAAGACGCCTTCGAAATCGCAGAAAACATTGCAGCACCTGTCCCAGTAGAGTCTGTAAGCTACGCAGACCTGAAGAAGCTGCTGAAGGAGCACTTCAACCCCAAGGTGTCCGTTATCTCATGGCGCCACATCTTCGAACAAAGGGATCAACGGTCCGGTGAGTCAGCCAAGGAATACATCGCCGCGTTACAGAAGGCCGCCAAGCCCTGCGAGTTCAAGGACCTCGAGGAACGACTGAGGGACCGATTCGTGTGCGGGTTAAGGCATCACGAGCTACAACAGAGACTTTTCGCAAAGGAAGAATTATCCTTCCAAGACGCCTTAAGGGAAGTCACCGCAGAAGAAGCAGCAGGCGGCGCCGTCAAAAACATGCGGCCGATCAGAAACAGTGCAGAGGGTGCGTCCGTGCACCAGGAAGACGTCCGACGAAACTCCGAGGAGGATCCGGACGAGGAAGTCGACCGTCTACACCCCGCGAAGGAAGAGAACCAGAAGGGAAGCTCTTCGGCTCCACTCAAGTGCATCGGCTGTGGAGGTCGCCACAGGAGAACCGACTGCAAGTTCCGCTCCGCTACCTGCCGGGCATGCGGCAAACAAGGGCACATTGCAGCTGTGTGTCTGGGCCGACGAAAGGCACAACCCCAAGAAGAACGCCTGAAGGGTACCAGATTCCCCAGCCAGAATAGGGTAGGTTTTTGCGCTTCGCGAAGAAGCATCTGTAGAACAGGCACACACAAGCCCATGAAGAAAAAGCTGTCACTCAACGTGAAGCTACAAGGGGTTCCATTATCTATGGAACTAGACACAGGGTCTGCCCTTTCCATCATTTCATTGCATACATTTAGGAAGATTTGTTCCAGTAGTGGGTCTAAGGCCAAGTTAAGGCCTTCTGATATTGTGTTAACAGATTTTCAAAATTCAAGAGTGTGTGTTAAGGGGGAGGCCACCCTTAACGTGCAATACAAGAGTTTTGAAGGTCCACTAGACTTATTAGTAGTAGGGGGTGAACGAACGAGTCTCATAGGACTCGATTGGTTTGAGGCCCTGGGGATACACGTCACAGGACTCAACAGCTTACAAACACTCGACCTACAGGAAGTCTGCAAAGAATTTGCAGATGTTTTCAGCCCCCAGCTGGGCACATTCAAAGGACCACCTGTGTCCTTAAAGCTAGACCCCACTGTCACTCCCATTAGGATTAAAGCAAGAAGGGTCCCTTTTGCTTTAAAAAGTAAGATTGACACTGAACTAGACAAACTAATCCAACAGGGAATCCTAGAACCTGTTGATTCCAGCCCGTGGGAGACCCCCATTGTCACGCCTCTAAAGGCAAATGGGGACATTCGCATTTGTGCTGATTACAAATGCACACTCAATAAGGCATTGCAGCAACATGCCTATCCTGTTCCTGTGGTCAGTCACATCCTGGCCTCTCTCAAGGGGGGGCGTGTTTTTGCAAAGCTTGACCTAGCTCAAGCATATCAACAGCTGCCTGTTGATGATGATGCTGCCATAGCTCAGACCATTGTGACCCACAGGGGAGCCTTTAAAGTAAAAAGGCTACAGTTTGGAGTAAATGTCGCTCCTGGGATTTTCCAAAGCGTAATGGAAAACACACTACGAGGTATACCAGGGGTCTGCCCCTACTTTGACGATGTCTTGATTGCAGGAGACTCCACACACATTCTAGCTGAAAGGCTTAGGGCTGTCCTGTTAAGATTCAGGAAATCAGGCCTCAAGCTCAGAAAAGACAAATGCCAGATTGGGGTGCCTTCTACTGAATTTCTGGGATTCAAAATTGATGCTGCTGGGATTCATCCTGCTGAATCCAAACTAACTGCTATTTTAGATGCACCCAGGCCAAAGTCTAAGGCCGAACTTCAGGCCTTCCTAGGCCTCCTGAATTTCTACAATTCTTTTCTTCCACATAAAGCTAGTGTAGCTGAGCCTCTTCACAGGCTACTAGACAAACAGGCTGTGTGGCTGTGGTCACAAGCGCATGAGGCTTGCTTTAAAGAAGTCAAGGCCTTGCTCACTTCTAACAGTGTTCTTGCACATTTCAACGAGTCTCTCCCTGTGTGCATCGCTTGTGATGCGTCCCCCTACGGGGTTGGAGCTGTCCTGAGTCACCTCAGGTCTGATGGAACTCAGGTTCCTATTGCATACTACTCCAGAACACTGTCTTCTGCCGAGCGCAACTACGCTCAGATAGACAGGGAGGCTCTGGCTGTTGTTGCTGGAATTAAAAAATTCCACGATTTTCTATATGGCAGGCATTTCACGGTCTTCACTGACCATAAGCCTCTGCTGGGACTGTTTACCACACGTAAGCAGACTCCCCACATCATTTCCCCTAGAATGCTTAGGTGGTCTATTTTCTTGTCTGCATATGATTTTTCATTACTCCACAAGCCTGGGAAAGAAATGGGCCATGCTGATGGCCTCAGTAGATTGCCTCTGCCAGTAGTAGAAGCTGACCCCGCGCCAGCTGTCAACATTCTATCAATCCAAGCCTTGCCCGAGCTCCCTCTTAGTGCCAGGGATGTTACCGCTGAAACAGGTACAGATCACACACTTTCACGTGTCCGCTCCTGGGTCCTGTCCGGGTGGCCTGAGCACTGCCCTAGTCCTGAGTTTCAGAGTTTCTGGTCCAAAAGAAATGAACTGTCCCTTTCTCAGGGTTGTCTGCTTTGGGGAAACAGAGTTGTCATTCCCACCTCAATGAGGACTAGGGTCTTAGAATCCCTCCACGAGGGTCATCCTGGCATTGTTCGTATGAAGGCTCTTGCACGCAGCCACTTGTGGTGGCCTGCTTTAGATAAAGATATTGAGGCTAAGGTACACGCATGCCACCTGTGCCAACGATCTCGCCCAGAGATGCCCCAAGCTCCTGTGCATAGATGGGAGGAAACACAGTCCCCATGGTCTAGGGTGCACATTGACTACGCTGGGCCCTTTCAGGGCCAGTTCTTCTTGGTCCTTGTTGACAGCCATTCAAAATGGCTTGAGGTTGTGCCTGTCTCATCCACCACCACTGCAAAGACTATTCAGGTACTGAGGGGGATTTTTGCTGCACACGGGCTGCCAGATGTCATTGTGTCCGACAACGGCCCTCAATTCACCTCCTCCGAATTCCAAGCTTTCTTACAGGCAAACCTGATTCGTCATGCCACGTCTGCGCCTTTTCACCCGTCCACCAACGGTATGGCTGAACGCATGGTGCGCATCGCAAAGGACGCCTTGAAGAGACTCACCTACGGGGACTGGCATCACAGGTTGGCTGACTTTCTCCTTTCTTATCGCACCACACCGTCCACTTCTACAGGGAGAAGTCCAGCTGAACTTCGTTGGGGGCGCCAACTTACTACTAGACTTGACCGGTTGCATCCGGACAGACTGCCTTCATCTACCTCACATCCTAGGGCACCTAGACAACTACTTGTGGGTGCCCCGGTTTGGGCTCGCAATTACGGGCCTGGTCATACATGGGTCCCCGCTTCTGTGTCCAGGATCACAGGTCCTCTCTCCTACGAGGTTGCCCTGGACAACGGTCGTGTCCTGCGTCGGCACATCGACCAACTTCGCTCTAGGCGAGACTTTTCTGCTGAGACTCCTGGGTCTTTTCCAGGGGGGGAGGGGGACCCTTTGGAGCAAAGGGAAGGGCAAGAGCTACTGCCCATCTCCACTGAGGGAGCCACAAACGGCTCGTCCCAAGGTTCTGCAATTGCTCCGAAAAGAAAGTCATGGAGCTTACCCACACAACAGGCACTCACGCCTACTCCAGCCAGGGAGTCACCGCCGGGGGC